>NC_064857.1:77012145-77698395 GCF_024139225.1 Suncus etruscus
CTTTTCAGTTTTGCATATGAAAATGATTTTCAAACCTTGAAAAATTCCTTAGTGGTTATAGCTACCATGACATCTTTGATGATATGTTTTTAAATTGCCAAAAATATTTTGTTTGCATGCATATATTATGATTATACTTTTTATTATTTTATGCTTATAGAATATATCAAATAACTACTAAATAAAAAATGTTGTGAATATTTGCTGATGTTCTCTAAGACTGAGAGGGTTTAAATAGATTATTGAAAACATCTAAGTGTTAATTGTCAAATCTGATGAACATTCTGTGCTAGTTTTGGATGGTGGACAAGAATACTACTTGGGTACCAGATTATCTATTTCACCATTTAATCAGCTGAATAACTTTGGACAATCACTAAGTTGTATCACTTATATTATTCTAACTACTATAATAAACTACCTCTTTAATCACAGTTCTTTAGAATATCTTATTTTCTCCAGTTGATAGATAGCTATAGAATGGGAGAAAATTTTAATCAAATGTTTATATTTATCATACATAATATTTTTAAAATTCAGTTCTCAATGTACATACAAAAACATTTCATTATCCAACATAAGTGAGAATATCTCAAAATAAGTTCTTTTATATCTCAGTAGACATCCATCCCCTTCTTTAGTCCCAACAAAACACAGAGCTCTGAGAAAAGTCTTGTTGCTTAAGTACATTCTTTCCTAGATCAATCCAAAGTTCAGCCTGTAATATTTAATTATTTAAAAGGTAGCCAGGGGCTCTGGGATGTGGTTTCATGGTAGAGAGCCTATTTAGTAAGGTTGGAGATCTGAGTTCCATCCCCATTACCATTCCATATCACCAAAGGCCATCCCAGCTCTGACAACACCAATTCATTGTCCCACAAAGATAATGATTTGATAGAAGCCTGGAAAATTCACAAAAACAAAGCTTATAACTGATCACATATAAATTTATGTGGCTTAACTAAAATTTTATGGATGTATTAAATATAACTATCTCTCTGCCCACCACAATCTCTTTAATATGGGTTTGTGCTTCATGAACATATGCTTATTATTTTCAGTTTTCCCTTTCTCTAAAAGGAATCTATTTATTTCCTCTTTTGGTGACACCCTACCTGCCCCACCAGCCACCATTGGTCATTACCATTCTTACTGAAATCTCCAGTGTTTAAATACACATATATACATATATATGTTATGTTTGTTATGTTATGTTATGTTATGTTATGTTATGTTTTCTTTTGTGGGCACACCCAATAATACTCAAATATTACTGTGGGTTCAAGAGAACATATGAATGCCACAAACTGCACTCAGCTTGACTGTATGCAAGGCAAGTGCCTTATCCTCTATACCATCTATCTGGATTCTAAGACTTTAGGATTTTGCCTAAAGTAATTTACTTTCCAAAAAAATACATTATTTTCATTCAACAAATATTTATTAAAAAATTACATGTCTGTCACTGTGCTTAGTGCTCAGGGTGCAGAATAACATAGACTCAGTTCAGCTTTTCTGGTGTTTACAAATCATCTTGAAGTAAGACTATTAAATTATTTCCAAAATTAATTAATCTCAACTAAAGAAAGTCTCCCAAAGGACAGATGAGACTTGTCCCTATCTGTGTTTGGGAGAAATCTCAGTGTAGAAGTGAGATTTTCATGTTGGTGGTACAGTTTTATTCTAGGTATTCCAGTGTGGTTTTTTACTGACATCTGACAAAATAATAACTTCCCTTCTTTCATGGACAGTTCAGGAATATGCTAGAAGAGGTTAAAGTTTGTTACCAATAAGGCATTCTCAAGAAATAGTAAATAAAGTGACCTTTTTCTGATAAAATTAGTTTCTGTGAAAAAATAAGAAGGATCCTTTACAGAAATAAAATTAAATAAGGCCAAGTAGTAACACATTGGGTAAGTATATCCATATCTTGTTTATGGTTCCTGAAATATAGGCTCTGGCCTTTGTTATGTATGGAGGTTCAGGTTATGTGTAAATATGTAACTTGACTGGTATGACAGGGCAGTTAAAAATTCATATGTTCTGGGGCCAGGTGGAGCTGTAAGGCATCTGCCTTGCTGGTGCTAGCTGAGGACAAACTGCAGTTAGATCCCCCGGCATCCTGTATGGTTTCCCAAGCCAGCAGCGATTTCTGAGTGCATAGCCAGGAGTAACCCCTGAACATCACCTGGTGTGACCTCCTCTAAAAATTATATGTTCTTCAATAACCACACTAAAACAAAGAAATCGACCAAAAATAGACAGGTAAATAAAAATAATAATCGTAGTACATGAAAATAAAAAGTAATATATGAAAAATAAACAATGATTTTTTTCCCTCCTGCCCAGGCACAGTAAATATTGGGGTCATTCGAAAAGGGATTCACATGGCCTAAGAGATATGGGGTTTCTCCGCCCTTGGAGTATATTGTCATGGGATCAACTATAGACTCTGTTCATGATCCTTTATTCTCCCGGTGGTGCATTTGTGGTGTTTGGGAGGCTTCTGCTCCGTCGTGGGTGATACAGTGAGACCTCTGTATCTAGAGATCTCAGTATCTGCACAGTTACAGGGGTGGGACTTATGATGAAGTCAGTCTTTGTGGTTGTAGAAGTTCTGTTCCCTCAGTGTCATTTTAGTCCATCTTCTGTGGTTGGTGGTCTTGGTCTTGGCACTAAACCTGGGATGGCACCTAGGATAACGCCTTTCCTTGTGTTTCCAGAAGCCCCATTCCGTTACAGTTGTCTCTGCCAGACCTTTGGAACTGGGGATCATGGTTGTTGTGCAGGTCGTAGCTCAAACCCTAGGCTAGGGCTTTTTTATTGGTCCCAAGATATATACAGTCTGGTCATGGTTCTAGCAGCCAGTCCTCTGTAAATCGCGTTCTTGGTTTTTGGACCTACCAGTGGGTGACAAGTCTTCTGATTTTGTCTTATCGCAGAGATTGCTCCTGGCGGGCACGAGGGACCATGTAGGGTGCCGAGATTCGAGCCGATGACCTCCTGCATGAAAGGCAGACGCCTTGCCTCCATGTTATCTCTCTGACCCCTTCTTTTCCCTCTTCATGTGCTCTGCCATGGTGCCTATCTCAAGACCACGGCGTTTTTTGTTTGTTTGTTTGTTTGTTTGTTTTGCTCTGTTTTTGTGGTGCTTAGCATTACTGTTGGAACTCTTAATAGATATTTGACACTTCATTTCGTAGGGGTGGAGTGTTTCACCTTCTTTTTCTCCTTCGTCTCTCAAACCGATGACGAGAGCCTCTAGAAGAATTCTGCTTATTTCCGGCGTATTAGACTTTTATCCCAGTTTATTACTTTTCTCCTCTTCAAACAAAACCACATAACTTGAACTACCTACTCCTGCCTCCCAATTAGAGGGGGAAATAAAGGAGGCATCAGGACCAAACAGGTGTAAGACTACGAAGTAATAGGATAGGTACAGAGGGGACCACATATTCTAGCAGCCCTGGGGGTGAGGGAAGAGGATATGGGAGGTAGGACAAAAACGGAGGAGTAGGGAAGACAAACCGGTGATGGGAATCCCCCCTGATTTTATGTAAATATGTACCTAAAATATTGTCAACAATATGTAAGCCACTATGATCAAAATAAAAATTATGTTGAAAAAATTTTATATGTTCTAAGATCTAAAGCTTGTTACATACTTTTGATATTACTCATTTTTGAATATAGTCATTCCCAAGGATAATAATGAAAGGCTTAGATGAAGACCCCAAAATAGGTTGTTTGCTATGTTTTTATTTTTAACCAGATAGGACACTACAATTGGTAGCTGCAGGTATCAATCAAGCTTCTCCTCATGCCATTTCTCCATAGGTTGGCACCATCAAACTCGTAGCTGTCACCAGACCAATAGAAGTGTAAAAAGCAAATGTAGCAAATATTTGGGTCTGTTTTTTTGTGATCTTAATAAAAAAGTACATGCGGTAAAATTGTCATGGTAATGAATGAAAAAGTTCCTAAATCTGCAGACAAATCAAAAGTGTAGTATACTTCAAGGGTGGAGAAACCCTGAATCTCCTAGGCCAAGAGAATTCCCTCTATAATATCCCCAATAGTTACTGTGCCTATGCGGGGGGGGGGGAGGGGAAGCACAAAATAACCATTTTATTCACATATATATTTATTTATTAATTTTTTGACTTCTTTATTTTGGTGTAGATATTGAAGTTGGTGTCTCCAATTTTATTTTATTTTATTTTCTCTTCTCTTTCTCTTTCTTTTTGCACTCCGGCATGGTTTGATTTCAGGACTGAGATTATTGTGTGGTGCTTGTCTTTATTGCTGTGGTGCTCACTGAATATTTAATTTGTTATTTCTTTCTGTATTGTTGTGGTGTTTCAATTACCTTTTTTATGTCTTCTCTCAAACTGAGATTGAAAGTCTCTAGAAGGACTCTGCCCATTTTCAGCTTATTTGATTTTTCTTTTTATTTATTTATTTATTTATTTATTTATTTATTTATTTATTTATTTATTTATTGTTTTCTACCCCATTCAATTGATTTTCTTTCCTTCAAAAAAAAAAAAACACATATCTTGAAATATCTAGCTCCACTCCTCAAATAGGAGGGGGAAACAAAGAAGGGTACCAGGACCAAACAGATATATGATCACTAATAGTAAGCTAGACAAAGAGGGGATCACCTACTCTAGCAGCCCAGGGGGTGATAGTGGGGGATATGGGTTGCAGGAAGGGAACTGGGATGAGGGGAGGACAAATTTGGTGATGGGTATTCCCCTGATTCAATGTTAATATGTACCTAAAATACTACTGTAAAAGATATGTAAGCCAATAAGATCAAAATAAAAATTAAAAAAAAAAGTGTTAGGCTCTCAGAATTAAAATCAGGAGAACAATAGTCTCTCTAACCCTGCTCTCTCTGCACACATAAGCCACAAAGAGAAGAAGAAATCTTTTTATCAAAGCCACAAGGTCAGAAAGTTTGAATATGACTCTCATTAATTTAATTTAAGCTGCCTTGGTTTGTAAGCAAAGGTGGATAGAAGCATTTCACAGTCCAGGCTTATGTCAACATTTTCAAAGGAGAACTTTCCTCCACATCTCCCACCCTCGGGTGCAGCCTATGCCTTTTTTTCAATTCTAATATTTAACCCATTCTTCTGATCTGCCCTTTGCCTCTTTGGTAGACTATCAGGGTCCTCATCTCCTCACAAAAGAAGTCTAATTATTATGTAATTAAAGTTCCTTTAATAAAGAGCTATTAATTGGGGGCAGAGAGACTGAACTCATGCCTTGCTTTTAAATATTTTGCAATCTGACAGTATTCCACAACTACCAGATGAAACCCTTGCAAATTCTTTCTTTACTCCACGTTGAAGCTTGAAGGCTATATCCCTTCAAGACCAGGACTTATTTATTCACTTTTAATTTTCACATTAGTTATGGAGCAGAGATAGAGTTAATCCAAAAAGAAATCCACATCTAGTCTGCTCATTTGTCAGAAGACTAATAAAGGACTCCACAGAATTTGTTATCCACTTAATTCTGGCTCTGTGTTCCTCCACAAGTTATTATGTCCCTTATTTATTTTTTTCTCAGGATTTTGGGGTTTTATTTCATTTTCTATGTTTCACTAGCACATTTACAGGATCTAGGTTTAATATAGAAGAAGTTGCTTGAAGGTAGCTGTGCAAAACTTGTCTATTTAAGAGTTTCAGGTGGGTGCCTGTCACTGTCTCCCAGTGTGAGATAATGTACAAAGCACCAATAGAGTCAATTAGTTGACAGAGAAAGAACTAATAGAAGTGTAAAAGGGAAATAATCACTACAGGTAATAACACAGTGTTTCTGTTCTCATCTGCAAATTTTCTCGCAAACTCATCACCAAGGCAAAAAAAATAATATAAAATAAAATAAAAGAGAAATGCCATTAAACTTTTATCATAAAAAGCTTTTTCAGAATTGTCTTTGGATTATGTCCAACATAAACACTCTGAAGGCTTGGTAATATCTCAAATTTTGAAGAATGGGTAAATATAAGTCTTGAAAACAGGTAGTCATTTGGGGACTACTGTAATCTGTAGTTGGCCCATTGCCAATTTGAGTTTAAATCTATAATCTCAATAGTCTTGCTAGAATTTTGATCTTTAAATAAATAAGTTATTCAGAATTTTCCATTTTTATCTTTCTTACTATTAACAACTACAGCACCCCTGAGAGTATTCAAGAAATTTTTTATAAAATGTATAAAGTGATGTAACCTCTGATGGAATGAAATTTTAAAATGTATTCCCAGGATTGCCTGCAACTCTAGTGTTGCATTTCAGGCCTCCCCAACTTCTCTTGGAAGCAGTTCTCAAGCAGAATCACTCCCATGTACTCACACACCTGTTCCCCTTTATTTCATCAGCAATGATCAGTTAAACAAGATCTGACTTGGCCCATCCGTGATTTTGTTAACTCAGGGTCAAGAGGGGGAGTTTATAGAAGCATTTAAATAGCTTTTTTCTTCATTCATGAGTCTATTTCCTGGCAAAAAAACTAAATATCAAAATGAGCCTTTCTACTTTTTCCACAAATTCACATGGTACTATCTTCCTGGATATTGATCCTTCATAAAATGTAGTTAATTATACTGGAAATCTATGCCATTAATCTAAATGAAAAATAGAATTGATTCTGTCTGTAACAGAGCTAGCTAGCCTTTCCAGACTAAGGGCAGAGACTTTATGACTTAGGTATATTGATGATTATAACCATTATTATCATTATTTTATCAGATTATAAGCAATATATAAAAGCAATATAAGCAACAAACCAAACACAAAGTCTAATTCTTTTCTTTTTTAACCCAACACATAATGTCTAATATTTTTTTATTTAAACACCGTGATTACAAATATAATTGTAGATGAGTTTCAGTCCAATTCTTTTCTATGACTTTTTTCTATTTTCACTATAGTTTGCTTTCTTTATAATATATATATATATATATATATTTAATTAAAGGACATACTTGATATTTTTTATAATCAAAGTTCATGGGGCAGTGGGGAGTAAACAAAGCTCTTTAGTAATCAAAACTGATGAAATAAAGAAAAATACTATAGTATTTAAGGCAATGGATGCTGTAAAGCTTTGTAAACGACCATTTATAATGTTTCTGAAAGCACAAATTGACATGCAGTTTTCTCCAGCTAGCTGAAAGTAAAGATGTTATCCTGAAACCCAAAAGGCATAAAACAAAAGAACAATTATTATTAATTTGAATACAAAGTTTAGCATTTTCTCTGACCACAAAAATATTCTACAAAAAAAAAGCACCTAACCCCATCAAAAAATAGAGAGAAGAAATGAACAGACACTTTGACAAAAAAGGAATAACAACTGGCTAAAAGGCACATGAAAAAATGCTCCACATCACTAATCATCAGGGAGATGAAAATCAAAACAACTATGAGGTACCATCTCACACCATAGAGATTGGCGCACACTACACAGAATGAGAACTAGCAGTGCTGGCAGGGATGTTGAGAGAAAGGAACTCTTATCCACTGCTGGTGGGAATGCCGTCTAGTCCAACCTCTATGGAAAGTGATATGGAGATTTCTCCAGAACCTGGAAATTGAGCTCCCATTCAACCCAGCTATTCCACTCCTAGGGATATACCCTAAGAACACAAGAATACAATACAAAAACCCTTTCCTCACACCTATATTTATTGCAGCACTATTCACAATAGCCAGGCTCTGGAAACAATCAAGATGCCCTTCAACAAACAAATGGTTAAAGAAACTGTGGTACATATACACAATGAAATATTATGCAGCAGTCAGGAGAGATGAAGTCATGAATTTTTCTATACATGGATGTACATGGACTCTATCATGCTGAGTGAAATAAGTCAGAGGGAGAGAGAGACACACACACACACAATAGTGTCACTCATCTATGGGTTTTAAGAAAAATAAAAGTCATTTTTGCAACAATCCTCAGAGACAATGAGAGGAGGGCTGGAACTTCCAGCTCACTTCATGAAGCTCACCACAAAGAGTGGTGAGTGCAGTTCTAGAAATAACTACACTGAGAACTACCATAATCATGTGAATGAATGAGGGAACTGGAAAGCCTGTCTGGAGTACAGGTGGGGGTGGGGTGGGATGGAGGGAGATTTGGGACATTGGTGGTGGGAATATTGCACTGGTGAAGGGGGTGTTCTTTACATGACTGAAACCTAATCACAATCATATTTGTAATCAAGATGTTTACATAAAGATAAAAAAGAATAATCATAAAATTTTCCTATATGTGGTTGTACATGGAATTTATTACATTGAGTTGAATAAGTCAGAGGGAGAGAGATAGATACAGAATATGGATTTTAAGAAAAATTAAAGACATTACTGAAACAGACCCAGAGACAATAGAGTTAAGGGCTCGAAGGGCCAGCTCACAATTTGAAGCTCACCACAAAGAATGGTGAACTCAGTTAGGGAAATAACTACACTAACAACTAGCATGACAATGTTAAATGAGAGTAGAATGCCTGTTGTGAATACAGGTTGGGGAGGTGTGGGGGGGGCATAAAAATAAAGAAAGTTTTAAGACTGTCAGATCTAGTAGAGCATATTTAGTTTGGCATATGGAGTTATAGAATGAAGAAACTACTGAAGAGAAAGTGGGGGAATATAAAATGTAAATGCTCTTCTTTCCTTTCTTTTTACTTTCTTAACTTCCTTGTGGAAATCTTTAAACTTCAAACCTTATAGAAGTTAGTCTATTTTTTTTTTTTTTTGGTTTTTGGTTTTTGGCTACACCCGGTAATGCTCAGGAGTTACTCCTGGCTATGTGCTCAGAAATCGCTCCTGGCTTTCAGGACCATATGGGATGCCAGGGGATCGAACCACAGTCCATCCTAGGCTAGTGCAGGCAAGGCAGACACCTTACCGCTTGCACCATCGCTCTGGCTTCACTACTTAGTCTATTTTCATGTAATCAGCAAGTCGTATTTCACTAAAAGTATTTCATTAAAAGGAATAGGTTATATAGATGGAACATGAGTGTTGAGAACCAGTGGACAAGAGACACATAACAAAATATCCTCTTAGAGATGTGGAAAGGAAAGGCAATACAAATATTAAACCCTAAAAAAACAAACAAAAACTGTGATAGATCTTATTTTGTTGATACCAATTCTGACTGCTCTGTAGGGAACAGTGAGAATGAGTTTAAATGAAATATAGTAAAAGAAATCTCAGAAACTGAAGAGAATTCTGGATGAAGAGGCAATTTATTGTCTTGTGTTGAGAAACACAATCAGCTTCTAAATGTAGTTTTCTGATTTTCAGTCAGCCACATAGATGCAGACCTTTGGCTTTGGGTATTTGTCTAAGAATATACATCTCTGTTTTAGACTTAATAATTTTTTGTCCATTTTAATAAATATATTGATGGGTCTCTGGTACATACCAGTCTTTACTAGTTTAGACTTTACAAGGGGATGATTGGGGTTTTCTATTGTGCTGCAATAAGTGGTGCTAATAGGACAATTGTCTTGCATCAGCTACTGGAGAACCCATTAGTCATGAAGACTGACATCCACAATTTGAGTGGAATTGTCTCTTCTCTGAGCAAAGCATTTGTCTCAACCAATGCTTGACTGTAGTGTTTTCCTTGCCAACTCTAACACCAAGGTACTATAAATTGAAATGCTTATATCTCTTCCCTGGCATCTTTAACTGTAGCACAGTGAATGGTTTGTTCCATAGCTTAGTTAAGTGAGGTAGGAGTAAAGGAAAATAGCTGTTATACTTTTTGAGCCATAATAAAAAACCTTTCAAAGGCTGTATGTAAGGTTTGAGATAGAAAGGGATGGATAAAGAATGATTCTGAATTTTCAAATAAAATTTTAGGTTTTAAAATTTCCAAATAAAATTTTACATTGTAAAATTAAATAAAATTTTTGAAAATTTGATTTGTGGCAGTGTGGAAGGAAACAAGTAAAATAACCCCAGTGTAAAAAAGATGACAAGAAAAAATTAATGGGAATAAGAGATAAAATATGTATTGAATTATAATCTCAACATCCCCACAAATGAAAATATTCAAATAGATGATCTTTATGTAATTCATAAAATTATGTAGAATAATCATGTTTTTCAACTCTTAAATACTCTAGTCAGCTATTATATTCATCCAGCAATATTTCTAAAAACAGAGACATTATGTAATGCTAATCAGTAGAAATATATGCGTAAATAAGGTATTTCCCATGATTTCCCCAATACCTTTCTAGTAGAAAATGTGGCACTCATCATATAACTTTTATCATAAATATTAGTATAGATAAACCAAAAAATAAGCTGAAAGATTTATGGTAAGAGAAGAGCCAATGAAAAATTTTGAATGTTGCAAAAACTGACCCACTTAAATTACCCTGAGCAATAAGTTCGTTGATTCAAATGACAAGTATACTACCTTATAATTTATCAAATTTCTTTTTAACTAAAGTCACACAATTTTACTTTGGATTGGAAAATAGAACACTTGTTCTTAAAGTCTGTTTAAAACACAATAATTTTTAAGCCATGAAGCTTTTTGACCAAGAGAAGATTAAAAGCATGAATTTTAAACAGCCACATTTATCCTAAATCTGGCCAAGGCCTTTTAATTCACTTTGAATCAAATTCTGCTTTCTTTGAACTAAACTCTTTTTATGTATTTTACCCCTCTCCTAAGCATTTGAAGATTTGAGAGATTCTTTAGAATGATTTACAGCTACCTCAACATCAGAATGGTGTTTGAAACACATATTGACATCTTGCTGTAATCTCCTTTTTACCTTTGGGAAATGTATTATTGAACTGAGTCCTTAGATCAAGAACTATATATTAAGATGCCATGGAGTCCATCAACCTAAAGCCCTGTGTGGATGATGTTTGAAGAGCATCTTTAAGGAAATATTTTACTCATAAACTTGCGAAGGGCTAAAATAGTTTTTGCTTAATTTAGGGTTTTCAAAAGAAAGCATAATTTTTCAGATATCTTATACTTGTTGTAGGGAATTCATTTTTAATGAAAATTTTTAACTTCTCACTCTAACTTTAACCCTACATTTCTACTTTAGTTAACTGTAATTTTCTGTGAACTTTAGTTGCTTTGCCAACACTCTGCTTTCCACTCAACTGCCTATTTTGCTTTTGTATACCTCATAAGAATGGAACCTTGGGGCCTGAGAGTTAGGGTTAGAAATTTGCCTTGCAAGCTTCTGATCTGATTTCATCCTTAGTGTCATCTAAGGTTCCTTAACCTAGTTACATTCACCCCACCCAGTCATATTGTAAAAGTAGAAAATCTTGATTAGACTTTTTGCTACTGTATTACTAGCACTCAAGCCTTATCCATTGAATAACTATATGCTAAATACACAAATAAGATATATAAACACATGGGTTGGAGGTACATTGCAGTGGGTAAAACTCTTGCTTTGCACATGACTGGATCAGGTTCTCCCCAACATCATATAGAATTCCCTCAGTACAACCAGGAGCAACTTTTTTTTTTGGGGTTTTTGGGTCACACCCAGCAGCGCTCAGGGGTTACTTCTTGAGTGCAAATCCAAGAGTAACTATTGAGCATCATCAGATGTGGCCCTAAAACAAAAACAAAAGTTATATGAACACAACTTAATCTTCTAGATTCAAAATAAATCTACTTTCTCTTTTTTTGATCTATCAATACATTTACTTATTGGCTCCATTTTTAAATCAACTCTATTGCTATTCTCTAATTTTTAAATATCTTCTTTCATCAAATCAAATTTATATTGTTCAAGGATTTATATACTGTTCAGTATTAATTTGAACATTTATAGTTCAGAATTTTACACAATAAAGACATCAAACTGTTCTTGTTTAATCACAATGAAGATTTATCTTCTTTTGCCTCTTTGAGCAAAAGAATCATCTCTTCAGGAAACTCTAAAATAGTTGGCTGTAATTTATATAAAATAGACGATGGCCTTGCAGAATATTTTAGTTGTAAAAATTGAAAAGAACAGGGCCGGAGAGATAGCATGGAGGTAAGGCATTTGCCTTTCATGCAGGAGGTCATCAGTTCGAATCCTGGCGCCCCCTATGGTCCCCCGTGCCTGCCAGGAGCAATTTCTGAGCCTGGAGCCAGGAATAACCCCTGAGCACTGCCGGTGTGACCCAAAAATCACAAAAAAAAAATTGAAAAGAACTCTTATTAGTATAATTTAGAACTTTTTATAATAATTTGGGGCCTGAGAGATGGCGCTAGAGGTAAGGTGTCTGCCTTGCATGCACTTGCCAAGGAAGGACCTCAGTTCAATCCCACGGAGTCCCATATGGTCCCCCAAACCAGGGGCGATTTCTGAGCGCTTAGCCAGGAGTAACCCCTGAGTATCAAATGTGTGTGGCCAAAAAAAAAAAAAAACCGCGAAAAAAAAAAAGATACTAAAGAGTTAGGATGTAATTGAAGCAGCTATCAATAAAATTATTTTATAAACAGATTAGTTAACAAAATTTACTGCTCTGTATTTGGGGGGGGGTGTCAAACTCAGCAATGCTCAGGGATTACTCCTGACTCTGCTCAGAAATCACTCCTGGCTGACTCAGGGGACCATATGGGATGTCTGGATTCAAACCATCATCCTTTTGCATGCAAGGCATATTCCCTACCTCCATGCTATTTCTTCGGCCCCTTGGTCTGTATTTTTTCAAGTGACCAATCCTGATATTAAAATACAAGACTTAAATATGCATTCTACCTTACTTATCAATTTTGAAATCCTTGTGTACATATTTACCCAAATTTACTAAGATTATAGAAGGTAAGAATAAAGTTTCAACTCATTTGTATTCTCTTCTGTCCAGCAGAGTGCTTTTGCTATAGTGTGTGGTCTATGTTAGTGGTCAGTTAACTATGAAAAACTGTTTCAGCTGTTTTTTTCCTACAATCTTTCTATATTTCAATAATCTCTATTTTTCCAGAAATCTTAAGAATTTTTGAAAGAATTTGTGAGGATAAAGTGTTTCATTATAAACGTAGAATTGCCTTTTTAGATAAAATGGCCTAATAATTTCATTCAATTAAAATATGTTGAATAAAATATATGTGTAATTTTTATTCCAGTTACAATTAACTTTTTCTAGTTTCTATTGTTAGAGTTTTCTATCTCTTGAGAGAATGCCTATATGTGATTTGTTGACAAAGGTATATTTAAGGGCACACACTAGTATGTACTAGTGGGTGAATATATTTAGATATTTAGAGGTAATAATGTTCTGTATTTTCTGTGAGTTTATATTGTGAACATCAATGCTATTTAAATAAAATAGGAAATGTGGAACTATAGCTCATAAATACATATGTTAGCCAAATAAAAGAACCAACATGCCTTGCATCCCCCACAAGAAATGATAGTAGGCCTTAGAGAACTCAATGGCAAAACACCTTCCCTACAAACTAGATGCAATAGAGCTGTACATTGAATCCCTAAATCACACCTACATGACCAAGATCATTCAATCTCTGGAACACAGCAATGAAAGTGTATTTCCACAACTGAGATGCAAATATTGCAACCAAAAGTGTGAGCTTGATCCAACCCAATGAATACAGCAACCAAAATATGCCTGAATACTACACCAGTTATGTCTCCTCAGTGAGAGAGTGTACAAGTCTCACAACCAAATGTGTGTGACCTCTAGCCTTCAAAAGAAATGGGAAGGGGAGTAATAAATTAAAATTAAAGGAAGGGAGGCTGAAGCTTGAAAGAACCACATACTCAGTCTCTGAATCTCTGACTCCATAATCTCTTTTAGGCACTACTGAGAGTAGCTCCTGAACACCCCTCCCTATGGCTTTCCTATTCTGGTAGTAATATATATTGATTTATTTAGAAATATTACATTTATTTTTTATTTTGATGAGGAAAGGGTCTGTTTCATGAAAGGTAAACACTTTATTCCCTCTATTATCTCATGGGTCCTGGATGTTTATGGGATGGTTTCAGGGAAGTATGGCCATGAAAACTTGTTCCAATTTTCTTTTCTTATCCTATTTTCCCCAAAAGAAATACAATTTGGAGACTAGATTGGGAAGAGTACTTGCTTTGCATATGGCCATCCTAGGTTCAATTTCTAGTCTTTCATATGGTCCTCCAAAGTCAACTAAGAGTGATTACTAAGCACAGAATCAGGAATAAGTCTGTATTGGTAGTTGTGACCCAAAGACCAAAAAAGAAAAAGAAACACTATTTTTAGTTGGAAAAATTGTTGCTGTTGGACATGAGCAACATACACACATGTACACACACTTCACATGTATTTATGCAAAAATATATAGCTAAATATGTAAATGAGGTCAGAATTAATTGAATAGAGTAACCATATAATAACAGTGATTTGGAATACTGAATATTTTTTCACCAATAACATATGTATTATTTCTTGAATACATAACATTTTCTTCATTGATTCCTTTCACTACTTTTGTCTTCTTATCAAATCTTGATCTAAAAATAAGTTGCCTTTAGTTCTAACATTTAAAGAAAGGATAATAGTCTTATAAATTATAAACTTGTCCATAATACAGATTTCAAAATATGATTCAAGCTCCTCAGTGAAGATGCCTTATTATTCACACCAAGATGATCTGCTAATTTTCAGAGACAAATGCACCTGTGGAAAAAGAAATCATATCTTTAAATTGTATTATCCACTGACAAGACCACATACTGTTTTGTCCTTGTTGTTAATACAGAAATCAGAGAGTGTAAATCTCTTCATCTTCCTGTCATCACTTCTGGCCAGGGTGTTAATGGCCTGAAGCCAGGAAGTTGTATAGGCTTCCAGCCAATCAGCAATGAAACCATTAAATAAGCTTTTCTAACAGGAAGCACAATTTGTGGAGGTTGGGGAGTTCACTACTAATGCATTTAGATGGGAATATTTTTTTAAATCTCCAATTAAAACAAGAAACTAGAGATCTTAATCCGTTGTGATATAAAGTGGGTACAGGAGACTCACTTCATTTATTAAGTGAAAGGTTAATTTTACTGATTGAAAACACATTAACAACATCTTAATAGATTTCTTTTTAAAGGCTACACCCAGTGTCTCCCTGCCAAGATGAAAGTATCTTATTTCTTTACAGAATGTCAGAAAGTTCCCCCTGCTTGGAATGCATGCAAAGGGAGAAGAATTACTTTGAAACATAATAAAATATCCTATGTAGAGTCAAATTAGATTGAAAAATCAGGACCCTCATTAATAATGACCAATAACAGTGAATGTACAAAGATCTTTTGACATTATTATGGGAAAATTTGGATGTTTCAGTAAAATTAATTGCCTAATCTTGAAATGTTTTCTGGTATTTACAAGCATTGCAATAAAAATACAATATTATTATTTAAATTATAAGCAATTGATTTAAATATGTTAATGAATTACTGAAAAAATAAGCATGTGAACAAGATAATCAATTAGAAAATTACAAGTTTTAAGTTTAAATTGTATAGTATTCAATACCTGGACACAGTACACATTTGCTAGAACTATCTCTGCAGCTCGGATGACACAAATATAAAAATATAAATAAAAGAGAAATGCACAAAGCATAATCATTCCTTAATACACAAAGACAATAGAAATGATATTCAAGAGGACTAGTTCATGGTAGGAAGCTTGCCACAAAGAGTGGGGGAGTGCAGTTAGGACAGAAAGGGGGACATTAGGACAGGAATAGTTGGAAATAATCACTCTGAACAAAAAATGAGTACCCATTTCAAGATAAAATAGTATGCATGGTAAACATTAAGTCACAATATTGTAAATCATGTGTCTAAAAGAAAAAAATTAAGAAAGAGGAGAGATAAGTATCTGACACAGAGGCATAGTAGGAGATGATGTTGAGGGAAACTGGAGCATTAGTGGTAAGAAATATGCACTGTTAAACACTGTGTTGGACAGGAGCTGGAGCGATATAGCACAGCGGTAAGACTTGCACACAGCCAATATAGGATGTACCCTGGTTCAAATCCCAGCATATGGTCTTCAGCCTGCCAGGAGTGACTTCTGAGAGCAGAGCCAGGAGTAGCCCCCTGAGAGTGTCGGACTTGATCCAAACAACAAAAACAAAACAAAACAAAGAAACAAAAAAGGTGTTGGGCATTGTATGGCTGAAACCCAATCATGAACAACTTTGTAACTATGTATCTTATGGTGATACAATTAATACATAATTTATTTATAAAAAAAAAAGAAAAGCAAACACTATTTTCAAGTCTCCTTTTCTGCAAGTACAGACTGATTTGAATTCTGACCTTTCATTTAATATGGCATTGAAACCAATCCAAAAGAATTAAGTCTTCTCACAAATAAAAGTAGCAGGCTCTCTCTGCACCTGCATAGTTGTTTCCCTTGGTGCCTGCAAGATAGTTCAGGCATTAGGTACATGTCTCATATATTCCCCATGGTCCCTGAGCACCACCAAGTGTTACCTTGGAGGTCTCCAAGAAGCACAGGCATGGTCGTGATAGTCTCTGAAAACCTAGGGCATAAGCAACTATTGATTCTTGGTTCCTGAATTCAAATATCCACTACAGTTGGCTGAGAATGTCTGAGAAAGATCAAAAGGTTTGCTTTCTCTTGTCCTTTCTAAAAATATCTACAGAGTTAATATAGTATAAAATAAATATAAAATATCACACATTATAAAATAAATATAAAGTATCACACAGTCCACCAGTCAACAATAAAATTTATATATCACACAGTCACCCCACTCTGTGACCTGTCCTTTCTAAAATACATACTCAAGCATCTAAGACAGACAGTGAAAAAAAAGTTTCAGTCTATTTGCCCAATAAAATATCACTCAGCTATCTGAAAAGATAAAATTAAATCTTTTTTTAACAATTTGAATAAATCTTAAATTGAAGAATCATGTTAGATTGAAGAATCATGTTTCAGACAGGAGGGCAAAACTGGATAATCTCAGCTATAGTTAGTACATAGAATGAACTAAAATAAAAGAATGTTGATATCTAATGTCAGTAATGCACTGGACTTTGAAATACGAGTGTGGGTTGAAAGTGGACAAAATGAGGGGACCTAGAAATCATACCAGGAGAGTCCTGGAGGGTCTTGAATGGTGGTGGTGGATGGGCCATAATTTTTCATACCACATGCCTGAGCGAGCATAAGTGCCTTCATAACTGTGTTCTCAAATACAACATAATAAATACAAATATATTTTCCTATTTGTCTATAAAAGCTGTAGTGGCCATGTCAGCAAGATTGTTCTTTAGGATCTGAATCCACCATTTTCCAACTTGCAAGCTTGTTTCATAATAATCACTTTCTCTACCATTATCTTGTTCCCAATAAACTGGCCCCCAAAACAACAATGAAACCAGATCTCTTCCAGACACATACACCTTAACCAGGGCTATCGAATCTAGCTAAGTAGGATTGCACTGAAATAACCTTGAAACAAAAAAATCATAAGTCAGAATCATCCACAAAGTAGCAAATTGAATTATTTCATCTTTTCTTACAGTTAAGTTACATTCCTTTGTGTATACATTCAAGTTCCTTCTTCCTATCATCTGTTCTCAGACACTTGAGTTATTTTTAGATTTCAGCTTTTGTAAATGATGCTGAAAGAAATATAATTAAGCAAATGATTTTTTTATTTGAGGTTTTTGGATGATTGGTGTAAATTCTAAGAAATAGAATTGCTGGTACTTAAGGGAGATAAATCACTAGTTTTTAGAGGAGTGTCCATATTGTTCATAATAGGGCTTAGCCAGTCAACAGTGGGTGAGGGACAGATAGAAAACGATTCACCTTATCTGTAATATATAAAGAAACATCGTAAGGAAATAAAAATACCTAAGGCAACAGAAATTGAGAACTGGTCTTTAGCATGAAGCATATCATTGTAAAGAAATGAGAAGGTTGGCAGAGGCTTGGGAGTTGGAATACTAAGACATGGTGAAGGAAAACTGATATTCTGTTGATGTTGAAATGTTTTATAAATAAATCCTGCCACTATTAAAATTATAAATCATGATACAAAAATAACATAGCATTTTAAAAGAAGTCATCAAATTAGACTGGTTTTGTTAAAGCCCAACTACAGTTTTGTGCCACAATTTAAATAAGGGAGAGACTATTTCATGACATGTTTTATTCATGACATAAAATGAAAATTATGTGTATATAAAACAATACACTAGAAATATAGCCATACCCATTTACCTGTTATCTATAATTGATTTCAAACTACAGTGGTAGAATTAAACAGAAGTTATGTGGCAAATTTAGAAATATTTGCTAGCTATTGCTTAAGGAAATATCTTCGATGACTAAGTAAGGAAAGGAGTTCTAAATTATCTACTTACTCATGTACAGCTGTGCTGTAAATTTGATTAGATAAAGGAGCTACTGATTTGGGATACTTGACCTATGTGATCAAAAAATAATTATTTTTATATGAAAAATAATTATTTTTTGTATAAAAATAATTATTCAATGACTTAGCACTCCATGTACAATCTCAAATGGCTCTACTGAAGACAATCAAAGTGTTGAAATAAAAGAAAACACTTAACAAATAGTTTTAATCTGCTTTCTTCTAGTTACAATTTTATTTCTAAAGAAATTTAGCTAGTCAAAAGAAATATACTCTTTATTATATCAGGAATTGTAGAATTTATATAACTTGGAGGTAGATATTGAGGAAAAGAAACATTTTTAGTATTGTTTACTCCAAATTTTAATCTATGTGTTTTCTCAGTTTTCACCCTAAACTTTACATGTGAAATACATTTAATGAATGATTCTATAACTCGTTGTATATGAAAAGTTCTATGGCTAAAAGTTTTGTTTCTACTAGTTAATCTATGAATATTATCACAGATAAAATAATTTCACTTTTATTTCTCTTATTTTTTTATTGTATGGATTGATCCCAGGTTCTTTTAACATGCAAGGCAAGACTATACCTCTAGGTTAAAAATTTTAAAGCGCATCTGTTATTTTAAAGTGATAACAAACTTTTCCATATTCAACTTGTGTTTAATAAGCATGTAATACATTCCAAATATTGTTCCAGGCACAAAGGAAAAAGTAGCACATCAAAAAGACAAAGACATGCTGCCATAGTAAAAGTTATATACCAGTAAGGGGAATTAGATAATAAACAAGTAAATGGAAGTAGAAAAGAGGCTGTTGACTATCAATAGAAAACCAAGAAAGGAGGTTGGTTGTTTGGAGACTGAGAACTCTAGTGGTGTTCAATAGGGGGTCAAGAAAGGCCTCAGAGAACAAAGTTCTTCACGTGGAGAGAGGGTAGTCAAGAGTCTGGTATAAAACACACTTTAGTAAAGGCCTCAAGGTGAGTACAATTGGGAGATTTAGCATTGACTTATTCCCCAATCCAACAGGAAAGGTCTTTCAAGTAAGAGAAATCAAGAGATTTCTGTGCTGTGCTTTACAAAAAGAGACAGATCAGGAGTCAGAAGATATTACTCTGGGCTCAAAGAACAAAAATATGTCACGGATATAGAGTACAGAGTAAGGTGCTGGCATTACATGCAGTAACCTATTTCATTCCCAAACAATGCTGGGGAAACATCACACACACACACACACACACACACACACACACACTCAAAGTAAAAAAATAAATCAAAACAAATAATTTAGAGACTGTTTAATGATTCTCAGAGATATGGAGCTGGAACTGGCTACCACCATAACCACAGGGTGTAAGTTCAGTTTGTGTTGAATGACAGGTTAATTGAAGAAGTCTATAGAAAATATGCTAAAAATACTAAAGGGAAAAAGGTGGGGAGTAGACAGAAGGAGAAGATGATCTATGCTAGGTAAAAGATTCAAGATTTATTCTTATAGGCACTAAATACGAATATATGTGTATAATTTTCTTAACCTAGAAACTGGGACAATATACAGGAAATTGCGCAATTAATACTATAGCTGATAAAACCATAAACTGAAAAACTGCATGTGTTACAGCAGGACAAAATAGTTTTATATAGTATATAATATTTTTCTCTAAAATGTTCAGTAATTTGATGTTTACTAATCTGATAGCTTTTGCTAATCTATAGAAAATATTTTATAATATGCATAAAACAATTCAAGGTAACTCAGAAACTCTCATTTTACATCATATTATATACATCAAGGCAAGAGCAACATGAACACTCATGTTTCTGCTCCCTAAAATTGAGAAATAAACATGCTTATTCTTACAGTAATTCTTACATAGTACTTATAACATTTCTCCTTCTAGGCACTAGGGGATCTTACGTGGAAGTTACTTAGCTCCTCAAAAAAACACACACTGGCAATATCAGACATTTGAATTTTCACAGTAAGGGAGTAGGCAGAGTGGAACAAATACACCAGACATTTAGTTGGTAAAGAAAACACATGCTGCCTCTTCTCGTTCAGTGCACAGGACAGGACAGCTTCCCCACACAAAAATATGATGGCCCCAAAACAGTGATAGAACAGAACTTCTAGAACTGAAAAGAAAGACTCTATCTTAGGCTTCATCATATGACCTGTGTAATTACCAAGATCTTCAGTTAGAGAGGCCTGATTTTATCATCCAAAACAGAACGAAAGTTACCTAGCACCATAAAAAGACCTTGGAGGTGTTAAAAGAAGTGTGTACAAGCCTGTAGTTGGTCCCATGACAGTATGCTTCAAGGGCAGAGAAACCTTATATCTCTTAGGTCAAGGGAATTCCCGTTCTAATTTCCCCAATATTTACAGTGCCTTTGCAAAGAAGAAGAAACATAAACATTTTTATGTTCTTGCTGGTTTAGGTTCTTTGACTGTTTGTTGTTTTGTTTGTCTTGTTTTTGTTTGTTTTTGTGTTTATTGCTTGTTTTTTATAGTTGTTGATTTTGTTTTATTGTCATTTCTTTTCTTGTTTTATTTTTGTTGTTGCTTGGTTGCTAGTTTTTAGGTTGTTTTTGTTTTGTTTTGTTTGGCTACTGTTTTTTCCCTTTCTTCTAAATTGAAATTTATAACAACTAGAAGGACTTTTCCCAGTTGTTTCATTTTTTTCTTTTTCTTTTCTTTTCCTTTTTATCTCCAACAGAATCCTATAACTTGAACCATCTTATTCAGCCTCAATTGGATGGTACCAGGACCAGACAGTTGTATGAACATTTAATGGAAATAAAAAATGATCAGACTTGAACACCACACCAAAAGTCAATGACGACAGAATCTATACCCAATCTACAACAAGCTGCAGAAATGCTAGTTACACTAGCATTCTGGGGGTGGTGGTGGTGGTACAAGAGGGAGATATGGAATGCATGCAAGGAACAGGGGTGGAGGGAGGACAACACTGATGGTAGAAATGCTCCTCATTTATTGTCACTATGAACTTTAAATACTACTTTGAAAGATTTGTAATTCACTTTAGCCACAATAAAAATTTACAAAAATAATATGATGGCCCAAAGTCAATAGTATGGAATTTGGTTAAGATAAAAGCACAGGGAGAATTCAACAATTAAAATGTAACATATTTAAAGTTCAAATAAATAATGAGTATGGTTTTAATACAAATATATGAGCATCACATTTCATTTATTTATTTTTGGGGTGGTGCACAAAGCTTACTTCTGAATTTATTTGGGAGGACCATACAGGTAATCTGGGATTGAACCCAGACCAGACACAAGCAAGGCAAGTGCCTTGGGTGCTGTATGCTCTCTGGTGCCACACAGTAAATTTTAAATAGCAATATACCAAAATGTCATGAATGGTTTGAAATTAAAATTTAACTGGACATTCTAAACTTTGTTTGCTAAACTTACCAATATCATACTAGGAAGGTAATCAGATACAAAAAATTATAAATTTGCAGCAAAATTTTATTTTATGGAAAACCCAGGAGCAAAAACAAAAACCAAAGTTGATTTTACAAGAAATGCCTAGAAAGTTTGAAATTTTAAGGCAGCTCCTGAGTATTGTGCATTAATTTAATATTTTTATGACTATTAGAAACGGACAGCTTTTCAGATTCTACCCCTAACTACTGAACTTCTAGGAGATTCATAAACACATAACAAATCAAGAAGCACTGACCTAGACCACTTTTTCTGTTAGTCATTAAAACAGAATTGAAATATAAAGCTGTATATACATATATATATATCCATATGTATTTTTTTCATAAAATTGAGTTCTACAGACTGACAAACATGCAAATTTTTCCTCTAAAACTGTTCCTAAAAACAAGGATGGCCAAATAAATAGTAGGAATTTTGAAAATAATATATAGATTAAACACATTGTCACAGACAAATTTTGTCCTTAAAGGCTCAATTTGGCATATTTAGCCATTGAAAGTAAAACCTATTAAGTTAGGAATGCAACTCTAAGTGTTTAATGTACAGAAAAGGAATGTGGTACAGTGCCAATATGTATCTGGGAAAGGTTAGCAAGTCAAGAAATATTAGAGTATTAAGTTCTTTTAGATGATGTTAATACATAAAGGACAAACAGAAATATGTCATTGTTGTTGCTGATTATTCATTTGTACTCTGCTTGTCCACGTGGTATGGATATTTCAGGTCAGTCACTCTGGCTTATAGAACCTTTGTCTTAGAGCAGATGTCTCAGAAAGCTCATTGATGAGATTGAAAGGTCCACTTTAGAGGAATTACACAAAAGAACTAGGAACCACTAACCTCTTTGGTAGCCTAATTTCCTTGTTTATTTCCATTCCAAGAGGTAAGGCTTCAGAAGACACTCCAGTTAACTTAGATCATTTTTCCTTGCCAGACTGATAGCAATGACAACAGAATCTCAAACTTGAAAATTATAGAAACCCGCTAGGGCTTACGAAGCACTAACATAGGAAAGCTGTACCATCATTTCACCTAAATCTAGGGTTTCCTGCAGCACTGATACCAGCATAAATATTTTATACTAAAACATCCCTGACTATAAGTTTTTGTTTTATCAGCAGTTTATGTTTAAGACTTTATTTTCCCTCACAATGCTTGTGACTCATGTTTCTTCAATTCAATACTCATATTTTCAACATGTACTTCAGAAAGTTTTCTGTACATACAAAAATTATTACACACAGTGTTTGACTTTCATCTCTCCATCAGAGAAAGACAGTTTGGAAAGTAACCAAATTTCTCTAGCAACAACTAAAACATGCTACACTGAATGCTATGTTGAAGTAGTAAGTTTGTAAAGGGAAATTTTAAAGCCTTTAAGTAAAACTTTTAAATCAACTTTTGCAAAAAAAAACGTAATATTTATTTTTCAGAAAAAAATTTCAAATTCAAAACAAAAGCAGAATTGTTTTGGTTTTTACTGCAATTGTTGTTCCAATGTAAATAAAGGGCAAGTGAAAGTACAGGTATACAGATGTTAAGAATTCTCTTGCAAGGGCCAACCCCAGTTTGAGGCTGAGCATGACCTATGGTGTGATTGCACTGCTCATAAGCAATTTGAGCACAGAGCTGTAAGTAAGCTCAGTACATCACTGAATGTAAAAAAGACATAAAATACAATAAGAAAAATAATTACATAAAATACATGTTGAATAACAGCTACAGAGATTCCTCAACTCACTATGTTTGGGATAGCATTAGATACAAGGCAAAAAATAAAACTTGAAACAGTTTGGTTAAAAGAAGTTCAGCATTTTGAAAACAGAAACAGGTAGAAATTAAATAGTGTTTCTGGTTCTCATATTTACAACAGATGTGGAAGGGGAATTTCTCATATTCTACCAAGCAATATGTATCAGCTAGATGCCTTAAGTCACCTCAATTCTTACTTTTATTTTTTTCCCAAAGACAACATTAGGATTCTGAAGTCCAGGGTCTATACATATGAGTCTTTCCATTCCTCCAGGTTACTCAGTTTGATTAAGTTCAAGTGTATTTTCATCTCAAGGGTATATTTAAGAGTTATTTTCCAACTAATGAAAAACAGGACTTTGACAAAACTGCATGTATTTTATACATATTTATTAATAAGTGAGTAAAATGAAGTCTGTATAGAAAAGAAGAGAAATAAAAATGGTCTTAAATTTTCTTTTTTGTACAAAAATAGTTTCCAGGTTTAAAAAATATTTAATTTATCTACTTGCTTCCAAAAGCATTTTAATTAAAGAACAATTACTCATTATCATCCTTTAAGATTCTAATCATGGAAAACTCCTTTCTTTCCCTCCTCCAGACTTCTATAATTCATCAATACCATTCATCCAGCAAGTAGTAGTCTGCTTACGACACCTACTGCAGGGACTGGAGAGATAGCAGAGCAGTAGGGTGTTTGCCTCGCATGTGGACGACACAGGAGTAACCTGTTTTGATTCCGGGCATCCCATATGGTCCCCAAGCCTGCCAGGGGCAATTTCTGAGTGAAAAACCAGGAGTAACCCTGAGCGGTGCTGAGTGAGGCCCCAAAACCAATAAACAAACAAACAAACAAACAAAGTTTAAACAAAAGACACCTACTGCATTATAAGCTTTGATTGTTATATACCTACAATGTTAGCAATATTGTTTAGATAAAAGAAGCCATACACATCTTCTTACCTTGGGAATTGGTTAAATTGCTTTAATGGTATATCATCCAACTTCTATAGATATTATGTATCTTAATTTTGATGTAGCAAACAAACATTAGCCACTCATATTTATGAAGTTCATTCAATAATTTAGGGTAGTATTGTTTTGGCAGGACAAGAGGTTTTACTTTCTTTTTCTATTCTCCCCTCCCCTCCCCTCCCCTCCCCTCCCCTCCCCTCCCCTCCCCTCCCCTCCCCTCCTCTCCTCTCCTCTCACTGGTTTGGTTTGGAGTAACACCATGGTATTCAATGGTTACTCCTGGCTATGCACTCAGGAATCACTCCTGGTGTTGCTCAGGAGACCATATGGGATGCCAGGGTGTAGGGTTGGCGGCATTCAAAGTCAGTGCTCTACCCACTACTATCTCTTCTTTCCCAAGTCACAGGGTTTTAGCGCTAAATTTTTACTCAAGATGGATGTGGAAATGAAGGAAGTACCTAAAATTAACTATTCTACACACATGGCAAACTGCACTACATGCAGATGATAGATTTTTTTTTAGATTTTCTATGGCCTAATTTTTCGAGACAGAGGGAACTATCATTCATACAGCTGGGGCTCAATAGCTTTGCATTAAAAATGAGAAGTTTGGGCTGGAGCGGTGGCACTTGTGGTAGGGTGTTCGCCTTGCATTCACTAACCTAGGACAGATCACAGTTTGATCCTCAAGAATCCTATATGGTTCCATAAGCCAGGGGCAACTTCTGAGCACATAGCCAGGAGTACCCCTGAGCATCACCGGGTGTGGCCCAAGAAGCAAAAATATTAATCAATTAATTAAAATGAGAAGTTTGTCTTTTACCACTGAGTACCATTTTTCTATAAGATGATAGGGAGAATTTAACAAATATTGAAGGAGAAATCTTTCAGGGAAATTTGACTATTAGAAATGGTGAATATTAGCTACTATTTATATTTATATCAAAAATATATTTATTTTATTTAGTTATTTAGTTTGTTGGGTTTTGGGCCATACCCGGTGATGCTTGGGGGCTGCTCCTGGCTCTGTGCTCAGAAATTGCTCCTGGCTTGGGGGACCACATGGAATGCCAGGGGATCGAAACACAGTCCGTCCTAGAATAGTGCATGCAAGGCAAACGAATCGCCCCTTACACCACTGCTCCGGCCCCAAAAGTATGTTTATTTGAGTGTAACTTTGAATGGCAATTTTTGGGATATTATGACAATTTTTTTAGGAACTGAAAACTGTGTAACTGAGTAAATTCTAACAGTTGGCCACCACAAAAAGTATTACTGTATTAGTAAAATTTAGAGATGATGATCAGTTTACATCCTTCTTTTATTAGTTATTTTTTTACAAATATATAATAGTTTCTGTTTCATAATTTGTATCTGTTTCTTGAATTGGCTATAATAGTTCAAACAACTAGTAATTTGCCTAAAGTGTCATATAATTTCTAAGCTTTTAAGAACTAATCATTGTCCTCTCCTTAGGACCAGTAACATCTATCATAACAGTATGAAATGGGATTGAATATGAAACTCAATGGTAGATAGAGCACTGATTTTGCATGTATAAATTACTGGATTTAATCCCAAGAAAGAGTAATATATATACACAAATATATATTAAAAAGCATATGCATCAACATTATTGTAGATATATCCAAAACACTTGTCATACTTAAAGTCTTTGCTTAGACGGTTTTGCTTTAACTTAGATATTTTTGCATGTAAGTTTTTTGGGACATATTCAACTTTGTAACTCTGTCTATCACAAAACAAGTAGGAGACAAAAGGTCTTTTGTTTCTAAAGTGGCTGAGTCTTTGCTCAATTCTTACTAAAGGATCAATAAATAACCAAGTGAAAGAAACCATATCCTGGACTCTTCAGAAAAGAGTTTGCTGCCATGCATGCATGCAGCTAGAGTGTTCGCATGTAGGCGCACAGATCACCTGTTTTATGCTCAGCGGTAACTGCATTTTTACTCTGGGATATTTATAATATCATGAGATCATAGTATGGCATTTACTCTATTTGCTCAGATTCTCTTCCTTTATAGTGCTGAGTGAGAGACCGATGAGAATGCAAAACAAGACACTGTTATCACAGAATGTTCTTGACATTTAATCTTTGCTTTTAAAAATGCTCCGACAAGGTAAAAGACTTTGCCGATCTGTTTCTGGGGCCATTGTGTCCACTCTCTTTTCTTCTTTGTTGTATCACAACTGTTCCCAGGAGCCATGTCAAAGGGGACACTCTTCTGCTTGACTGTCTTCTCTTCTAGCTTGAGTTGCCCTAGAGACTTCCCTCTCTAACAGGGTTGCTAAAAATACAATATTAGCTTCCAGTTTGACTTCTCAACTCCATATTCTCAAGAATAACAACATTCAATTTTAAATATGTAAGGAATTTAGCAGACCTCAAAGAATTCAGAGAAGCCAGAAAAAAGATCTTAAGAACCCTGACAGAAAGATCTAGAGCAATAGCACAGCAGTTAGTTTGCCTTGCACATTTACAATGTGGGTTGGTTCCCTGGCAGCCCATATGGTATCCTGAGACTGAGAGGAGTGATTTCTGAATGCAAAGTCAGGAGTAATCCCAGGTGTGAAACAAAAAAAAATCCAGACAGAAACATGTTTGTATGTTAGTGCTATTTGGTTAAGTCTTAATATGTGCAGACACATTTCTATTTATTTTATTCTAATTTTAAATACAATCTGCCCATAAACTGAGTATGGCATGAATTATTAAAACATTACTGTCTTTATGTTTATGTAACAATAATTTCAGCAAATGCTATGGATAGTGGTAATGATCTATGTACTGCAAGTGAGTGATGTCATTCCTAAATTCTAATTCCAATTCATAACTCATTTCAACCCCAAGCAAGCCATTTTTCCATTTCTCCATCTGTGAAATGGGTTTCTAGTATTTCTTCCAACAGGTCCATCTTTCAAAGGAATAAAAGAGCAGTAAAATCCTACTTGAATTAACAACACATCGTTTCTTGTTAAATAAACTCCAAAGACAAGTACAGTGATTGTTTTTGCTAAAAAATCAAAATAAAGTTCCAAAATGTACATATGTAAAGAAGCCAAAATTATTTTAATTCCCCCTTTCCAGGAAACTATTTGGTTTTAAATTACCTATATTTTGATCCAAATAATGCCTTTTTTTTTTTCAAAAACTCATGACCAACATTTTATCTGAAAATGAACTTTGCATGATAAAGAGATTATTATTTTCTCATTTGCACAGATTTGGCTCATTAGAGCTATAATCCTTTTCTTTCAGGCCACAGATTTTAAAAGCCACCTTTTTCTCTCATTTCGAGAGCAAAACTAAATATTTTTAATAAAAGTTCAAATCATAGTGACTGGAAGTCCTGACTTCTATGACCCTTAATTATAAGAGTGGCCCGATGAGAGGTCAATTCCCATATATTCCATTTGAGGACTTTCTCAGTAATCATTTATGAAAGTCACTGCACTTCTTCTTGGTGGCCTCATAAAAATATGATGTTAAATTCGAATTATGTGATATAACATCATGGTGTCTAGCCAGCCAAATTCAAACGACATTCAGTTTATACTTCTCTAATCTTTCCAAGTGCTTCACTGGGTCATTTATAGAATTGAGTCTTAATGGCTAGAAATTAAATTAGAAAGGGAATATGCATCATGCGTCTACTGCACTAAAATGAAAACTTTTTTTTCTAGTTAAGTGGACCATCTTTCTCTTTTGGATATTTAACAGGAAAAAGAACTAATTTAATGGAGTGAGCTCATTAATGCTACTTTAGTCCATCCATTAGCATATGTCTTTAGAGCAAAGATAGCAAAATGTTACTCAAACATGTCTGCAGCTTGAATATACTAAAAGCACTTTCCTCTCAGATTCACCCCATTAGGCATTTACTTAATGTTTGTTTTCACCAGAGTATCCTATCTGTTTAAAGGAGGATATATATTCTATTTTTTTTTACCTTTTCTTCATCAAAATGAAAATATAGCCCACATGTAATTGTGATGGATTAGTTGAATAGAAGAGTACTTATGAAACTAGAAAATTCGGAGAGGGTATGAATTAGCTTAAAATGTCCAACCTAGCCAACTGATTTGATGTTAAACCCACACCAACAGCCTGAAGAGGAAGAATTAATTTGAGAATGGAATTTTATTTTATTCATACCTAATTTGATATTATAAAAAATATTTCTGGTGCCAGAATAATAGTGTAATTGGTAGGGTTTTTGCCTTGCATGTTGTCAACCTAAATTCTATTCCTGGCACAACATATAATCCCCCTAAGCCCTGCCAAAAGTAATTTCTGGGTGCAAAGACAGGAGTAATTCTGAACATAGTCAAGAGTTACTCCAAAGCAAAAATATAAAAAGTGATTCCTAATTTTTTGGCCAAAGAACTCTTGGATTAATCTAGGAATATGATTTATGGTTATGTAAATGAGTCCAGTCTATTTACATAATGACAATTATCTCAATGAGAAAAACACAAGAGAAAAAACAGATTAAATTATATATAAAACTACTTTTAAAACTAATATTATATTGCTACTAAAATTAAATTTTATTTAAAATTTACAATATATCTTCCAGTAACAATATTACAAAAAGAAAAGGAACAAAAGAAGAGGGGCTGGAGCAGTGGCGCTAGAGGTAAGGTGTCTGTCTTGCAAGCACTAGCCTAGGACGGACCATGGTTCGATGAACCCCTGGTGTCCCATATGGTCCCCCAAGTCAGGAGCAATTTCTGAGTGCATAGCCAAGAGTAACCCCTGAGTGTCACCGGGTGTGGCCCAAAAACCAAAAAAAAAAGAAAGAAGAAAGAAGGAAAAAAGGAAGGAAGGAAGGAAGGAAGGAAGGAAGGAAGGAAGGGAGGGAGGGAGGGAGGGAGGGAGGGAGGGAAAGAGGAAGGGAAGGAGGGAGGGAGGAAGGAAGGGAGGGAGGAAGGGAGGGAGGGAGGAAGGAAGGGAGGGAGGGAAGAAGGGAGGAAGGAAAGGAGGGAGGAAGGGAGGGAGGGAGGAAGGAAGGGAGGGAGGGAAGAAGGGAGGAAGGAAAGGAGGGAGGAAGGGAGGGAGGGAGAGAGGGAGGAAGGAAGGAAGGAAGAAAGAAAGAAAGAAAGAAAGAAAGAACGAAAGAACGAACGAAAGAAAGAAAGAAAGAAGAAAGAAGAAAGAAAGAAAGAAAGAAAGAAAAAAGAAAGAAAGAAAGAAAGAAAGGAAGGAAGGAATGAAGGAAGGAAGAAAGAAAGAAAGAAAAAAGAAAGAAAGAAAGAAAAAAGAAGAAAGAAAGAAAGAAAGAAAGAAAGAAAGAAAGAAAGAAGAAAGAAAGAAAAAAAAGAAAAAAGAAAGAAAGAAAGAAAGAAAGAGAGAAAGAAAGAAAGAAAGAAAGAAAGAAAGAAAGAAAGAAAGAAAGAAAGAAAAAAAGCAAGAAAGAAAGAAAGAAAGAAAGAGAAGAAAAAGAATCTGTCTCAGCGGCAGGAAGGGAAACAGGTGGGAGGAAAATGAGGGACAGAGACATTGTGATGGGAAATGTGCACTGGTGAAGGGAACTGTACATTGTGTGACAAAAATCATGAACAACTATGCAACTGTGAAAAATACTGCATTATTAACACCATTGTAATCACAGTGTTTAATTAAAGTAATTTAATAAATGATATATTTTATGCAATTATAGTTCCTAATATATATAAAAATTAAATGATGTATAACATGTTTATCTCTATAAATAGACATCTACTATATATATATGAGCTTCCATTTATAATAATTATACATAGTCTATACATAATATTAATTAACTGCTTAATGAAAGTGAATTTCATTTCTTTATTTTATTTAAAAAAACTGTCATATATAATATTGTTAATGATAGGGTTTCATGCATACAATGTCCCAAAACAACGTCCTCTACTAGAATGTCTGCTTTTCCTCACCACTTTCTCATGGTCCCCTCCTAATCACCCCTGCTAGATTCAAATTCAAGACAGTGCTCAGTTTAAGCCAGTGGATTTTAATCATAGTGGGTTTGTCTAGTACCAAAGTACAGATAATAAAAGTCACTTAAAGCACAAAACAACTGATTTTGTAACAATAGCTCAAATGTTTGAAAGATAGTTGCGCTGAGTTAAATGAAGCTATTTAATTGTTGTTAATGCAAGGTTTTTATAGCAATTTAGAGCTGATGTACTTTTCAGACATCATGTAGTGGGAATGGGAGGGTCGAACACCAGGTGAACTAGTCAATTTCTATGGTCACTTAAAAACATGCCAACCAAAAAGAGTCTCCAACCAATATAGATAATGGGATGGTTGGGGTGGGATATAGCAGTAGATAAAAGGAGATCCCCAGATTGGTTCTTTCTTCACCCACTCACCTATGCCCTAAATGACAACAGGAGAAATTAGGACTTTTATAGCCTGACAGAAGGTAGGACCAGGCAGAAGGTAAGACTTAGGCTCAGGAATATGGTAGGAGCTCACCCACATACATGTGGCTGTGGCTGGAAACTAAGGAAAGTTGGAATGACAGGAATCCACTGGGGAGCAGTCCTAAAGAGATCAAGATAAGAAGATTACAGAATAGGAGCAAGACTAAGCAGAGAATGAATAGAATGGCATTGGTGGCAGACAGGTATTGGACATCATATACTAGAGGTTTTTAAGAGACAGAATGAGTGATGTTTTATGAGTCAAAGAAGAGGCTTGGACATTGGGGATGGACCTGACTCATCTGTTTGGACTGGACAATAAATTCTAACTTTTGGGGGGAGTTGGGCCACACCTAACCGCAATGAGGGGTTACTCCTCACTCTGCACTCAGAAATTAATCCTGGCAGAATCGTGGGGACATCTGGGATATTAGGGAATAAACCCAGGTTGACCGCATTCAAGGCAAATGCCCTACCCACTGTGTTATTGTTCTAACCCCTAAATTCTAACTTTTAAGATGAAAATATTCCACACACTTCTCAATAATTTACTAGAGCAGAAAAAAATCATTCTCATGCTAAAAATCCTGATGATCAATTGACCATATTTTTTATGCTTCATTAGTAACAACATATTACTGGGCTTATGTATATTTTTTAAATAATAATAACTCTCATGTCTTATTTCCTATGCATAATTAAGATATCTTAGGGCCAAGATGTTTATAAATGTGCAGATTGTATTTCTGGTATATATCTGTAAGTAGAGTTGCAACTATTGATTATAAAGTATAATTTTGAGTCACATGACAAAATAAATCATTGTGTATGCCAATCACCAAAAAATATTTCAAAATTTCATGAGGTTATATGCAAGTGTAATTTTATTTACTATTATAACTACCAACAGAGAAATAAATTATAGGAAAAAATACTTAAAAGTCTAATCTTAGGGGTCGGAGTGATGGTGCACTGGCAGGGCTTTTGCCTTGCACATGAATGACCCAGGACAAATGGCAGTTTGATACCCTGCCATTCCATATAGTTCCTCAAGCCAGGAGCAATTTCTGAGAGCATCACCGGGTATGGCCCCCAAATGAACAAAATACAAAAAACAACAAACAAAAATATAATCTACTCTTAGTTTGTCCTAAGATTTTCAGTTCTTTTGTGTCAAGTTCTTGAGACTGCTATATTTTACTAATGAAGCTATGAGTTAAATAAGAGATTTGTAATAAGGAAATATGAGAAATAACAAGCTGGAAAGTAGAGTAAGTGATATCAATAGACTGGAGAACTTTGTACACTGGGAGAAAAAAAAGAGCTAAAAGCAAATTGGGTTAGTGGATCTACTGCGGAGGCAAACTTTATGCAGAGTGTAGAGGGAAATCAGACCCCCAGAGCATGAGCCTACATTGTTTGCCTGATTTAAAAGGAGGAGCTGTTGTATTCTTTTGCGAAGTACCTCTTCATTTCACTGTCAGCCATGAGTTTGGATACTGCTTCCACCGTAGAACTGACCCTGTAAGTCATTTCTGACAGTTTCACTTAAGAAGTCCAGGTCATGGTTTTCATTCCTGTGGGGGCCAATTATCTCTGTTCTGAGAAAGAGAAATGCAGTCAGGCCTTGGGAGACTCTCAGAAGGCAAACCCATCGTTAATGGGTCAATGCAAACACTTTGGCTATGAAGACACCAAAGGTTTCTCTTCTAGAATTACACATAGCCCTAAAGCTCTGCTGATGGGCGTTATGTGATGAATGACTAATACACATATTCTAAAAAAGTGAGAGCTTTAAATATGACGCTCATCTCTCTTACTAATACTATTTACAAAAAAGAAAGAAAAGCTGCCTGTAGCATACTTACTGCACCTGTGAGTCTAGCAGATCAAAGCAACTTTTTTTAGAAGTATGTCTAACTATTAAGTAATAATATGCTATAGACTCTCTTCTACTGTTGTATGTATGTATACGTGTAAGTGTTTCTTCTACATATAAAACATAAAACATAAAGAGGGAGAGCTTGCTAATTTATTAAAGTAGATTTATTCTTGATTATTTTTGAGTTTAGAAAAAGAAGTTTTATAAGACTATCTGTTTTAGGGCTATACTTTCATATCATTTAAAATATGTTACCATAATATACCTACCACTAATGGAATTTACTTTTACAGGAAGACAATGAAATGTCTATTTATCTTTGGCAAATCAACCAAACAATTGTAGAATCAATTTAAAAATTGATATTTCAGAAACTGTGAGAAACTGTGTTGATCCACTGGATACAGATTTATGAGCACCAAATGAATCAGTGGCTGTCATTTTCCCTTCTGATGCAACACAGGATCAAAAGATCTCAAGCCCATCAGTATATTTGCAGTGTTAATTGTGGCTTCCTGAAAAGCCCTGTGAACTGTGTTTAGAAGCAATGTTCACATTACAGCCTTATCACTTATTAAGTCTTTTTAAGTTCCATCTGTCTCATAGCCTAATACTCAGCATTTCTACAAGTAAAATATCCAGTAAATAAAGACTAAGGAAAACAATATGCCTCAAACTGGACAGCTACTAATTGTATTGTTTACTAAGACTCAAATTACCTTCCGCTAATGTTTAATTTTTTTTAAGTTTATTTAAACAACTTTATTACATACATAGTTGTGTTTGGGTTTCAGTCATTTAAAGAACACCACCCATCACCAGTGCAACATTTCCATCACCAGTGTCCCAAATCTCCCTCCTCCCCACCCAACCCCCGCCTGTACTCTAGACAGGCTTTCTATTTCCCTCATACATTCTCATTATTAGGATAGTTCAAAAAGTAGTTATTTCTTTAACTAAACTCATCCCTGTTTATGTTGAGCTTCATGAGGTGAGCTGTAACTTCTAGCTCTTTTCTCTTTTGTGTCTGAAAATTATTATTGCAAGAATGTCTTTCATTTCTCTTAAAACCCATAAATGAGTGAGACCATTCTGGGTTTTTCTCTCTTTCTCTGACTTATTTCACTCAGCATAATAGATTCCATGTACATCCATGTATAGGAAAATTTCATGACTTCATCTCTCCTGACAGCTGCATAATATTCCATTGTTTCTCTGTACCACAGTTTCTTTAGTCATTCATCTGTTGAAGGTTATCTTGGCTGTTTCCAGAGTCTTGCTATGGTAAATAGTGCTGCAGTGAATATACGTGTAAGGAAGGGATTTTTGTATTGTATTTTTGTGTTCCTAGGGTATATTCCTAGGAGTGGTATATCTGGGTCTTATGGGAGCTCGATTTCCAGTTTTTGGAGGAATCTCCATGTTGCTTTCCATAAAGGTTGAACTAGACGGCATTCCCACCAGCAGTGGATAAGAGTTCCTTTCTCTCCACATCCCCGCCAACACTGCATCAGATAAGGGGCTAATCTCCAAAATATACAAGGCACTGACAGAACTTTACAAGAAAAAAACATCTAATCCCATCAAAAAATGGGGAGAAAAAATGGACAGACTCTTTGACAAAGAAGAAATACAAATGGCCAAAAGACACATGAAAAAATGCTCCACATCACTAATCATCAGGGAGATGCAAATCAAAACAACTATGAGGTACCACCTCACACCACAGAGAATGGCACACATCACAAAGAATGAAAACAAGTAATGTTTAAAATTTTTACTATGATGTTTTTCTTCTCCCCAGACACTCAATAATGGAACTCTAGTTTTTTCAGGCTGTATCTATATGCATCTCATCTGTTAATAGGCTGAATACTTACCCATTCTCATTTCCACATGTTGTACTATCATTACCCTATTTGCTACCATTTCTTTGGAGGAAAAACTTGAATTATTAGGCTATGAAGAACTCTGACTCCAAGTTCTGGAAATCAAATGTCTTACCATTGTTTACAGAATATCTTGGCTAATTTTTTGGATGTAAACAAACCATGGGGAATAATGACAGCATGACTGCCAATTTCACAAAGTTCACCTTTACCCTGTGTTAAGTCCATCTATTCATGTTTTCTCACAAAATTTGAACATCTTTATATACTATAGTTAACTACCTGGAAGGTATGTTGTTTCATAAAATAGTCATAGTCCTTAATGATACATAGTATCAAAGTAAGTAAGCAACCTCATTAGAACAGGATGGTAATTCTTGAAGTCTGATGTCCAACTTTTGAGATGCTATGATCTTGGAACATTATTTTGTTCAGTCACTCATTCATTTGAAACAGATTTCAGAAGGTAGATTCAGAAGGCAAGTATCTTTTTAGGTACTGAATTCCTGAAACTGATTGTCTAGTGCCTACTCTGTAAAAGTGATATGAGTTTCTCAAACTGCTAAACAGGTGAACAATTGCTCCGATCCAGCTCAATTCTGGAGTATCTACTCTTGGAGCCTTTGTCGCTATGTTTGTCAAACAAATGATGATGAGAACAATCTTGCATTAAATTGAATGATATATTAAAATAAAGGATTAAAATCCAGAATAGGTGGTGAAGACAAAAGTGAAGATGTATATTAAGAAGTAGACTTTGGTGAGGGGATGGAGTTGTCATAAGGGTCTGTGATCAGGGATTCACTCAGCTGTGCTCAGATGTGCTCTGGCTATGCTTGCAGGAACCACATTTGGTGCCAAAATGGAAAACAGGTTGCATAAGTGCAAAGCAAGCACCTTATTTGCATTAACGACTGCGGTACAAGAGGCAGAATTTTTAACTCTGGGATAGAAGGGAATGTGGGAACACTAATGGAAGGAATTTGGCACTGTTGAAATTGGTGCTACAATAGTATATGTTAAAACTCAGCTATCAATTTTGTTGTAAATTACAGATCTTACAAAGAAAGCCTATCACTATAAAGTAGACATTTTATAACCAAATACCTAGAGGTCTCAGAAATAGTTATACAGATCAAATTAAATTATTCAGTATATTATTAATAGAAATGTTTATTTTTAATAATAGAGGCTATTATTCATAATAACTATTCTTTAAATAGGTATGTATATTTATATTATGCTTATTTTTATGCTGAAAAATAAGTATGCTTATACTTATCTGCAAAAGAGGAATAAAAGCTAACAGAATGTTAAAGAAATAACAAGCTACGCCCTTGAAACTACAAAAAAAAAGCTTTTTGCCTATTATGCACTTAACATAAAAATATATTTATATCAAGAGCCAATTGAAAACCAAATGTTTTTGATATATAATACAAGTCTCTAGAATTAAAGATAAAAGATTTACTTATATTGATTTGCTTATTTTTATATTTTATCAGAAAATCATTCTACATAAAGCATATACAGAGATTTTTGGTCTTTTCTGATTTTTATTTTACTTTTTATTGTTAATAATAATATTCTTAGATTTGGGAGACAGATCTCATAATACTCCTGAATCTGTACACAGGGATCACACTTGGTGTGACTCAGGGAGTCATTTTTTGTATTTGCAGAGCAAACCTGTATTGGTTGGTGCAAGAGACCAAATGGAAGTCCCTACTTGCTGTACTACCTCTCCAGCTCCATATATTTTGGTTTTAAAATACTTTTTATTTTTTACTTGAGAAAAATAACAGCTAAAAATGGGTATATAACAGTCTTCAACAATCTATACACAGAGGGACCAGTTACACAAGCAGTCCAGGGGCAAAGGTGGGGGATGCTGGGAATAGAGTTGGAGGGAGGACAACACTGGTGGTGGAAATACCCCTGATTCAATGTCACTATGTACCTTAAATATTACTGTGAAATACTTGTAATTCATGTTGGTCACAATAAAAATTATTAGAAACAGAAATAAATTAGTTAAAACAATAAAATGGGTATATAAAAGCTAATCATATCAATCTTTTATTTTATACCTATCTTTCATATCAAAAAGTTAAATATATTGCTAGAGAGCCTTGAGCAATATGATTATATGATACTATCAATCCAAGTTATAATACATTTTAAAATTTTCTTGTCATAAAATGCAAACATTGACTTTAATTTCTTTATCAGACATTTTTATATTAATATAGCATATCAATTTCAATTAAAGCATATTATGGTGGTAGTATGATTACTAATAAATGTTAAAAAGTAAAATGTATCAATATTTAATATAATAGTCAAATGATTATGTGTAATTTATATGTGTATTTTATGTTTTTATATAAAAGCACTTTATTCAGTGTTTCAATTTTTGTAAATATAGTTTGATCCCTGGTCTTCCATATAGCCCGCTGAACCCTTCATGAATGATCCCTTAATACAAAACCAGTAATAAGCTCTTAGCATCGATAGCCAGGTGTGTCCCCAAAACTAAACCAAACCAAATATTTTTTGAAAAAAGCAGATGAAGTTGAAGTGATTATGCCAGATAAAGTAAGAATGGTGGAGCAGCACAATAATTCCAATTCAGTCATCCGAGGAAAAATAAATTAACAGGCAAGAAACAATAAAGCGCGCCTGGATGCAATGAAAATCGTGACCAATACCAGGGATAAAGTAAGAGAATTAAAAAGAAGGTCTGTACTTTGGGTGGTGGGATGGCAATGAAACCATAATGATGAAAGTGGTGACCATAAGAAGACTGACTTTGATAAGTGTGACAAAATCCCTGAGAGGAGTTAACATAAGTATTATTCATTAAATGCAAAACAAGAAGTAACCCCTGAGCATCATTGGTGTGCCCCAACCAAAAACATTACTTAAAGATTTCAATGTCTTAAAGATTTTTATGTCTTGATTTTTAACAATATATATTTCTGTGGACCAGTGATTACAATATAGCATAGAAAGGTCTATGAAGAATGTGGTGAATTATAGCGTTCGTGTTATGCCTCAAGTCATGGTCAGACAAAAGACAAGGTGCTGCATGAGTACCTAACAGCTCTGTAAATTCTATTTTATGGCATATATATTCTTTAGATGGTGTCAAACATTTAAAGAGTGACTATAGTATTATTTAATTTTGACCAAACCTTTATAAACATCAAAATGGGGCCCGGAGAGATAGCACAGCGGTGTTTGCCTTGCAAGCAGCCGATCCAGGACCAAAGGTGGTTGGTTCAAGTCCCGGTGTCCCATATGGTCCCCCGTGCCTGTCAGGAGCTATTTCCAAGTAGACAGCCAGGAGTAACCTGAGCACTGCCGAGTGTGGCCCAAAAACCAAAAACCAGAAAAAAAAAACATATCAAAATGTCCTATAAATTAAAAAATAAAACATAAAGCAAAATAATATAAGAAACCTAAATATATTGACTTTTTAATTACATTTTAATCCACTGTTACACATTTTTGAAAGAATAATAGCAGTTTGAATAATAGTTATATTTTAAACTTTGATATATTATAAATATGGCATTAATTGTATTACTTTTATTATGCTTTTCATTTGTAGCAGTTTGAAAATACTAACAATATAAATCCTGTTTAATTATTTAGTTGTAAGTTTGTCCAAAGGATAGGTTGGAGGGATAGGTGGACACTTGATGCATTGATGGAGGATAGTGGGTATACTGTTGGAACACTAAATGCTTGAAATTTAATAATTAGCACTATTGTAAACTACATGACTATGTTAAAATTTGAAGGGGGACTAGAAGTTCCTGGTCATTTATTACTAGAGATATTATACAAATTTGATAAATGACATTGAAGCTATAAAATACCCTAATTTTGCCCCTGGTTTTAATACTGCCTTTTAAAATAGTAAAAAACAAAAAATAAATAAATAAGTAAAAAACCACAAGTGTGGGTATTCAATTCTATTCCTATTCTCTGAGAGTCTATCTTCATTCCAAAATCATGTTCTTTTAATTATGATTGCTTTGTAGTAGAGTTTGAAGTTGGGGAAAGTAAGGGCTCCCATCTTTTTTCTAGGATTGCTTCAGCTATGCATGGAGATTTATTGATTTATGTGAATTTGATATATTTCTTTGAAAACCATTATGGGTATCTGTATAGGAGCTTCAATGAATCTGTCTCCAGGTATATAAGTGAACTTTGATGAAAAAGCAAAAAATGTGAGGTGGATCGAGGAAAGCCTTTTCAGCACATGGTACTAGGAACAGTAGTCAGCTACATGTAAGGAAATGAACTCAGACCTCTATCTAATACTATGCACAAAATTCAAATCAATGTGGAGTAAAGACCTAATATCAGACCTGAATAATAAGATACATGATAGAAAATGTTGGAAGAATTCTCTATTACATTGAACCTTAGGGATCTTCAAGGATAAAATTTTATTGATCAAGCAAGTGGAAGCAAATATATACAAATGGAACTACACTAAAATAAGTTTATATATTTCAAAAGAAAAGACCAGAATACAAAGACCAACCACAGAATGGGAGAAATTATTCATCCAATCATTACTTTTCTGATAAGGAATATATAAGAGATATAAGGCACTTCTAAAGCTTAACAAGAAAAATAAATCTTACCTACCAATAATTGGGGAGAAGAAATGAATAAAAATTTTCACCAAAATAATTGAATGAAACAGTTAAAAGGCACATGAGAAAAAATGCTCCACATCATTAACATTAGGGAAATATAAATCAAAGCAACAATGAGATATTACCTCACACCACAGAGACAGGTACACATGGAGAAGAATAAGAACAAACAGTCCTGGGGCAGATGTAGAGAGAAAGGGACTCTGATTCACTGTTGATGGGAAAATTAATTGCTCCAACCTTTTTGAAAAACAGTATGGACATCCCTTAGAAGAGCAGAAATTGAGCTTCCATTGGATTGAGAAATACCACTCCTGAAAAATATACTCTAGGGCCCTATAAGCACAATGCAGAAAAGGTATCTTTATTCCTATGTTCACTGCATAGTACTGCTCACAATAGCCAGAATCTGGAAACTACCTAAGTGCCCAAGAACAGATAAATAGATAAAGAAGCTACAGTACTCATGCACAATGAAATACTATGCAGCTGCTAAAACAATGAAGTCATGGGATTTTCTTATACATAAATAGACATGAAAAGTACCATGCTGAGTGAAATGATTCAGCAGAAAAGGGGCAGACATGGAATGACTGCACTCATTCATGGGATATTTAAAAAAAAAATAGAACAAGCATATATGAGACTAATACACAAAAGCAATAAAAATGATGGGTGTGGGCCCGGAGAGATAGCACAGCGGCGTTTGCCTTGCAAGCAGCCGATCCAGAACCAAAGGTGGTTGGTTCGAATCCCGGTGTCCCATATGGTCCCCCGTGCCTGCCAGGAGCTATTTCTGAGTAGACAGCCAGGAGCTGGGTGTGGCCCAAAAACAAAACAAACAAACAAACAAACAAAAAAATGATGGGTGTGAGTGAGTGTAGTTAGGAAATAGAAGACAGCACTATGACAATAATATGTGCTAATGATCTCTGGATGAGAACTGGGAACTGACAGAAAGTAAATTGATATAGCCCTTGGGTAAAAATAAGGCAAACCAAGGTCTTAAAAGGAAAAGAGACAGACAGGCAGATAGGCAGACAGACAGTGAAAGAGAGATAAGTGTCTTACAGGGGCAAGGTGGTTTGGGAATGAGAGAGTAACCGGGGGAATTGGTAGCTGAAAATCAACACTAGTGAATGGATGGTTCTTCCACTGTTGAAACACATCAACAACTTTTTAACTTTGTATCTTGTGGTGATTTAGTAAAAATTTAAAATTAAAAACTTCTGTGACAATCATGCATTAATCTAACCAAAACTGACTAAAGAGACATCTGGATCTAGAATGTGTTCAGTTATATAAAATAAATTCTGAAACTAAAAATTACTCTCTATTTTTTTAAACTTTTGCCAAAATTATCATATGTGCAGATGGGTTAAGGTAAATTTCAAGAGGAAAAGAGGTTAAAGAAGTACTTTCTAAGGGAAAAGATGAAAAAAACAACTTTCAAAGAAGTCTGATTAATTCTTTCCTATGCAAGAAACTAGATATTACTTATTATACATTCTAATCATAAGCTCATTAAGAACAAACTCTTAGTTATATTCAAGAACATGGATGAGCCTGAAACTTACTGAACAAGAAGATCCAGTAATGAAATTTCCCTTCTATAATAAGATTAACCAGTGGGGCAGCGTGTTTAACAACCAGTTAAAAATAGTTTTATTCTTAAAAAAAAAGAAGGGATAAAATTTTAATGCCTATTTTTGAGAAATGTTTTGGAAAAGCTGAAGCTAATTGCTGAACTAATTACACTTTTCTTGAATTTCTTATACACAAATGATGTGCTTCCAGATTAATTAACTTTACTTCCGAAAAACTGGGAGTGATTCCAAATGTTGTCTTTGATTACTTGACTTCCATAGAAAATATTCCTTAAAGCTATTCCCTTGAGCAATTGATTTTAGAGATCCTTTCATAAAGTGTAAGTAGAAATGCAAAAATAAATCTGGCTTTGTAACTCATCTCTATACAACAGGATGGTGAAAAAATTTCTGGTCATCCAAAATTGATTTGAAGATTCAAAAACAAGTTAACAAACCCCAGCAAGTACAGAAATACAATAATCTCCAGTTCTATTTGTTTGGAATTTTATTTTACTCAAGGACAATAGTGTTTTCATATAACTAGGGGTATTGGAGTATTTTACAAAATGCTATTCCCCAGCTTGTATAATGTTCTCTTCTGCCTCCCAAATCAAATTAATACAGTTTATAAACCCATGTGCTCTCTTGGCTAAACCCCCTAAATGTGAACAACTGAAATCTAAAGTTCAATTCACTAGCTACTACATTAGAAATCTATATCCCTTTAGTTCCTTCTTTTGTTATAAAAGCCTAGTCAAGTTTTACTGTCCTAAAGAAAATGTAAAAACATCCTAATAAATAATAAAGTTAAAAAAGTTACTTTTTATGAGCTTTGCTTCTTCAGGGCATATTCAGTTACCAATGATGCTTTATTAAAATAAATTCTCGAGACTGTTTGGGGAGCAAGTACAAAATATACTACACTGCCTGTGAATTTTTGCACTTTGATTTCTCCAACACACTCTTACTGCCCTCAACTAGGTTCATAGCCACTAGATTTAATTTCAGTTGCTCAGCTAGGGGCAATATTCCCATCCTTGATTATGAGTCAACTTTTCCCTATAGAATTAGAGAAAGAAAGACAAAACTGGCCAACTCTGTCTATAGTTGGCAGGGTTTGCACAAAACCAGCACCAGCAGGGAATCCGTCTTTGTTTGAAACAGGAGAGACTCTAGTTTATTTCCAAGGGGGAAGAGCAACACATAATTAAGTAGGGCAGACATGACCTAGGGCAGATGGCAAAAGCAGTCCAGTGGGGGGTATTCTGTCTACAACAAAGATTCCAGCTGGGTAGTACTAATCTCCAGCATTAGGAGGGACTGAGAAAGCTGTCTCCAAAGTGATCTGAGTTTAACTTACTTAATTGTCTAAAAGTCTCTTAGCACAGACACATGCAAAGCATTGGGACAAATTGCAAAACATAAATAAAATTTAGGTGTAGAGGAAAAAAGCAACCTAGTACTATGACTCAGTCATGATACTTCAGATGAAAAGTAAAACAATTGCCCATATGTTATGTCAGTTATTTAAAGAATTTGATCCCCAACTTACAACATGTATGATCAACTGTGTTTTAAAATTAGAAAATTTGATCATCAAAAAGTTGTGCCATGTGGGTTCAGAATAACAGGTAGAGGTTTTTTTTTGTTTGTTTTTTTTTTTTTTTTTGTATCTGGCAGACCTGAATTTGATCACCAGCATCTCTGAGCCCAGAGCCAGATGCACAACAAAGTAAAAGTTGTGTCATTAGATAGTGTTACACTCTCATTTCCCACACTAATTATTTAATCATAGTGAATCATAGTGAAAAAGAAATAAAATGAGAAGTTAAAATGTCCTTGAGACATGTTCATAAGAAAAAGAGTAAGTAGAAAAGGTAGTAGTAGTAGTAGTAGAAAAAGTAGAAAAAAGACTTTTCACAAGTAAAAAAAAGATGGACAATTATGAAGATGCAGGGCAATTACATAAACATCAAAATATTGAATATTCAAATATATATTGAATATATAAATAAAATTACAGACAAATCACAACTAATAAAAAGCTATAACTTAGTGACTATATTATATAACTAAAATATATGAGACACTGACTTAAATAAACCAACAATTATTTTGTAATTTTGATATTCAACTATTAAAGAAAACTTATAGACAGTAAATAAAGGCTTAATTGAATGAAATGAAAGGATCTAAAATTGTATGGTGAAATATATAAAAATATTATTTCAAATGTATTATTTTAAATGACTAATATATATGTGCCACTTCTCAACAACAACTTCTACTTATTGATTTACAGTGTACCAGGGGTCCTCAAACTTTTTAAACAGGGGGCCAGTTCACTGTTCTTCAGACTGTTGGAGGGCCAGATATAGTAAAAATAAAAATTATGAACAAATTTCTATGCACACTGCATATATTTTATTTAGAAGTAAAGAAACAAAATGGGAATAAATACAATATGTGGCCCGCGGGCTGTAGTTTGAGGACCATTGATTTACACTGACATGGAAATAATCGTAAACATTAAAATCATAAGGAAATCAAGTTGATAAACCTTTACTATTCCCCTTTATATACACAATAAAAGCATTTCTCTCTTTTTATTTACCCAATTAATTCATAAGATAAGGTTCTTTGGGCACTTATAAGTGTTGATTTATACAATAAAAAAAATATCAAGACCAGAGCAATGTGTGATTACTGCATTCTGCTCAGTTTTATCCATCAACAACTGTGGCCGGTGACATGCTCAAGGTCACACAGCTAATCTTTAACATTGTTTATCTTTAGTATTAATACTGCATTATAGTAACCTAGCAAATGAGAAGTTTGCAGTTTGGATAATAAGGATGGAAGTAATCATTGTTATATCTCTAGATAGTTTACAGTTTATATTGATGAATCTGTTAATAAAAGAGCTGTCATTACACTCTTATGAAGAAATTAACTTACTTATTGTGAGCAAAAATTAGCAAGTAGGGTGGAAAGAATATGAACTCCACCAGTTTTATCTCAAATTTTGTCACATGTTAGAAATGTATATACTACATGTCTACTGAATGCTAACTAGATGTAACCGTGGCAAATTCAATATCAAGTCCTCACATGTCTATTTTGTTTTGTTTTGTTCGGGTTTCTCCTGTCAATGATGTTATTCCTAATGGTACTCAGAGGATTACCTGGTATGCCAGCGATTGAACCTGGAACCTGGATTAGCAAGGCAATAGTTCTACCCACTGCACTATCATTCTGGCCCACAGTTCTGAATAAAATGGTTCCCATGTCTTAAGGATAGGAAATCTATTCCAAGCCTAGCAATATTCAGAACACTTATTTATTCTAATTTTTGAGCAAAGTTTCCAATGCATGCCCTTTGTTTTCATTAATTTCTCTTTTGTCTAAAATATTAAGTAATTTTTAGCATGACTACAATTCAATAATTCTATTATACTTGTAATTGATTGATTTTTAAATTACTCACGTGAATTTTTGTTTTTTCAAAGAATTTGTAAGTCAATTCGGGTAAATAACATTTTTGTACACTATTTCTCTCTAGCAAGGCAAAACACCAAGAAATATTTTTTACTGACTGATTGTTTAGTGATCCCAAACCTGTGTGCTCCATTTCATTATGTTTGTCTTCCCCCAAGCTATTCATGGGACAACATTCTACCTAACTCAATTCCACACTTCTTCCCTAAATTATATTCCTGCTCATTAGAGAACTACAAAAAAGACAAGCCATGAAGCTGTGTTTGTTACTTCTTTCATTGGTCAAATTTTTATTCTAGTAATTTGAAAAGAACAAATCAAGCTAAAACCAGATTAATTATTTTTCAAAATATCTTCGAAATATCTTCTTTTGTTTTATTAATCTTTCCCCAAGGTTTAAAAACCAAATAAACTAAGATTTTGTCTACCAATATGAAGTTGTTCACATTTCCTATAATTTATCTTTAATCTTGCATTTTAAGTCTTCCTTGAAGAATTTTCTAAAACCTGTAGTCACAGAAATAAACAAGGTCTTTTTCTTTTCATTAAGTTGTTTTTATTTATTCAAAATGTTGTCATTTAGCTAGTCTCATGACATTTGATGGTTGTTCTTGGATAAAATATTGAAATATTTCTGTTCATCTGATAAAATAGCTACTTACAACCAGGTGCAATAAAGCCTAGGCATGTTCAATGGACCATCTCAATATCCAGAACCAATAGGCCTAAATTATTCAGCAGAGAGCCTCAGATTCCTTTTCAACTTAATGCCTCAGATTAATTCTCACTGGTCATTAATTGAGCCTCACATAATGTTAAACATTTACACTATCCTAGGCATAAAAGCAAAACTTTAAGTCTAAATCACAGAAATAAATTTAGTTTAAAAAAAGCAGGTTGAACTAGATAGTCCTGCCTACAGTTAGAGGGGGAGATACGGGAGGCATCAAGACCAAACAGGTGCAAGACTACTAAGTAGAGGGTTGGATACAGAGGGGATCACATATTATGGCCGGCCTGGGGGTGAGGGAAGAGGGAATGGGAGGTAGGACAAATACAGAGGTGTAGGGAGGACAATCTGGTGATGGGAATCCCCCCTGATTTTATGTAAATATGTACCTAAAATGTTATTGACAACAATATGTAAGCCACTATGATCAAAATAACAATTATATTAAAAAAAAGCAGGTTGAATAACTTCCCAAACAAATTTCAATTGATAATATAAAACATATTTAGGAATACTTTGTGAGAGATAAATTCATTTGTGACTATTTGCAAATGAAAATAAATCTTCAAGATTTCCAAATAAAAGCTTTTCTCATTGCTTTTCAACTAATATAGAAAACAGATACATTTTTATGTGTTTATATTTTCTAAAAGTAAATTGTATGCTCAAGACGTAGGGTAGAGAAATATGTAGGACATCTATAATAACATCTATGTCTCATTATTTTTCTTCTCATATGCTTTCTTCTCTTACAGAGAATAGATACATTTTATACTGTGTCAAGACTGCACAAATAACTGGTGTACTAAATCTGTAGGATAGGGAAAGATGTAGGACATCTATAATGACATCTGTGATGACATTCGCTATATTTTCACACACTGGCAGTCTATCTGCCCATCCTCCAAACTAATAAATTTATCTTTTGCATAAATATTTAGCAATAATTCCTCTCATATATATATTTTTAATTTGGAGTTTATTTTGAGCCATATTTAGAAGTGCTCAATAGTTTTTCCTCTATCTATGCTCAGGAAATCATGCATGGTGGGAACATGGGAAAATATGGTGTGTTGGGATAGAACCAAGATGGGCTAAATGCTAAGTAAATACCTTACCTGTTGTACTAGCATCATGGACCTCAAAACTATGGCTCTAGATTTCAATTAGTATTGAATTTTCTTCCCACCATTACCTATGTAGTTGAAGATCAGCCATCCTTTCCTAATTCTAGCTCTCCACACCAGGAAATACCTCACAGCAGGTATACCAATTCGGAACTCCCGAGTCTCTGCTTGGAAAGCTAAAAGAAGCATATCTCACTACATAAATTTTGGGAATGCAAATGGTTAAAATGTAATCTTTAGCAGTTTAAAGGCTATTTGTTAGCATTCCCCTCTGTCCTCTAGCACCATAGTTCATAAAACTCTACTTTTTTCATTGCTTGCTTCCTGCAAGAAAACTAAGTCATGTGCAAAAATGTATTTTCCCTAGAAATCAGATTCCTTCAAAAATGACAAAATTAATATTATCTATGATCCATTCAGTCTATTTAACAATTTATTATGGTGACTATCAAAGCCCTTTGGTGAAGTGTTGCAAGTCAGCCCTGAAGAGGTTGACTGATGGAAGGATGGAGGATGAAGTCTTTCCCCTCCAGTTCGGAACTCGCGTCTGCCACCCTGGTCAGCCGGCGGTCCTGAGGTGAAGCGGCGGGTAAAAGGCTAGCAGACAGTCAGGTTTATGAAAATTCAGCTTTATTCGGAGAACAAGACTGAAGCCCAAAGCCTCAGCATCCGTTCCAGCCAAAAAGCCCCCCGCCTTCCACAGACCTTTGCTTTTATGCCCCAGAATCGGGTACCACCCAATGGTGGTATCAGATACTACCCAACGGTGGGAGCAGAATCAGGTACCACCCTAGGGTGAGGGAAGAATGCCAGGTCACACCGTAGGATAAGGCACAATCACTGATCAGGGTAGGGTAAGTAACATAATAATCTCATAAAAATGTTTACATACACAACAGTGAAGGATTAGCGTTCATGTAGCATGAGTAGGTTACTACACTATATTTTCAGGAAGTTTCATCTTACTCAATGTAAACTATCCCTTACTTAGTTACTAGAAGTGAAGCTATAATTGGTTACTCTAAAACTTTCAGTGTGTTTTTTTTCTTGAGGATAGGGATGAGCTAAGGTTGGAATCAGCACTTCAATTCTGTGGGGCCTTTCCTGTGTTTGTTCTATTGCTACACTTATTGTCCTATTCAGGAGAGAAGAAACTATTGGGAACATCCATGATGTTTATATATCTTACAAGCTTAAAAAAAGTATCAATATAAAATTATCTTTCTACCTCTTACAGACTACTAGGAGGTGTTGAATAACAAAATGTAAGTTATCTCTGTTCATCTCAGTTTCCTTTATGATGCTGTTGCCTTCTCTTGGTATCACAAGGGAAAGACTATTGGAAATTGCTCTCATGCCTTTCCTCAGGCCAGCATTGAGTGAATTCTGGTTCTCTCTGCCCCCAAGGGAACTGGGATGCATCTCAGTAAGTTCATTTTTCGCTGACATCTTGTCAAGAAGGAGGTCGAAAGCTAACACAGATGAATACCTCTTGGACAGGTCTTTTCAATGTGTTGGGCAGAAAACTGCCCCCTTTTAGTATATATTCCTCTTTCTTTGACTAAAAAATATCTTTTTTTAGTTCTTTCACAGAATATGTTACCTATAAATCTTGAGTCAAATCTTTCAGATTCTCTTTGTTCAGAAATATTTAGTAGCCAAAATCACATTTTTTCTCTAACAGATATCACTGGGGAAAAATACCATGAAGTAACCATATCTTTTTCAGTTCACAAGGCAGTACATGGGTAAAAGAATTAAGGCAGTGCGTCTTTAGAAGAAAATTAAATTGAACTTAATTCTATATGAACTTTTTCTTTGTCTTTACACTTTATCACTTTTTTCAATATTTATGATACTGGTATCCTAGGGCAAATTTAAAACTTTTAGTATAAGTTTTAGTATATGTATAACTTAAATACTTAGATTTAAAAACAAATAATGCAGTGTGTGCAATTATGAATAAATTATTGTGAATTACTTTTGCATATAACACACTAATATTAAAAGTAGGATATAACTGTTTATGTGAAGAAAAATACGACAACCATAAATCAACTAGAGTAAGGAATGAAGATTTCACCTAAACTGAAGACTTCTGTATCGAGGGTTATATGGTGCCCAGTGGTACTCACAAAGAACAACTAAAATATAATTAAATTTCTACTAATTGATTGTCCCCAAACACAAGTAAACTGGCTTTTAGTTTAAAGCGAGTTAAAGTCCAAATAGATAAGATGAAATACATACATTCTTCCCAAGTACTCAGAATCCACTACCCAAGTTTAAATTTTCTTAACATTTAATTATTGCACGATAAATTATATATTTATTTAATTTTCCTCTGCGGTGATTTTCGAACCAGTCATATCACTTAAACTATCTTTGTTTTGATTCTAAATCACTTTAAAGTGTACATATATAGCCATATATAATCATCAATTTAACCATTATAATCATAAACTTAAACTATTTAATAAATGTGTGAATATATAGTAGAGAAGCACAAAATACATATTCTTTAAACAGAAGATCATACCTGATCCAAGTATACCACATTGTTTGTCTGAAAGTAATCCTGGTACTTTATACTCTGCCAAGAGATATCTTTAAAAATAATCAATCTTAGATAAATAATAACTTCCAATTCTAATTTTCACTTGATTAGAATGATCCATCTTCCACAAAAACACAAGAACACTAATTTGAAAAGATATATAGACAACTATGTTAATGTCAGCTTTCTTTACAATAGCTATGATGGAGACACACACAGCCCATGTACCAAAAGCACTGAGTAAAGTAAGAAACAGGTCTACATACACACAGTGGAATACTACTCAGCTATACAAAAATATAAAATCCTGCATTTCACTACAGTATAGTTAGAAGTAGTGTCATAAGAAAGCAAAAGTAAATCAGAATTAGAAAGATAACTTCTCCTTTACTTGGCAGAGCATAATAAAATAAGAATAAAACATTTCCAATGTAAGTAAATCTCTTTTGGAAGAAGCAGAAAGGAAAAGCCTATGGACAATGGAGAAGGAAATAGGCCCTTGGTGGTGGGTATGATGTATTAATACCGTAGCACTAAAATATATAAACATTTAGATTCTTATAAACAATTGAAGTCTGAATTAAAATAAAAAATGTGAGGGACCGGAGTGGTGGCACAATCCCTAATGTGTCTGCCTTGCCCACGCTAACCTAGGAAAGACTGCGGTTTGATCCCCCGGCATCCCATATGGTCCCCCAAGCCAAGAGTGATTTCTGAGTGCATAGCTAGGAGTAACCCCTGAGCGTCACAGGGTGTGGCCCCCAAACCAAAATAAACAAATAAATAAATAAAAATGAAAATGTGGGTCATTTCCATTTTAATACAAAAATAATTTAATTATAAAATATTTAAATTTTTATATTTATGTGAATTCAAAAATACAAAAACTTGTTCTTTTTTCTTAAAAATTAATATATTATTTCATAGCATATTGAAAATTTACAAAAGCTTATTGCTTTATCAGATAGAAAACTTTTTCATCTAATGGTCTATTTGTTTAAAGTAGGCATTCTTGCAGTTCAAAAATTGGGGCAGCGAGTGTAAATTAGGGGTGTTATTGGGCATTTGCAATATTCTAAGTAAAGGTTCTAAAGGTTTTATCATTGTTACAATGTTAAATCCTCACAAGAACCCAAGGGGGTTGTCTCTTTAAAGGTAAGAAAATTGAGTGGAGACTGAACAAATCCCTTGGCCAGCTTAGACAGTTGTGATGAACTTAAGCTATTATATCTGAACTCAGAGCCTAGATTTTGCAAGCAATTTTTATGTTATGCTAACATTGTTCTTAAAAAGGTTAGAACATTCTTACAGAAAAACAACTCTTGGAAAGTGAGTCAGTCATCAGTGGCTCCTTTCTTTCTCTCTCCTCTCTACCTAATCTTTCCTGTTGTGCCTCACCTGTGCTATTTCCTAAACAGTATTAAAACTCTCAACATCTGTTCCAACAATCTAGTTATAATACTGGGTTACATTTCTCACTATAAGCAACTGACACAACTAATGTATAATGTGCATAGTTTTTCAATAAGTACTGAATCTTAAAATTTCTGAATACAATGAATGCATTTTTAAAATTCATAAGATACCACTTCTCTTAATCAATTAAAAACATTAAACAAAAATTGGAAATGAAATCAGCAGTAAACAATATTGAGACATGCAATAAGTTACAAGGCATACTTTTATTAATCTGACTAATAGAAGTTGCCCAAAATGTCTTCATATAGCAACACTTTATTTTTGTTATTAAAATAGCATATCTTATGTGTGCTTGTACAAAAGCTGCCATGTATAGATTATTCTGTAGCTTTTATCTTCTAAGTTTTCTTTTTTTCATTTCATATTTGGATCATGAAACAGATCTGCCTTTTTTTTTAACATCACACCAACTTTTGCTCTTCAGGCATCCGGGAAATCTGTTCTCTTCTAAAAGAAGCTCTCACTATGTTTACCAGGTTAAAAAAAAAAAAGCCAAAAACATTCTTCATGCACTCTTAAAGCTATTTCAGTCTTGAAATTTCTGATTAGTATTTGGCAAAATGTGTTTGATCTTTTGTGAATAATTGGTACAAATAGTCATATTAATAATGTAGTTAACTACAAATTGCCAGTCATATTAATAAAGTAGTTAGCTACTAATTGGTATTATTAATGTTTTAGAACCCATATGATTATAATAAAGTAACTATATTCTATAAACTTAATATTAGATAAAATTCACATAAGCCTACTTTATACATTTCCCAATACACAAAATATATTGGAAGTTCTTACCTTAGATTCTTATCTAGGGTTATTTCTTTCATCATCATTCTATAATGAAAGGCCTAAAATGAATGACTCAAGTCCTGACTTTACTTGAGTTCTAGATTGTTATACTGATGACCTATCTTAAATTCCTACTTATATCTCTCATAAACACCACAATCTTGATTTTATTCAAAATATTGTATTTCATTTTTAAATCTCATTCCTTCTCATGTACTATTCAATTTTAGCTAAAAGAATTATAAAAATCTCTAAACACCCTCAATTCTGCTTTTTTCTTCATTTCCTGTCTTAGACTCCATCTCTTAGTTTTTCAGAAAAGAAGAGTCTTTGTCAAGGGCTTTATTAGGAGGAACTGTTTTATTGAAAGTTTTGAAGTTGAGTTTTCATCAAAAAGATTTGTCAAATTACAGATTTTTGGACTCAACCCAGAAATTTATAATTAATTAAGTCTAAGTAGAATAAGGGAAATTTAAGATCTTCCATTGTTCCAGGCAGCTATGATTCCACATTTTTTCAGGAGTAACTGACATAGAAAATAATGAAATAAGAAAAAGCAGATGGAGCTTGCAGGAAACAATAGTGTGGACTTCAATGGAACTGACAATTAAAAGAGAATCAAAAAATCAACACTCCCAAAAAGTAGTGACTCCTTTTTTTTTTTTTTTTTTTTTTTGTGGTTTTTGGGTCACACCCGGCAGTGCTCAGGGGTTATTCCTGGCTCCAGGCTCAGAAATTGCTCCTGGCAGGCACGGGGGACCATATGGGACGCCGGGATTCGAACTGATGACCTCCTGCATGAAAGGCAAACGCCTTACCTCCATGCTATCTCTCCGGCCCCAAGTAGTGACTCCTTGACTGTCAAAGCATATCTGAAGAAGGCACCTTAGTATCTATTAGACTCTCTAAATCCATTTTTTCATCATCCTTTTCAATTCTATAAAGACCCTGAATTACGTATCCATGCTAAAATTCAGTTTCATTGTCATTTTTTGAGCAAATTGCCTTCCCTTCCTTTGAATTTCTTTACTACTTTTTTTTCTAGGACAGAAGTGCCATTTTTAGTATGGTCAATCTAGAATATGCACATAAAAATAAGAGCAAGCTTAGAGTAAAAGAATGAGAAGAAGCAAATTCAAGTTTCCCATTTGAAAAAAAGGCCTGAGAAGATTGTATAGGAATGTCTATTCAATTCAAACATAACTCATATTTTCTCACTCCTCCAAAATTTTTCTGTGTGTATAGAAGAAAAACAACTTTATCCCACGAATAGAAAGGATTCTTTTTTTCAAGATTTTCATCTTATATTTAGTTATAGATTTGGTTAGTTTGGAGGAACACTTATAGCTATCCTCAGGACTTATTCTGGTCTAAGCTCAGGAATCACTCTGGTAGAAACAAGTTCAAGGGACCATATGGGAGGCCAAGAATAGAGTTTTGGTTAACTAGATTTAAGACAAACACCATATCCAATATACTATCTACCAGGCTCCCATTTAATCATTCTAAAAGCTTTTTATGTACCATCATTTCAAATTCTACCTCTCAGTACATAAATATTATAGTAATTACCATGGTTGCTTTACCATTACCTTTACCACTCAGCTCAAATACTACGTCCTTAAAAAAAAAACTACACAAAGCATATCTACAAATTATATATGTTCATTAACTATATAATATTGCCCTGTTTTATTTCTGCCATAACACAAAATAACCTAAAGTGACCCATTTTATTAACCAATGTGCATGATAGCACATCTTTGCCCTTAGATAAGAAATAATACCAGAGCGAACACAATTTATTTGTTTATATCACTGTTAAGCCCAACATTTCACAACCAGGAATATCACACACAACAGGAGTTGTAAAAAAAAACAAACTTTTCAAGTCACATAAATAATGTTTAGAAAGTGAGTAAGAATGATATTTTAATTCTTAACCTTCAGTTCCTCTACTGGCTGTAGGCCAATATTTTAGTTATTTTCACTAAGGTCATGCATGGTCACTTCAGATTAGAAAGATTCCAAGAATCAATCTGATCATGACTAATCAACATAGTTTATATATAAGATAGTTTCTTTAGGACAATAACTATATCTGCTTTTTGACAGCCAAACCATCCATCAAAAAGACAGCAGGAGCTGATTAGTTTGACCAAAGTTACATTTAGAATGGTTCTCCAAATACTGAGAGTTTAAACACAACATAACTGCATCACTGCTTGGATACTAGCACACAGGAAACCAATTTAAGAAAACACAATTGGTAGCATTTCTCAAGAAGTTAGAAAATTGACTGCTTGCTTCATGGACACAGACCATAAAACCATGGCTAGAATTGCCATAGAAAAGAAAGAAATGAAACAGGAATTTAGGTAAAAGAACAGAGTAGGCTCAGAACAGAATTCAGAGGATTTTAGGATTGGAATTTAGGATTTGGATTCAAGGAAGCTTTCTGAAAGCACAGTTAGAAGCTGAATATCTTACAGACCATAAACAACGTAAAATTATACCTTCATTAGAATTTTCTTCACTGCTTTTTTTCCAGGGCAGTGGTTCATGGTCACCAAAATGGTGGATTAAGCATCACCAACATAATAATATTGACACATTTTAGATAGAAATAATTCTATAGAATTAATTCTAATAAGTCCAACATACTTCTTAGCAGTGAAACTCTCATTGCAGAAGACATGTGTTTGGGTTTTAATATACTCTACCTCTGATTCTAATGCTCTCAAGTTTGAGAACACTCTTCCAGTAGTAGAGCCAATATGAGTGGTGAAAAGAGGTGATCTCAATTTTGATTAAAAACCTGCAATTGATAATAGTGGCTTGGCATGAAATTAGAGTCTGGCATTCAACTTTTTATTAACCAGTTTAACAAAATGCTTTGTTCAGCTTTCCTATTTTCAATGTATGAATATTCCTCAACATCACAGATAGTTTCACCAACTGAATGTCGAAAGCGTTCCAGAAAAGCACAGAAATGAATGCTATTGCAATTCAAAGAGATATGCTATAGTTTGCCCTTGGCATAAATTTTAATGCAATCAAAAGCTCTTTGCAAAGAAAAAGCACTTTATCTGCATGATCTAATATACTTATTTGATAATATTCGACAACTGTGTCATAGGAGGCTGGTGGACAGAGCTGAGTAGTTCCTGAGAAAACACCCATCTGCTCATAAGTCACCCTCTAGCTGTTCAATCCTTTTTTTAATAAGAGATCTGTAAGAATCACTCATAATGCCTCAACATGTCATGGTTGAGGAGAACATAAAAGGAAAAATATCTCAGGATCATATAAAAAAAAAGGTTACCCTACCTGATCTTGTTTTTTCTCATTTCTAATTGGCTATGTACCAGTAATCTTCTGTTGTGAAAAATAAAAACTCCAGCACTTATATACAAACATGTATGTCTGAGCAGGGGTGGCTGAGCAGATACACACCTCATTGCCTTGTTTAATAGAGACTTTCAACATTAATGTAAAACAAGACTTTTTCTCCATATATTATTGGATAGGTAGACTCACGTGTCTATCTTTTCCTAAAAATTAAACTATAAAAGGATTTTGAAATGTTGCCACTTGACTCCGAAATGAAGACCATCACTAGACATAGCCAATATCCATGTTGTTTTTCTTTGTCATTTCTGTTATTCCTTCAATGGTCTCTCACTACAGTTTCCTAGCATTTATTCTCTGTTAATTTAATAAAGTTCATTTATAACTTTGCTCAAGCAATTTCCCTTCTTAGACTTACCTCTTTTTGTCTTGTTTGGTTTGAGGGCCAATCCCAAGCAAAGCTCAGGCCAATATATGCTTTCCTTTAGGAAACAACCTTAAAGTAATCATAGATTAAATTCGGGTCAGCAGGATGCCAGGAGAGCACCTTAGCCGCTGTAATATCTCTCTAGCCTTCACAACTCTGAACACATCTATTTTTCCTAATAGAACCTTCAAATTCTAAAATAATCCCCATTTTCTCTTCAAGTTCTCATTAAAGTTTAATATAATCCCCACATTGCCCCAAAGTGCTGATGAACTACTTTCCTTCATCTTCCATTTACTGAACTCATATAATTTAATAACTTCCTAACATATTTGAAAATGTATTGCTCTGGATAATTATATAAATTTGATATATGATCAAATCTCTATATATTAAGATCCATTAGGTTAGGGAATATGTTATGTTGCACTCCAGTGCTTTGAGTAACAATGGCTCACAGTAGGAAATTGAATCAATATTTGTTAAATTATTTGGAAACAGCACAGAGCCTGATAATACTAATTTATTTAAAAAAAAACAGGTGGCAGAATGACAATAATTATTACTATGAAAAATTATAAAGCACTACTCTTTTCTAGATTCTTTTATGGATTAGACAGATGAAACACAATTATTGTATATAAATAGTGGACATTTTATTTTTCACTTTTATATCCATAAATTATTTTGAATAATTCTATAAATCCCTCATCAATCAGGAAATAATTAAAATATACTTCCATAAATTTCACTTTATAAGGCAACAAAATAGAACCACAAAGTTAAAAAATGTCCTTGGAATCAGAGCAATAGTACAGCATGGTTGGGCTCTTGCCTTGGATGCAACCAAACCATGTATCCCGTGTAGTACAGCAAGCTGACTATGTGTGAATGCTAAATACAAAAACAGGAATAAGCCCCAATATCCACTGGTTGTAGACCCACAAATAAACTAAAATTTTCTTCAATAAAATTATCAAAGGAGGGGCCGGAGCAATGACTCAAGCAGTAAATTGTCTGCCTTGCACGCGCTAGTCTAGGACTGACAGCAGTTTGATCCCGGCACATCCCATATAGTCCCCCAAGCCAGGAACGATTTCTGAGCATGTAGCAGGAGTAATCCCTGAGTGTCATGGGGTGTGGCCCAAAAAACAAAAAACGAAAACAAAAAGAAAAAGAAAAAAATCACAGGAAAATATTATTGATGGACCAGAAAATTATCTCTACCAAAATATAGTATTCCTAAAAAATACATTAAATATATAAAATTTAATTTGTAAAGACAAATAGTTACTATATAAAAATGCTGATAATTTCCCAAAATGCAAATTTCAAATCTGTTTTCAACAAGTATGAGTATAGTTTTAAAACCTGGTACAAGTTGCACCAAGATAAAGTTTTTTTTTTTTTTTAACGTTATCATGTGATGAAAATACAGGCAGATGTGGAGGAGGAGAGTAGGAGGGCATTGGTGGTGAGAATGTTGCACTGGTGAAGTGGGGTGTTCTGTTTATGACTGAAACCCAACTATAATCATGTTTGTAATCATGGTGCTTAAATAAATTTAAAAAAATTATCATGTAATGAAGATACTTAATTTGAGTTATAATTTATTTTAAAAATATACAGTTTTGACACAGTAAAGAAGGGAATTGCATTGCATGTGACTAATTTAGACTCAATCCGGACAGTGCCTATATTGACTCTGGTCTCTCTAGGAGTGATACCTGAGCACAGAGCCAGGATGAATTCCTCAGCATAAATCAATGTGGCCTGAAAGCAAAAAGTTTTGTGATAGCTCAAGGGATAGAACAAAGAATTTGCAAGTGATAGCCCTTAGTTTACTGCCTGCAGGAGCCAGAGGATGGGTGCTCACACCAGTGTCATTAACAACTGTTTTTTTTTTTTGTCCCTCAATTCACAATACAGATCATGCAAAGGGCCTGGGTTAAGGTATATATGGGCATTTACAGTACCTCCTCTTTCTATACAGTCAGTGTAAAGAACACTGCCTGTGGTAAGAATATTGCTTTGTGGAAAGCGATATGGAGATTTCTCCAAAAGCTGGAAAGTTGAGCTCCCATACGATCCAGGTATACCACTCCTAGGGATATATCCTAGGAACACAAAAATACAATACAAAAATCCCTTTTTCACACCTATATTTATTGCAGCGTTGTTTACAATAGCTAGACACTGGAAACAGCCTAGATGCCCCTCAATAGATGAATGGTTAAAGAAACTATGATACATATACACAATGGAATATTATGCAGCCATCAGAAGAGATGAAGTCATGAAATTTTCCTATACATGGATGTATTTGGAATATATTATGTTGAGTGAAATAAGTTAGAGGGAGAGAGATAAACACAGAATGGTCAACCTTCTGCTGCCTACAAGAAACGCACCTGAATAGTCAGAACAAATATAGACTCAAAATAAAAGGCTGGAGAAAAATTATCCAAGCAAACAACACCCATAAAAAAGCTGGAGTGGCCATACTAATATCAGATAATGCAAACTTTATACTCAGGAAGGTTGTAAGGGACAAAGATGGACATTTTATATTAATCAAGGGGTACGTAGAGCAGGAAGAATTCACTCTCCTAAACATATATGCACCGAATGAAGGGCCAGCAAAATATTCAATACAACTGTTGACAAATCTGAAAAATAATATCAACAACAACACAATAATTGTGGGGGACCTTAACACGGCTTTGTCAACACTAGATAGATCAACCAGACTGAAACCCAACAAGAATATACTAGACCTGAGGAGAGAAATGGAAGAAAGAGGCCTAGTGGATATATATAGGACACTCCATCCCCAGAAACCTGCATACACATTCTTCTCCAATGTACATGGGACATTCTCCAGGATAGACTACATGCTGGCACATAAAACATACCTCCATAAGATCAAGAGGATAGAAATTTTGCAGACTACCTTCGCTGACCACAAGGCTCTGAAATTATTTGTGAACTTCAAAGGGACTCAAAAGAAACACTTTAACACCTGGAAGTTAAACAGCCTCATGCTCAATAACCAGTGGGTCCGAGATGAAATCAAGGAGGAAATCAAAAGGTTCCTGGAAACAAATGACAATAAAGACACAAACTATCAGAACTTATGGGACACAGCAAAAGCAGTATTGAGAGGAAAATTTATAGCTTTGCAAGCACACATCAGGAAGGAAGAAGGAGCTTACCTGAGTAGCTTAATGACACAGCTAATAGAACTAGAATATGCTCAACAAAAGGACCCAAGAATAGGAAGACAGAAGGAAATAACAAAGCTGAGAGCAGAAATCAACGAGGTGGAAACTCAAAAAACAATCTGAAAGATCAACGAAAGCAGAAGTTGGTTCTTTGAAAAAATAAACAAGATTGATAGACCACTGGCAAACCTAACAAAGAAAGAGAGAGAGAGAAACTTGATAACTCCTATCAGGAATGAAAAAGGAGAGATCACTACTGATATGACAGAGATTCAAAGGGTAATCAGAAACTACTTTGAAAAACTCTACGCCACTAAAAATGAGAACCTGGAAGAAATGGATAAATTCTTGGACTCTTATAGTCTTTCACGGTTGAAGGAAGAGGATGTAGCATATCTAAACACCCCCATCACCATTGATGAAATTAAAACAGAAATCAAATGTCTGCCGAAAAACAAAAGCCCAGGTCCAGATGGATTCACTAATGAATTCTATCAAACTTTCCAAGAGGAACTACTGCCAATCTTGGCAAGACTCGTTCATGAAATTGAACAAACAGAAACACTTCCAAATAGCTTTTATGAAGCCAACATCACCTTGATACCTAAACCAGACAGAGATGCTACAAAAAAAGAAAATTACAGACCAATATCGCTGATGAATGCAGATGCAAAGAATCTCAACAAAATCCTGGCAAATAGGATTCAATGCCTCGTTAAGAAGATCATCCACTACGATCAAGTAGGTTTCATCCCAGGAATGCAAGGCTGGTTTAACATCCGTAAATCTATCAATATAATACACAACATCAATAACAAGAAAAATAAAAACCACATGATCATATCAATAGATGCAGAGAAAGCATTAGATAAGTTCCAACACCCATTCTTGATCAAAACTCTCAGCAAGATGGGAATGGAGGGAACCTTTCTCAATATAGTGAAGGCCATCTACCACAAGCCAGTGGCAAATATTATCCTCAATGAAGAAAAACTAAAAGCCTTCCCTCTAAATTTTGGCACAAGACAAGGCTGTCCTCTCTCACCACTCCTATTCAACATAGCACTGGAAGTACTTGCTATAGTGATTAGGCAAGAAAAGGATATCAAGGCAATCCAGATAGGAAAGGATGAAGTCAAGCTCTCACTGTTTGCAGATGACATGATACTCTACTTAGAATACCCTAAAGACTCTATCAAAAAGCTTCTAGAAACAATATACTCATATAGCATGGTGGCAGGCTACAAAATTAACACACAAAATTCAATGGCCTTTCTATACACCAATAGTAATAAGGATGAAATGGACATTAAGAAAACAACCCCATTCACAATAGTGCCACACAAACTCAAATATCTTGGAATCAACTTGACTAAATATGTGAAGGACCTATACAAGGAAAACTATAAAACTCTGCTCCAAGAAATAAGAGAGGACACACGGAAATGGAAACGCATACCCTGCTCATGGATTGGCAGGATTAACATCATCAAAATGGCAATACTCCCCAAAGCATTATACAGATTTAATGCCATCCCTCTAAAGATACCCATGACATTCTTCAAAGAAGTGGATCAGACACTTTTGAAATTCATTTGGAACAATAAACACCCTCGAATAGCTAAAGCAATCATTGGGAAAAAGAATATGGGAGGAATTACTTTCCCCAACTTTAAACAGTACTACAAAGCAATAGTTATCAAAACAGCATGGTTTTGGAATAAGGACAGACCCTCAGATCAGTGGAATAGGCTTGAATACTCATAAAATGTTCCCCAGACATACAACCACCTAATTTTTGATAAAGGAGCAGGAAAGCCTCTTCAACAAGTGGTGTTGGCACAATTGGATAGCCACTTGCAAAAAAATTGAACTTAGACCCCCAGCTAACATCATGTACGAAGGTAAAATTCAAATGGATTAAAGACCTCGATATCAGCCCCCAAACCATAAGATATATAGAACAGCACATAGGCAAATCACTCCAGGACATTACAGGCATCTTCAAGGAGGAAACTGCACTCTCCAAGCAAGTGAAAGCAGAGATTAACAGATGGGAATATATTAAGCTGAGAAGCTTCTGCACCTCAAAGGAAATAGTGCCCAGGATACAAGAGCCTCCCACTGAGTGGGAGAAACTATTCACCCAATACCCATCAGATAAGGGGCTAATCTCCAAAATATACAAGGCACTGACAGAACTTTACAAGAAAAAAACATCTAACCCCATCAAAAAATGGGGAGAAGAAATGAACAGACACTTTGACAAAGAAGAAATACACATGGGCAAAAGACACATGAAAAAATGTTCCACATCACTAATCATCAGGGAGATGCAAATCGAAACAACGATGAGATACCACCTCACACCCCAGAGAATGGCACACATCACAAAGAATGAGAATAAACAGTGTTGGCGGGGATGTGGAGAGAAAGGAACTCTTATCCACTGCTGGTGGGAATGCCGTCTAGTTCAACCTTTATGGAAAGCGATATGGAGAATCCTCCAAAAACTGGAAATCGAGCTCCCATATGATCCAGCTATACCACTTCTAGGAATATACCCTAGCAACATAAAAATACAATACAAAAAACGCTTCCTTACACCTATATTCATTGCAGCACTATTTACCATAGCAAGACTCTGGAAACAACCAAGATGCCCTTCAACAGACGAATGGCTAAAGAAACTGTGGTACATATACACAATGGAATATTATGCAGCTGTCAGGAGAGATGAAGTCATGAAATTTTCCTATACATGGATGTACATGGAATCTATTATGCTGAGTGAAATAAGTCAGAGAGAGAGAGAGAGAAAAACGCAGAATGGTCTCACTCATCTATGGGTTTTAAGAAAAATGAAAGAAACCCTTGTAATAATAATTTTCAGGCATAAAAGAGAAAAGAGCTGGAAGTTCCAACTCACCTCAGGAAGCTCACCACAAAGAGTGATGAGTTTAGTTAGGGAAATAACTACATTTGGAACTGTCCTAATAACGAGAATGTATGAGGAAAATGGAGAGCCTGTCTAGAGTACAGGTGGGGGTCGGGTGGGGAGGAGGGAAACTTGGGACATTGGTGATGGGAATGTTGCACTGGTGATGGGTGGTGTTCTTTACATGACTGAAACCCAAACACAATCATGTATGTAATTAAGGTGTTTAAATAAATTAAAAAAAACACAGAATGGTCTCACTCATCTATGGGTTTTGAGAAAAATGAAAAACATTTGTGTAATGATTCTCAGAGACAAAATAGAGGAAGACTGGAGGGTCCAGCTCCTGACATGAAGCTCACCACAGGGATCATTTAGTGCAGTCAAAGAAATAATTACACAGAGAACTGTCATAACAAAATGTGACTGATGAGGGAAGTAGAAAGCCTGTCTAGAGTACAGGCTGGTGTGGGGTGGGGAGGAAGGATTCTTGGGATATTGGTCATGGGAATGTTGCACTGGTGAAGGATTATATATATTAAAAAATCAAAAAAAGAAAGAAAAGAAAATATAAGGCCTCCCAATTCTTAACAACAACTGTTTTGAATGTAATCAATTTTTTGGGGGGTGGTCACACCTAGCTGTGTTCAGGGTTTACTCATGGCTCTGCACTCAGAAATCACTCCTGGCAGGTTTGGAAGACCATATGGGATACTAGGAATGAACCTGGGTTCATCCCAGGTCAGCCACATGCAGGGCAAAAACCCTACTGCTGTGCTATCACTCGGCCCGATTGTATCAATTTTGTAGTCATTATAGTCACACACACACTATTTATATATAGTAGTTTATCTTAATACATCTATTCTGAAAACATTTTGAAGGTAAAGATTATATTTTCTTTTTGGGATTACAATCTCTCATGCTAAGGAAATATGCATTGCTGGATACCCAGCCTTGGGTTTTGCATACAGAGCATGTTCATAAACCTCTGAGCCACCTCTCCTGCCTATGATTATCTTTTTATTATGTTAGTTATTAACTGGACACTTGGGTCACTCCCTAATATATATGTTGGCACAGCTTCATCCCAATATTATGGTTAGGAGAAGGGGCCTTTGCTCAGTGATTATTATCATGAGAACAGGCAGCATGCAGACTTCTAGCCTCCAGAACTCCAAGAAATGCTTCCCATTATTTCGTATCCTTCCAGTCCACTGTACTTAGTTCCAGCAAGACCAGGTGAAGAATAAAGCCATAATCTCAGTGTCACAGATGTACCTTTTTTTTTTTTTTGGACCAACCAGCAGTACTCAGGAGTTACTCCTGACTCTGCACTCAGAAATTGGTCCGGGCTCAGGGGAACACATGAGATGCCAGGGATCAAATGCACATCCATCCTGGGTCAGCCGCAAGCAAAGCAAATGCCCTACCGCTGTGCTACTACTCCAGCCCTTCACAGTCAAATTTTATACTTAGAACAGGACCTGATAATATCACAATCAAAATCTAAACACAATCTGCCTCCCCAAAATATCTATTCACAACTTACTCTCTTACCTATTTGCAATGCAGGGTAATCAGCAATAGTTTAACATTGGAGTGAAAGAAATGTTTACACACATTTTGTATTAAAAATTCAAAATTTGAAGCGCTGAAGTGGTGGCACAGAGCATTAAGGCATCTGCCTTGCTGGCGCTAACCTAAGATGAACCGAAGTTCGATCCCCAGGCTTCCCATATGGTCCCCCAAGAGAGGAACGCTTGCTGAGGGTATAGCCAGGAGCAATCCCTTAGCGGCACTGGGTGTGACCCAAAATACAAAAAAATATAAATTTGAAATTAAAAATAATTTTTTGAAGTCAAAGAAAAATAAATGGTAATTCACTTTTAAATTACATGGCATTCTGAGCAGTGCTTTCAAATGATTTATTCATTTTGGGTGTGAGAAATTAATATAAATTGTGCTTTGGGATATATGGAAATAATTCCTAATTGGCCATTCTGTTAGAGTGTTAAATAACTCACAATTCCAACTTGGTTTATCATAAAATATACACAGAGCATTAAATAACTCAAATTCAATGATATTTTCAGTGAATTAATTTCAGTGAATTAATTTCCATTAAAACATGCTTAAAGGACTATTTGTTCCATGGAAGAAAGTATGACATTTAAGAACCATTAGAGGCTAGTGTGCTGGTACAGTAGATAGAGTGCTGGCCATGCATATTGCTGACCTGGGATCAGTCCCTGGCACCATATGTGGTCCTGTGAGTCCCACAAGAATTGATCCCTGAGGATAGTACTAAAAACCTGGTGTGTATCCCACCACCTAATGATTTCTTTTCATAGACTATACAAAGGAAGATATACTTTAGCATCAGAGAATAACAGACACAGTTGCATCTATAGGCTTTAAGAAGAGGTCAGGTGAACTGATGTCAAATAAATAAAAAGAAAGACAAGAATGGAGATGCTAGACCTGCACAAGTGCCAAGCTACATGGAAGAAGCCATAAGAACCCACTGAGGTAGATGCGAGAGCTTGGCAAATGGTCTTGTCTGCACTGCTGCTTCTAGGAAATATAAGATCTCCCGCATAAATAAATAGGGTGTGTGCTCCCTATTTATTTCATATCTCACAATGGCTTGCCCCAGTGGGCTTCTCTGCTTAGAACTCCTCTAGTAAATTTGACAGAATGTATTGGAATAAAAATTTCAAAACAACAGGTTACAATTCATCCTCAGAGGCTCTACAAAGAGGCTCATTATCCCTCCAATGGACCTTTGGGTTTGAGAACCATGGTGTTTATCAGTGTAATCACCAGAATGAGTTTGTTTAGGAAATGTCTCCCATGTACCCAGAGAGGTGGACTTGCAATACAGAGATAATTAATGTGAACCAGTTGCTGAGAAAAGCCACTTGACAGTGAGTTTCAACTTTTAATGCAATTGAAACTCTGCCACACTTTCTGGCTGTGGTTAAGTTTCAGAATGTTCTTTCGATTCATAATATCTCCTATCTCTTGATGGCAAAAATCATATCATGATTAAACAAGAGACTATTATATTTTTGCTATGGCAGAAGGCTGTGCATATGGCTAATCTAAGAGTAGTTTCAAATCATTAATGTATAAGTTTCAAATTTTAGGAAAAACTATAGCTCTGTTAAGTAATGTTTGGAACTGCCATCTGCCTTTCAGGGGACCAATTCAGTTAGCTCTGCCTGTTATCCTGATAATGAAAAGATCTTATAAGCATACCAAACCCAGAAAACTGGAGCAAGCACCTCTTGACCAGAGCCAACTTCTGTTTTCAAAAACAATGACCAATAGAGAGGCAATGAATTTTCTAATAACTTTTAATTATTTCTGACAACTTTTTCCATCAAGTGACTTTAATAGTAGTGTAATAAATACTTATATATAATTTCTATTTCTCATCAAGAAAATAAAACTAGACAGAGCATACCAAACTTAAAGCAATTAATATATAAGCCAACAGTTTTGAAAGAATAGTTGTCAAACTAATGAGTAGTTTGGGGCTACTTTTGTTAGTTTGTATGCTTGTTTGTTTTTGAGTTAACTAATTAGTTTCTTAAACAAGTCAGTAGCTAACTTCCAGAAGATTGATAAGAACTACAGGCATAAACTCTGATACAAACAATTAGTATTCTCTATGCAAGTATAAACATAGATGCAGATTTCTGGATATGTAACATTTGTCATCTTATTAGACTCTTTTCTGTTTCTTCCCTTCTAATATGATTGTGTTTGCAATGATTGATAGCCACATGCTATGGTTGATGTGCTCACCACTAGTTGCATGCTAAGTTGCACTGATCACATACACTTGATTTCAGGAAACTTCAGTTCATACACTTCATTATGGTGCCAGGTATAGCAAATGCTGATGCCACTAGGATCAAATATGACATATATGGTGTAGTTGGGGATCAAACTCAGTGTCTCATTCTTACTATTCTAATATTCCTGGGCTCTCTTGACAAAGACTTAAATTTTAACAAAGGAAGGAAGAACTCTAAATAGAATTTCAGTTTTTAAAATAAAATCATTTTAAAAGGCTAAGGTGACCATACTAATTTCAGATGATATAGACTTTAGGCTTACAAAGATTATAAGAAACAGATATGGGCATTTCTTGCTAAGCAAGGAATGTGTGCACCAAGAAGAAATTACATTTCTAAACATACATACATACAATGATGGGCCAAAAATATGTTTTAAAAACTGATGACACTGGAACCAGAGCGATAGCACAGTGGTAAGGCGTTTGCCTTGCATGTGGCTGATCCAGGACGGACCTCAGTTCAATCCCCACTGTCCCATATGGCCCCCAAACCAGGACTGATTTCTGAGCACATACCCAGGAGTAACCCCTGAGTGCCACCGAGTGTGATTCCCAACAAACAAACAAACAAACAAACAGACCTGATGATAAACTTGAAGAAAGACATCAATAGCAACAATAACAACACAATCATAGGGGGAAACTTGAACCACACCTTGTCATCTTTGATAGGTCAACCAGGCTAAAACTGAACGAAGATATACTGGCTCTGAAGGAAGAAATAGTAGAGAAGGGGTAAATATATTTAGAGAGAGTTCTTCAACTTCAGAAAAATGGATACACATTCTTCTCTAGTGCACATGGGACATTCTCCAAGACATGACACTTGATAAGCCATAAATTGTAAATCCATATAATCAAGAGAATAGAAATTAATTCTGCTATCTTCTCAAACCATAATACACTGAAATAAAGGTGATTTACAAGTAGCCATGGATAAATAACTTTAAAATCTGGAAATTAAACAGCTCACTACTTAACAAGCAGTGGTCAGATGAAATCAGAGGAAATAAAAACATTGGTAGAAACAAATGAAAATGAATATATGAATTAGCAGAATCTGTGGGACATAACAAAAGTGGTATTAAGAGGAAAATTATACCTTTACAACTTTCATAAGAAAGGAATAAAAAGCCTACATAAATAATTTAATGGCACAGCTTAAGAAATTAGTTTTTAAAAAGGCAACAAAAAGAGCCCAAAGTAGGAAGGCAGAAGGAAATTGGCAGAAATTAGTGAACTGGACACTGAAAAAAACATCCAAAAGGTCAATAAAAGCAAGAATTGTTTATAAAATAAATAGTACTTAAAAGTCATTATCAAGACTCACAAAGAAATGGTGAGAGATAAACTTCAGCAGAATCAGAAATGAAAAGAGATATGCCACTAGAGATATTACAGAAATAATTTTTACAAACTTTATGCCAGAAATTAAATAAATTTAGAATAAATGGATAAGTTTTTTAACTCTTTCATCTTTCCATGCTGAACCAATATGATCTTGATTATCTGAACAGACCTAACACTATTGAGGAAATTGAAAGGGTAACCCAAAGGCATCCGAAACACAAAAGCCCAGGTCCAGATAGATTCATCTAGTGAATTTTTTCAAAGTCTTATAAAGCATATACTGCCAAATTTCTTCAAGCTCTTCAGGAAATTGAAGAAACATAAATATTTTCAAATGACTTCTATGAAACTAATATCACCCTGATACCAAAAGCAGACAATGCCACGATAAAAAAATAATTATAGGTCCATAACATTGCTGAACATGGAAGCAAATATTCTCAACAAAAGTACTAGCAAACAATCTAACAACTCACCAAGAAGTTTATAGGGGCTGGAGAGATAGCGTAGAGGTAAGGCATTTGCCTTGCATGCAGAAGGAAGATGGTTCAAATCCTGGCATCCCATATAATCCCCTGAGCCTGCTAGGAGCAATTTCTGAGCGTAGAGCCAGGAGTAACCCCTAAGTGCTGCCAGGTGCAAACCCCCCCAAAATAAATAAAATTAAAAAAAGAAGTTTATACACCATGATCAAGTAAAATTTATTCCAGGAATGCAAGGATGGTTTAATGTACATGAGTCAATCAATATACATATCTTTTGTTCTTTGTATGAAAATTTTTAATGAATTATGAGTCACTGATGATTACAGACTTTAAGCCTTACTATTTTGTATTTCCTATGTAAAATCAGATAATTAAAACAGATAAAATCAGATAATTATAACAGAAGACTGTAGTATATAATTAAAAAAGAAACAATAGCAGATGATCATATCAATAGATGCGGAGAAAGCATTTGACAAGGTCTAGCACCCATTCATGATAAAAACTCTAAATAAAGAAGGAAATTGATGGTATTCTTTTCTATAACTGAAATCCAACTACAAACATTTTTGTAATCATGATGCATAAATAAAGATATTATTATTTCAAAAAGAAGGGAATTGATGGAATGTTTTTTCAGTATTTTCAAAACCATTGATAACAAACCCATTGAAAAATTATACTCAAAGGAGAAAAGTTTTTCAATAAGATCTGACATAGGCATGTTTGCCCTTTCTCACCTCTACTATTCAATATAATAATAGAAAGTACTTTTCATAGCATTTAGGCAAGGAAAAGACATCATGGACACCCACATAGGAAAGGAAGAAGTGAAAATCTTGTTCTGTATCAGAAACATGTTACTGTACCTAGAAAATACTAAATATTAGACAAAAATATCTAGAAACAATAGGCTTGTATAGTAAATTGTCAGACCAAATGGTTTGTATGCAAAAATTCATGGTTTTTATATACTCAAATAATAAGAGAAGAAAAATATATTAAAAAAGAATCCTATTCACAATTTGGCTTCAGCAAATCAAATACCTTAGAGTCAACTAAATTAAAGGGTGAAAGAACTTTATAAAGAAAAATATAAAACACTGCTTTAAGAAATTAAATAGACACAGGAAATGGAGACATATATGCTGCTCATGAATTGGGAGGATTAACATCATTAAAATGTCAATATTTCTAAATATTATATATATTTAATGCTATCTGTTTAAAAATTCCCATGATATTTTTCAAAGAAGTCTATCAGATGCCAGATGTTCCTGAAGTTTATATAAAGAAGTAAATGTCCATAAATAGCGAAAGCAATCCTTGGCAAAAAAAAAAAAATGACAGGAATAATTACTTTGTGCTCTTTAAACTGCATTATTAAACAGTATTCATTGAAACAATGTGGTATTGGAATTAAAATAGAACCTCAGACCAAAGGAATAGGCCTGAATATCCAGAGATGAACCCACAGGTTTACAAACAATGAAAAATAAAAACTCTGGTATAAATGCCTTTTTTAGGTTCTGCAATATGAAACTCATGTGAAAACTTTATGTATTCTTGACAATGGCATTCAAACAAATTAGTATCAGTTTTGCTTGTGATAGAATGTTCACCTTTGGTGGTAAGGTCTATGTTTTACCTTCATAAAGATACAATATTTAGGTTTAATAACCTACATTCTTGGAATGCGTCCAGATTATTTTAATGACATACTGATATGCCAGGAGGCATTATCAAAGATGAATATTTGAAATTTTTCTTCATTTGTATGCCCAAATCATCCTTTATTAGAGTAGAGGTGCTTTGCTACTGACCTTTGATCTATCTTTAGACACTCCTTTGGAGTTTATTCTCTCTAATTACTTCAAGCCCTATTGTAAATGATATTTCTCTCATTGACATCTTTAATTTAGATATGAAGATGACATATGGCTATAAATACATATTAATATTACCCCCTAGAGAAGTATTTAGAAAAAATACGGAATTTCCACAGATTAAGATATGTCCAAAGCAGAATCATGTATATTTTCAAATTATCTTCCTCTAGAATCTCTCCTTTATAGTGAAAGAAATCCTATTCTAGTCTTTAGTTCCACAAACATTATCATTGTGGTCTCTTCTCTGTCTCAGATACCACCTACAACCTGTGAGCTAATCCTTCTAGATTTGTGTTCAAGTATAATTAGAATGTGACCATTTTGGGGGCCGGCGAGGTGGCGCTAGAGATAAGGTATCTGCCTTGCAAGCGCTAGCCAAGGAAGGACCGTGGTTCGATCCCCCGGCGTCCCATATGGTCCCCCCCCAAGCCAGACACAATTTCTGAGCTGAGCGTTTAGCCAGGAATAACCCCTGAGCATCAAATGGGTGTGACCCGGAAAAAAAAAAAAGAATGTGACCATTTTGTATCACTCTACACTCCATATCCTAGGGTAACACATCAATCAGAATATTATGCTTAAATTAGCTCATGTTTTCTTCTCTCTAGGGTTTACATTTCATACAAAGCAAAATTTCAGTCCTTACAAACATTTTCAAGCAATGTCAGAATCTGCCTCCCTCTTCCATTCAGAACTCATGCCCTCCTTATTATCCACAGCTCTCTTCTCCAGACATACCAAATATCCCTGTTATGCTTTGAATTTAAGTCACATTTCTGCCTTGGAGCTTTGGAATCACCCGTTGCTTGCTTATGCTGGTTTTCTCTCAAATAGTAACTCCTAAATCCCCATAGCTAACTTTCTGACCTCTTTAAAAGCTTGCCTAGGCTTCATTTTCTTATTAAATCCTAATTAAAAATCTTTGATTTACACTGAGATTTCTTCTATTCCTGTAGTTTGAGCTTATTTTTATGTTTTTTTTCTGTTTCATAAAGAATACTCCTAATAGCTTGACCAGTTATTTAATGTGTCCATTCTTTTCATATGACTTGCTTCATTTCTCTCCTTTCTAAAATGAAAGTCCTTGAAGGCAAAGCTACTTCTCCCTTTTGTTCACTGATACATCCCAAGTATCTCTGTGCCTGGCATAAAGCATGTGCTTATTTAAAGAGAACTGCCCTGGGTGTATAAAAGTTAAGAAACTTGGCATCACCAGTCATATGTTCTTAAGTAACCAAACCTATAGAACTACAATTTACTGGAGTATTTTTTAGAGTCAACCATTAAAAGCAAATTACTTTGAGAAAAAATCCCCTAGAGATAATGTAGAATTTACCTTGAATAAAAACTAGTCCTTAGAAAGTATAATTTCTGTGAACCATTCAATTGTCCTAAGAGGTCTGCAGCTTTTGCTCTTCATTATTCTCAACCCAACATCCCTAAGGATCCTTTTAAGTAAGGATCCTTTCTGTAATCTCTTAATGTCACTCATTCACAGTAAAAGGCAGTTATAAAATGTTTCAAATAAAACAAGGGCAGACAGTTAAGGCACTTCAAGCAATGCTTCTTAAACTTTTTTATGCATGGCCGCTGTTTGCCTGAAATATTTACACAATCCAAGTATGTGAGTTTAAAAAGTAGATCTGTAAATATAATTTTCTAAAAATAGATCACAGAGAAATTAATTTTAAGACAAAATTAAAGTTTTTATTTTGGTTGTTGTGTTGTTACAGGACACCCATATGGCTTTAGCCATACTTTCAGAAGTAGAGTATTTTGAGCTCCAGCTTTGCAAGCACAAGGCCAGGAGTTTAAAAACCAATATTGCTGCCTCCATGTGCTCAACATGATCCTGCCAGCTCCAGAGTGTGACCTATCACACCAAAATGATTACTGGTTCCTTTCTCTCCATGCAGGCTGTGTGTAAGAATTATGGAAAGGTGTGACACCCAGAAAATAGAACTTTATAAGTTCTATAAGTTTTTCTGTAAGTTTTATAAGAAAGTGTGTGAGCATGTGGATGGGCACCAGATTGTCCTTCCAAATACGATGGGGTGCCACTGTCAGATCTGTTGTGACTTTATCAACATTATAGTAACAGCAAAGAGAAGGAAGGTGTAAAAACTTCCCAACAAAAATTATACTTGCTATGTCCTTGTTATATTTTGACTTTGAGGCAGGCAAGCAGACATGAAGGGAAACCTCTCCCCTAACCCAATACACCTTCACACACACACACACACACACACACACACACACACACACACACACACACACAAGTAATGAATTTTTGAGACTTAGTAGAAGTTCTTGAGATACAATAAAACCAAGAGATGGGATTTGAAGGAGTTAATTCTTTTAAGATAAAGCTTCATCTGGCCTGATTGCAAACCCTGAGAAGCCAGAAGCCCCTACCAAAAGTCTTCAGCCAGAATAAAGACCAGGAAAGAACTATCAAAATCTCTCAGTACCCCCACTGGTGACTACCTGACCAAAAGACCCTTATCTAGATGGAAAGCTCCACTTGGGCAGGTTCAGAAAATACTTATAAAAAACAACTTTAAAGAAACAAGATGAGTACATGTTGCCTAGGTACATGGTGTCCATGCATCTGTCATGTACATCTTGCTCTCGAGACGAGGACTTCATACCTTCACACTGGAATATGTACTTGGGCTCTCTCATCCTTTGGAGCAACCCAAATTCTCTCTTGAGTGAGTTACTCTCTGTATTTTCTTCCTCTATCTCCATTTCCTCATAATTTCTAAATAAAACTTGTCTTTACTGCATTGCTCATCTTCTGACATTCTTTGTTGAGAGAAAGGCAAAGAAACTGGAAGGCCTGGGTAAGGTCTTGGACTGACTTTCTTTCCTCAAAGAGCAAGGCCTACAGTCTGAAATCTCCCCAGACACTTCCCTGGGTGGCAGAGGTAGGTATAGAGAGAGTGACTGATTTTTTTTTTCTTGGAGCTGCACCCTCTCTCCCAATACTTCACATCAGTCGTTCAAGGATTCCCAATGGCATAAACTTGGTCTTTCTGTCTTCCTGCCTCACTTCCTCTGTCCACAAAGTATATCTGCTATTTCTCCATACTAAAAAAACTAACCTCCATCTCCAGGCATCCACACCTGCTTGCAATGACTGGACCATCTTTCCGCACCAAACTTTTTGAAATTCTACAAACTTCCTAAAGTTCCACCCTAAAAGGTGACTTCTTAGGCAGAACCTCAAAAGACAAAGTATTTTAGTAAAATGTGCTTCCCAGAAGTTCACATTAATTTGCTGTTTAACTTGCATGATAGTTTAATATTTTTACTCCATTAGTTCATTTAAGACCTAGTCTATTTTATTATATCTACTTGATTACTGTACATTTTCAACACTATTATTTAAGAATATAAACGAATAAAAAGAGATATTTTTTCATCTGCTTTTCCTCCAATATACCCAACATCTAGAATAGGAGCTGGCAAAAGTACACAGACAAAGCCCACATTCATTTAGTGAAGAGATGACTGGAAATATATATGTATAGATATATAGTCTTGTAAACACAATTACCGCAAGCTTTCTACAGTATCATTTAATTTATTTTCAGAATTATAACATTTTATTTTTGTCATAAGAAGCTCTATGATAATAGTTATTATCAAGCAATGGTCAATGAAAAAAACAGAGTCATGACAGGGGAGGGAAGTTTGTACAAAGTCTAAACAGTAACAGTAATAAATAGAAATGATAAGGTTTCATCATAGACAAGAGGGGAGATGAAGAAGCCAGTGTTACTAAATTAAGCAGGAACTTCAGTTTGATTGGGCAAGATTTGATAGCACAGAACTGATCAACTTTTGCCTTTCCTTTTCTCTTTCTGGCACAGTGTGGGGAAGGCTGCATTAATTTCCCCTAGTATGCTATATTGGAGGGGGGTCATTACCACCATAATGGGAAAGATCATTTAAAATCTTATTTTAAAATCAACTTTGCACAAATTGCTATGATTATTTAACAAAAACTCTTTGGCTTAATCTGAGCCTTTCCTTTGATGGGGTCGCTTCTTTGAACAATTTCTATTTTGAACAGCTCATATTCAGGGGTATTGCACACATGTAAAAGCATAAGGGTAAATCTGAAGCCAATGTAAAGGGGAAAAGAAAGGATGTTCCACATCCAGAAAAATGTGCATAAAATAGGATTAAAAACCCTGGGTCAGTGAAATGAATCAAAGGGCTGGAACACACCATACTTTTGACTTGTAGGAGCCCTAGGTTGCATCCCCAACACTGCAAGGTTTCTTCTGCACTGGCAGGTGTGATTCAAAAAAAAACAGAAAAACAATTTTCCTGAGAGCTTCCTACACTTTCCATCCCAAAAGTACTGCGAGTGGAGTATTCTAGAACATGGAATTTATGTGGGATATTCCTGGATATGAAAAAATATTTAGAAAAACTAAAGACCCTAAAATACATGCAAATAAGAGTCTTCTGGCAAAAACACAATTAATATTGCAGTTTGGAAAACGATATGGAGATTCCTCCAAAAACCAGAAATTGAACTCCCATTCTATCCAGCTATACCACTCCTAGAAATATACCCTAGGAACATAAAAATACAATACAAAAATTGCTTCCTTACACCTATATTCATTGCAGCACTTTTTTCCATAGCAAGACTCTGGAAACAACCAAGATGCCCGTCAACAGATGAATGGCTAAAGAAACTGTGGTACATATACACAATGAAATATTATGCAGCTGTCAGAAGAGATGAAGTCATAAATTTTTCTTATACATGGATGTACATGGAACCAATTATGCTGAGTGAAATAAGTCAGAGAGAGAGAGAGATGCAGAATGGTCTCACTCATCTATGGGTTTTAAGAAAAATGAAAGATTCTTGCAAAAATAATTTTAGAGACAAAAGAGAGGAGGGCTGGAAGTTACAGCTCAACTCATGAAGCTCACCACAAAGAGTGATGAGTTTAGTTAGAGAAATAACTACATTGTGAACTATCCTAACAATGAGAATGTATGAGGGAAATAGAAAGCCTGTCTAGTGTACAGGCAGGGTGGGTTGGGGAGGAGAGAGATTCAGGACACTGGTGCTGGGAATGTTGCACTGGTGATGGGGGGTGTTCTTTACATGACTGAAACCCACAATCATGTTTGTAATCAAGGTGTTTTAATAAAATACAAAAAAAAGAAATGAAGAAAAAGTAATGGTGGCTAACTAATTGGTGAAAGAACACTAATGAATCAAGAACAAATTTCCACTTAAATAAATGGAGGGTCTAACTAGAGTCCAAGGTAAAGCTACCAATATCTGCACAGAAAGAGAAAAAGTCATCTATTCAAGAGATCAGTCTTTTAAGCTCAGAGGTCATTTACATTTTCCAAGGATTAGTTTACACAATGATTTGAAGGTACACTTCTCTAACAGAAAAAGATGCACATCACTCTAGCTGGCAGTAAGCACAGGGTTCTATTCTTTTCTTTCTTTGTGCCTTGCTGCAATATTGATGCATGATACCTGTTCAAAAAAAAACTGAATGATTCTCTTTAAATCTAGCTTATTATCAGAAGAGTGATGTATACATGAGAAACTGTGATTAAAGCTTAAGTCCAAAGGCAAGAGATAGACTATTTTTAAAAATATGTAGTTGAGAACAAATATCTATGATGAATTAAGAAATACTTAAAGTTAAAATGACTAATAACTATGCACAACAATCTTTTTTAGTATCTATTCATTTTTTTCTTTACAAAAAAATCTTTTACAGGAATCCAACAACTTAATCTAGTTGTAAAAAGCGAGACTATTTGTTCCACCTTCTTCCTTTTAGTACTAGCACTTTATTACATTTTAGCTTTCTTTTGATAGTGTTTAAATACTTGACTGTTACACTCTCAAAATAAGTGAGAATCAACAAATTTATGTCTTTCTTACTTTCTAATTGCTATTATACTGCTATAAATTTCATTCTCAAGAGCTGCCCGAATTTAATCACCTTCTTCAGCAAATCTGATCTCACACGCACAATTTTAGAACTATACATGTAATTAAGGATCTCTGCAAAGATCTCAGCTCTTACAAAGCTCAGTTCGACCACCTGACTGGCCACGGAGAAGAGCTGGTGGAAGAAAGTACTTGAGGCCGAAAGCACGTTCCGGTGGGCCTGGAATTTGTGGTCTTCGACAATCATGGTCACATCTCAAAAGAGCCCATGGCTAGGCTGCTCATTCAAGGAATTCAGCAGGCTGCTGGAGGACTGGATGTCTGTAAGCAGAAATCACTTTTTTGCTCTCCAGGCCTGCTGCCTGCTGCCTCCAGCCTCCACAGCTGGCACAGTGTCTCCGGTTGTGTCAAACCGGAGAAAGTTTGCAAAGCATGAGGTGCCCAAGGGTGCTTCAGCTCCGGTTTAAACATTGACAGTCTTCAGTCAATCAATTGTCAGTCATTCGTCAGTTAGTCAGTCAGTCAGTCAGCCACTCAGTCAACAGTCAACCAGCCAGTCAGTCAGCAAGTCGTCAGCCGTCCATCAGTCACTCAGCATTTGTCAGTCTTCAGTCAGTCAATCGTCAGCCAGTCAGTTGTCAGTCAGTCATCAGTCAGCCAGTCAGTCATTCAGTCATCAATCAATCAATTGTCAGTCAGTCAGTCAGTCAGTCAGTCAGTCAGTCAGTCAGTCAGTCAGTCAGTCAGTCTGGCCCTACATTGCCGGCACAGGCCGGCACAGCACGGAGGTGCCCATGCTGGAGTCACCCAAGCAGCTCAGTGCGCCAGAAGGAACCGTACTGACTGCACTGGGACTCGGCTCCTTCCACAGCTTTCCAACAGCATTTTAGATGCTAAATATCTACTTCCTGAGAGATTAACAGCATGGTTATTTCAAATTGTGCAAACATGGGGCCGGGCGGTGGCGCTGGAGGTAAGGTGCCTGCCTTACCTGCGCTAGCCTAGGAGACGGACCGCGGTTCGATCCCCCGGCGTCCCATATGGTCCCCCAAGCCAGGAGCGACCCCTGAGCGTCACCGGGTGTGGCCCAAAAACCCAAAAAAAAAAAAAAAATTGTGCAAACATAAGCGGATCAAAGTTTTCATCTCTTTTTTTCTTTTTTTTTTTTTTTAGATTCATAACATTAACTTTTCTACCTACCAAGAGAATCAATAATGGAAATAATTTAAACTGGCCCAGCCCTATATAAGCATGTCACAAAATATAGATGTTCACTATGTTGGAGAATAGAGAGATTGTGGTAATGATACGTTGTTCACTTAGAGATGGCAAGTAAATAACAGACCTAAAGTCAATTATCAAGTTATCTCAATTCTGCGAAAAGGTCTAAAGTATTTTCCCCAGTGCAGAGATTTTACTCCAAGTGGGCTCTTGAATCTGTTACTGCACAATGAGAAAACTCAGAAAACATACTGAATAACGGACTTCTCTGGTGCATGTAGCTTTTCGTGAGAAATAACAGTTAAGTCATGTTTCCTGGCTTGTGAACAATTTTCACCTGTATTTCTATATTAATAATTATTTAGAACACATTAAGAAAGGTCTAAATCATGTAACTATATTTTTAAGAAATCAAATTAGTCATATGACAGCTAATCATATTAGTGTTAAATTCAGCTTATTTTTATCTGCAAGATGAGAAATTAATCTCGTTTTTATTCTGTTAAAATGGCTGAAGATTAAGAACTGACTTCAATGTAAGTGGCAATATTATTGATGCCTTTCCAGGGTAAAATGAAAATTTGTTCAAATCAATTATTGCAAGTGGTTAAACATTTATTGATAGTGTTTAAACATAAAACTTTCTTGCTTAAATGTCTTTCATACAACACTAACATATTAATTAGAGACTAGCTACCAGGAGATATAAGGTTTATGAACATCATTGCTAGAGAAGAAACAGATTTTCTTTATTTATATGAAATAATAACAGTACTCTAAGACAAATGTTTAATAAAATTTTACTTCAAAAAGGCTCATACATCGCAGAAAAGCTCATTATAAATCTATCAACTATATATAATATATATTTTTTTAATTTTATTTACTGAAACCATTGTGATTTAAAAAGACCTTCATAGTTGAGTTTCAGACATGCATTGAATCAAGGCCAATCCCACCACCAGTGTTGACCTACATCCATTATGTTCCCAGAGTGTATTCCTACCACCACCTTTGGCGCCCCCCTCCAGCCTGCCAGTATAACAGGCCCATTTAAAGTATAGATTGTTAGGAGTTTGGATCTTTTGATTTCTTTGTTGTTGTTTTTGGCTTGGATATTTAGTTTTGTTCTTACTTTTATCTCCACAAATGAACCTGAGATGCCTCCTGGCCCCCATTCTTTCATATCTGTTTCTCCTCCTTCACTTAGTTTCTTTTCTTTTTCTCTCTATACTCTGGGATCAATATATTCTAATTCTCAACAGCAAGAATTATCAAAATATCTCTAGAAAAGAAGACAACTATCCATGTCCTTTCCATTGGATTTTGGAGATCTCAAATTCATTCAAAGTAAACATAAGAGTTAGATTACATTCACTTAGGCAATTATTTTTAATTTTTTTTAAAGTTTGACTACCATGTTATTTTCAGGTATTTTTTAAGACAGAGCTATGCATATCTTTGGTGGCAGGCAATTAACAGAGACAACACAAATTGTTGGCTCCATCAGAACTATTAAGATCTCAATAGTCTGCAGCCATGGATCAAATCTTTAAAGATTACACTTAATTGAAATCAATATAACATCTAGTGGTTGATGCAACAACAATTGCAAAATTCCAGTGTGAATTATATATAGGTGTCTTATAGGGAAAAAAAACACCTGAGAGTTGTATTTGAAAGTACAAAGAATGTGAACTGAATAGTGATGTGGATACCAAAACATAGATAGCTTATATTCAAGCTACATCAGTTACAGAGAGCATGGAAATAAATTGTTTATATAGCCTGATCAAAGCAGTCAAGACATGGGAGTGACTGAATAATTTGTTCAAAATGGTAATGTGAAGATCCTTGTTCAAAACATATTACAAGTTTCAGGACAGCTACAACAAAGAATCAAAACAAGTGCGGGGTTCATCAAGTCTGTGGAGCACTTGCTAGATTGCAAAGGTCACCCACCCATGAAACCAGCTTTACTGGATTTTATACTAAGTCTACCCAATCATTGCACTTCCGCAGAAGTGAAGTCTACACTGACCCCTCAGGGGTCAGTTCAGAAAGTGCACTGAGATTGTGCAGATTGTAAATGAAATCAAAGAAATACAGACCGAAGGAACCAGAGAAATTTTTGGACAAGAAAGGACTGATGGAAGCACTTGCCAAAGCCTATAACAGAAGAAAATTTCCTGCTACATTAGAAATAAGTTGGATTCTTCATGATCCCAGGTAACAGAAACAGTGTCCTGGGAAGAAAGGCATATTTTTACTTAGTTTTGATATTTTGTTATAGGTTATTCTATTTAAAAGAGACAAGCACATAAGCAAGTAATGATTTTGCAGTAATTAAAGGTATGTATGCATTTGGGGTTACTCATAGATAAGTCTCTATAAATATAATTCACAAAGGGAATCACAAAAAAAAAATCTATGCTATACATGCAACTTCAAAGGGTATGGAGATTTCTCGAAATGCCATTTCTTGTCCTTCGACCCTAAGATGCATTTCGAGAAGTGATACGTATTGCTAGATCTCACTAGCATAACTTGGTAGCCAATAATGACCAAAAATTCCTGTTTTAAGTACAGAAGATGGTCCAACAGTCAGAGATGCCAGAAGACATCTTTGATTTGTACACGGAAAAATCTCAGCATCCTTTTTAACATTTTTAGACATATGTATATAATTTTAAACATCATTTTTACTATGATAAAAGATGAAAGTAGTGTGTTTACACACTGTTGATGTTTAGGGGTTTACACCTCTCACAATCAAAGTGCCCAAAATTCCCTTCCCAATATTTCTGTTTCCTTCAAACATTTTCACATTTCTCAGAATGGAAAGATTATTTTTTCTAATATGTCAATTATGTTATATAGTGCATTTTTCTATTTTTCTGATTTGTTAGTATACATAATGAAAAATGGTAAGCACAGAATGCAGACATTAGTATGTAAAGTCAGAAGGACTAATCTGTCCACTGAAATTGCTTAGAAGAGATGCTAGTATGATTTGGGGCTGCTATTTTCTAGGAAGAATGAGATGTGTTATTGGACATGGTGTTGGAAGTTCCTCCTAAAAGCAGAGAAAACCTACATTTCCTTTTGGGAGAAAAGTAGAACTTATTTTTCTTCATGTGAGCTCCACATATGCCTTCTGGTGGAAGCACCTTCCTGATATCACTCTCATATGATAAATCCTAAACAAACACTTAAATAATTATTTTAACAGAGTTACAACTAAAACAAAATATACGGTACTATGCCAACATATTTTTATTTTTTAAGTGTTCTTTAAAAGAATTAAGGACAACTTGTGAGAGCATGGAACATATATTTAAAACTGTGTAATTTATTTTTGTTATAACATCTTTGCTTAGAGGTATATCAGAGGATATTTTTCAATCTGTTATTCATCACAACACATGAGGGCATCTATACTTAAAGTCCATCAATTGGAAAAAATGAGAACATGGAGTAATATGTCCTAAATATAAATTGAATATTTTTCTTTTTTTTTTAGGGCCATACATATACTATGATGATCAGGAATTAATCCTGGCTAAACTCTCAGGAATTACTCTTGTGATGCTCAAGAAACCCTGTGAGATGCTGGAAATTGAACTTGGGTAAGCTGCATGGAAGGCAAAAACTGTACCTGCTGTACTGTCACTTCAGCCTCATGAGTTGAAATTCTTGAAAGCAGCACCGATTGTAACTCATGGCTGTGGTGACACAGTGAGACATTTTGAGTGTTATTCACACTTATGTTCCAAAATAAGTTGACTTTTAAAATTAATCATTATCCAGTTGTTTTGTAATGTATTATTGAAACTTTCTAAGAAATCTTAAGAGCAGAATTTTTTCTTTAAAATACTGTTTGTCCCTGTTGCCATGACCTTTTTAAAAATGAATAGGCAATTTTCATAATACATTTTTAAAATTACCATTGTGCACTATGATGTAGAAGTTGTAAGTTTATAAAAGTAATAGTGTAACAAATGAAAGAAACATTTTAAAGCCATTTCTCTCAATTTTTATATATTTAATGCGGGATTAAATTATATTAATTATATAAAATAAAACACAATGTAGTATATATAAATTGAATAATTATAATGTACTTTACTCAATGGCATTGAACTGTTACATGCTTATTCTCCTAGTAAAGCCTTAGTTAAATAGTGTCATGTCTATTTTAATAAGGAAGAAGCCAAGAGAGAACAAATTGGCTAGTTTTGTTCATATGGGCAATTATGCTATCATTCTAGCATTATCTGAATTGATTCTTATTTGGAGGAGGGATATTGGGCCATAGTCAAGTGTGCTCAAGGGCTATTCCTGGATCTTTTCTTGGGAGATACTTCTATCAAGTGTTAGTCTTCAGAAATATCTATACAGTACTAGGGATCTAACATAGGGATCAGCCCTATGCCAGAAAAACATGTTAATTCCTTTACCATCTCTCTGGCCCATTACTATATTACCCTACCCTTGTTCAAGAACAATAAATTAACCTAGTGACAGCACTAGAAATTTATAATAAAGGTTTACTTTTCAAACTTTAAGGAAGAGTTTAACAGATAAATGGAGAAACAGCTTTAAGTTTAGTTTTCTGTTCTTAATTATCTATTTGACTTGCATTCTGTTTCCTGTCATTTGACTGACTATACAACTAAGGGAGACAGTCCCAGTCATTACCAGACACCACCAGTCACTAAAACAAGTAGCTTGGTCAGTAACAAATGTGTTTCCAATCAAGTTCTCTGTGCTTAGGGAACTTTGGGCTGCTAATCTTTGCCTCTCAAAAACCACAGCAACTCTACAAGTCTGATTCTGGTTTGTGGCTCCTCTTTTAAGTCTCCAAGTATTTAAAACTTGATCTTCTTTCCTTTAAGGGAAGTGATTTTGCAGTACAAGCACACACAAGAGTCTATGAATACAGTTTTATTCAAGAGAACATTTGCCAGATCTTTCTGCCCTGGAATAGCCTTACAGTAGTCCATGATGCACAGTTAGAATCCATAAAGTAGACAACCCTTGCAGGTTACTGTACATGAAAAAGCAGAATAGGGCTGGAGAGAGAGCATGGAGGTAGGGCATTTGTCTTGCATGCAGAAAGATGGTGGTTCAAATCCCAGCATCCCATATGGTCCCCAGAGCCTGCCTGGAGTGATTTCTGAGGTCAGAGCCAGGAGTAATCCCTGAGCGTAGTCGGGTGTGACCCAAAAACAAACAAAAAGAAAGAAAGAAAGAAAGAAAAAAAAAGCAGAATAAATGGCTATCTTATGTGTTTTAACCCTGTTTTTCTTGTCTCATAAATTAAAAGCCAAAGTGATAGTACAGCACATAGGTCACTTTTGCATGTGGCTGATCATGTTCAATGTCCACAGAATTTCATATGGTCCGCTGGGTACTGCCAGGTATTATCCCTCTAATCACAGCTAGGAATAAACTCTATACCCAACAGAGTGTGGCCAAAAATAAAGAAAGCATGCAAACAAAACGAAAAAATAAAAGCCAAGCTTTCCTTAAAGCATAGAAAAGAGAAGTAGGACAAATGGTCTTCAACAGAGAGCTTGCCACTGAATCAGGGGTGGTGGGTTTCGAGGAGAGGGTGGATAGTTAAGAATGGACAACAGCAGAGTGGGATTGTGCCAGGCACAGAAAAGGCCGGATTTCCAGAGCAAAATTGGGGACCTCGGTGGAGGGCAGGCATTCACACTGGCCAATAGATTGTTCTTGGAACAATATATGCCTGAAACTAAATCACAAGAACGTTTGTAACTTTGTAATTCATAATATTCCTGTAAAAAAATAAAGAGGAAAAAAAAAAACAAACACAGAACCCATGGTCCACCATTTCATCATTTGATTTTAGTAAATTATATAAATTCTTTAAAAAATTCTGAAATAAATCTGCCATCACTCACCATACAAAAAGAGAATAAAACAAGCAAAATGGCTTTCAATTATTTTAGAGAAACTACTGGAACAAAAGTCGACAACAAAATTTCCACTATTTCCTTGACTAAAAACTGTTGTGGTTCTCAAGACAAAGGGGTAACTCACTATTTTGTATTAAAGCCAATAGGAATGCTCTTATAATGGAAAGAATGAGAAATGAATCACAAACATCACATACACACATACAACTATATATGTATATATAATAAACATACATATGTAGATATGCAGATTTTAATCACACTACTTTTTTCCACTTCTATTTTTCAGTTTCAGAAACTGAAATATTCTATTTTAATTTTAATATATTTTAATTTAGAATATTCTAAAATATTCTATTTTAATTTAGAACTCCCTCTCCCTTCCTACATAGTAGGAGTTGTGGAAACAACCTATTTGTACCATTAGTGGTTAGTGGCAGTGCCCTGCAATTACACACATTGTCCCCTTGATATAATAACTGTTTATTACTTGCCTCTCTTTCAGGTCCCCTTTTATACATATCTGTACATAATTCTAAATGTACTTTGACAGTCTTAATCAAAAGAAGCAGCATACACAAAAAATCTTGCAGTCATCAAGTATTATTTAAACTATACTTCTGATCTTTGGATTTCCAGAATAATAGAATTAAGAAAAGTCTTTTTGGGGGAGCCAGTGAGATAGAACAGGAAATAAGATGATTACTTTGCAGGTGGTCAACTCTGGCAGGATTATTGGCATCACTTATGTTTTCTTGAGTAATACCTGGAGTGATTTCTGAGCACAGAATCAGGAATAAGCCCCAAGTAAAACTGGGTCTGATCCAGTGTACCAGCCTTACAAAGTTTCTTTAGATTTTCCTCTTTTTTTTTTAAGGAGTCCTTATAAAATGGGAAACCAGATGGATAAGCAAAATAAAATGTAGTTTCAAATCAAAAAATTTCTTTAAGTTTTTATTTTTGTTGTTATTTTGGGCCATACCGGGTGATGCTCAGGGGTTACTCCTGGCTATGTGCTCAGAAATCACAAATCAAATAAATGCCTTACTGTTGTGCCACACTCCAGCCCCCCCCCAATTTTTTTGAAGTTTTTGAAAAATTCTGTAATCATTGAAAATAAAAACCAACTCTTTAGCACTATTACCAAAAATGTAGAGAAAAGTGCTCTGATATAATTATATTACGTAAAAATTACATTCTTAACTATATATACACTTCATTTTTACAAATTTTCATACATAAAATATAACATCTGACAAACCCATATTATGTACTCATTGATAATTTATCCAGTGTAACATTTACTTACTATAATTTAAAAAAGAGAAATATAAAAAAAATAAGATTTATATGTTCTGGTGTTTTGAGCTAGTCTTTTAACTTTGAAGTAATGATAAATAATAAATAATAACTAACTTGATAATAAAGAATATCTTAATAATAAAACAAGTCCCCCCTACCACTTCCCTTCCCTCGAGTTGTGCTGCTCACCCAGTTTTAATTATGGGAATGGCATATCCCTAGGTGGAATCACTGGCATAAGCACAAAGAGCAAAACTTTCAGAATCCTGGTGGCCACATGGGCTCCAAGAGGAAGCTTGTCACTTCCAAGAAAGGCACTTTAGCCACTGATATCTGCTAAGCCCCAGAACACCACCTCTAAGACATCCCAAAGGATTAAATCTGACCTTTTCACACTTCCATACTTATTTGGCCTAGCACCTTAATATCAAAAAATAAATTACTATAAGGCTTCTTGAAATTTAGTTTCATAAAGCAAACAAAATACTTCCTTCGTACATCTACATTAATGGCTGCTCCCAACTTCTCTTCAGATTGTCCCAATGTCCCTGGGATGGAGTCACCTAGAGATTTTTTTTAAGCTAAAATATACTTTAAATGTAGTCAAATACCAACTAATATGTATCTCCTGAGGGTATACTGTTTAACAGAGCAATTTAAATTTAAGCAATTTCCCCATTAGCTACTTTTACAGTCTTAATACCATAGAACAATATTTTTATCAGCAGACCAAAAGATACTCCCTGATTTAATCAAATTTGGAGTCTTGAATACACTAAGGTCTCTTCCCAAGACTGCCTGTCTGACAGTTTCAGAACAAGAATTCATTTGAAAGCAATCTCATAATTCTCTTCTTTTCTTTTTTTCTCTTTCTTGGTGTTATTTTTTGAGGAGGAGGGATTGTTTTGTTTGAATAAGGAAAAATAAACAGGATGGGATTAGACTGACTAGACTTTTATTTAATATATTTCTGTGGCCTAGCTTACTGGTGTTCTGGAAGAGGAAAATTTTTAAATTGATAGAGACAGGAGAGAGAGAGAGAGAGAGAGAGAGAGAGAGAGAGAGAGAGAGAGAGAGAGAGAGAGAGAGAGAGAGAGAGAGAGAGAGAGAGAGAGAGAGAGAGCACTAGCTTCCCAACTCAGCTACCAGTTAACTCTGGGTTATAAATAGACTTCTTGGCTGCTGCCTAGACTGGGGAGATTATTTAGGTCAATAGCTGGATGGAGACCTTTGCAATGAGCTGGGATGGCGGGGCATGGAGCTGGTAATTGGATATTTTGCACATGCTACTCCTTGTTGACACTTATCTCAGCAAGGAGAATGACCACTGCATCACAGAGATATCCCAGTCAGATGATTCCAAGAATATAAGGCTTATCCTTTGGGGGCCATAGCCTTGCAAAAGTGTCTGGGATTTAGCCTTATGTTTTTATGAAATACTAAACCAATTTAGGGGATGCTTTAAATTGATTTATCTTGAGTCAACTGAAAAGAGTACACAGTAAACTGTATAGTTTAGTTGGCATATTAGATAAATTAATTTAAAATTAAAATAGAGATACCAGGGGCAGGAGTGATAGTAGTATGTGTAGGGTGTTTGCTTTGCACACAACCCAGAGGGTTTGATCTTAAACACCCCATATGATACCTTAAGCCCTTCCAGGAGTAAGACCTGAGCACCAGTGAATATGACCTACAATGTAAAAATAAAAGATAAAGATATCACTGCTACATTATCGGTATAAGTTTTACAATATCTAATAGCTAGTGAAAAAACTATGCATGAAGGAGAGAGAAATAAGACTGTAATTTCTTGGTAAGATGGAAAAGGAGTAGAACATACATGGGTATGCTGAATAGACACTTGCCAGGAAAAAATCTTCTGAAATTAGAGGCAACTAGAACATATGGCTTAGGAGGTTGATAGGTTTTGGTATGAGAAAAATAGAACATTTTTTTCTAACCAATTCCCTTTCATGGATAAGTAACACATGAATACAAAAAAGAATGAAGAAATATGGGGGGAAAAGAGTTTAAAAGATGACAGTAAATAGTATTTTTACAGAATGGGAGAGCAAATTCACAGTAAAACAAATAGTCTTGTTTATCATTCTGTTGCCTTTACATGAAAATCCCTGCGTGTGTGTGTGTGTGTGTGTGTGTATGAGAGAGAGAGAGAGAGAGAGAGAGAGAAAGAGAGACAGAGAGAGAGTATGTAAACATATTGTTATAGGTAAATGTCAGTATGGAGGGCTTTCCCAAAGAAGGGCTTTGAATATGGTGTTTCCAGCATCATGTCCTTGCTTTTCTTCAAGATTGAATTTTTTTATTAATATATTTATTTAAGCAGCATGATTACAAACATGTTTGTAAATGGGTTTCAGTCATAGATATGTACACTTCCCTTTACCAGTGCAACCTTCCCACCACCAATGCCCCTCATATCCCTACTCCCCAACCCCCTGTCTGTGTTTGAGACTGGCATTTCTATTTCTACCACTCACTACCATTGTCATGATAGTTGTTCATGTTCATGTTCATGTTCATCTTTCTAATTGCACTCAGCAATCTTTGTGATAAGCTTCATATCATAAGCTGCTCATTTGAAACCTCATTTCTACTGTCTCTAGGTATTATTACCCTTCTATCTTTTATTATTCATAAATCTTTTATTATTCATAAATCCCACAGTGAGACTTCTCTCTCTCTTTCTCTCTCACTCACTCACTCACTTAATCACTCACTCACTCATTTCATTTAGCAGAATAGTTGGCATATCCATCCATGTATAGGAAATTGAATTCTTAACTTTCACTCACTGTCATCTCTGGTTCTAGATATGAGTAATGTTAACTATGAACTTCTGAGTGCTGAGCTCAGGGCATTCACGATGAAATTTTAACATTTTCTTGTCCCCACCCCACCCCCGAACTACTGGTCCCATCTGAATTAAATGTACCATCAGTAAATCAGAGTTTCTGGTTACTTTGTACTTAGGCCTATCAGGCTTCTGCTTCATTCCTGCTCCTATTTTATTTCATAACCAATATGAGATGGCTAAATTATACTGTCAAATTCAGTCTTACTTTGGAATGATTCATGGCCTGTAGACTTGTGAAAATTATGAATGTGTAGCTAGCTTATAAAATTATTAAAAACATTTGCTACTTTATAGACTCCTCCCACTTAAATTAAAAAAAATACATGCTTAAGTTTCCTAAATATACAGCTCCAGTAAAATATATGTGTGGTGGGGATGGAGAAGTTGTTTTTATGCTGACATGTACAAGCACATTAGGAAAGACATTTTAGTCCTTTTATTTTTTTTCCTGTGAAAAAGCATCATCATTATCATTCATTAAGGTACTTATGGCTTATACATACTTAGAGCTTGGAAACTACAGTCACAAGCATTTATTTAGTTCTTTTGTCTGCTTGTTAGTATGATCCAATATCAAATGCAGGGGAAGCCTAGAGAATCTAAATATTTTTTCACAAATGGAACCAAATGTATTTAAATGCAAAGTCAGAAATTATTCACCAAAAAAAGACACTTATCATTGGTAATGCAATATAAAAGTTCACAAGTTTATATCATATAACAAAGTAATGGTAAGAGAGAACATCTTTCATCTTTTTCAAATGTAAAGACGCGTGGTCATATTGGGTTAATGACATGATCTAATATAATAACTTTTAAACTTGTTTAGGTACATGAGTCATAATTCATGCTGGCTGTAGATATCATAAAATAAAATATAATAAGCTTAAAATAATTAGATATAGATTTTAAAACTAAAACAATTTCAGTGATTCCATCTGTTTTCCTGAAAATGAAGAGAATAATTCTTTTGACTTTGGGTGATGAGATAATAGTGTAGAGGGTGAGTTATTTGTCTTGCACATGGCTGACCCAGTTTTGATCCCACAGATGATCCTCCAAGCACAATCAGAAGTGATCCTTGGGACCAGAGTGATAGCACAGCTATTGGGCATTTGCCTTGAATGTAACCAACCTGGAATGGACCCAGGTTTGATCCCCAGCATCCCATATATTCCCCGAAGCATGCCAGGAGCAAATTTTGAGTGCAGAGCCAGGAGTAACCCCTGAGCACTGTCGGGTGTGGCCCCAAAACCAAAAATACTAAGTGATTCTTGAGCACAAAATTAGAAAGAAGCAATAAGCATGGTCAGATATGGCTCCCCAACAAAACATACAAGAACTAATATTATTATTAAATTTTAATCAGTAGGAGACACTGAAATCTAAAAAGGCAAATCAATACAGGAGAAATAAAATTAATAGACCCTCTTTTAGATTATATACTTCAATTATTTATTTTGGGGGGTTTGGGGCCACACCTGATGATTCTCAGAAGTTATTCCTGGTTATGTGCTCAGAAATCACTCCTGGCTTGGGGGACCATATGGAATGCCAGGGGATCTAACCGTGATCTGTCCTAGGTCAGCCGCATGCAAGGAAACACCATACCGCTGGGCCACTGCTCCAGCCCCTATATACTTAAATTTTTATAGTAAATTTTACGAAGATAATTCTACAAATTTTAAATAAGACATTACAATTAGTGGCTGCTACCTGTAATATATTACAGGAATAAAGTGTGTAAAATTTTCTCTGGTAGAGTATACCTCTTATTTTTAACATCTAATATAATGCATCATATACCTAAATGCTTACTTTCTTAACAGAAGCAGGTGTAACTCACAGTCTTTAATATGCTACATGATAAGCCATGAAATAATGTGAATAATTTAATGAAAACATCCTGAAGTAATAAATAAGTTGATTTGGAACTTTATTCATCCTTTTATATCTATTACCCTCAAAGTAGCCACTGCTATGGAGAGTATGAAGTTTTATGTGATGAATTTACTTTGCTGTCTATTATTTAATGTCAGCTATGTCTTGTTTGTTCTGGAACCCTTAATCTCTGAATGATTTGTCAGTTTTGTATGTGACTAGTACACATAAAGCAAAAATATACAGAAAATTTACAACTGAAAAAATACAACTGAAAACTTGATACTGGTTAAGTAAAACAATGATTTAAACATCTTTCTTTTTCATCTATTTAAAGTTCTGAAATAATTTCATTTTTATATTTTAGCATCAGGAACAGCCTTTCATAAAATCCATAAAATTGAAAGAGAAAAATCAGAATAAATTTATAAATGACACATCTAACCTCTCTCTTTAACACATGATTTTCCTATCTAAATGCTGTGTTTGATATTCTTCCTTTTATATGATAATATAAGTAAAAATACTAATTACCTTGTTTCCTTCCGCAATGTATTATTGAATCTGTTCTTACTGTTAGGAACTATGACATTTAGCATTGCAAATTTATCCATGACTTTTGCAAGCTATTAATAGCCTCACAACCCACCTAGAGTGATACATATATGATTCCACAGAGATGCTATTATATTTTAGGCACTGTTTATAATAATATGTTATGCATATAACATTCAAAACTATAAACTCCACCACTGACTTGGTGGCCTTTCCCATCCCCACTCAATATCCTTCTAGGTCAGTTCAGTTCTGTAGACCAGTTCTCAGTCTTTGGCCACTTGGCCATTAGCTATTTCCTTTTCTTTCTATATATGAGATCATCCTATAACTGAACTTCTCCTTCTGAGATTCTCTCCGTTAGCTCCTCAAATACATCAATATCAATTCAATAATGGAATGGGATAAAAACAATGAAATAGTTCAGGTGAGATTTATTATGTTAATCCAGAAATATATAGTTAATCTGTCAGATTTGTTGAGCTACTGTCACTAAAACCATGATGTTTTTCACTGATCAAAATGTTTCTAAAGAGATGGGCTTCAAGATTTTATTCATCAATCAATATATCTATATGTGGCATCTACTACATGACATAATACATTTTTTGGAATGCTCTTGGATGTTCACAGTGGAAACATGAATACTTGTGATTCTAATTATAGGGAGGCACTGGTCTAGATGTAACAATGTAGCTATAACATGATATAACATTTTTGCAGTGAATATTTAAGCAATGAGAAGAAAAAAGCAAATATTTTCTGGCTCACTAAAAAGCTCCTTCATGGAGTTTGTGATATTTTAAAATGCTACCAATGATAAAATTTCAATTATAGAAATATCAGAATATTTAGGTAACTGGAACAAGTTTTTTTTTTTTGACTTTGGGTCACACCCAGCAGTGCTCAGGGTTTACTTCTGGCTCTAAGCTCAGAAATCACTCCTGGCAGGCTCGGGGGACCATATGGGATGCTGGGATTTGAACCACCTTCATTCTGCATTCAAGGCCCTACCTCCATACTATCTCTCCAGCCCCATTTTGGAACACATCAAATTTGCCCATATATATAATAGCATTATTAATAATTTAAGATTACTTGAATACACATACATCAAAAGCCCAGAAAGTACCTGGAATAGTACAAAAGCTGAATAAGTAGTATCTATTATTATTATTATCATCTTCTTTTTTCCCATCAGTATTCTAGTTGACCAATTCTCCCATATATATGTAAACTTCAATGTTTTTTAAAATGTTCTACAAATATATATAAATAAGAAGCTAAATACTCCAAAGAAAAATCCAATGTAAGTGATCAAAGCCTTTCTCAAGATGACAACGTGACAACATGACATTTTTTATATTTAGAGCTATGCTGTATAATCATCTAATAATGTGCCATTACTATTGTTTTTGTGCCTTTAATGGTTAATTTCTTGTTTTGTGCCTAAAGTAGAATAATTAATTAGAATGAGTAAACACGATTATTTTATTTGTTAAGCATGAAAATTACCGTGCTAGTTAACTCAAACTGCCATAACAAAATGTCACAGATAAAGTGCCTTAATAGAAACTTGTTTTCTCACAATTCAAGAGTCTGGTTCTCCAAGGTCAAGTGCCAGCTAATGAGGTTCTCCAGAAGATTGTGACTGGGAACTAAGTAACTGCCTTTAACTGTGTTCTCAGTGTGTGCAGAAAGAATGAGATAGGATCCGGGATCTCCTTCTCTTTCTATAGGGATACTAGCCCTATTGTAGTAACTCAGCCTTACCACCTCATTTATCATGCCATTAAGTACCATTAAACCTATTATTTAAAGTCATCATTACAGAGACTGGAATTTCACAAAAAAAGAATTGGGGATATGGATTAATATAATTCTATTGACAGCTATAACCAAAATTTCATCAGTCTTAGCCCGAGGTTTTACTAGATCCATGTTTTATTATAATCACCAGACCTCTACTTAGTTTCATTGCAGTATCATTCTTACCACAAAGTCACTCATCTTCTCTGGTTCACAACAGTACAAGCATGTGACATCCCTAACTGAAACCATACATTTTCTAGCTGCCTAGGCTTGCAATTTTGAAGTTACTTTGACTCCTCTCCTTTATCATTCATTTCCAATGAGTAGCTGCATTGTATTGACCCATCCTGAGAAGCACTTCTCAGCACTGGCCCTCCATTTTTATTAACCCTGTCACCACCTCATTGCAAGGCCCTAATCACTTGATGGATCACTGTAAGAGCATCCCAACTAATCTTGCCTGTGCTCTCCTCCCTCCAGAGGATCATGCACAGTCAATTACTCTTTCTAATATAACCCTATTTTCATTTGATTACTTGCTGAAAAGTCTGGATTTCCCAGTGTCCATCATATTGAGTCTAAGAAAGTCTCCTTGGTATTCCAAAGCCTTTGGATTATAACCTGCTTATATTTCCAACTCCTTTGCAAAATAAATCTTCTACAAACCACTGGGATAATTATATTAGAATTCTGAGCAAATGCCTTAAAATGAAAAATTTTCCAAACTCTCCCAAAATACTATTTTATTTCAGGGAATAAATCTGTTTTTTTGTTTGTTTGTTTGTTTGTTTTTGTTAGTTTGTTTTTTGAGAGCAGGAGGTGAGTAATATACATGAAAGAGCCTGGCAATATGGTGAACTGTGTGGCTGGTGGTCATACTGTAGCATGTAGCATAGATTTTGAAGTATGCTGCCATAAGCACAAAACATACATCATGTTAAATTTATGTTACTACATTAATTTTAATGTGTTTTAGATTTACTGTGTTTTATACTATCCTTGATTTTCAATATTAAACTTTTCAAAATTTTTTAGCAGAGAGATACACATAGGGACTGGCTTTTTTGCACAAGGATCACTCATAGAGGGTTTTAGGAAAGTACATGAGTGTTGAAGGTCAAATCCAGATGGCCATATTCAAGTCAAGTTCCCTACCTACTATACTATAGTTCTGGTCCCTCACTGGACATTTTTTACACGCAAACTTTTTCCAATAAAAATTATTTTTTATGGTTCATTTTTTAGAAATTTAATCTAGCAATATGGGAGGCCAGGATCAAGATAGCACAAAGAGAAACTTGTTGTTCACTTTTGGTACATGGGAAAGAAAGTGTCTGAGTTTAGCGATGGCGTTCTCTCCTGAAGAAGGCTGCATCCAAACATAGCAGAGATTTTCAGATTTTCATAGTCAATGTCTCCAGGATCTGGGTTGATCACATGGTATCAACACACTCCATGACAATTTTCTCTCAGTTAAACCCAGGCAGTGTGCATTTCTGCACTCAAAGGTTGACCTCTATACTTACCTTGGGAAGTTAAAAGAGGTGTTGGATTATTTATTTTCCATTTTAATTTGCTTATTTGGGCCACACCCAAGAGTACTCGAGCATTAACCTAGTCTGTGCCTTGTGGTCCCGCCTGGCAGGATACTCAGGGGTCAAGATAGTGCCAAGGATTGAACCCTAGCTTTGACAAACCCTAGGCATGACAAACATGCCCTGCCCTTTGGACTATCCCCTGCAGTTCCAACTCAGAAATTTTGTACTGAGATACACATTATAACGTGCCGGATTGTGCGATACTTAAAGAGATTCAGTATAAAGGAGATGGCATATATCATGAAGGTCACTGGGAAGTATTGATATTTGCAGATCAATAGTTGAAGTTCAAATTCCAGTAGGCTCAAGATGCAAGAAGAATCAATATTTATTCTGAAACCTAAGACCAGAAATGACCAATGTCCTCCTCAGAAGATTTACTAGTGGTCTTTGTTAACTCAGTTTTTGTTCTCTAAAGTTCTTGTTGGGATAGAAGACTCAGGTGGGAGGAGGCCAGTGTGTCTTGATTAGATCTATCTAGTCATCTTATAAAGTGTTCATTTCACTTCCAAATCAACTTAAACAAGTTGATCGCTATGTGAAATTTATCATCACAAGTTTCTTCTTTTCCTTTATTGACTTTAATAAACATACTTCTTAAAACCTGGCTCTGTTCTCAGGGGCTTCTCCTAATTCTGTGTTTGAGTAGAGTTCAGGGGACCACGAGGAACCCTGATTCAGCAAGATAAGCACCTCTTTAAGTACTATCTACTTCAACCTGATTCACAAGTTATTGATTTATATCAATGAAGAAAGAAATAAGTGTTATTTAAAATATATAATAAATACAATAAAACTGCTCATGGAGCTATTAGTTTATTTTTGTGAACTATGACAACTACATACTTTCATTTAATATTGATAATAAATATCAATGTTTTATACAATGTTTTATACATCTGCTTGGGTTCATATCTCAAATATGATCTCCACGGTTCTTTTCCACTATGATAAAAGATAGCAACCAGAATGTTCTGGTATAGAAAACCATTGCTTTTGTATGATAGACCCTAACAAACTGCCTTTTACATCATTTGCATTTAACCTCTTGTGCAAATTCACAAAAATTAACTTCATCTTTGGAGCTGGAGTGGTGGCACAGTGGATCTTTAAAATACAAAAACGTTTAGTTAGAAATATATGGTTCATTACTGTTAAATGAAGATAAACTATTATATTGACCATTCACTTAGTTATTAACTTATAGCTTAATTTTTCTTTACTTATATAAATTATTTTTAGTATTATTTATAGCATTTAAAGTGGCTACTTAGGGTCAGAGAGATAGTATAGCAGATCAAGGCACCTGCAAACAGCACATCTGGTTTCAAGTCTCAGTACCACATCTAATCTTCCAAGATGCCAGGAGTCATTCCTGAGCACAGAGCCTAGACTTAAGTCCTGACCACTGTTGATTGTGGCGTGAAAACAAAAATAGGTACGGAATGCTTTTATATTTCAACCCCTAAAAAGGGGATGTTTTTCTCTCTACAATGGTGATAAGGTAAAGCATTTTCATATAATTATTTTAAAAATCTCTCAAACATATCCTTTTTCAGAAGGCCTGTTAAGTCTTACATGAATGTGAACAGATTCTTTACATACATTATTTTCACTATGATTTTTCTAGGCTAGATGATTCTTATAATTGAGGAAACAATAAGCAACCCTACTGTATCTGCTAATGCTTTCAAATTCCTCCCAGAAATCATTATTCATATTTGTAAGACATTAAATATTCTTTAATACCAGGCAATTGATGGAGTTCAAGACTTATATCTTGGAAGCATGACATCGGACATATTAAATATCTTTTTTTTTTTTTTTCAGTAAAATAATTTTATTTTTTTATTTTTTCTTTTTAAGATTATTTTTTTTCTCTTTATTTGGATATCTTGATTACATAAATGATTGTGATAAGGTTTCAGTCCTATAAAGATCACCCCTCTTCACCAGTGCAACATTCCCGCCACCAAAGTCCCAAATCTCCCTCCATCCCACCCCACCCCCACCTGTACTCCAGACAGGCTTTCCAGTTCCCTCATTCATTCACTTGATTATGGTAGTTCTCAGTGTAGTTATTTCTATAACTGTGCTCATCACTCTTGTGGTGAGCTTCATGGAGTGAGCTGGTGTTCCAGCTCTCCTCTAATTGTCTCTGAGGATTGTTACAAAAATGACTTTTATTTTTCTTAAGACCCATAGATGAGTGAGACTATTCTGCGTCTCTCTCTCTCCCTCTGACTTATTTCACTGAGCATGATAGATTCCATGTACATCCATGTATAGGAAAATTTCATGACTTCATCTCTCCTGACGGCTGCATAATATTCCATTGTGTATATGTACCATAATTTCTTTAGCCATTCGTCTGTTGAAGGGCATCTTGGTTGTTTCCAGAGCCTGGCTATTGTGAATAGTGCTGCAATAAATATAGGTGTGAGGAAGGGGTTTTTGTATTGTATTCTTGTGCTCCTAGGGTATATCCCTAGGAGTGGAATAGCTGGGTCGAATGGGAGCTCAATTTCCAGTTTTTGAAGAAACCTCCATATCGCTTTCCATAGAGGCTGTACTAGACGGCATTCCCACCAGCAGTGGATAAGAGTTCCTTTCTCTCCACATCCCCGCCAGCACTGATTGTTCTCATTCTTTGTGATGTGTGCCAATCTCTGTGGTGTGAGGTGGTATCTCATCGTTGTTTTGATTTGCATCTCTCTGATGATTAGTGACGAGGAGCATTTTTTCATGTGTCTTTTGGCCATTTGTATTTCTTTTTTATCAAAGTGTCTGTTCATTTCTTTTCCCCATTTTTTGATGGGATTAGATGTTTTTTTTTTGTAAAGTTCTGTCAGTGCCCTGTATATTTTGGATATTAGCCCCTTATCTGAAGGATGTTGGGTGAATAGTTTCTCCCACTCAGTGGGTGACTCTTGTATCCTGGGCACTATTTCTTTTGAGGTGCAGAAGCTTTTCAGTTTAATGTATTCCCATCTGTTAATCTCTGCTTCCACTTGTTTGGAAAGTGCAGTTTCCTCCTTGAAGATACCTTTAGTCTCAATGTCATGGAGTGTTTTACCGACATGTTGTTCTATATACCTTATGGTATCTGGTCTGATATCAAGGTCTTTAATCCATTTGGATTTTACCTTCGTACATGATGTTAACTGGGGGTCTATGTTCGCTTTTTTGCAAGTCGCTAACCAGTTCTGCCAGCACCACTTGTTGAAGAGATTTTCTCTGCTCCACTTAGGATTTCTTGCTCCTTTGTCAAAAATTAGGTAATTGTATGCCTGGGGAATGTTCTCTGAGAACTCAAGCCTATTCCACTGATCTGAGGGTCTGTCTTTATTCCAATACCATGCTGTTTTAATAACTATTGCTTTGTAGTACAGTTTAAAGTTGGGGAAAGTAATGCCTCCCATTTTCCTTTTCCCTAGGAGTGCTTTAGCTATTCGAGGATGTTTATTGTTCCAGATGAACTTCATAAGTGTTTGATCCACTTCTTTGAAGAATGTCATGGGTATTTTTAAGGGGATCGCATTAAATCTGTATAATGCTTTGGGGAGTATTGCCATTTTAATGATGTTAATCCTGCCAAGCCATGAGCAGGGTAAGTGTTTCCATTTCCGTGTGTCCTCTCTTATTTCTTGGAGCAGGGCTTTATAGTTTTCTTTGTATAGGTCCTTCACGTCTTTGGTCAAGTTGACTCCAAGATATTTGAGTTTGTGTGGCACTATTGTGAATGGGATTGCTTTCCTGACTTCCATCTCCTCCTTATTATTATTGGTGTATAAAAAGGCCATTGATTTCTGTAGGTTGATTTTGTAGCCTGCCACCTTGCTATATGAATCTATTATTTCTAGAAGCTTTTTGGTGGAGTCTTTAGGGTTTTCTAAGTAGAGTATCATATCATCTGCAAACAATGAGAGTTTGACTTCTTCCTTTCCTATCTGAATTCCCTTGATATCTTTTTCTTGCCTGATCGCTATAGCAAGAACTTCCAGTACTATATTGAAGAGGAGTGGTGAGAGAGGACAGCCTTGTCTTGTACCCGAATTTAGAGGAAAGGCTTTTAGTTTTTCTCCATTGAGGATAATATTTGCCATTGGCTTGTGGTAGATGGCTTCAACTAGATTGAGAAAGGTTCCTTCCATTCCCATCTTGCTGAGAGTTTTGATCAAGAATGGGTGTTGGACCTTATCAAATGCTTTCTCTGCATCTATTGATATGATCATGTGATTTTTATTTTTCTTGTTGTTGATGTTGTGTATGATGTTAATAGATTTACGGATGTTAAACCATCCTTGCATTCCTGGGATGAAGCCTACTTGGTCGTAGTGTATGATCTTCTTGATGATGCATTGGATCCTATTTGCCAGGATTTTGTTGAAGATCTTTGCATCAACATTCATCAGGGATATTGGTCTGTAATTTTCTTTTTTGGCAGCATCTCTGTCTGGTTTTGGTATCAAGGTAATGTTGGCTTCATAAAAGCTGTTTGGGAGAGTTCCCTTTTTTTCAATTTCATGGAAGAGTCTGGCTAGGATTGGTAGTAGCTCCTCTTGAAAGATTTGAAAAAATTCATTAGGAAAACCATCTGGGCCTGGGCTTTTCTTTTTTGGTAGATGTTTGATTACAGTTTCAATTTCCTCAGTAGTGATGGCAGTGTTTAGATATGCTACATCCTCCTTACTTAAATGTGGAAGGTTATAAGTGTCCAAGAATTTTTCCATTTCTTCTAGGTTCTCATGTTTTGTAGCATAAAGTTTCTCAAAGTAGCCTCTAATTATCCTTTGGATCTCTGCAATTTCTGTTGTGATCTCCCCCTTTTCATTTCTGATACGGGTTATCAGATTTCTCTCTCTTTCTTTGTGAGTTTTGCCAATGGTCTATCAATCTTGTTTATTTTTTCAAAGAACCAGCTTCTGCTTTCGTTGATCTTTCGGATTGCTTTTTGGTTTTCCACTTCATTGAGTTCCGCTTTCAGCTTTATTATTTCCTTCTGTCTCCCTATTTTTGGTTCATTCTGTTGGTCATTTTCTAATTGTTTAAGCTGCGCCATTAAGTTATTCAGGTATGCTCCTTCTTCCTTCCTGATGTGTGCTTGTAGAGCTATAAATTTTCCTCTCAGGACTGCTTTTGCTGTGTCCCATAGATTCTGGCAGTTTGTGTCTTCATTATCATTTGTTTCCAGGAAAGTTTTGATTTCCTTTTTGATTTCATCTCGGACCCACTGGTTGTTCAGTAGCAGGGTGTTTAATTTCCAATTGTTAAAGTTTTTCTTCTGTGTGGCTTTGTAGTTCACATCTAATTTCAGAGCCTTGTGGTCAGCAAAGGTAGCCTGCAAGATCTCTATCCTCTTGATTTTATGGAGGTATGTTTTATGTGTCAGCATGTAGTCTATTCTGGAGAATGACCCATGTACATTGGAAAAGAATGTGTATCCAGGTTTTTTGGGATGGAGTGTCCTGTATATATCTACTAGTCCTCTTTCTTCCATAACACTTTTCAGGGCTAGTATGTTTTTGTTGGGTTTCAGTCTGGTTGACCTATCAAGTGTTGATAGGGCTGTGTTGAAGTCTCCCACAATGATTGTGTTATTATTGATTTCTTCTTTCAGATTTGTCAGTAATTGTATTAGATAATTTGCTGGTCTCTCATTGGGTGCATATATGTTTAATAGTCTGATTTCTTCCTGTTGCACATATCCCTTGATTAGTACATAGTGTCCATCTTTGTCCCTTACCACTTTTCTGAGTATAAAGTTGGTGTCATCTGATATTAATATGGCCACCCCAGCTTTTTTCAGGGTGTTGTTTGCTTGGATAATTTTCTTCCAACCTTTGATTTTGAGTCTATGTTTGTTCTGACTATTCAGATGTGTTTCTTGTAGGCAGCAGAAGGTTGGATTCATCTTTTTGACCCATTTTGCCACTCTGTGTCTTTTAATTGGTGAATTTAGTCCATTGACATTGAGGGAGATGATTGTCATAGGATTTAATGTCATCTTTGTAGATAAGTTTGCTGTGTTTGTTGGTCTCTCTTGTCTTAGAGTAGACCTGTCAGTTTTTCCTTTAAGGCTGGTTTATCTTCTGTGAAGTTTCTGAGCTGTTGTTTATCCGTGAAGCTGTGTATTCTTCCTCCAAACCTGAATGTGAGTCGGGCTGGGTGCAGTATTCTTGGGGAGGCATTCATTTCATTCAATCTTGTCACAATATCCAACCACTGTCTTCTGGCCTTGAGAGTTTCTTGTGACATGTCTGCTGTAAGTCTTAGGGATGCTCCTTTGAATGTAATTTCCCTTTTTGATCTTGCTGCTTTCAGTATTCTATCCCTATCTATGGGATTTGTCATTGTAACGAGGATGTGTCTTGGTGTGTTTTTCTTTGGGTCTCTTTTAGCTGGTATTCTTCGGGCATGCAGTATTTGATTGCATGTAGGCTTTAACTCTGGGAGTATCTCTTTGATGATGTCTTTGACAGTTGATTCTTCTTGGAGATCTCCTTCCTGGGTTTCTGGGACTCCAATGATTCTTATGTTGTTTCTGTTGAGTTTATCAAAGACTTCTATTTTCATCTCTTCGCATGCCTTGAGTACATTTTCCATTGCCTGTTCGTTTGTCTTAATGTTCTTTTCCAATTTCTTCTGTTGTGTTGAGCTTTTCTGCATCTCATCTTCCAGTACTCCGATTCTCTCCTCAGCTGCTGATACCCTGTTGGCGAGGCTATCCATTGTGGTTTTCAGTTGAGCAACCGTATTTTTCAGATCTGTTATTTCAGTTTGGAGTTTTCTGATTTCTGTTTTTGTGTTCTCTTCAGATCGATCTATGCTCTTTTTGAGGTCTACAAACATATTCCATATTTCTACTCTAAACTCCTTATCTGAAAGGTTAATCAGGTGGTTGTAATTTATTAGATCAACCGAGCTTTCGTCTTCATTCTCTATGGATGGTGTTTGCCTGCGAGTTTTCCCCATTGTCACGCTTGTAGTGTGGTTTTTCCTGCGTGTTGTGGTGGGGTTCATTGATTAGGAAGAGTTCGCGGCTGCAAAGGGAAGCGAAGCGGCTGAGCGCTTCTGTTGCCTCTAGTTGCAAGTCCTCAGAGTGAACAAAGGCAGGGCAAGGTAGAGCGATCCCGCAGCCCCAGAATGCAGCTGCTCACCAGCTTCAAAATGCAGTTTTTTAGGGGTGCACTCCCTAGGCCCCTGAGGAAACCTTCGGAAGTTCAGAAGCACAGTTTCAGGCAGACAGAGATAGGAGTTTTCCCCGAAGTCCTCAGAGTAAACAAAGGCAGGGCAGGGCAAAGCGATTCCGCGGCCCCACAATGCAGGCACTCACCAGCTTCAGAATGCAGTGTTTTTGGGGGTGCGCTCCCTAGGCCCCTGAGGAAACCTTCGGAAGTTCAGAAGCACAGTTTCAGGCAGACAGAGATAGGAGTTTTCCCCGAAGTCCTCAGAGTGAACAAAGGCAGGGCAGGGCAAAGCGATTCCGCGGCCCCACAATGCAGGCACTCACCAGCTTCAAAATGCAGTGTTTTTGGGGGTGCGCTCCCTAGGCCCCTGAGGAAACCTTCGGAAGTTCAGAAGCACAGTTTCAGGCAGACAGAGATAGGAGTTTTCCCCGAAGTCCTCAGAGTAAACAAAGGCAGGGCAGGGCAAAGCGATTCCGCGGCCCCACAATCATATTAAATATCTTAAATAAAAAACGATTTGTGAAATCACAGAACCAGAGAAGACATTTGAACTTTCTACTTGACTCTTCTTCCTTAAAATTACCAGCTCCACCATCACCATAAACATACACACAATGAAAAATACCTAGGAGTCAGGAAGAAAGACATTCTCATCACCACAGATGGAGCAAATGGGGCAAAAATTCTACATAAATATTTTGCCTTTAACAATATCATATTAATTGTATCTTTACCAATTATTGTTATTAGCCCAAGCTTCTTTTGGGGGCAATTCTTCACAATTGTTTTTTTTCTTCTTTGTCTTAAAAGGATGAAAGTTATTTGTTCTGATTCACTCTTTAAGTCTCCATATTCTTGTAAAGTGTTCCATGTACATGAAAAATCACTCAAATTAATTTAATTTTCTTTCTTTATTTGTCCTTGTCAATTTAACTTTCATATGTACAAAAGAGGCCTTAAGGCTCAAGAACTTCTTTCTCTCCAAATACAACCCAATCTCCAGTGAATGGCCACAGGCATTTTATATATATATATATATATATATACATATACATATATGTATATATAGTGTATATATATGTATATATATATATGCTTAATTACATGGAAAATCTCAAGTCCAAGATGCAATTGTAGGGCCTACAGTACAGGCCTGGGGTCATTTTCTGATTTTATCTTCAGAACCACAAGATCCCTCCACTCCCAGAACTAGAGCTAGAGTTTACATGGCAGCTCCCAACAATGGGAGGCTGAGCACTGAAGTATACTTCTTAGTTGGCTGAGTAAATTCTGCGGGAATGACCCCAGGGATTACTTGGGGACCTGTTTCTTTCTCCTGTGCCCTAAATCCACAAAGAACCGAAAAACAAACACAAAAAACAACAGACTAACAGACCTCTTCTGTCTGGATTTAGTGTGAAAGGCTCCAGAGTAGTTAGTAATCAGGGGACCTGGTAACCCCTCAGAAAGATTCTTAGCCATATCAGACAGCAGTGCAATGCAAGAGCACTCAAGAATGTCCTGGAAATGCTTGGAAGATCATGGTGCTAAGGAACAAGACTGACAGGCAAATTCTGAACCTTAACCCTGAAGACACATATAACACTCAAGGTTCTCAGATCATGTGTACTGAGTCTAACTCAATAACATGCCATTGAGTCTAACTTTACTGGAAAGAACCAAACAAAACTTACATTGCTTTCTTTAAATACATACATCTTAAGCACAATGGTTTCTCTTGAGTTTTCATATGTTTCTGTTCTTCACAGTGCTGAGTGGAACAATTCAGTGAAGAACTTCCCTGGAGTAACATTTCTGCCAGCTGATTCTCAGTGATCATTGCAAATGCCTACAGAATTCTGGCCTGTCTTTATCCAGAGACGTAAATTCCCAGCTTGAGAGATGATGAACATCTCAGCCAAATGTGTTCAGTGGTGTTTGTATCTGTTGAATTTTAATATGGTCTTGCCTTCAAGTACCAGAATAGAAAAGAGGGAGTCAATCAAGACAGCTAAACCTAGAACCCTATTATCTGCAGCCACTTTTAATAAATGCAAAGTCAGATGATTTCTTTCATCCTGAAAACCTACACTCTTAGGCTTTGAAAACAAATGTGGTCAGTTTTGATTATTCAACAATTTTTTTTAAAGATGAAAGTATTGCCTTTGGATGTTACTTTCCTTCCAGTTTCACACACTCTAGGATTTAAAATATTAGATGAGAACAAGATAGGAATTTCTAAAAGAATTTTTAATAAAGTACATAAAAATATAATAAAATAACATCAAGAAAACTAAGGCAAGTTATAAACATTCTATTTTTAATCCTATATGGTGGGAAAAATTATTGTAAACTGCATTTAGTCGTTTACAGCTTATCTCTAAAATATTGAGTATTTCCCCCATATCAAATGTCTCCTGTTTATGATAATTTTATTTTTCTTTGAAAAACTTTCACAAATTTTATGATTCTGAATCATAATCCAACTTATAAATGGAAATTTTTCAAAGTTGTTGTGTGAAAGAGTTTTGGGTTTCTTGATTTTCTAATACAGAAAAGGTAAGTTAAGATTTGTAAAAGAACACTCAAGATTGATTAATCTGAAGTTTTAGCTGGCATTCAGTTTATTCCTTCCTCAGATATACCAAATGTTTTTTGTTGATAAGATAAAGATAATTGAAAGTGTGATTGATGTAAATTAAAGGAGAGCCAGAATAGGATTGAAGCAAAAGCATCTTTTTAAAAGAAAATTTATCTATTCAGATCTTAGATAAAAATAATGAAAAACAACCAAAGACATGTTCTATTGTAATTTAGCATACTGCTATTTTTCTTTTACATTTATTAAGATTGTAATTTCACTTGTAGTGCTAAAATGTTTATTCTTTTTTATTGTAAAAGAAGTGGAATAAGAAGGGGAGAAAAATTGCTGGCTCCACAATTCAATATATGAAAATAAATTTTCTCTGCCATCTAAATAAAAACACTAGTTTTCTTTTTACAAAGTAATCAGCAATTCTACAATATGAAGTGATTTTATTTTCTAATATTTTTTATTAAATATAATTTTTATTTTAATCATAGTGGCTTACATATCATTGACAATAATATTTTAGGTACATATTAACATAAAATCAAGAGAGTTCCCATCACCGAATTGTCCTCCCTCCACCTCCATTCCCGTCCTTCTTCCCATATCCTCTTCCCCTACCTCCGAGGCTGCTGGAATAAGTGGTCCCCTCTGTGACTAGCTTACTACTTAGTGGTCTTACACCTATTTGGTCTTGGTTCCTCCCTTATCCCCACCCATTGGGAGGCGGGACTAGATCAAGTTATGTGGTTTTGTTTGAAGAAAAGTAATAACCTGGAGAAAAAAAAGAAAAAAGAATCAGATACTGCGGTAATGGGCGGAGTCCTAGAGGCTTTCATCCTTGGTTTGAGAGGCGAAGGGGAAAAAGAAGGTGAAACACCACAACAGTACATAAAGAACTGTCAAATAAAATATCCAGTGAGCATTCCAAAAAACAAACAAAACAAAACAAAATGAAAAGGGTAAGCACCATATAAAAGCCATGGTATTGAGATAAAAAAAAATGTGGCAGAGCACATAAGAAAAGAAGAAAATAAATAAATAAATATAAATAGAGACATCCACTTCAATAGCCAAACCACAACAATGAAATCAACAAAAAAAATAGATAAGTAAATAATAATAAAAAAATGGTTTTGTGCTTTTTTTTTCCTCCTGCAGATGCACAGTAAATATTGGGATCATTCGAAAAGGAATTTTCTTTGCCTAAGAGATACAGGGTTTCTCCACCCTTGAAGTATATTGTCATGGGATTATAGACTCCTTTCAGGTTCATTTACTCTCCCCTTGGTGCTTTTGTGGTGTATGGAAGACTTCTGCTCTGTCCTGGGTAATAACATCAGACCTCTGTATCTAGAGGTCTCAGTATCTGCACGAGTCAAGGAGTTGAACTTATGATTATGTCTTCCTTTGTGGATCTAGAAGTCCTGTTTCCTCAGTGTCATTTTAATCCGTCTTCTGTGGTTGGCGATCCTGGTCTTTGCGCTGATCCTAGGAAGGGGCCTGAGATAGCGTCTTCCGTTATGTTTCAGGAGGTCCCCTTCCTTTGCAATAGTCTCAGACAGACCTCTGGAACTAGGGATCATAGTTGGTATGCAGGTCGTAGCTCACACCCAAGACTAGGGCTTTTTTATTGGTCCTAGGATACATACAGTCTGGCCATGGTTCTGTCAGCCAGTCATCTGTAAATCTCAATCTTGGCATTTGGATAGACCAAAGGGTGACATGTCTTCTGATTTTGTCTTATCGTTAGCTGGTGAGGTAGGATAACTTGCTCTTAGGTCAAGTTGTTCCCATTTTCCGCGTTGTCAGGGTATCATATTAGGGCTGGCACTTGTTGGTGTCCGAGTACTATTAAGGATGTCCCAGTTGGGATTTGTTTCCTGTGGCTGTTGTGAAGAAGTGCCTCGTATCTATGTCTGTGGTCCAAGTGTTCAAGGCTGGACAGTTGGTGTCTAAGTTGGGTCCACGTGACATATTTTAAAGGTGGGAGATACCCCTGTATTGTAAACAAGTATGAGTTCTTATCCCTAATAAATAAGAGCTCGTTTTTATACGTAAGATTTCCCCTTTTTTTAGTGTGCCTTTGCAGGGAGAAATGGTGCTACATTATATTGCCGGTGCATATGAGTGTGGAGAGAGAAGAAAACAAAAACAGGTCACACACCCAAAAAAGATAAAAATAGAAATAAAAAAATATGTGCTCACATATATTTATGACAAGAAAAAATATTTTTAAGAAATGAAGTAAAAAATTAATTAAAGGAACAAGGTGATGCAAGAAAGTATCTTGCATTTGGGGAAAATATTTTCTAATAATTTTTACAAAGAAAGTTATTTGCTCCATTTTACTTCTTTTAATCAAACTAATACTGTTGAGTGGGGCATTTTCTCGTGACTCATTTAAGAACAGTTTTCGTTAAAATTAATTAGCTCCTCTATATAGTTAACCTAATACTCTATTGAATATTACCCATAAAACTTGAGCTAGTATTTACATTACGTACCTAATACAATTAAAAGCTATTGCACCACTGGGAGTAATTCCTGTCATTCCACCCTTACCATCACTACCACCATGACTATAAAATTATAGAGAATGACACTTGTCAGTTGGCACTCACATCTATTAGGGTATATTTTGTTTCCTTCAGGAAGAGAATGCGGGCTTAATACTGGTATTTGTAAGGACTATACCTTTTGAAAATGAAAATCGAACTCTGAATCCTAAGCTTTCATATTTTTAAAAGCCTGTTTATTAGGTGGCTATTTCTTTCATTATACTGATCACTATGCTGCCATTAAAGTCTCCTGATCCTCTGTCTTTACAGCCAGCCTCCCCTGCAAGGAACAATTTAGATATGAATGAACACATGCTCTGGATCTCCTCCCAATCTCTCTGTCCCATTCACTTGGAGGTGTCTAGTTCTAAGCTGTTTCCTGCCATAAGACCCTCCCTCAGGACTCCACACACCTGCACTGCTATTTTTGTCTTTAAAAGTAGGTATTTGCTGATGCCTTTATTACCTCCTGTTTTTATTAGAAAACTGTATTTTATTTTTGTGCAATAGAATATATCCAATCACTTTGTCTTCATAAAGGCATTAAATATCTTCTTTTAGAGAATATAATGCTTTTATTTATTTTATTATTAAAATACCTTTTTCATATAAAGTAATTATGCTAACATGTGGTTTTTGAGTCACTTTTTTAGAGTATGTGCAGGGTCCTTTCTGAGATAAAAATGGCAATCAAAAGTAATTGCTATTAATCACTATTAATTTTACCCCAAAAGGTTTATATATTTTATTTGGTTCTGGGAACACATCCAGCAGTGTTCGGAGTTACTCCTGGCCCTGTACTCAGGAATCACTTATGTCAGGAACTATGGATATAGAGATTGAATACAGGTTGGCCACATGTAATGCAAATGTCCTACTTACTGTACTATTTCTCCACCACCAATAAAGTTTAATTTTGAAAGTTTCAAAGAAATCCTCCAATTTCTACTACTTATTTTTTAGGATTCCTTTGGGTGCTCTAAACAAATTATGAGTTGTAAGCTGATTGGTTAGTCAGCTCAATAAAATAATAAAATATTAATAATATTTTGGATGCTGTAAACCAGTCATCCTCAAACTATGGCCTGCGGGCCACATATTGTATTTGTTTCCATTTGGTTTCTTCCCTTCAAAATAACATATTTAGTGTGCATAGGAATTTGTTCAGAATTTTTGTTTTTACTATAATTCGGCCTTCCAATAGTCTGAGGGACAGTGAACTGACCCCCTGTTTAAAAAGCTTGAGGACCACTGTAAACAAACCATGATATGTGGACTAATTGGTCAATTAGTTCAATAAAATAATGTAATGTAAATAACATAAATAAATGAATAATATACATATAATAAAATACTAATATGATTGGGGCTATTAAATTAGTGATGACCTCAATAAAATAATATAATGTCTAACCGCTTAACATATGAACTAAAGTAAAAATTAGCATTACTCTGGTATAAGATTTTGTAAACACAGATATAGTCATTGAAACTGAGGGAAGGTTTTGGTTTAAAATCATAATTTCGAAGACTTATAGTCAACTTAAAAAACTAAATGTCATTACTCCCGACTAGTTAAGGTAACGATTTAGAAAATTAGAGGAACCTATAAAGAATCAATAAAACTGGCAATAAAACAAAAGAAAAGGATGTGGAAACGATGGGGATAAATTCAAACACATTCTCATGTAATAGAAGAAAAGTGAGAATTTTCACATTGTAGTTAAAATAAGGTTTATGGGTGCAACAGGTGACCTCTTCGCAACATACCAGTAGGTGGCAGTAGACACTCCTTTGGATTTATAGTTTGGAATCCCATTCTTGTTACTCCCAAAATCTGGACATATTTTTCTGACCAAACAGTTTATCTTTTCTTTTCCTTCCTTTTCCTTCATCTTCATTTTTTTAAATGTGAGCTAATCCTTTCAAACTGAACTTGCTTTCTATGATGTATGCTGATATTCACGACAAACTGTAGATCAAGCTAGACTTCTGTAATAGTTTTTTTGTAGGGGTTGCAAAAATACCAAGTCAACCATTTCCTCAGAATAACCTTTCCTTAAAATAATCTTTTCACAAATACTTAGTTACCTAGAAAGTGCTTCCTAATAGTTTGACAAAGGTCAAATCACACCACAGGTAAGAGTCCATTAAGAAAAAAGACAAGATCAATATCAAATCATTTTTCTGATTCAAAAGTCTAGAATAAGACCTTTCAGACATTGAAGAAGACAGAACCTAAAAGCTAGCACACAAGTTTTGCATGTTAAAGGCATATTTGGGGAATGCTTAGATGATTCTACCACTTCTCATTCATGCATGTATCTGAGCTCCTGTAATCCTATGCATAAAAGGAAGTTTGCAAGGAAATAACTGTGAGATGACAGCTTCAGAATTCAAGTTAAGTGTGGGTTTTAACAACACAAAGCATTAGTGGTCATAGCAACAGCCAAACCATGGCCCAGGGTCATGGTTTACTATGGCTCAGTCAGAATTAACACATGAAAGGGGATTGGGATGGGTTTCAGTGGCAAAGCCAAAGCACAGTAAATGAAATATTTCCTTAAGTTTATTGGGAGGGTTGAGAAAGGCGATATGTAATTGGATATTCCTCACTCATAATAGGAAAAAGCAAATCACATTAAACTCTTCCATCTACACCTATGTTAAAGTCAGCTTTTCTAAAAAGGATAAACACCTGTTTGCAATAGAGTCAGTAAAAATACCAACTGTTATAAGATTATTATAGATCTTGTAAAAAAAAAAAAAGAGAGAGAGACCAGAGGCAAAAAGAAGAATATGATGGAATTGATTTATTGCAAGCTGATATTTAATGAAAAGCCAGATCCTGAGGACAAAGTTGTAATAATGTTTCTCCTGCCTTCCAAGCCTCCAGCATCCTTTGGCTGTGATCCGTTACTAAACTAATAGCAGTACTGTGAAGATTGCTGCCATTGTTTTTAAAATAATCAAATATGTATGTTTGCATTTATACATCTGGCTTTCACTGACAAAATCTGTGCTAGACTATATTGATATTACTGCCCAGTCAGATCAACGGTCTGAGATCTGCTTTATTTTACACTGAATTACCAAAACTCTAGCAGAAAAGAAAAAGATGAGACAGAATGTCACCAAACTGTAGGGACAGATTATTCAATGGATTCAAGAAAATGATGTATCCTAATGTGGATTATGGACCTTTGATGATAATGATGTATTTAAGTAGATTCAGCTTTTGGAACTCCCCCACTGGAGAAGAAGTTGACACAAGGGATGATACATATATGTGCGGGGATATGGGATCTATGAAAACTCTTTTTCCACACATTCAGCAGTGTTCAGTACTTACTTTTGGCTCTGCGCTCAGGGATCACTCCTAGGGCCTTTCCCCTAGCATGCTGATCTATTTCACTTCCCACATCTACTCAAATTTGTTGAAACCTAAAATAATCTTTTTAGAAATAAAGTCAGTTTTTAAAAAATTCATAAATGACTCATCACAGAATCTTTTTTTTTAACACAATGCCATATACAGAAGATTAAGTTCTTACATCTTAAGTCTCTGGCAACAGTTTAGGAATCTTTCAAATATTTCTTACTTCTTACAACCTAATTCCTTCTGTCTGTCCCATCCAAATGAGTTTGAATCACTGTGAAACTACAACTATCTCTTGTTCTACTGTATTTAAGTGGTCTTTCAAATAACTCACATTCCAATGAATCTACCTGTTCTGTACTAAAACATCCCAAATCATATTGGGCCTCCAGATTTTTAATCATCCCAGGGTGACTTTCATTCTTGGCACCTCTTCTACTTCCAACCATGAATTTCTGTTATTCCTCATGACAATCCAGCTGGGACCTAAGATTGACTCATACTATGAAGGATTTTGTAAAAATTTGATATTTTGGCATATTTTAAACAAAATTCATAAAACTTTTTTTAATTTGAACACACTGCTTTTTCTTTTAGAAAGGAATATCTATTGCCTTCTCTGAGAGAATTTAAGAATTTCTCCTGGTGGCACAGTTCATATGTCCTTACCTGACCCTGACTCTGCAGTTGTTTCCTCTCCTACCTACCTTCTTCAATCTCCCCTTTAGTCCTCCTTCTTGGGGCACAAAACAGAAATTGCTGTAATTTTCTTACCCATAAAAATTTAACCTCTTTTTATAGCTGGATTTCCTGCTGACATGTCTGCCCTTGGAGGTGCACCTTCAACAAATATGTATTAAGATAGTTTGACAAATAAAGTTTCTTTCCTAAGATGAATTTTGGTACCAGCTGTTAATATAATACATCTTTCTTTGGTTATATAAGTTGCACTTTTTCATCTGTCCTGAAGCTACCCCATTGAACTAAAGAAAAACAAGACATTATAAGCAAACTTAGGATATACTGACAGTTGGTTAGATATGCATGCTTAGGTTTTTATATAAATATTGTTTATTTCAGTGAAACAACTATACTGTTAGGCTTACCTAGATATGAAGAAGTAAAGTTTCAAGTAGATAAGCTTAATATAGATGTGTTTAGAAACAAATATTAGATTTAAAAAATTCTATACTGATAAAAAATGTTTATGTAGCCCATCTTTTGTCATTAGAAATAGATGTAGGCAAGTGGAAAAAAGTCACTAGACCTTAATGTAATTGTAAAATAGTTCAGGTTTTTAAGTATATATATATATATATATATATATATATATATATATATGCTTTATATTTTATATATATACTTTATATTTTAAGTATATATATATAACACCATGGGTGAAATTGTCAAACTTCTTAATTTTCATCTTTCTTTTTTTTTTTTTTTTTTTTTGGTTTTTGGGCACACCCGGCATTGCTCAGGGGTTACTCCTGGCTGTCTGCTCAGAAATAGCTTCTGGCAGGCACGGGGGACCATATGGGACATCGGGATTTGAACTAACCACCTTTGGTCCTGGATCGGCTGCTTGCAAGGCAAATGTCGCTATGCTATCTCTCCGGGCCCTTCATCTTTCTTTCTTGTCTATAAATTTCTTGCCCTTTTGATTTAGCTAAATTTTCTTTTCTTTTGATTTTAAGGCCATATTCATAAGTACTTAGAGACTACTCCCAAAATATTATTTATGGGTGTATAGTGTACCATATGGTATAAGAAATTGAATCAGTTCCTAGTTCATAGAAAACATACACACTAGTCTTTTGAGCTATCTCCCTTACCTACTAATTGAGTTTATATAAGAATTATATTAATTTGGGGCCTGAGCGATAGCACAATGGTAAAGTGTTTGTCTTGCACATGGCTGACCCAGGACCGACCTGGGTTTGATCCTCGGCATCCCATATGGTCCCCGAGCCAGGAGTGATTTCTGAGCGCATAGCCAGAGTAACCCCTGAGCATCATTGGGTGTGGCCCAAAAACCAAAAAGAAAAATAAGGAATTATATTAATTCACATATATTAAGAAATCCTCTAATTCTTTAGTGCACTGAAGAAGTATATAAAGTTGGCTATGGATGGCTTGGGTCTCAACCACAATCCATCTGGACTTATAAACAGTGTGGACTTGGTCAAATTATGTACTTCTTTAAGACAGTTTCTTCACTATGCAAAAAATTCAAGGATACTAACTTCTGAAGTTGTACCACTTAGATAAGTAATAAGAAACATTACTTAAAAGGTTCTATATAACACAGAGTAAAAGGTGAATAAACTTATGATTATTCTTATTATATTTTGAAAATATATTGGACCAATGTCATTCCTTTAAAAGCAAGGCTATTAAATATAACAATGCCAGTTATTTATGTAGTCTCATATATGAATCATAACATCCCAAGATGTACAGAATGGCAGATTTTCTTCACAAGATCCATCTGTATAATTAATTTTGACACCAAACAGGAATGCTCAAGTTGTTGGAGTGCTCAGTAGCTGTAATAACTCTCTTTTCACATCTTATTCTTGGAGACTCCCTTATTTCTCTACCTAACCCCAAGAAAACTTGATTAACAAAAGGATGTAGAAAGAGACAGAGGGAGCTGTGGAGAGAGAGAAAGAGAGAGAAACAAATTGCCTGTCCTACCAAGACAGGCAGGGGTAGGGAGCGTGGGATGTGGGGAGAAAAACAAGGAGACATTGGTGGCAAGAAGGGTGCATTGATGATGGTTAGTGTACATTTTATGACTAAAACACAACAATGAACAATAAAGTAATTAATTAAAAAAATGAATAGAAATAACCTTGAACCCATGGATGTTAAGAGTTGAAGGCCTATCATATACTCCTTAGAAACTGGCAAAATGGTGAAAAGAAAAAACATGTAAATGAATTTAGATTGTTACAGATTATTACTTAGTAGAACACAGCTGAGTGAAACATGGACTTTTTCAATTAGCTACTTTATTCTGCTTGGGAGGAATTACTTCCAATATCAAATCCTTCTATGAAATAAAATGCAGTCCCTTCTATAATGTGGAAATAGAAACAGGAGTCACCCCTACTTTTATTAGTTCCAAAGCATCTTCATGTAAGAGATGCTAGTGTTAATCATGATTTAATCAATAATTTTCACATGAAGATTTAATTATTTCTCCTAATGTATATTCCTTTTTACAACTGGATTCTATTAATTTTGGCCTGTCTCTCAATGGATCAAGTTTCTTATGTTTTTTTGTATATCTTGAAGAATCACTTTGACTCCCAGAGGGCTGCTTTATCCACTAGTCACTACTCTTTAATGAGACCCCAATCAGACCTTCTTCTAACTTGGAGGACATTAGCATTCTATTTTGTTTAGAGAAATGCAGAATAAATCTAAATTTAAAAAATAACAAACAAACAACATGTCTTTCTGAAACCTTGCCAATGTTTAAAAAGAACAGAAGCAATAACATGTGGCTATAGTTCTGTATAAGAAAAAATAATAAATTTGGAAACACGGAATAATTTAGGTGGATCTATGTAACTATGTTCTGGAAAGGACAATGGGGTGAGTTAATAAACTCTAATTTTTTGGAAAGCAAACCTGAGATGCTTTTAATGACTTCATTGGCTCATCAGGCTTTTCTCCCTCCACTGGACTAATTAAAGCAGAATGTTTCCTCCTAAGTTTCTAAGAAAAAAACTATGCTTTACTGTGGAGAAATGTTGGAATGATTGGCCAAAGATATTTTTCAGATATTACTCCACCATCCTGAGAAAAATAGTCTTTGTGTTAAGGAGGGTTATCTGAATCTGTGAAGATGGTAAAAATATTGACAGTCTTTAAAATTTTAATTTTATAAAGAACTTCTTGGGATTTTTCCACATCTATGACTCTTGGCAGTTTATGTATATTAAAATGTGTTTACACATACAAACAAAACAGATTGATACTATTCATTCCTATACTTGGTGAAACTATTGGATACTAATGTAGCTTAGCAGGAAAGAGCAATGAGATGTATGACGTTTTATTTCTGAACACAAATATAATAAATGGAGAATTAAAAATAATAAAAATTATCAATGCTTAGATTTATTGATGACAAAAAAGAAGGAAGGGATATAAAGGTGCTTTTGTGTGTATGTGTGTATATGTACATATGTATATGTATGTATGTATGTATCTGTGGATGGATATTGGGGCAATACTAATATAAACTAACCAGGTTGTCAGCATAAATGTGCTTTATCCTAGTGCAGATCACTTCTTATGTGGCAGTCAAGGTGCCTTGCAGCTGTCCTTGAACTGCTCCTCAGTGGTTTCATGAGTTGCAAGAACCCACCTGGCCGTCCACACAACTCTGGCTGTTCTTGACTAACTACACAGTCACAGCTGCAGCTGGGCTTAAATTTTATTTTCCCAATAGATTTCCTAGTGTTCAGAGCTTTATAAAAACTTCTGGTCATGTGCCCAGAATTTAATTTATTTGGAATTTCTGTATGTTACAGTAGAATTGGTGCAAATTCATGAATGCCCTCCATTTCTTTCAGCAATACAACTTCCTTAGTCACCCTTATTCCTCAAACTGAAAGGTTTCTCACTCAAAACAAATAAGGCACTTTATGTAAATAGATTCGAAAAACCTAAGCCAGAGAGACAGTACATAGGGTAAGGCACTTGCCTGAAATGTGGTTAATTTCAGTTCAATTCCTGGCACCATATCTAGTCCCCTGAGTGATACCTGAATATAGAGACAAGATTAAATACTGAGAGCAAGTAGTTATGGTCCCAAACAAAAAGATCAAAAAGCAAAAAATTTGAAAATCTAAAGGGACACCTATTGGTTGGTCAGAACTGTATAGAATAATTGTGCTGGACCCTTTCTGAGACTGATTCTCTCGCTAACTGGCACAGCCTTCAAGTTCAGCTACACCAAACTCCTGTACAGCTAGAATAAGTTTTTATCATGTCTCCAGGTATCCTGGCTTTTATACTAAAACTAGTATATAAATATTTATTCCATTGGTTTTATTTTATTTTCATTTTTATTGATGGAATATTGGTTGATAACATTACATTGGTGACAGGTGTACAGTATTATAAGCCAACATTCTACTATTTTATTTGCCTCTAAATATCTATTTATATCTTAATTATTAATTATTATTAATTATTGATTATTAATATCTTAATAATATAGTCAATTCCTTTTTGAGTTCTGTTCTTTAGGGTGGTTAGTTTCAGCCAACCTAGTGCTTAAAGGGACCACATACTCCAGCAAATTAAACTCAGATCTCTTGTATTAATTCCTCAATATCCCCAGCCATCCATTTTGAGAATTACATAAAATATTGACATTTAATCAGTAAAGTTTAGGACATTATTCTTTTATTAATTCCACAAGAGGCCAGCAAGGGTCTGGAGAGTAGTTCTGCAGGTACGCCTCTTGCATGCCCTGCACCAAAGATGTACATCTGAGTCTACCAGGAGTGATCCCTAAGTGCAGAGCCAGGGGTAAGTCCTGATTACCATTGTGTGTGACCCAAAATAAAAAACAAAAAGAGATTAGTGACTATATGAGTTAAATAAATGTCCTAGATCTAAGGGGAAAAATGTAAAATTTGTAATGATACATAAATATGTTTTTGTTTGTGTCCAGATACACACAGAGAAAAATGTACAAGTACAAATCTTTAAAAACAATCTCACTAATCAAAGAGACAGTAATTCTGAGTACCAGTAATTCTCAGTACAAATTCTGAGTACCACTGGGTATGATCAAATTTCTGATCCCCCGAAAAAGATATTTTGATTCTAAGATGCAATCAATCTTCACTGTTCATACATTTAAAATCCCATAAATAATCAGTTATTTAATTCAGAACTCCTCTTCTTGAGACTGTTTCTTCAGCAACTGCAGTTTCATAAATAGCTATTTAGTTATTAAATACTAAAGAGCTAGGTAGAACTAGAGAGAACTTTTCCCAAGTGAATGCTTTGTGACTCTGGTGGTGGTGGTGGTGGTGAAGGGGGGAACAGTTTCTTCCTAATTTTACTCTCCTGAAGTAATTGATTCAGAAGTGATTTTCTACATATTCAAATTTCCATCTACTACCTTATTGCCACACTTCAGTAGTATCTGCCAACTGTCAGCAGAGTTTTCTCCATTACTATTAAGAGATACTAAGAGATAGAAAAGAGAGAGTTGTTTTCAAAAAGGCCAAGGAAGAGGATATGAAGAGGAATTAAGGGGATGTAAGGGAGAAGACAAATGAATTAGAGAATAAAATATTCCAAGGAAAATTAAACAGTTGAAAACTCTTGAGGTGATACAAAGATGCTTGTTGAATTTTTACATACCAATGTAATCCCGAATCATCATTTGGGAACAAAAAAGAAGAGGAAAAAATAAGGTACTTTGTATACATCTCTATATTCTGTAACAAGACTACATTTGGATCAAAATCAGAATTTAGTTTCCAATTGAAGTTTAAGTATAATATGACACTAAGTTTCAAACTAAAATGTATAAACAACTACTGTCTTATAAGATATTAATAGATAGACAATTAATAGATAGATTTTGAAGAATTATTCCTAGGTTCCAAGTTTGAAAAGTGTATTTATAACCTTGCTTTCTGTGAAAGACTCACAGTATACATGTGGAAGTCCTAAGAGAAAAGTGCATGAATGTATGGATGGATGAAGGATGGAAGGATGATGAATGGATGGATGGACAGATGGACAGAGATATATAAATTTATCATTGTTAACATTTTTAAATTTTTATAAAAATGTAGATTTTATATCATATAAAATTGTTATTTTTCTGTGATTAACATTAGCATGAGTGATATTAGGAAACTAATACATATAATATACAGTTATTGTGAAAATTAATTGAAGTAATAATATATATGAAGCATCCAGAACAGAGCTTGACAAAGTCTTCCCTGGTTCTATGTGTAATATTGCCATTGTGAATATGAGTATTTTTGAAAAATATTACTTATTGAGAAGGTTGGTATATAAGAACAGTATTATTTGCTATGATAAATTATAAGATGGTCTACTCTCTAAAAGGTTTTTTTTTACTTTTTGAATCACAACTGGCATTATGATGATTTCTGAACAACAAAATGTGGTAGAGACTGCACTATAAATTTATATCTAGAAGAGAAGATGTAGACTTGTACACCTGGATTCTCTTTTTTATAATTCCGGGTGTCTCTCTGGGATCTCTATGTACACACATTCCAGCTATTCTGCTAAGAATGAGACCACAAATGAAGAGGTCTTGGTTTTTCCAGGTGAGGTCATGATAAACAAGTCACTCCCACTTCTGCTTATGCCAACTGACAGCAAGTGCACAAGCAAGGCCAGTAGAGTTGCCCCAGTCAGAAAGAATCACCAAAATGATTTAATAAATAATGACTCAAGTAAACAGTTATTGTTTTGAACCAGTATGTTCTGAGATGACTTGCTATGCAATAAGAGCTGATACATTAGAGAGAATAAAAGAACAGAAAACAACCTCTGGCACTTTTGTTCCAGTTTATCCTCTCAGACAGTAATTTTGAATATGATATGATGTTAACAAAATGCATATTCTGCTATTTACAAGCAGTCATTTATCTGTAAAAATATGCCACATCTATTCAGAATAAAGAAATGTCATCAAAGATTTTCTAAGACTTACTTATATATGCATCTAATCATAACTACTCATATCATCAACACCGTTTCAATCTGAGACAGAAATATATGCACCAAACATATAATCATTTTTCATATTAACCTACACACCTTAGTTGGGTATGTACTTTGTTGATACCTTGGGTCAAGAAATAAGAGCACATTTTCAGATTAATCTGACTAGACTGTCATTTTGCAGAGCATTTTCTAGTATTTCTAATTCTTAAAACACCGATGACATTAAAGATTATGCAAGACATTTAATGTTGGAATATATGTTTTAATGAATTATTCCACATTGCATTAAATTTTTCAAGCATATGAATCACATTATTAGCTTGGGAACACTTTTATTTTCTTTTACAAACTCTGCTGATGGTATATATGGAGTGGAGCTCATAGATTCTACTTGAATTCACTGAATGTTAAAGAAAAATGCATCTTATTAGCATTTATCAAAATGAAAATGTAACCTAGACTAGCATTTCTCTAGCTGAGGCATATGTATAGCTTGGCCCCCATGATATTTCAAGGAATCAAAGACAAAAAAAATCACATAAATGTTGTATGTGTGTGTGTGTGTGGGGGGGCAAAGCACAAGAAAAGGGATCTTGCCAGAATGCCAGAAAGAAAATAAAATTTAAAGAGGCCACAGTTAAAAAAAAAAAAGATTGAGACTTAGTGCTTTAGCAATATTATTTGTGTAAATTCAAGGTAATGGGTGCTGTATTTACTAAAAATTTGATAGTATAAAAAATTTAAGATGAAGAACACTGTGGCTGCCTTCAAAGAGCTCTCAGTAAAATGGAAATTGTCAATACCTATAATATTTTAAGACAAAATATTTACTGATTCCTTAATTGGTTTAATAAGCATTATTTTTGTTATTTATAAACAAGAATAAAATATATATATCAAAGATTAAGAATTATCATTAAGTTGGATATCTTTCTTCCTAGGCATTACTACAAATGAATATTCTGCAACACTTCTATTATTGTTGACCCCGAATTTGCATATTGGGGTATTAAAAACATCTCATTTGTTGATAAGCTATTGGTACCAGTTGAGTTTTATCTCAACTATTAAAATTTTTGAAATCACATAATTGAACAAATTGTACTATGATCAAAGCATCTGAACATAAAAGACTGACTTTAGTTTTAATTCTGGTTTTGTCCAATTAGAATCTGTGGCATATTCACTAAGTCAACTAAGCTTCTTGCCCTTTGCCTTCTCTTCTGCAGATCTTCCACCCTACATGCATAGTCAAGAAGAAAAGATACTGTGGGGGGCAAAGAGATAGTACAGACTGTGTACTACACTACAAAGCAAATACGATATTTTACTGGTTTCTTATTACTTTTATGGTGTTGAATTTTTTACTCCAAATATTTCAAAATATTAAGTCCCTATAATCTTTTAAAACTGAATGTAGAGCAGCATAACATACTACACAGATCACAAGAAGAATGAAGATCTGTGCTTACAAATCAATTAAGTACCAAATAGCCATCATGGAACAGCTGCTTTATAATTTCAAGAACTTTAGATATCTGTCTCATGTTAAGCTTTACAGCACAAAGATTTTTCATGTAAAATTAAAACAGCACTTTGAGTTTTATTTCAATTATAAAATAATAATATTTTTGTACAGTAAACATTGGCTACAAATATAGTCTTTTCTCTTGTCTCTCCTTTTGCTGCTGCCTCTTTTTCATTATCATTTTATTACCTACTTACTCACATATTTAAATTTTCACCATCATAAAAAGACTCAAGAATATAGATGTACATATACCTACATATACATGCAAATTAGAATAAGCTTTTGAATATCCTGCAAAGGATAATACAATTAATTGCATGTATGTTTTGAAATTTATTAGAAAACACTGATGCTTCCTTCAATTATAAAAATTGGAAAATAAAAAAAATATTTCCAAATCATTGTCATAGGTTGATATTTATTTTAAAAACTATGAAAAATAAATGATTGCCATGATAAGATTTTCAAAAAATCATTTATTTAAAAGTATTGGGTTTGGGGGCCGGAGAGATAGCAAGGAGGTAAGGTGTTTGCCTTTCATGCAGAAGGTCATTGGTTCGAATGCCGGCATCCCATATTGTCCCCCGTGCCTGCCAGGAGCAATTTCTGAGCATGAAGCCAGGAGTAACCCCTGAGCACTGCCAGGTGTGACCCAAAAAATCCAAAAAAAAAAAAAAGTATTGGGTTTGAGGACTTTGATGAAATGAATATTGTTGAGTGCAAGGATTATATCAAAAATGTATTTGAAATTCAAGAGGTATCTTTTATAGAATGTATAGAAAAATGCACTTGACACTATTGATTAAAATGTCTACAGAACAGAATGAATCATAGACTCTTAATATTTTCCTTTTTTTGGGGGGGGGGTCACCACACCTGGCAGTGCTCAGGGGTTACTCCTGGCTTTACACTCAGAAATTGCTCCTAGCAGGCTAGGGAGACCATATGGGATGCCGGGATACAAACCAACGTCCTTGTGCATGAAAGGCTAATGCCTTGCCTCCATGCTATCTCTCTGACCCCCTATTTTCTTAAAATATGTATATAAGTTACATACCAAGGAATAGTAAAATTTATACATGACTAAACTACAACTAACATTATAATCAAAGGTGGAAAATTGAGAATATTTTCTTTAAGAACATATACAAGAACAGAATGCTTTTCTCACCATTATCATTCAACATATCCAATAAACATAGAGCCAAGAGTAACTCTGGTTACAGTAAGATGTGGTCTAAAATTGTGAAATAACATAAACAGTAGTATACAATGATGTAAAAAGGAGTTAACTAAAATGTGTTGGAAAGATTAATATTGCTAAAGCATTATAAAATTTCAATTCATTCCCTATTCAACTTAAAAGATTGACAACTATCTCTGAAATTCATACAAACTAACAAAACGCTGTACCTGCATAGACAAAACAATCCTGACACAAAAAAATAATGTAAGCATCATGCTACCCAACTTTAAACTATGCTCTAAAACTCTAGTGGTACAAAAAGTATGATAGTGGATTTGAAAGAACATAATTGAGAGACCATATATTCAAATATACATATGTGTGTAGCTAATTTATTATAAAGAAACAAAAATTATGAAATAAAGAAATCTTTTGAAAGAAAGTGTTATGGGAAAGCTGGAACAATATGTATATGTTACCTATTAATAGGCTAAAGACTTACAAGTTTAACTCAACCATAAAGTGAAATATACTCCCTGATATTAGCTTTCTGATGTATTCATGTAATCATATCCAATAACAACACAATTACAACAAAGGGGAAACTAAAATAAATAGTTCACAAACTAAAATCTTTCTCTACACTGAAGAAACTATCATTAAAATTAAAATATATCCTGAGGCTAAAGAGCAGGTATGATGCTTGCCTTGCAAGCAGTCAACCTAGTTTAATATCCAGCATCCCATCTGATACCTGGATCCAGGAGTGATTTCTGAGTGAGGAGCCAGATATAATCCCTGAGCATCATTTTGTGTGGCCCAAAGATTAAAATAATAATAACAATAAAATATCTTATTGAATGAGATAAATTATTAACATGCTATATATTTGATAATGGACAAATATATAAGGGCATAAACAGTAAAAATTAAACAAATAAAAACCATAACCTCATTTAAAAAATTAAAAGAGCTGAACAGACTTGACCTAAGAATTATACACTTAACTGCAAATCAAAAAGACAATTATTATTTCACAGCTAGGAGCATGTCCTATATTAAAAACAATAACAGAGGTGAGTTATTTTAGAAAATTGCATTTGTAGTTGGTAAGACTATTGAAAAAGGAGATTCAGTCCCTATGGAAAACAATATAAAATTTTCTCAAAATATTATAAGAAAATCTTTCTTGTGTTCCAGCAATTTTTTTCTCCCAGATATCTACTCAAATAACACAACATACTTATTTGGAAACATATGTATACTTGAGGTAATTATACTGTTACTTATAATACACTTAAAATAGAAATAAGCTAAGTGCCATTGACATGAATGGTTAAAGAAAATATGAGATATATTGCACCACATGCTTTGAAGACATGTGCTATTGTACTTCTACAACATACATAGTTTTCTCAGTAACAAGAAAAATCATATAAACTTAGCAGGATTTGACTTGTATCATCAATTATCATCTTTGTCATGTATTCTTGAAGATGTGGGGATGAAAACTAAGCAGTCCTATGAAAAGCAATGACACATTTGCATATTTTAAGATATTGGGAGAGGTGGGAGGAAAGGGGTGTAGACTTAATAGAGTGATAAAATTGTGCTAGATGTACCTTGGTTCTCTCCCCAAAAGCGCTTGTGGGAAGGGGTATTAGGGTTGGTAAAGTATGTCAAGAGCACCTGCAAGCATAGATATGAGGATCCTACCACCACAATGCGTATCAACCAAGCTGCTCAGGCCCATCCATGTGCTGCAGGACTTGATTTTCATCTACCCACCACAGCCAGCATTCAAGGAACTGTGGCCCCAGAATAGAGTGAGGTGTTGCTCTTTGCAGGAAAGGAAAAATCAATTCTGACCTTTACTCAAGTTTCCTGGGCTTCTTTTCTACATTTATAGAAAAGAATTTCAGGAAGAGACATATGGTAAAGTAAAATAATCTTACGTAAAAAAGTATGAGAAGAAAAAAGAGCGAGTCACATGCCTGTGATAATCTGGGTTTATTTAGAAGGGTAAGAGTGTAGAGTACCTCATAAGATAAGAGAAAGGAACTATGCACCCCAAATTGGAATTACAGTGATACCTAAACAGTAATGTACACTGCTTGCATTTGATTCTTTTTTTCCCCTTAAATTGTCCTGGATTTTGTATTTTCCATGTAGATAAGAATCTGTTGCTAGGGTACAGTCAAGAGAAAATAACTTTGAACTTCTCACCACACATCTTCTTTTATGTTCTTATCATAACACTTTGTTCCTGCTGAAGTAGCCTTTTTCTGAGCATTGGTTAGAATTTTATCAGACCTTAATCCCTGCATCCACAAAGGTGGCCCAACCGTCATGATTCTGGGCTACTTTGGAACTAGTGACAGAGTAACTTCTTGAAATTACACCTGTTTCCTTACCTTTATTACCTTCTAAGAATCTCATTGCCAAGGGCCCCTCATCTACCTGCCTGCCTTGGTTTGATTTTTCTTTGATTTTAAAAGTCGAAGCAGAGTAAAAATAAATTACATTGGGTTCTGGATAAACAGAGGCATCTGTTACTTGGAGACTTTAAAGAAAAATAAAACCACTTTTGTGAGTAATTTAAGAGTAGCATTTACGAATGTCTAATTTATTTATATTGGCAGTCTATAAATAGAATTTCCTGCACAATTATTAAGTATTCACGAAGATTTTAAAGTAGAATCCTAAGGTATGTATACTATAAACATATCTGTAGGTTAGGTTCCTTTCACATATGGCATAGAACATAATTTTAGAAAGATCAAAGTACCGGCAATCAGTATGAACTCTTGTTTTTAGCTTCTTTGAATCTAACAGAATACCATCTGTCCAAGTACATTAAAGCCATTCAATGATGGAATAATGATAATTTTCCTTCAAAGGCAAACCTGATATCTAATTTTTCTACATGGATAGTAAGGTTTTAAAATTAAAGTGTTTAAAGGAGTAACATTATTGGGAATATATTCTCCTAAATTGCTCTGCAAATTTCTTCTTTCTTAGCAGAATATTGGGAATAACATTGTAAGTTTGCAGTTGTTTTTTTCTGTATCACAGTAACAAGAAGTTTTAAATAAAGCAATGAAGAACAAATGAAGTGGTCCAAGCCTGGAGAGAAAGTCACCTTCATGAAAGACTGGCAAGTCCAGAAGCTTGCAATAGAGAATCAACATAGGTCAAACTCCAGAGCTGTGTATCTGAGATTAAATTGACCAATAATTGGATGAGCACATGGTGTAATTGATGTACTTCTGTTCAAAACAGAAGAGCCTAAAGTTAGGAGCATCCAGTGTCAGAACCAGTTGGAGAAAGCTGGTAGGAAGAATCTAGAATACCAGGCAAAATACACAAGAAGTCGAACCAGCCCTGAGGAAGGAGTATTTTTTTGAGATCATGATTAATAAAAATATTTCTTATAATATAAAAATATACATAAGAAGTCAAAGTTTAAAGATCTGGTTCTCACTTTCAAATACTGCAACTATTTCTCCTAAAACCACAACAGGTTTGCTTCTAGCAGATGAGCAGATACTATAAACCAGCCTCTATTACCAAACCTTTTATAACCAAAAGAAACACACTTCTCTCTAAAATTCTTAAGAGAGTCATATGACTCTCTGAGACTTTAAAATTCATCAATCGAAGGAGCCTGTTGAACCAAAGAGGGGTTGTTTAAAAATAGTCCTTATTTGTGAGGGTTCTTTTGTTTATGGGACGCACCTTTGTGTTTAGTTCTGAAAATGCATTAACTGAAGAGGCCTTTTACTTTCCTACTTCTACTCAATGGTACTTTACCTTGACTACCTTTATGAGCAAATGGTTCTTTTCATCACTCAGAAAATATTTATTTTTTTTAAATTCAGGCTTTGTTTTTTACCACTGGCTGCTACTTGTATTTATCAGCATTGAATGTAGTTATTCTCTTCAATGGAGTAACTCTTTACTTATGTTCTAGTAGTATTTGCAGAAAAAAAAATAATCCAAGCTTTCTCTACTCTTTTCAATATAAAGAGGTGGACAGATAATGTCAAATTGATGAGCCATGTTTAAATAAAAACACTACATTTAATGGCCAAAACTGTAAAGGCCAAAACTGAATATTACATTTCAAGTATAGAGAGACAAAAATCCTCTTTGTAAAAGCACCTGTTTTTTAAACTTCATAACAGGTCAACAAAGTTCATTTCTATATCATTCTGAGAAAACAAACAGTAATGAAAGAAAAAGCATTAGAGATTGCAGGTGAAAAGCATTGATTATTATAAAACGTGTTGATTCTGTATATTCAAAACAAGACCCCTATCATCTGATTGCTAATAAAAAAGGCCCCATGACCAAGCTTAAATGTAGTTTCTGCTCTGCCCTAAAGAATCTGAACATATTCAGCTATGAATGATTGCCTGCTCAGTACTAAGGATGTCTTCTTTCTGAAAGACCCCTGACATTCATTTTTAGGAAAGTAATGCAACAACTAGCCTTTCTTTTTCAAATTGACTGACTTCGTAGTGCCCATTTTATTTTGACAATATATGTTTTCCATAATATAAATTTTCTCTAAGTTCCTGTCTATCTATAATAATGAATGTTGTTCAAACAGAATCAGTAGTTTTCTTAAATAAATGTGGTAGGCCAGGGAGAATACAGGGATTAGAGCCCTGGTTCAATCTCTAGCTACTCCTGATCCAGCACTTCTAGATAGTTATGAGGTCTCTTCTATTGTTAAGACCCAGCAGCCCTGTGTCCTTTGACCTTAGAAACTGCTCTGGCCCCAGTTGAATAAGAACCATTAGAAGTGACCACTTGGAAGGTCAAATTAAACAAATTATCTTAATATGTTCCAGATTTGTTTTAATATTTTTAATTTAATTTTATTTTATTTTATTGAAATCATTGTTAGTTACAATCCTTCAGCTTAGTTTCAGACATACAACGAATCAGGGCCAATCCCCTTCACCAATATTCCTGACAGTATACAATATCACTTTGCTTCCAACCTGAGCCGCCAGTATAATAGACTCATTTAAAGTTCAGATTGTTAGAATTTGGGTTTCTTGATTCCATTTTTGTTGACTTTGGCTTGGATAGTTAGTTCTGTGTTTTGTTTTTTTTTTTTTTGTTTTTTTTTTTTTATTTCCACCAATGCACCTGAGACCAGTTGGCCCCTCATGAGTTTTTTTTTTTTTTTTAAGATTATATTCACAACGCTAGATACTCATTTCTGCCTTTTGTTACAAGGTAAGTATTTCAAGGGAGAAACAGACCCCGCCACTACTATGAGACACATATTTACCAACATGCAGCAAATACTGACTATAAAATTCAGTCATCAAGGTCCAACGCAACCAACCTCGTTCAGTAGCTACCAAACTAAAGCTTTCACCTACCACTTTGTTCTTATAGTCCTATAGACCACATGTCTTGGGAAACAACTGGTTTAACAACTAATGTGGGAGCCGGAGAGATAGCATAGAGGTAAGGCATTTGCCTTGCATGCAGAAGGACAGTGGCTCGAATCCCGGCATTCCATATGGTCCCCCGAGCCTTCCAGGAGCAATTTCTGAGTGTAGAGCCAGGAGTAACCCCTGAGCACTGCCGGGTGTGACCCAAACAAACAAAAACCAAAACAAAACAAATAAAAACAAAACAAAAATAATAATTTTCAAATGCAAAGTAATTAGAATGAAGAATTGATAAAGTTTCTTTATCACTTTATAGAGATGATAAAAAAAATTCAAAGTAGCTGGGGAGAAATACTTGAGTTTAGGGTCTCAGGTGGACACTAGTTCAATAACCCACATTATAAACTCTCCCCCAGAATACTTACAATACCACTGGCCTGAGTATACCTCTGGAAAAGTCCTAGTAGTCCATGGAATGACTGGACATGAGTAACTCTACTACTTGGGGCTAAGCATTAAACTGTTAAACCCAGTTGTTCAATAATTGCTGGGAATAGCACTAAGGCCCCTGAGCACTGATTGGGAGAAATCCCCCCAAAAAAGTTTCCAAAATTAAGCAATAATATATTGATGTTCTGGGATAAATCTATTAAAATACATAAAAAGCTTAAATGATTAGACTTCAGGATAGTTTTGAAAAGCCAAAATGAAAAGATAAACATATTATTTAAAAGTACATTGTCCAAAGTTTAAGCTAAAAATTATCCATGTTAAAGATGATTCTTTCTGTAAGGAAGCAAATACCATATACTCTAAAAATATATTTAGAAAGAAAGCTAATTTATTGGGAGAAGTTTTGAAGTAGGGTGAACCTTCCTTTCCTAAACTCATTTATAGTTACAAATGAAAAATTCTGAAGGTGCAATACATGGGACACTTTAGCTCCCATGCTCCTTTTAATAAGGAAGGCTGAACTTCAATTTAGTGATATGCATTTCCTTGTGCTATTTGGTAGCTAACTTAATTAAACTTCCTCTTCCACTACCTCCCCCATTTTTTTCTTGGCTACAGGTTTTTATATAACGTCTGAAATCTATGTGAATACCTGACTGACTGATCTCTCCCAGATATACAAAAGTATACATATTATTAAGTAATCTGTTATTTTCTCTTTCTCTTACTTCTGATACTTTGATAACTGCCTAGTACCAGAAGAAGCCAGATACAAGATTCTTTCTTTTGTGTTCAACATTCCTCAAAACATTTACAAGCCAATGTAATTCCAATCCAAATCCCAATAGGAGTGTCATGTAAATCTTCAAAGTCAATTAAAACTTTCTGTAAATGTAAGACAAAAAATCAGTCCAAATATACTTGAATAAAGTACAAAGTAAGAAAATTATATTTCTAAATACATCGACAGATCAGAGTGATGGTGTCAAATTTGCAAGTTATTGTTATAGGTTAGACAAATTGAATACTGACAAAGACAAATTGAACACTGAAAATTTATAGAAATGCTTTCTCCATAAATTGAACCTTGATATTCAACTGGCTATTTTTGCATGACGTTCCAAAGCAGTTGAAAATGATTTTATCCAGAGATGAGCAAACAATAATAGATAAGGCACAAAAAGAAAATGATATGGATTAGGGAAATATAATGCTGAAACATCATTTTCTATTATATTAATCAGTCAAAAACATTTCATGGTAAAGTACAGAAAGTGAATTAATAAAACTTTGAGAGGATAATACTTTGGGTTAGAGAAAGAATTATTTTATGAACAACAACACAAAAAATACGTAAGATTTTTTTAAAGGATGGAAATAGTCAAAAAGGAAGTCAAAAGTCTATAAAACTAAGTCAGAATTCAAATCATACTTCTTGTTAAATTGTTTGTGTGCAAATTGTGATGTCACAATGAAATAGTATAAGTAGATATTCAAAGAAAACTTAAATGCTTTTATTGACATGGAAATTTTTATTAAGTTTAATTAAAATATTTGGATTTTATTTTATGTATTTTGAAGGGTGGGCCACACTGGGTCATATTCAGGGATCATTCCTGACTTAGTACTCAGGAATAACTTCTGATGGGCTTGAGAAACCATATGGGATGCTCAAGATTGGACCAGGTCAGCAATGCATAAGGCAAATGGCCTATTAACTGTACTATAGTTCTGGCCCTGAGTATTTAGAATGTTTTATATTAATTTCACTTAGTAGCAATTTAGTAAAGAATTAATCAAGGCTAGGAAAAAAAACAACAATCCATCTAAAAAGTAGTGAAATAGGCAAAGAATAATTAAAATTAATAAAATTTTAAATAATTTATTTTTTAAAATACACCAGATTTATTAAAATTTAAAATTGGAGTGGAAGTGGTAAGTATTATAGGTAAGGCAATTACCAACTTGGTTTGATTTGTACCAAATATGATAGATCACTGAGTACACTTCTAGCTGGATGTGGCTAAGAAACAAAGACTTAAAAAATGTAACAAAAATTATTACAAGTTCCTTTATCACCTTTTGATAGATTAAATGTAGGTGTTATGGTACAAAAGAAAAGGGTAGATTACTAAATGCAAGTCTCATTCTCAGGGACAAAATGTTTATTATATTTTATTTAAGCGCCATGCTTATAAAATTGTTCATGTCTGAGTTTCAGTCATACAATGTATACCACCCATCACCAGTGCAAATTCCCAACACCAATGTTCCAGTTTCCCACCCATCTTCCCGGCTGCCTGCCTCTGGGGCAGAAATTGTTTTGTTTTGTTTTGTTTTGTTTTTCTCTCTTTTTCACTTGCTTTATGACATATTCTCTCTCTCTCTCTCTCTCTCTCTCTCTCTCTCTCTCTCTCTCTCTCTCTCTCTCTCTCTCTCTCTCTCTCTCTCTCTCTCTCTCCCCCCCCCTTTTGACACTGTGGTTTGCACTGTTGGTTTTGTTAATGAAGGGGTACCAGGATTATCACTTTATCCCCTTTCAGTTTCTGTGGAGTGATGAAGGGTCCACTATTATTAGATTGCGCCTCATTTTACCTAAAACAAAGATCATCCTTGGTTCCTTTGTATGTTTGTTTACAACTTGGATTTACCCCAAAACAGAGATTGTCTTACTTGTAAACCTGGGTGTGTACTGGCTCAGGACAGCCTGAGCTATCTGTCCTAACTGCCCCACCGTGGGGGGTGGTCTCTGTACTCAATAAAAGCAGCAGTTCTGGCAGTTAAAGGGCTGGAGATACATAGTAGAAGACTGCCAGACTACATGGGTTTCACTCTCAGCCTGGTTTAGATTATTTTTGCGCGACCGTGATTCAGATTCATTCACTTGGAGTTGGAGATGCTGCGTTGGGGTGATTTTACACAGTTGGAACTGATCACCTTTAGGGACTTTTAAAATCTCACCTGTGGCTTCTTGTTTTATGGATGCAAGCAGGGTTTGGATCAGAGGGTGGTGCTATAAGATTACTTCTGTCTCTGTGCTCAGCAGTCAACCCAGCCACAGTATGGGTTCTGCACAGTGTCAGGGTTGAATTGTGTTCAGCCATATACAAAATAGGAGCCCTAACCCCTATACTATGACCAGCCACTAAAATTGCTTCCTTTAGCTTTTCTGCATGACATGTTTTTTCTATTACTTTAAAACCTTTTTACAATGACAGATCAGGATTTATATCAATTACACCAGAATTCTCTTCCCCTAGTATGCTACTAAAATTATCTATATTAATCACCAATAAAACTTATATGTAACAGGGGCTGGAGCGATGGTGCAATGGTAGGGAATTTGCCTTGCACGCTACTGACGCAGGACAGACTGCAGTTCTATCCCCCAGCATCCCATATGGTCTCCCAAGCCAGGAGTGATTTCTAAGTGCAGAGCCAGAGACATTGAGATCTCAAAAATCAGATCAATAGAGGAAGAATAAAATTAGTGGACTCTCTTTCAGATTATATACTTCAAGTTTTTATTTATTTATTTTTTGGGAGTTTTGAGGCCACATTTGGTGACACTCAGGGGTTACTTCTATCTCTGTGCTCAGTCAGTATAATCATTTTTCCCCACCCCTAAGTTCTCCATTAGTTGTAGGTCCCAGCCCTTATCCTTAGAGTCTGAAAGTATTGTTTAAAAAGAATTTCGTCTCTCAAACCGATGGCGAGAGCCTCTAAAAGAATTCTGCTTATTCCTGGTGTATTAGACTTTTACCCCAGTTTATTATTTTTCTCCTTTTCAAACAAAACCACATAAATTGAACTAGCTAGTCCTGCCCCCCAATTAGAGGGGGAAATAAAGGAGGCATCAGGACCAAACAGGTGTAAGACTACGAAGTAATAGGATAGGTACAGAGGGGACCACATATTCTAGCAGCCCTGGGGGTGAGGGAAGAGGATATGGAAGGTAGGACAAAAACGGAGGAGTAGGGAAGACAAACCGGTGATGGGAATTCCCCCTGATTTTATGTAAATATGTACCTAAAATATTATTGTCAACAATATGTAAGCCACTATGATCAAAATAAAAATTATGTTAAAAAAAAGAATTGTAATTGAGATAAGGATCTTAACAAGTCAGAGATATAATGCAGAGTGTAAAGATAGGGTATGCAGCCAGGTTCAATCCCCAACACCCTGTATGGTACCCCATGACTGCCAGAAGTTATCCCTGAGTGCAGAACCAGGAGTAAATTTTGAGCACTGAGGGTTGTAGCTTTCACCCCCCATAAAAGGATAAGATATTCAAATGAGGGGCCGGAGTGATAGCATGGAAGTAAGGCATTTGCCTTTCATGCAGAAGGTCATCAGTTCGAATCCCGGCGTCCCATATGGTCCCCCATGCTTGCCAGGAGCAATTCCTGAGCATGGAGCCAGGAGTTTCCCCTGAGCAGTGCCGGGTGTGGCCCAACCCCCCCCCAAAAAAATGATATTCAAATGAGAAGATCATCTTTGTATTATCAATTAAACATTTAAACATTTAATCCAATCACAAGTGTTATTATTAGCTCCTTAGAGAAAATTTTGAGAGTAAACATAGAAAAGAAATCAGAACAACAGGAAGCAATTGAATGGACAAGGAGACTGGTGAAGTCAACACCTGAATCAAACTAAGCTAGTAAAAGAAGAAAACAAACAAACAAACAAAAAACCCAGATTATCCCTGGGGCCTCTAGAAGATATATGACCCTATTTGAATTTTACCACAAGGACTTCAGAATAGCAGAATACATTTATGTCAAAAATAAGTCAATTAGATTAATCTTAGGAGTCATTGATGAGGTTATTGAGACCAAAACTACAAAATATAAGTACCAGATACCTGTGACAGGAAGGAAGGAAGGAAGGAAGGAAGGAAGGAAGGAAGGAAGGAAGGAAGGAAGGAAGGAAGGAAGGAAGGAAGGAAGGAAGGAAGGAAGGAAGGGAGGAAGGGAGGGAGGGAGGGAGGGAGGGAGGGAGGAAGGAAGGAAGGAAGGAAGGAAGGAAGGAAGGAAGGAAGGAAGGAAGGAAGGAAGGAAGGAAGGAAGGAAGGAAGGAAGGAAGGAAGGAAGGAAGGGAGGGAGGGAGGGAGGGAAGGAGGGAAGGGAGGAAGGAAGGAAGGGAGGGAGGGAGGAAGGAAGGGAGGGAGGGAGGAAGGAAGGGAGGGAGGAAGGAAGGGAGGGAGGAAGTAAGGGAGGAAGGGACGAAGGAAGGGAGGGAGGGAGGAAGGAAGGGAGGGAGGGAGGAAGGAAGGAAGGAAGGAAGGAAGGAAGGAAGGAAGGAAGGAAGGAAGGAAGGAAGGAAGGAAGGAAGGAAGGAAGGAAGGAAGGGAAGTACATATGGAGGTAGGAAGAAAGAGTATATTAAAGGGAGGGTTAAATTGAGAAAGGAGAAAGGGATGAGGGTGGTGAGAATTTGTGCCATAACTGGCACAAATATAACTCAGACCTCCCTATATTTCCATCTCTGACTATAAAGAACCTTGTATTGTTTCTGTCATTGCAAGTTTCTTCTTACATTCAGTGTACTCCATCCTGTTGTGACCTGGTTGAATATATGCTGTGTGTCCACAAGTCTGTGTGCTACTGCAATGTATGATTTGATCAATTTTCCTTCACTTTTCTTAACTATTATAACAGATTCAGTGGAAGCTTTTCTTTTATCTAGCTCAGCACTTTTCAATTAGAAGACCCCATTGGAAAAATTACTTTCCATTTTTAAGAATGTCTTCCCTTCCATTTCATCTGCTCTCTCTTCTGGTATTTCTATTAGACAGACATTAAAACTCCTGACCTGATTCTCTTATCTTTTCTTTCCTTACACAGTCTCTTTAATGGAACCAATTTTGGTGAAGTCCTATCTTCTATCATTTAAACTTTTCATTGGTTTTTAAAATCCGCTGAAAAAATATTTTTTTCCAAAAAAAAGGTTGTTTTTTGTTCTCTAATTGTTTTGTTGTGATTTGTTTCTTTGTTATTGGCCTTAGAGTAAAATATTTTCTAGTTTCCCTAGGAATATTCTTTAATTTATTCATGATGAGAATATGATTCTTCATTCTCCTATGTTACAATGGTATTATTTTATTTTTAGGTGGTTTATTCTTTTTTCTTTGTTTAGTGACAGTAAATATTAAAGTATCTAGGTACAATTTGTTGAAATTTATTTTTCAATATGAACAATAGAAATCTTTATCTGGGTTGATGTGAAGTTGGGGACACTGCCTGAGGCCAATTGTTTTAATGTAAGTGAGAAAGGAGGTCCTTTATATATATATATATACATATATATATGTATATATATATGTATATATATATATATATATATTACAGCTTTCTCCAGACTAGAAAGCAGAACTCTTAATTGTTATGGATCATTCTAAACATATTTTCCTTACTCATGATCTTCATTTTTCATTTAGGTATACTACTTAAATCAGTGGCAACAAAAAATGGGGTAGAATATCCCTTGAGTAAATCAACTGGATATTCCTTAATATTTTCCTTTTCATCTACCCCCTCATTCTTCCTTTTTCCTCACTTTCTACTTGGAACTCTGCTTAAAGTCTTCCCAATCTGCAAGGATGTTCTACACCACCCACGGTGGTACATTTTATTCATAAATAGTGTTTAGCCACTTGGTCAATCCATGCAGGTAAAAAAATTTAAAACCACTGCTCTAAATCAATGGGTCTAGATTTGTTCTCTGAGGGACCTTTCAGACACAGATTTCTGGTATTGTCTCCCTGAATGTTTGTAAGTAAGTGGCTCCAAAAGTTGAGAGCAAATAATTCTGCAGTTAATCAAGGACCACTCAGTGTGGACCACCATTCATGGCTTTACCATATCTAAATATGGCAACCTTCTAGGGCATTTATTCTAGAACAGTTTCTGAGCCCTTCATCAATCTGATCATTACAAAACAGTAGAATTCTCAAGACAGTATCACTAAAAACATCTAGGTGGCTGAGGCTTCTAAGAATCTGGGGATATCTTCTTCCTAGATCTAGTTCATTTTACTACACACTTATACAACTTTTATCTATATAGGGACCTAATTTTTTTTCTTATTCTTTTTGAATAGTAGCTTTTTAATTCTTATAAACTTTTTTATCAGTGCCTAAAATATTACTGGGGAGAAAATCAGGCTTGGTGAATAAATCAACTGAAAATGGAACTCACAGTTAAATATATGAAATAGAAAAGTGGTTTATTCCCTTTGCTTGTCAAGCTAAATAATGCACAACCCACAAAACTGACATCATCTGACATCTACATTGAGATAAAATAGTTTTCCATATTAGATTCTGAAAGGCCTGGAGTCCTGTTTCAGATGTCTAACTGACTAAAAACACACAATTTAATTGAAACCTTAGAGGTTTGGAGGAATCTAATGATATCTGGGCTCTTCCACTGAAACTATAATGTCCCTTTTCAAGGTTTTTCCCCTTTGTTATTATTATTATTATTATTATTATTATTATTATTATTATTATTATTTGGCAATTGGAAATGATGTCCTCAAGTTTACTTATCTTTGCAATGACAGTGGCTATCCTTTTCATTTGGCCATGTACTTAGAATGACAGTGAAAGATTTTCTAAGGAGTTTATTGTCAGCAATCTTCCCCTAAAAGTTTATAAACTCAGCACAGCCTGTTTATAAAATTTGCTTACTGATAATTTTTCAGACTCCAAAGTCAAACACAAATGTATCAAGTATCACAATGTTTATTGATAGATACACGTATATAAAATCAGGGCATGAACATGACTTTATAAATTAAGTAGACTTAATTTCAATACTATAATAGGAGTGACCAATTCAAATTCTCACCATTTGTTTCACACCCACAAAAACCACTTCAAGGGCATTAATGATCTCTTCTTTCTAGCAGCACAGGAGTCACCTCCATGACAACATAGACTATTTGAGGCATCATGTCTGAATTTTCCAGCCAAATAGTCAATTTTATGTTTCAGGAGTTATGATCAGAGCACCGGATATGAAGCCATTGAAAAACATGCAAAGTTAATCTAACCAATAAAGTTCTTTTCATGCAAAGGGACATAGATTGAAGCAGGAAACAAGGAGAAGCAACACAGAGATAGGAGTGTATTTCTACATTGACTTAAACTGTAGAGGTAAAAATATAGAAATGTGATGCTTAATCATTCCTTGGTGACTTTCAGCTTTAGCTATCTTTATCATAAAAGCAAAATAAACTAAAGAATTAACCACTTCCCCCATAAAAGCCCACTATGATGGCTCAGATGTCTTATGGAACCCAAACCTCCTTGAGGGGAGAAGAATCTCTAATCTGCAATCATTTGTTTTGAAACAGCAAATTTAGTCAATCTAATATTGACCATGAATACAGGCCTTTACCCTTTACATTATAATATTCTTAGTAGGGCCTCCCACTGGTAGTTTCTCTGATGAAGCATGTTGGAAATGAAGCATCAGGCAAAGGGAGGGAAATGAAAGCATAATAAATTTTCAACTCTACACTTATTAAACCTCTAACACAAATCATCACATCACTTCTGCCTTAAACCATGGCAATCCACAGTGATGCATTAATCAGTCTTTCTTAATCTAAATTGCTTGTGCCCCTCAATGCACACTTATAAACCTCTTGCTGTTATTCTACTTCTATTCATGGGTTACTGATTGTTTTTAATCATGATACAATAGAATATTCTTCAAAGAATAACAGTTAACATAAAGTTCCTAAATTAACAAATGTTCAGCATAAATTGATAAAATTACCATTTATTTAAATAATTGCTATTATAATTTTAATAAAAGGACCTGATAGACAATAGTTCCTAGAAATAAAGGTTCAAAATAGTAAGTAGTAAGAAAATACTACAGAATAAATAACTGCATTGTAAGCTAAAGATGGGTAAAAGAATTCCAAAGCATGATGGTCTGTTGTCTAAACTTGAAACACAAACATATTAAACTTGGTAAATAATTGAATTATCTGGGAAGTTAATAAAGAAAACAACCTAATTAAAGTGAGACAAGGTTGAGCTGGTCCTTGAACCAATTTTTGTCAGAAGATCCAAAAACAAAATTTGAGAAGCCCTACATTCAGGATCAAAGTAAATTATGAGAATAATAACAAGAAAGCAAAATGGAAAAGTTAAAGTGTATAGCAAGCTTTTGGAGAAATTTTCATTCTCCTCAGATCCCAGAGCATTAAAAAGTATCATGCCAAATTCCCTTCTAGTGAGCATTGAGAGTGAAAGCTTTGGCACTATCTGGTTTCTATACACTGGCTCCTAGAGTTTCCTGCAGAGGGAGTTTTCCAGTTTAACTGTCTACCACTGGATTATGCAGAAAGAAAGTGATGTATTGACAATGATGATTGACTCACTCATACATTTAAGTATTTATTATATTTATATAAATCATCAATTTTCTTTGAAAAATCACAATTTAAACAATGGTCTCTGTCCTGGGGTTGCATGCAACATCTGGGTTCATACCCCAGCTCTGAAGGGTTGGGCACCGTAGGTGCAAGTATGCAGATCAGATAAAAAAGATTATTGAGACCTGGAAGGCAACTAGGAAGAATTTGAAAAAACAGTTTTTGTACAGGAAAGCAAGTCATTCCTTAAAATAAAAAATATAGGTCCAGAGAGATGTATAGTGGATAGAGCATTAACTACCTTGCACTCAGCTGACCAGTGTCTTATATGGTTTCCGTGAGCCTGCCAAGAGTAATTCCTGAGGATATAGCGAGGAATAACCCCTGAGTCCCTCTGCTCAAAACAACAACAAAATTAAATTTAAAAAATTGAACATTTTTGGGTCGTGTTGGGCAGAAAAGATATCCTATATATTACTTGTAGAAAATAAAGGCATTTCATAAAAATAAATAAATAAATAGGGGTCGGAGTAGTGCATGCAGTAGGGCATTTGCCTTCATGTGCTAACTTAGGACAGACCTTGGTTCAATCCCCTGGAGTCCCATATGGTTCTCCAAGCCAGCGGCCATTTCTGATCCCATAGCCAGGAGTAACTCCTGAGCGTTGCTGGGTGTGGCCCAAAAACAAAACAATAAATAAATAAATAAATACCCTTCAAATTTTCTTCTGTGAAGGTTCAGTACACAGAGAAGACGGGAAACAAATATAATCCTAAACTTTAAGTATCTTGAAGATATAGAAAATGAAAAACTTTGAATCATTTAATGTACAGAAAATAGAAAAACTTTGAATCATTTAATGTACTAAGGTTAAATAATGAAGATCATCAGAGCAACCTTGAAGAATACATCTTTTTCTAAATCCAGCTTTTTATAACTCTCTAAATACCCAGTCTCTAGTCTATCTCCTCACATTTTTTATTAAAGTATTTGATTTCCAATTGAATTGGGTAACATCCAGATAAATAGGGCAATATTAAATTCCTCCAGAAATAGGGTCTCAGACTACAGATGCTGACCCTTTGTACTACTATTCCACTCCTTTCTAATAAATAAAATTCACAGAATGCCCCTGTTATCATGCAATGACATATGACTGGCTTAGGGAAGATACTATTGAGTGTTAATTATGATAGAGAGGGCTGAAGGGGTGGCACAAGTGGTAAGGTGTCTGTCTTGGGCGCGCTAGCCTAGGACGTACTGCGGTTCGATCCCTCGGCATCCCATATGGCTCCCAAGCCAGAGTGTTTCTGAGCGCATAGCCAGGAGTAACCTCTGAGCGTCACCGGGTGTGGCCAACCCCCCCAAAAAAAAGTGATAGAGAAGAAGTATAGTAAAAAAGTTAGCAACAATCTGTTAAAATTAGAGTGATATTTGTCAAGCTTTAGGAAAAAGTCTTACACAACTCACAATGTAATACATGTATTAAAATAAACAGACAAGAGGTTAAGGATTTTTTCCAATTACTCAGTTTTCTCTGTAGAGGTACGTTGTACAGCAGTCTTTGATTAGTGCATAGGCTAGCACACAGTGCTGGGGGCAGTAGAACACTTTTACTTTCCTGAATCATGGTTTGTAGTAGTGTGAGTTTTAGTGATAAAAATTGGCAAACCTGACCAGTGTTGATCACATTTGTAGCTTGTTTCCCTTCACATGGCAACCTACCACATGTATTTCTTTGGCCTCCAATTTCTGAGACAGCAGCCAAGCAGAAAAGTATGAAAAAGGTTACTCATTATAAACCAAGAAATGGATAAACTCATAATTTTTAAAACGTAAGAAACACATGTTCCCAGGTAAGACCCTGCACTCCAAAATGTCAGGTCAAAGTAAATTTTGAAAGTTGAGTTATAAAGGTCTGAAAATAGAGTTTATAATGAAATTGTTGACAGGCTCTTGGAGCCACTTGTCGTGTAGAAAATTTAATATGTCACCTTGTTTTACAAGATTTTACTGGAATTGAAGAAAATTAAAACATTTAACATTTCTCACTTCACCAAATTGCTTTCCTTCTCCAAAAGATGGTGCCATTTATAGTGCTGTTTTATTTATAAACATTCTTTTTATTATTGTCGCCAGGTCGAACATGCACAGTCTCAGTTTTGTGCTTCACATTTCATTTTCAAAGCACTGAAAATGTTTATTGGTCTAACATTATCTAGTAATCTTATTCACATTTTCTGCAGGCATGTGAAGCTATAAAAGTTCTGATGGCAAAAAAAGACTGAAATTATTTACATAGCTATAGGGGTTATATAAATCATATTGATTATTAAAATATTCTAAGACTCTCTCAAATAGCCATTTTAAGAAAGAATAAACATCACACTGCTATTATTTGACTAAATTTGGAGAATAACGATAAAGACGAATGTTGGAGGATGCAACTTTAAGTCCACTTACCAAAAGAATGACTGTTTGCTTTTTAATACAAATAAAAAACAGGATAAAACAGTGGATTTTTCACTTTAAGTACATGAGGAAAAATCAAAAGTTGTTTGAAATGTGGCTATTAATCTGTTATAATATTAACTTGAGTTTCTTCATTCTTGTAATAAGTTCTGTCTTACATGATAATCTGCTTTCATGTTATGAGAGAGGTAAACTAGAATGATAATGAGTTTCACTCTTTTCAGAGAGGAAAGGTAGACTGCCCAAGTTGGCTGCTCTGGAGACAGCTTCTCAAAGTCCTTGACACACTTAGAACATTGGCTGAGTAAGAACTAAGCATATACTTCAATGATTTCAAATAATAAATTCAAGACCCTTCTATTATCCAAATACTTTCCAGTTACATAAACCTGGTTATTTCAGGCAAGAATATTGAGCCTGCAATTATGATGGCAAGAATTTTAGAGAGGAATATTGAACCCTACAGATAAGCACAAGATCTGTCTAGAAGAAGAAAGGATGAGATACTGGCTAGGAAACAAGTTGGATAATGACAGAGCATGCAAGGCAAGGAGATGTGCGTCCATATAGGAAAAAGAATTATCTGCTTCTGGTTGGGACATTCTTCCCATTTGTTGCAGGGGACTGTTAGCAGTACTGCAAATTCCTGTTTTTTTGTTTGTTTGTTTGTTTGTTTTTACAAACATTATTTGTTAAACTTTTACTAAGACCCAAATTTTTACAAAGCAATTATTGACTGTATTCCATTGATTTCCATTGATTTTAGAAGTTTAAACTAAATCAAATAAAAATTGTACACAGCAAGTGCCCTAAGGGTGTCTATTTATAGAATTAAAGAAAAGTTAGAAATAAAATTCAAAATCTGGCTGGACAGAGAAATAGAGAGGATTATATTGTTGAGTGCTTTACACAATACTGAAGAAAGCACATGTACCCTGTGTTTCAAGAATTTGTGTACTCTACTTAAAAATGTACATACTAAGGAAGTGGGGAGGGATAAGGGGACATTGCTGGAGAGAAATCAGCACTAGTGGTGGGATTGTTGTTGGAACATTTTATCTTTGAAATTCAACTTGGAGTAACTATGTAAATGACAGTGCGTTAATGTTTGAAAAAAATAATTAAAAATAAATAAGCGGGCCGAAGCGATAGCACAGTGGTAGGGCATTTGCCTTGCATGTGGCTACCCAGGACGAAACTGGGTTCAATCCCAGATATCCCATATGGTTCTCCCTTACCAGGAGCGAATTTTGAGTGCAGAGTAACCCCTGTGCATCACTGGATGTGACCCTAAAACTAAAATAAATAAGTAAATAAATTAGAAATTAAAAAGATAAAGAATGCAGGGTTTTCATGGTTTAAGAAAGGATGTTTTAGGGCCAGAGAGATAGCATGGAGGTAGGGTGTTTGCCTTGCATACAGAAGGTTGGTGGTTCAAATCCTGGCATCCCATATGGTTCCCTGAACCTGCCAGGAGTGATTTCTGAGCATAGATCCAGGAGTAACCCCTGAGCGCGTCAGGTGTGACACACACACATACACATACACAAAAAAGGATGTTTTATATCCTTAAAAATGGTCCATTTGAATGAGATGTGAACTTGTTTGAAAGAAATGGAAAAGTAAGACTGATGAATGTGAAAATAAATCATAAAATAAAGCATATACAAAATAATTAGTATTAAAACATGCCTGTATAAGAACCTGCTGTATAAACACAATGAATTGAAAGAGAAAAAGAGGGACTTAAAAAGAGGTGGGAGAGAGAGAGAGAGAGAGAGAGAGAGAGAGAGAGAGAGAGAGAGAGAGAGAGAGAGAGAGAGAGAGTAGAGAGAGTGAGAGACCCCTGGTCACTAGAATCTGTTTGATCAACTACAAAAAAAGGGACTCCATGATCCTCTAGAAATTAGAGTCCAATAGTTTTATATGCTTCAGTTAGCTAAGGTACCAACATAACTGAGTGACATTTAGAAGGAAGTCCCACTTAAGGAAAGGTGATAAGTTGTGATAAGGGCATTTTCTCCAAAGCTATGTCAAATTTTCAAACCTGCTTTTTTTTTTTCTCAAACATCTCCGACCAGTGTGTCAAAGACTTATCTATAAGGTTCAATATTCCTCTCTAAAAAATTAATAGGACACCTCAAAATCAAAGCATTTTAACTATATCCATGGGGATAGGGACTTCACATATTTGTGGTTATTTTATATTTATATATATATACATATATATATGTAAAAGAGTGGGAGATGAGAAGAGAGTTTCAAACCTACTGCTATTTGATTTTGTATGTCATTCTTGAAACAAAATTCAAAGAGCAAATCACAGTCATATGCTAAACATTTTTTAAACAAAAAATTAAATTACCATGAGATTCAGAATTAAAAAGCTGTTAATAGTTAAATTTTTGGTTACATGATGTTCTAACAACATTGATTCTCCTAAACTCATTCTTCAAAGTCCAATAGAAGCTGTCAATTATCCAGTACTTTTGATGTCACCTTCATACCTTAAGGGTAACTGGACATTTTCAAAGAACTATTTTTGGTTTACATAATTTTTAACTCTATCAAATAAAATACTTATTTAACAATGATAGAAGAGCTCAACGGATAAGACTTCTTACTGTAAAATATGCATGTATATATTATAAAATTAGACCATTAAAATACAAATATTCTAAAAAAATTAAATATTTCCACTAATGCTATTTATTACATCAATTTAGTACATCAATCTGTATATATTGATGCTGACAGGAAAAGTTTAGGATAATTTGTATTATATGTATATGTATATGTGTATGTATATATATATATATATATATATATTTATATCTTGAGAATTTTTTTTTGTTTTTGGGCCACACCCAGTAAGGCTCAGGGGTTACTCCTGGCTTGGGAGACCATAATGGATGCCAGGGATCGAACTGCAGTCAATCCTGCGTCAGCCATGTGCAGGGCAAATGCCATACCACTGTGCCATCACTTTGGCCCCAACCTTTTTTTTTTTAACTAAAGGTTTAAAGTGTCTCTTAAGTTTGAAGAATGTCTTGTAGAAATACTTTAGATACACTGTAAGAAAGTATATTAAATATAAAAAGTTATTTGAAAAGTCTCTACTAAAATGCTTTTAAATAAAACAATTAGCATGTGCAGGAAAAACATAATAGAAAAACTCAGTACCAGTAATAGGTTCATAAAAGTAAAAAAAAAAGCCTAATTAATTTTATTATGGCCATAATTTTATCAGACATTTTCAGTTATGCCATGAGTTCTATCACTTACCATGGTTTAAATTTCTGGTAGTCTAATCCTTTAAATATTAAATATTTTAAAAATATTGAAATATTTTTAAAAAATTAAATATTAAATATTTTTCTCTCAAAAAGGGTATTTGAAAATTTTAAAAGATTTTTATATATACTATTGAATTATTTTAGATAACTATTTATATTTTCAGTACCAGCAAAATGTCACCCTATAGCTACCTAATGGTTGAATAACAGAAGTACAATATTGGGCTGCAGCCATAGTACAGTGCGTTGGACAGATACAGTTCTTGCCTTGCATGCACTGATCTTTGACACCCCATATGGTCTTCCATACACCTGCAGGAGTAATTCCTGAGTGCACAGCCAGGAATAAGTCAGTAATCAGCCAGTGTGAGACAAAAAAGGAAGAAAAAAAATAAAATAACAGGGCCCGGAGAGATAGCGCAGCGGTGTTTGCCTTGCAAGCAGCCGATCCAGGACCAAAGGTGGTTGGTTCAAATCCCGGTGTCCCATATGGTCCCCCTGCCTGCCAGGAGCTATTTCTGAGCAGACAGCCAGGAGTAACCCCTGAGCACCGCCGGGTTTGGCCCAAAAACAAACAAACAAACAAACAAACAAAGACAATGTTCTTAAAATTCTGAATATTTTATTTGTTTCTGACTAAACCATATTCCCCATTTTCTTCTGGGGAGCATGGCACCTGGTTCAGCCTTTATGAAAAGAAAAATGTATGGAGATATCTCTTGAAAGTAAGGATGGAACTCCCATTCAAACCAACTGTCTCATACCTCGGAACCCCAATACATATACACAAAATTCCAATATATGTGCATTGTAGCACTTAGTATGATAACCAGGATATGTAAGCAATCCCCAGGTTCAATAGGAGATGAACACATCAAAAGTTTTGGTATATTTACAACGAGATACTATGCAGCCATAAAAAATGAAGTCATGCCTTTAGAAGGAATTGGAGGGTATCGTGTGAGCATGCAGCAGAAGGAAAAATATAGAATAATATCACTATAGCATAGAGAAAGTAAATCAAGGGAATGTAAAATAAGAATTGATAGTAAACACTGGATACTGGAATACAGACTGGAGAATACTAGGCTCGATGGGAGGGTGTAATAGAAGCTTCGTGTTCCTATCCTAAGGGATTAGGGAGAGGCAGGTCTGGGAACAAACACAGCCAGAGGAAATAATCCACACAGATTAAAGGCAATAAAACAGGTTCAAGAAATTTTCACCACAATTTTCACACATCTCTTATTCATGAATAAGAGATACCACTAGGCAGATTATACTGTTGTAGAAACAAAATCCAAAAGCAGTTTCTTCCTGAGAACTGAGGTCTTTATTGGTAAGAGAAAGATCACATCCTGAAGTGGATACAGGTAGGGTAAAACCAATCCAGAAGTATTTCCAGACAAGCACTGGTAAGGAAGAATTATCCGGAATAGAATCAAAACTCTTTACTCCCACAGGAGGAAGTGAGGTGAACTAATGGGTTATCAAAAAGCAAGAACAGAACAGGAGGGGGTTTCAAAGCACATAGATGGTACTAAGGAAGGTCACAGATGCAATGAAGCCATAAGGGTCAAGAAAGAGTCATTCAAGTGGAGTGGGCAGGAAGGAATTCCAGATTAAAGGTGACAGTTATTGGAGAGTGGAGCTGTAAGCTTTGCATTGGTTGCAGTGCGTAGTGATTTTGTCCAGTGATACTATAAACTTGCAAACTACTCTAACTTTGTTAACTCATTATGTATGTTTAAAAAGCTTTCATAAAGATACAGATGTTCTCAAACGAATAATTAGCTACTTCAATTGCTACATGAATTAGAGTTCATAAGAAAGAATATGTTAGATTTTTAAGTTGTTTCATTTTGATGTTCCTACTATTTAAAAATTCCTGCCAAGTTCAATTTTGCAATTTTCTAAGCAGTTGTCTTTCTTTCTGCATATTGTTAAGAAATATATTCCAATTTTAGCTTTCTTGAATTGACTTTTTGAGGAAGGAGCTAAAATCCTACTACAAAATTTAATGCAATTGCTTATGTTCAGGATGTGGGAGTATGTGGGAAAGTAAGTTTTAAGACAATATCAATGGGTAAGTAGGCCTGTAAGCCAATATAAATTGGTATAACAAGTTTACTTGGTAATACAATGAAGAATAAATAATAAGACTAGCATATATGCAGGTACTTCTAACACCAGATTTTTTCTAACATTTCTTTCCCCATGCTTTAGCCATAAACCAATAGAATTACTTAATAAATGGATATGATTAAGATAATTAAGTATTACAAAATCAGAATGATTAATTTTCCTCTTAGTTTGAAAAAAAATAATCTTATCAATTGAAAATAAATTAAAAAAAAAGTCTTTGCTGCTCTGTAATTGAAACTCCTCCAAACAGAATTCTCAGAATATTTTAGCTCTGGGACATATTTTCCAAAGGGCTTCACTGGATGAACTTGACCTTCTAGGCAAGATTCTGATATTTGTTTCCTGTAGAGAAAAGAAATATGAGTATTTTCTTGCTGTTTCCTTTCTACAACATCTAAGTGACCTGAGGCAATGTAGTTTATTCTCCTTTCTCTTAAGACAAGCTGCCTTTTCTGCTTTCCTTTAAGTAAAAACCGTAAAGGTCAGGTTATCATTTCACAAAATGTTCCATACTGCCAAGGCAATCCTCAGTTCTCTTTCACTATAACATGCTTTCCCTAATTATTTCATAACTCATTTAATGGGGAGTATTCTGGAGGGAAATTCATGGAAACAACTTCTAAGCAACTAATTATTATTTTTAAACACAAGGGAATTTTAATTATAAATGCCTGTTTTTTAAAGCACAGTGCAACAATTTGCACCATGAAATAGCAATTGCAATAAAGAAGGGGAAAATGACCATGAATGAAATAAGTTCTGCACATTTAGTTGTGTTTTTATATTCCGGAACTTCAAGAAACAAGAAATTAAAAAAAAATCAAACTTGATCTGAATTGGAAAATCACTTGCAACATAAAAGATAACCCGAAATTTGTCCTAGAAAAACTAAGGATAGGCTTACTTTTAAAACATTTTCTCTAGGAGCCAGACAAAGTGATAGCACAGCGGTAGGGCATTTGCGGCTGACCCAGGACAAATCTGGAGTCCCAATATGGTGCCCCACGCTAGGAGTAACTCCTGAGCATCATATTCGGTGTGGCCCCCAAACATGGTCTCTATATTTCAGGAAACATTTCTCATGTATTGTTAGTTAATACAGAGACACAATAGTAAAATCTTAAAAAATCTTAAAATAAAACATTCAAATAATAGTCTTCCCTCAAGGAATTCAAATTTACTAGAGATTAAGTAGACAACAACAATTTTAATTACCATTATTATTATTGATATTACTATATTCATTTATTTTATATTTTGGAGTATTTAATTCAGTGGTTAAAGACAATCAGCCTGAAGCTGAAGTGATAGAATGTGTACTTCACATATGAGATACCTGGAATAACAGAACTTAGCCCACAAAAAGAATAAATACATACAAATATATGCAAACCTGCAGAAAATAAGTAACTAAATAGCAAATTATTCTATATCATGATTAATCCAAGTGATAAGAGAACAAAATAAATGTGTGGCTAGAGTTAGTTAATTTGAGTTCCAGTCAACTTGTCAATTTGGGGATTATATGAGATGCTAGGGTTCAAATCTGGGTTAGCCACATATAAGGCAAATATACTACTCACTATATTATCGTTCTGGCCCCTAGACTTCCTTCTTTGTTTTTGAGCATGCAAGAAATTCATATTAATAAACTTTCCACAGAAAAAGCTACTAAAGAAGATGATCAGTGGTTTTAGTTTCAAAAACCATGCCACCCCAAGATGTTCAGAATGGCCACGTTCCTACATGTCATGTTGGTATGTGGTTTATATTGAACTGAAAACAAGGCTTTGCACAATAATTATAAATATTTATTACTTAAATATGTAAAAAAGAATAAAACATACCCAGCATTTTTACTAGAACTATCATTTCTACCAGAGAATGCCTATCTAAAGTCAGTTACAAACTATCTAATTTTGGTCTTTTTTCACCAACTCATTGTCACATAAGTCCCCCTTTCCATTACAAATGTGGCCCTTTTCACATTCATAAATTCAGGTATTTATCTTCCTTGTTCTATTGACTTTGAAAATCAATACCTACATGGATTCATCATCAATATGTAACACATTTTTGGTCCTCCTACTAGTCTTTGTGATGAATGTTTTGGTTGCTGAAATAGCTAAGAGGAACCCAGAAGACAGGAGAAAATTTCCCGTCTGCCCTACATTGCTTTACATACTAGATAGATGTTATTGAAAAGCAACCTGGAACTAAGTTAATTATTAGTATGTCTGTTTTATAGATGAGGAAACAGAGGTTCAGATAGGTGGTAAGAATAGGTAAGATAGGTAAGAAAAATATATTGTGAGGATGCCTGCTAATATTGATTTGTGTAAAGGAATAAATAGCATCCACATACTATCTTTTCTTTTTTTTAATGTTGGCATCTAAAAGAAAACCTGGGGCCTTACTTCTATAGGACAATCAACTATATACCACTACCATATATATGTCTATATATATACATATATAGACATATATATGTGTATATATATATATCTCAGGTCCCTAATTTGATGGGAAGCATCCTCATTCATATTCACAGTGTCCAAGGGTGATTGTGATGGTTCAGTGCTGGGATCTAGCAATGTGGTAAGAGGAACTGCCAGTGCTATATCCAGCAGTGCTCAGAAACCAAGCAGTGCCAGGCATCATAGCATGAAATGCTCTCTTCCATACAATTTTTTGTGAAGGATTGGCTTTAAAAATTGTTTAATGGTCCCAGTAATCAAACCCAGAGCCTCAAACACACAAGGGAAATGTTCCATCACTGAATTATATTATTGGATTGAGTAGCATGTAAAAATTTTAGCACCATTTATGTTTTAAAAAAATTCTCGATTGTTAGCCTATAGGCTATTGAGATAAAAGAAAAAAGATTATAACTTCCTTCCATAAGAGGTTTTATTATGCCTCACAAAAGTTGGTAAATTAACCTCATTTCATCAAATACAATGAAGAGGGAAGAAGGAGAAAGAGAAAAGGAAAAATTAGGAGGGATGTCAAAATACTAGAAGGAACCAGAAAAAATTATGGAGAAAAGGACTTGCTATCCATATTGCAAATCTCAGTCCTAAACCTGAGCCTCCTAAGCAAGACATGGGAAGCTGAAGATTTGTCTTAAAATCTTAAATTATAAAAGAACAGAAGGGGGAGGAGTAAAGAGATGGAGAGAGAGAGAAAGACCTTGACAATGTTTATAAATTCTATGTAAGGCATAAAGTGCCTTATCTTTAAATGCCTATTTAAATGCCTATTTAACAACTACTAAATAAGCCAGATGCTTTGATAGGCACAGAGTAGAAAAGGTGATCAAAGGTTTATAAAGTGTAACTTGACTTCTTCAAGCTGTTTTAATCTACTAAACACAGTTGTCAGGGCAGAGATATAGTACACAATTTATTAGACCAAATTGAATTAAAAATAATCCTTTGTAAAAATTTAAAATGAATTAAAGCTTTTTATTGGAATTAAAAATATATCATCAATTTTGGCTCAATTGCTTTCAAGAGGAGATTTTATAGTTTCTGCATTTCTTAAAGACTGATCACACAATTGTAAGAAACATTCAGCCCCTGCACACTGAGACTTGAGCCAGCAATTGGGTGGGATGGTAATCCTTGGTTTATTTGTTCTACTCTCCCTCCCTCTCCTGTTAAGTGTGTAGTCAAGGAGTGAAGAACATGTGAAGTTCCCCGAAAGCAGGATAAATGTGTACAGCAAGATCACTGCATAAAAAGTGCTGATTGATTAAAGACAGATTTCATTTGCCATATTTTATTTCATCAAAAGACATTGCAAGAGAGCAAAAATGGAAGGGGTGCATTATTTTAAATATCCTCTACCTGGCACCTAGGCCATCAGAACCAAATTTTTTTTCACCCAAGCGAAGCTGTTACCTTTTAGTGGTGACTGGTTTATTGACTGCTAATGCTTAAAAAATGAGATTAAATCAGGCTCACGGTCTTTATTACAAGGAAGATATATGCTCCTTATGCATTCCAGTGGTTTGGCAATCTTAACCTCAGCAGAAATAACATTGATGTATGCTGTGTTGCCAAACAGCACTGTGAGTCTTTAAAATGCTGTGAACAGCCTTATTGCCTTGAAATGATACAATCTAATATTAGATTGTAACTCAGTGACTGAATCTGCCAGCCTATCCTTGTATGGAATATGAAAATCGAAGCCACTTTATTTTAATGTTGGTTGCACAAGGATGGGATCTTTCCTCATCTCACCATTGAAAGAAACCAGATAAGAATGAACCTCATTTGCTCAAAAACTAATATTCTAACCATCAGGTCATTTTCATCAAAAGCTCATAAATCTGTATTAAGTTCTTAAAATGCCAACTCTCTTCATTGCAGTCAGTTGAGCCACCTTGGTGTTCAGTCTTCTTGATGATTAGAATCTGAGTCTACAGATTCTCTCAAAAGAGAAAATCATAAAAAAATGCTTATCACGTATCATCAGGAAAATCCAAATCAAGACGACAGTGCGATAACAACTTACCCAGTGAAGATTGCACATATCAAAATATTGGGAACAATTTGTATTTGTGAGGATATGGTATGAAAGGAACAGGACAACATTAATCCAAGGATGTATGCACACCACTATTCATTGCAACATTCAGTACAATAACTAAGACATGGAATCAATCTAGATGTTCAAAAACAGATGAGTGGATCATATATATATATAGATATAAAACAAAAAACCACTTAGCTGTAGGGAATGATGAAATTTGCTATAAGGATGGAACTAGAAGATATTATGTTAATTGAAGTAAGCTAGAAGAAGGGTAAATACATAAAGATTTCACTTATATGTGATATTTAGAATGACTGCATGAAGAAATTCAATGGCTTAAATGGGAGTTGTCTTAAACACTTTAGGCCCCAGAGTATAGTGAGTAGAAGGAGAAGAAATACACATGAAACAATGGAGGCCAGGGGCCAAGTGGTCTCAGGTGCATTGGTGGTGCTAAAAAACAAAAACAAAAACAAAAATAAATACCCAAGCCAAAGTCAACAACAATAAAATCAAGAGACCCAAACTCTGACAATTTAAAATTTAAATGGGCCTGTTATGCTTGCAGGCTTGGTGGCAGGGGTGGTGGTATGGGATGCATTCTGGGAACATTGGTGGAGGAAAGTTGGCACTGGTGATGGCATTGGCCCTGATACATTGTATGTCTAAAACTCAAGTATGAAGGTCTTTGTAAATCACAATGGTTGCAATAGAAAAGAGAAAATCTAACTGTACCCTGGCTACTCCATTTGGAGAAGATCTCTAGGAAAGCAGCTTTTACTTTAACCTTTAGCACTTTTCTGCTTTAACTTTTAGTCATTCTCAATTAAACATAAAGACCTTTGGTTTCCTCTAAGCTTTATGCTCGTCAATCAAATTTGACATTTATCACTCATGCTCCAGGTGGCTGATAGACTTTGTTTTTATGATCAGGCTGACAGTTAATTTTTGCTTTGAATAGAGGGGACTTTATGTATACCAGGATTTACTCTTACTCTACTAAAGCAGATGAAGGTCCTGCTAAGTAGGTTGGCCTAACCTTATTTTAAGAGGGAGGAAGAGGTTTCTAGCACATGATAATTAAAACTTGATTGGTCCAACGCTAAATCAAGCTAGAGTGACACAATATCTCTAAATGTAGATCCAAACCATCAAAACATGTCCATTTGGGTATGACTGAAAAGAGGAATCATGTTTACTGAGGAAAAGAAGCTATAAAAGACAAGAATGGCCCTGGGTTTATGAAATAATTGCACAATTATGGGTTTCCTCTCATAACACCAAATTAAAAAAACTTTTTCATTTTCAACTTTATACACTTTCACTCAAACATTTGAATAGTAGGAATTGACAGTGGTGATCCTGTCTGATTGTCTAAGAAAGTAAGTCCTTACTCTCTTTAGATCCAGCATTATTGATCAAATAGAATTTGAGCAAGACAACTCATGTCAAATAGCCAAATAACAACCCATGGGGCCAATGTTTTCTCAGAATTAAAGATTAAACTTGAAAGTTGCTCTTCAAATATTCTTACTCATTTGAAGATGAAATTTATTTTAAGTTGAATCAATTCATTTTTATTTGTATCCTATGCCATAACTTGCAAAAGTTTGAACTCTTTGCCAAGTCATTATAAAGAAAAATACCATTCTTTTCCTACAAGACTAAAACTGTTAGGCCAAATATAATAAAATGAATAGCAAAGTGATAAATTCCATCTTCCCAATGTAAATAGTACAGAAATTGAAATATCCATGGGTTTTGAAATAATTAGGGTCAAACCACTTGAAAATATCCCAATGAAGAAAAGTAAAGGGCTCATCTCATTACTCAGTTCTAGAGCAAGCTAATTATCAAACAATAAGATACCTTAAAGCAATGATAATCATTCTTTAGACACAAAACCATTGAATAATTCAAAGCAGATATTTTTTAACATTTTCACAATTAATCTATAAAATACAATGAGGAAAATATAAATGAAAGCTCCAACACTTAGACCACAAAGAGGTCTTTAATGATATGATGCCATTGGCAAAGGCTAGGCAATGAAAACTACACAAATGTGACACTACATCAAATTAAAAAGTCAATGTATGGTTAAAAGAAAATTAAAAATAAAAAGCAGCTAACTCAGAGACACAAATATTTTTACTCAATACATCATATAAAAAGGTTGAAAACCAGGAAATATAAATACAAAGATCAATAAAAAACTTTGAAAGCCCATCAAGAAAAGGGAAGAATACCACTACTCTGAGCAAGATCAATGGATATTTAACAGGCACATGTAATGATGCTCACCATCACTTATTAGTAAAGCAATATCAAGATAACAATGAGATAACATCTTATACCAGAGAGACTGGTGCATATAAAAATACTAGGAATAATAAGAATGATTTATAGTGGTGGAAATATGGTTAAAAATGAAATCACTATTTGTGGGTATGACTGGTCCAACCCCTCAAAAAGCAATTTCAATGGTTCTTAGTAAACTCAAAATTGAGTTGCATATGATCTAGCAATTCCAATTATGGGGATTTCTCCCCTAAAGAGAAAAACAAAAAATATTTTTTAAAACATCCACTATTCATGGCAGCTAAGATATAGAATTAACTTAGATGTCCAATGGCATACAAATGGATCATTAATGTGCTATATGTACACCGTGTAATATATTAAAGTTGTAATGAAATAGCCTGAGAAGAAGGATAAACTTAGGAAAATGTGATATTTAGAATAACTAGATAAGAGAACTCAATGGTTTACATGGGGTGGGGGGAATGCCTAGATAACCCTGGGCTCCAGAGTTCAGGAAGGAGAAGAAAGTAAATTGCGTGAAATGCTGGGGAAGAGAGACAGATGAGAAAAAATGTGGGTAGGGAGTCAATAAGTATTTTAATATCAATAGTGCAAAGGACTGATAACACTATCTATAACACAGAATCAACAGCACTGAATTCATGACTTTAACATGGAATTAATAATATGTCCCTCGAGGTAGCAGGCCGGAGGTAAGACTGGAGATTAGGGGAAGGAAACACAACAATAGTGTGGAAAGTTGACACTGGTGGTGGGATCAGTGCTTCAATATCATATGTTTAAAACTCAACTATGACTAACTTTGTAAATCACCATGGTTTAATAAGAATTAAAAAACGGGGGGGGGGATAAAAAAAGAATTAAAAACATCTCCACAATATGGGTCAAACAGTTGAAAGCCCATTACATTGTAAGGCCATGAGAACTGAAGTCAGAACAGATAGATCTTGTGTTTTTCATAATGTTATGTTAATTGATAAGAGGTATCCTGTTAGGACTCCCAGAAATCAACTATCTCCACTTTTCTTAATACAAAGCATAATGTTAATGCAAATTCACTCTGAGTAAGGAGGAAATAGTAGCAGAAAGTAGAAAAAAACTGAGTAAGGAGAAATTGTGGCAAAGAAAAGGAGGAGAAGGAAGACTCACATACCCGCTACTGCAACTTTGGCAGTTCGACTAATGATGGAGCCCGCATCTCCCAGAGAGGCTTCACATTGGTAAAGTCCCTCATCAGGCTTGTGGTGTCTGGAGTGAAGTATGTTTTCGATTAACAGAGATCCATTTGGAAGCTGCTGTTTCCTGTCATCCATCCCCAGGGCTAGGTGGATGCCATCTTTCTTCCACTTGATAACTGGGACTCCGCGGTCGGACTCTGCAGAGCAGTTCAGGAGGACATTCCCTCCTCGCATGGTGATGGCATCCGAAGGCTCCGACAGGAAGTGCAATGCTGTAAATGCCTTAATCTGGAACCCTGAAACGAGATACCACCAGCAGACATGTTGACTTACTCAAATAGTGATTTAAATTTTCTGAAATTTTAGAACTCTTTTCTTTCATCTGTATAAAAAATTTAAAAGAACAAACTGGTCTTAGCGTTTATTTATATATTTATTTTTATATATTTATATTTTTCTTTTTGGGCCACACCCTGTGACTCTCAGGGGTCACTCCTAGCTACGTGCTCAGAAATCACTCCTGGCTCCGGGGACCATAAGGGATGCTGAGGGATCGAACCAAGGTCCTTCCTAGATCAGCCCCATGCAAGGCAAACACCCTACCACTGTGCTAACACTCCCAACTCCAAGCTGGGTCTTAGTAAAGTGTCCACAAATAATAGCACTTAAAATAAAGCATGATATAATAAATGAGGAAAATAGTGAGATAATAATGATAAAACAATTACTCCAAAATCTAACAAGAATAATTAAGAATATTCAAATCTAGATAGGCTTATCATTGGTCAGTGTTTGAGAACTAAGAAACTATAGTTTTCAAATATAACTACATATTTTAAAGTAGTATAATTGGTTGTGGAGTAACTAAAGTTTGAGGAACTGTTTTTATGTTTATATTTTAAATATAAATACTACTAGTTAAAAATGTATAACTCAGTCATGTTATTTTATTATTGAACAATAAATTATGTAGTAATGGACAGTGGGAAAAGTATTGTAACATGTAAGCGTATGGAAAGTACTCATTTTCACTTACTATAAGGGAAAAAATTAAAATGGCAATGCAATATTTTCTAGCATCAGTAAAAATAGTATATATAAAAAAGACTAAAAATAAACAGCATTGGCAGAGATGAAAAGGAACCTGCATTAACTATTGGTGGCAAAGTCATCTTGTCCTGTCTCTACAGGAAAGAGTATTGAGACTTCTCAGATAAGTAAGTCTAGAGTTTCATATGAAGTCTAGTGATTCGACTTCTAGGAGCAAAAATAATAATAATTTCAAAAGGTATATGCAGAGCCAGAGAGAGCATTTAGAGGGTAAGGTGCTCATCTTGTAAATGTCTGACCTGGGTTTGATTCCATGGACCCTGTATGATTCCCTGAGTAAAGGATACCCTGAGTAAGCCCAGAATGAAGAGTCAGGAGTAACCCTGAAAACAGTAAGGGAAATTCAGTACCCCTCTTAGCCCCTCAAAAATATATGCACTCTCATGTTTACTGCAATTCCAAAATACCAATAAGAGTATAAAAACAAGCCTAAAAGTCCAATGATCAGGTGAATGGATAAAGAAGTTGTGGTACATATAAATAATACAATACTATGTTAAAAAGAGAAGACGAATTTGCAGTTTTTCTGTAGCTTGGATGAAACTGGAGGTTAAGTGAAATAAGTCAGAGGAGAATGACAAATATTGGATGACCTCGCACAACTGTGGTATACAGAGATTCAAAACGAGGGAAGAGATGGTATTAAATAATGACAAACTCTTGGCTTTGTTCTACAAAGTTGAAATTACTAAGCATTTGGATATTGGGGTGGCAAAGAGAAAATGAAGAGATGGAGCAGGTTCCAGAATAAAGATGGTTCTGAGCCCTTTGTAATGAAGCAGAAACTTTGTACATAAAACTACAAATAACTTTAACACTATTATAACCAGGGTACCTAGACTACTGTAGTGTACCTGAGACCCTAAATTTGGTGTAGATACCTAAGACCACCCATTTCTGGGAGGGGTCTTGGGAACCGGATATTAGGTGTGACCTTACCTGCAAGACCCGGCCCATTCCTGGGAGGGGTCTTGGAAAAGTTAGATAAGGCTTGGACCGAGGGGATTCGCCCCTTTCAGCCCTGCTGAGCTCGCTGGCTTTGGGGTTTCTGTGTTCTGGTCTTGGACCGGCATGGAGCCCAAAGGGAAGATGGCTGAAAGGAGTTTAAGATGCAGGGCCAAGAATAACTAGTGCTTAAAAGGTTATGAGATAGGCCACACACATGTGGTAAACAGGGCATGAATAAAGTTAATGCTTCCTGAAGCCTGCCTGTGAGTGAGTCTTGATTACGCTGATCACCTGGGCCTGGGACCCGCCGGCTGCATGGGGGATGAAGCCACGTGGCTGGGGCCTAAGCACAAAGGCCTCCATCCATTGCCATCCAGCCCCATTGCTAATTATTTAATGCAAGAGACTACAATAGTAATAATAATAATAATAATAATAATAATAATAATAATAATAATAATAATAATAATAATAATGCTACACAACTTGCATTTGTTTCATGAGACTTTCAGAAACAAGTCAATAATCTGCTCCTTAAAAATTACAAATCTGTAAAGTGTCTTAATTTCTACCCAAATGTTGCAGTCAATAAATCTACAATTGAACAATGTATCTGAATTTGTAACCCATAAAGAGAAATGAACATAAGATATGCACAGAAAAAAATAAAAAAATATGTAAGAATCCTAAGATGTGAACTAAGTATCATTATATACTGGATTTTGTCATTTTGTGATTGCTCACAAAGCATTTAGCAACATGTTTGAATGTTCAATCCAAAAGATTGAAGAGTTTTCAGGAGGTCATCTGTTCATCTTTTCTCAGACAGGTGTAAACCTAAATTATTCAAGTAAAATCACTTTCAATTTTATTGTTAATGATCTCTGGGGCAAGAAAGTCTGTGAAGTCCCTTGGTAGCTCATTCTCAATATTTAATCATTCTTAAAGTCTAACAGAATTTTCAATTTCCATTTAATTCCAATTTCTGAATCATTATGTTAAAAGAGCAGAGAAGATGGAAATTTCTTTAGAAGAAACTTTAATTATTTTGATGGCTATATTTTTTGGTTTGATTTGGTTTTGTTCTTTGTTGTTGTTTTTATTTTTAAACACAGTAAAGATGAGGGGTAACTGGGCTCTGCACTCCAAAATTACTCCTGGTAATGCTCAGAGGGCCATATGGGATGTCAGGAGTCAAAGCCAGGTCAGCTGCATGAAAGGCAAGCACCCTACCATTTGTACTATCACTCTGTTTCCCTATTTTGTTTCTTTCTTCTTTTTGGTGGGGGGGATTTGGGCCACATTCAGTGATGCTCAGAGGTTACTCCTGGCTATGCACTCAGAAATCACTCCTATCTTTGGGGGACCGTATGGGGAACCTTGGTCTGAGGTCAGCTGTGTGCAAGGCAAACTCCCTTCCGGTGAATCACCTCTATGGCCCTTTTTGTTTCATTTTTAAAAGTAAAAGATTATGCTATGCTGCTGGGGACCCTAGGGACATTCTGGCTGGAAATTTGAGTGTATAGCCTTATTATATAGTATTTTTTCTATTGATGCTTAGAGGATAAAATGGCCATATCTGAAGAGTGGGGGGACACCATGCAGTTTTTTTTTTGGGGTCACACCCGGCAGTGCTCAGGGGTTACTCCTGGCTCTATGCTCAGAAATAGCTCCTGGCAGGCATGGGGGACCATATGGGACACCAGGATTCGAACCAACCACCTTTGGTTCTGGATCGGCTGCTTGCAAGGCAAACACCGCTGTGCTATCTCTCCGGGCCCGACCATGCAGTTTTATGGAATTGAAGTCAGGCTTTGGCACATTCCAGCCGTGTGCCATGCCACTTCAGTTCTCTCACTAGTCTGCTGTTTCCTTTCTTTAAAAGCATCGGAACCTTCAGGGGTCGGGTCTTTTTGTATTTAGGCCAAGGTTATTTCTTTCCATGTCCCTCATATTTTGGTGGGCCTATGCAAACAATAATTGCCACTCTAACACCATTTTTGCTGTGCTCCTTTGACTCTAATCCTTAAAAAGAACCCAGTTAAGATTTGAGGTTAACTTAAGCTAATATGCATGAATATGGAAATGTAAAAAAAATGCTATGCCTGTAATGTTTAAGGAGTTATGTAAGTTTTATGGCTTTAGATTGCCTTGTGTGCTGTTAAGAAATATTATAGTGTGTTACAATCTTAATGTTCTTTGGATGAAATTTCAAAGTTGGGATATCAGCAAGGGGACTTCTGAGAATTATGTTATGTATTGTCCTTCCACTGTAACTTTACCTTGTCCTCTTTCTTTGCATCCTTGTTCTCATAATTAAAAAAAAAAAAAAAGAATAAAAAAAAAAAAAAAAGCATCTCCAAACTCTCCCAAAATAGTCTTTATAATTCATACAATAGAAGCCAGCTTCATTACATACTTTTCTTTTTCTGTCAAAATAATTAATGTTTAAAGGTCCGCGGTTCAATCCCCCGGCATCCCATATATTTCCCCCCAAGCCTCAGCGCTTAGCCAGGAGTAACCCCTGAGCATCAAATGAGTGTGGCCCGAAAAACTAAAAAAAAAATTAATGTTTTAATACTTTGTAAAATTGTTCCAATTTTTTATCATTAAACTGCCTACTTTAGATCACCTAAGTGACCTATATAATCATTACTCTCAGAAAGATTGACTCATACCAGAACCTACGGGAAGGTTTATTTCTGTCTTTGTATTGTCCAACATGAAGACATCCAAGAAATGAGTAAATTTAGTTAGAGTTGATAGTCTTAGGAGAGGGGTGGTTAAAAGGTACTCAAAGGACTTTTCCTAATTAGCAGAATACTGGCACCATCAGCTCTGATGATGGGAGGGCCCAGTATTCACTCTTTTGACCTTTAACCTCTCCCAGAGAAAGATAATTCAGAGACATTTTGCATTAGCTTCCTTTATACACCCTTCCTTTAGACACCCTTTATTGAGATATAAAGACTCACATAGGCTTGATTAATATTAGATAAATATTTATCTATCAACATCTGCCCTTATTCCTATGTTGATTGGCCCTGAACAATAAATACTAGAAACAGGAAAGTCTCTCAGTCCACAAGGCTGAGAGATGCCTGATTAATGCTTTTCTCTATTATCTGCCTTGTTTTCTTAATCTTTGCTACATCTCTGCATCAGACCCTTTCAACAGGGCTGGACCTTGGCACTGTATAACCTATTTTCCAGTGAATATAAACCTAAATAGCTTTGCTATCTCTCTATTTCTTCATGATGGTAGTTGCTACTTTAATTTTTTGTAAACCTTGTATTTGAAATCTTTTACTTTACTCCTATTAAATTTAATCTAATAAGCAGCATTATTCATTGCTGGGCATTTACTCACTCAACTAGGTCATTAATCCAAAGAAAGCAGCTGAAATTTTCCTCAAATTAAAACCATAAAATAACAGTGAACATTAAAGCCTATTGTGTATACTAATGTATAGATCCCAAAATATGCAGCCTCCAATGGGTTACCAGTGGTGCCCTGGTAGAAAGGCATATCCTTTGTATGGGAAGGCAGGCTGGAGGAATTTGCCCCTGCTGTGAGATTACAAACTGGGAGAGACAGAGGGGGCCTGTTGCCTGTTTGTGTTTCTCTTCTTTTCTGTCTCCTGAACCTTCCCTGAGAGGGCTGAGAAGGGTGCAGTAAAAACTCTCTCCTAGAGGCTCCAGAAGAGCATGGCCACTCTGCTTCACTTCACAGACACACACTCTTTCTAACTAAAGAATCCCACCATAACATGCAAAAAAAAAAAAAAATCACAGTACAAGAGTGACAATGGGGAAACCTCCCAGGCAAACACCATGCACAGAGAATGAAGATGATAGCTCTGATGACCCAAAAAATACCAACCATCTGATTAATCTCTCAGATAAGGAGTTTAGAATAGAAATATGGAGAATCTTCATGGAAATCAAAGAAAACGTATCTCTAGCTGCACAGAACACAAAGATAGAAATCAGAAAATTCCAAACTGAAATAACAGATTTGAAAAACACGGTAGCTGAACTGAAAACCTCAATGAAAAGCCTCTCCAACAGGGTAACAGCAGCCGAGGACAGAATTAGTGAACTGGAAGATGAAATCTAACATAAGCAGTCTCAACTCCTGACAGCCCCCAAATCTCCCTTTCTTCAAAGATATTTTGTTTATTCAATTGTACTCCATGATTTAATGTCACTCACAATTGATTTTATGAAGTCATTCAGTCATACAATTTGTCAACATCAATCCCATCACCAGTGTCAGCATCCTTCTATCAATGGTCCCTCCACCCCACTCTCATAGCCTGCCTCCTTGACTCCTTTTAAGTTTGATTATTATAATACGGATCTTACATTATCAGCTCTGTTAATTATATAGTTATCATAGATTGTTTTGAACCATAACCAACCCATATTAGCACTTTTGCTTCTTCCAGTAAGTGTTCATCAAATTCATAGTCTTGTAATTAAGCCTGTAGTCCTGTTCTTTATGAATTACTCTATGACTAAGAGTTTTTATAAGTGTCAAATTATCATTCTCTCAAAATTTTTAAATGTAGGTCTTGGACCAGATTTGTAACTCAGTGTCAGTATGGAAACTTCCAAAACTTGAATGGATTGAGATATTTATGGAATTAATTAAGCTAAACTTAATGAAATGGGATCTGATTTTGCAGCAAATTCCTTCTCAGTGTTGATATGATATCCTCCTAACAAGAAAGGAAACGCAAGCAAGTGAACATTAAGATTGAAATATACATAAAGAATGAAAAGGCATAAGTTCTAATGTCCTTGAATATTGCGCCATTTCACTAAAGCAGTCCTTGCAATTTCTATACAAGTAGCGTCAATATAGCAGAAATAAATTTAGAATTCATGACCAGGCAAGAATATGTAAAAGCATTTATTGCCTTTTAGTTCTTCTTGGGGCCTATATTTTAACAACAACCTCATGTTGAACACCTTATTTATGTCACAGAACACATAATACATTTAATGCAGCTGTTTATGACAATATGTTAATGAGCACATGTGCCCATTATCACAAATAAATAATCCACTTAATCTGAAACAAGGAGGTTATGACAGCTTTCAGTGCCATGAGTGCATAATTTAATAAAGTTAAATAAAGATTAACTTTTCTTTAGCACAATTATCCTTGCAGTTCCCTGGCAATTTGAGCCTTTGTATTCCTTTAAACAATTACCTTTTGAATATATGGCTCTGGAATAAAACAACCCACTGCTTCAAGCAAATAGTTTTAGTAACTGAGATTTTAGACAAAATGAATGCAAGCAGAGTCTGTTTCCAAATAACAGCTGTGCTGCCAGTGAAACTCTCTCCAACTTTTCAGCCTGTCTTAGACCCAAGCTGCCTTCTTTCCCTTGGGTCTTTCAAAGGGATTAAATAATGCCCACAATACATCACACTGAGTTTAATTTTAGTTAAGTGCTCCCTTTTCTTTAGGAGTATTTAATCTCTAACACATATATGAGATTTATTTTACCAGGACATATATTTTCCTGATCGGTACATAGTGGATTGAAGTAATATATTTTATAAGTATATACTTTACCAGTACATATTAAGATAATATAAAATGTTCTTTAATTTTATATTTTTTATTTTTATATATCTAAATGAACTTTTTTATCGTGACTAACGTGAATGACAAGTCTTTCACAGTTATGTTTAAGGTACAAAGCGACAGTGAATTAGGGCTCTTTGAGGAAGTCTAATGGATGGCCAATAGACACTTGAAAATATTCACCATCACTCATCATTAAGGAAATTCAAATAAAGAAAACAGTGAGGTGCCACCTTACAACAATAAGGATGACACACATAAAAAAAATAACAAAATCTTTGTTGGTGGGGATGTGGTAAGAAAGGAACTCTCATCCACTGTTGGTGGAGATGCTGCCTGGTCCAACCCGTATGGAAAACAGTATGCATGGTTCTCAGTAAACTCAAAATAGAGCTGCTATATGACCTAGCAATAGCACTCCTGGGTATCTATCCTCAAGATAGAAAAACATTCATCCAAAAATATGTATGCACACCACTATTTATTGCAGTACTCAGAATAATAGCCAAGACTTGGAATCAATCTAAAGTCCAACAAAGGAGGAGAGGATCATGAAGATGTGGTACGTATACACAATGGAATACTACATAACAGTTTGAAAAGATACAATCATGCAATTTACAGCAAAATGGATGGAAGGAGAAAACATTATGTTAAATGAACTAAGCCAGAAGAAGGATAAATACAGAATTACAGCACTTATTTAAGATACTTAGAATATATAAACATAATACTTCATAATATAAAATGTTTTATATCAAAATGTTTCTTCTAAGAAATTGTAATTAACAACATTGATATAATGCATGAGAAAAAAGGACAGAGGTGAAATTAAAGACACTCTTGAAATGTGAGGACTTTTGCTCAAAATAATTGTGATTACAATTAGAAAATTTAGATCTTAATGAAGGTCCAAACCAGAGTCCCATATCTTTGAAAATAAAAACTAATCAGAAAGCAAATAACATTTTTTGTTGGATGCACACCCAGTGGCGCTCAGGGGTTACTCCTGGCTCTATACTCAGCAATTGCCCCTGGCAGGCTATGGGACAATATGGGATGTCAGGAATTGAACGGGGTTCTTCCTGGTTGGCCACATGCAAGGCAAACGCCCTACAACAGTGCTATATCTCTGGCAAGCAAAGAACACTTTTGAAGAGTGTGAAAATATGTCCATCCTAACAATGGAGTCAATTGTTAAAATATCATTCAGAGCAAAGAAAGTTTTTCTTTATATACTTTTGCATAGTTTTTATTATTAAGATGTTGGTGTTCATTCTTTTGAACCCTCTAATATTAATATTTCTATTAATTGCTTCATAAAAACATATAAAATATTCTTTGCAGATTCCCCAATTTAACCAAAAAAATCTATGATACATTATCATTAACCAGAATTCCTGGTGAGAAAAAGTGGTTTTGTACCACTGTTTCTTTGTCTCTCTGTCTCTCTGTTTCTCTGTGTCTCTTTGTCAATGTCTCTCTTTCTCTTAATGATCACACAGCAGAGATTTCTAAGATTTCATGGCTAATATTTAAGCAAATAACTATCAATTTATTTAACTAATTGGCTAATTGTTTTCCTTATCTATCTCAGTCTAAAAATATTAATATAAAAAGTAATAGAATCATATTTTCATCAGATATCATTCCTTTTTTCCATGGAAGTATAGCGACATTGAAAATATTATTATTGCTATTTGGAGACCCAACAGGACTGGCGGTGCTTTGCTATTGCAGCTGGGACAGGCACACTCATAGGTGAACCATGTGGTCTGACAGGTATAAAGGGAGGGGAAATTGACCCAGGCCTGGACCTCAGCCACACCTTCTGACAGGTAAAGGGAGAGGAAAAATCTTGCCACGGTTGGGTGAGGTGGAGGGGACCTATGCCTTCTGGCAGGTAAAGTGAGGAAGGAGACTTGAGAGCGAGGCCAAACCTCAACAACCATCATACTCACCTAGAGCCTCACTCCAGAGAAGGGACCCAGCCCCACACCATAGGTGATAAAGGAGGGTGAAATCTGAAGGCTGTGCACTCCAAGCCAAACCTCTAAATGCAAAGAACTATGGGTAAACTAAGGAAGACCCAACAACTGGGGATATGGAGAGAAGTCCTAGCAAGTTTCCAAGTCCATCAAAAAGCATGGGCCCAATAGATGAAGACCTAAAAACTCAATGCAAGCCAGGGCAAAAGAAATCAAGGAATCACTAGCCAGTGAGTTCAAGAAATCCACAGATGAACAAATCAACCATCTCAAAGAAGAACTTTTACAGAAGACGAGAGAATCCATACAAATGGAATTAAAGGAAATAAAAAATGTCTTAGGGGGCCATCGAGGTGGTGCTAGAGGTAAGGTGTCTGCCTTGCAAGTGCTAGCCAAAGGACTGTGGTTCGATCCCCTGGCATCCCATATGGTGCCCCCAAGCCAGGGGCAATTTCTGAGTGCTTAGTCAGGAGTAACCCCTGAGCATCAAACGGGTGTGGCCCCCCCAAAAAAAAAGTCTTAGCAAACTATAATAGCAGAATTACACAGTTGGAGAATTGCATAGAAGAACTTGAAGAACTAAAAACTAAAAATGACAAAGAAGCCAATAAGGAAATAAAAGATATGATGATATGAATGTTATTATTATTATTATTTGAAGCAAGGGCTTATACCAGTTCTAGCAGTACTTACAGGCTATTGCAATACTTTTGGATGTTCTTTGGAGGTGTTCCTTTGGAGGAGCATACTCAGTGCCAGATATCAAAATGGGATCTTAATTGCATATAAATTAAGCACCTTACTACTTTCATTATTTCTCTAGCCCGTTGTAAAATAGTAGATTGTACATATATAACAAAGCTAAACTTTCTGTGGTTTCCAAGTAATATAAGAAAGTCAAGGGAAAAGCTTTGGCATCTATTTTGTTTTGGGGAAGAGTTTCCCAGACAGTGTTCAGGTTCCAAGGATTATTCCTAGTGATCTTCAAACAAACCAGGCTTAACCATTCAATCTAAGGATCTCACACTGTCACTTTTATCAGCCCAGCAATGCTGAGGCCATCAGGGCCACATTCATGATTAAGGGTGAGGGTAGTTGTTGTAGTTCTAGGGATTGAACTCAGGGTCTTACACATGTGAAATATGACTTCCTGATTCTAAACAACCCAAAACATTCTTTTCCTTTAGATTTATTAAACATATATAATCATCAGAGGTAAGATGGTTAAGGGTAATCAATGTTTATCTTAATTCAGTATCTGGACAAGATACTCAGAGAGATAGTTCAAAAGCTGGAGTGCATGCTTTGAATCAAGAAGATTCAAGTTTGATTCCTGGAACCCCAAAGTCTCCTGAGGACAGAGCTGGGAGTGGTCCCTGAGTACAAGTGGGTATGACCCAAAAATCTTGTCTCCCCCAAAAATAGGTATCAGAAGATTGTACAAATATAAGGCACCTTCATTTCATGTGACAAAGTAGGTTTTATTTGAACACTGTGTATTGCCCATAGGGCACATCATGCATGATTCCTGAGTACAGAGACAGAAATTGATTTTTTTTGTGCTTACCATCCTTAACAGATTCTTACTAATTTCAAAGATCATAGGAATAGCTAGCTTAGAATGGTTTTCTTTTAGGTGTGACATTTTATCTTCAATATCAAACATGGCTGAGTAAGAAAAATAATTCCCCAAGGAGTCAGAAATTCCTCCTTAAGTCTAAAATGTAAAAACTTCTACTTAAACCAATAAAAGTTAAAAAATGAAATTTATGAAAAGAAGTAAGGAGTTAAAAATGAAGCTCATGAATGACTTTAAAGGAAAGAAATGTCACAGAAATCCCCACAGAACTTGCTATGCATAATTTTATCTCTTTTCCTCTTACAGAAACTTTCACATTGGGATACTTGGACATTCTGAGAATCTCAAATTTTTAAAATCAATCTAAAATATCTTGTCTTTACCATATCTTCTCAGAAATAACTGCTACTCTTTTTTTGGGGGGGCCACACCCGTTTGATAGGCAGGAGTTACTCCTGGCTAAGCGCTCAGAAATTGCCCCTGGCTTGGGGGGATTATATGGGATGCTGAGGGATCGAACAGTGGTCCTTCCTTGGCTAGCACTTGCAAGGCAGACACCTTACCTCTAGCGCCACCTTGCCGGCCACCTATCTGCTATTTTTATTATGATTGAACAAGATATCTCATTTGAAGAAAATTAAATTAGTCTGTGGTTGATGGATGAGCATAATTAATTTTTAATCCATCAAACATCAAATACATACAGTATTAATTCTAACTAGTCCTAGCAAAAGCTTATGTTAGAGATTTGCTGCAATGATGTGAGACATTTTAAGAGCAAAATAAAGTAATCATAAGTAGCAGTATTCTATATATTCGTGAGCTTTATGTGACTTAATACACAGAACATGAATGCTTTATTAAAATGATTACATTAAATGAAAAATGTTACATCTAAACATTTTTAAAAAACTATGATTTCTAAATATTACTATCCTCATATACTACTACTCTGTGAGATACTACATATCCTTACATAAAATATACTACTCAATGGAAATGAACAATCTCTTATACTCTACTTCAGACCTGTCACTCATCCATTCCAAAACTCTCTGAGGCTGTATACTCCTGTACTCTAACACTTGGCTATTCTTCTTCTAAAATATCTGATAATCAGGACAAAGCAATGTATTTTTATGTTGTTTAGAACATGTCACAATTGTTAATATTTGCAACTTAGGTCCATTGCTTTTCTAATAACAAAGACAAAATTATAAAGGATGATGGTCTAAGAAGGCAAATAATTGAACACATATTCAACCTATATATTTTTAATAATATTTTTATTTAAGCACCATGATTACGAACATGACTGTATTTGGGTTCCAGTCATAAAGAGAACACTCCCCTTTCACCAGAGTAACATTGGTGGTGGGAATATTCATCCTGTAATCTTATTTATTTTGGTTATATCTGTAAATGGTGGAAGGGTCCAGAATGCAAGCTGCTCTTGACAATACCTCAGCTTTCTTCTACTATAACTAGTACTCTGTTTAAACTCTAAATGACTCTATTTCATTGAACAAACAAAAATTCTATAGTCAACTGATGTTCAGAATATTTCTTAGAACATTTCTTAATTATAAAAGGGGCTGTTAAAAATTAGTTTGATCAATGGTAATGACAATAATCATATCTCCAAGAAAGTTTTGGTTAAAAATAATGTTCTTGTGTGTCTGGCCATCTTGGAGTCTGTGGAAGAGCCTGGATTTTTAAATAATGGCTATTGCTAGGAAGCTGTGGGTCTGGGTATCCTTGCTGACAATAAATAGGTTTTCTGGAGCTGGGGGGGATCACACAAGTCTTAAAATTGAAGGTTTTCATGTCTGAGATAAAAACTGAATTCTTTCTAGGTAAGAGATTTGTTTACCTGTAAAAAGCAAAAAGTTGGTACAGTGACTCATGGTGGCAAAACTACCTAACAAAATCAGAGGAGTCTAGGAAAAAGATACTCATCTCAGCAAAGTCAACTGAAAAGTATTGGTGCTTTGTACCCCCTACTTTGACAAGAAACAGATAAAATAATTATTGAAGGGATGGTAATCTCTAAAAGAGTATGTACCTTCTAGCTTCTGCTAGGGACTAATTGAGTGTGAAGGTATTCAACCTGAAGATGAACTATTATTATTAATAAAAAGAAACCATACATAAATCATATTTTATGAAAACATTTATGACTTTAAAAAACACAAAGAAAACTGACCAGGAATAGAAGTTATTCTAGAGATTTATTATGTATAATTAAATATAGAGAAACTATGGATTAAAATATAAAACAGTTCCAAAGACTGGTTCAAGTTCTTCCTTTCAATGGTTGCCAGACTCGCCAAATAAAAGTTGATAGCATCAGTCCTATTAGCATTGTATATAAACAAAAATAATGTTTTAGAGTAAATCTATCTTATTTATTTAATTTTGGTTTTTGGGCCACACCTGTTGAAGCTCAGGGGTTACTCCTGGTTATACACTCAGAAATTGCTCCTGGCTTGGGGAACCATATGGGATGCGGTCCATCCTAGGCTAGTGCTTGCATGGCAGATGCCTTACCTCTAATGCCACCACTCCAGCCCCAAGAGCAAATATATCTTAAATATTTATTTTGTAGGAGATGCTTAAACTAAAATGTTATTTAATTTTCAGCGAAAATTCAAATTTAACTGGTCACTGTGTATTTTGGTTGGAAAAACCTGCCCCAACCAGGCCCCATGAACCTGCTTCCATAAGACCATGACCAAAGCAAATAATCAGAGTATGAATTAATATTATTCTGCTCAGTTCTGACATATCTACAGAGAAGAGTAAACTCTGAGAAAGCTACCGGGATTGAATCAGGAAAAGTGATTTTAGGGTCAGGCTATTTGCCAACCTAGTCTAGTATCACCAAATATCTGTATGAAAAGTTGCTGAACCTGATTTGTTCTTGACATTCTGATTTATCCTTCTCTTCCCCCCTTTTCCAAGAGAGAGAATTCAATTTAGAACTATAAATACAACATGTGGAGTTCAAGAAACTCCTGCCCCAGCAGAAATCTTTTTAGCAAGCCCACCCAGAGGTTCCACATCAGACATTCTGAACACATGGCACTTTGCACAAAGCAAAGGCAGCTTTGTTGAGATCAGAGGTTTTTACGGGGCTGGAAGTGTGTGTGCCCCAGGCAACTGTCTGAGTGTCCTCTGGCTAAATTCAATGTTATAGTAAAAAGGATAAGAGCCAAGATAGAGTGGTGGAGTAGTTTCCTCATCCCACTGCTGCTGCAAGAGTGAAATCTCTAGACCACAGTTTGCTTTTGCTGTGTGATATGGGATAAAGTGTAGTGAGATTTATTTCAGCTCAACAGGTAATACCATCTGACAGGGAGGTTATCATTCCCAAAACTCATGCAAAATTAATACCTACAAAAAATAAATTGATGTGTTACTCGATCTGTCCTTAGTTTGAATGCTAAGTCTTTGTTTTTAGTTAACTGCAAGTTGTTCTTCCTATGAGTGTTTGTCTACCCAGTGGTCTTTCTCAAAATTGCAAGTTGAGCTGAGTAGTTCGGCAGCTTTTCATAACTGTAAAGCTATGAGGTGGAAGGCTGAGAAAATTTATATTCAAATTATTTCAACAATGTTTAATTTAATGGGTATCCAGAGCAGCATGGTCTCCCCATCTGGAAAAGGTATGGCTGGTGAGGAGTGGATAAGGTGTCAGTAATAATGAAAAGACCAATCAACCTTCAAAACCTTACTATCAATCAAGATTATAGTATTAATATGCAAAAGAAAACATGGTGATAAGACAAAAATCAAGCATAATCCTATACTGATCACTTGGTATAATCATGTTAAAGTTTATATTAAATTCTTTCCCAGTTTTATTTCCAAGTAATTATCTTTATTATTTTTTATAATGGTTATAATAATATTATTTAAAGGAGAGAGGTAGAGAATTAATTCTAGTCTCTTCTCTTCTTACAAGGACTCCAAAAAAATCATGAAGCTACCACCATTATCACCCCAAATAAACCTTATTCTATCTCCAAATATAATATAGTGCATAGGTTCAATATATCTATTTATTATATGAATTTAGAGGGGTTACAAAGAATCAAACTTTAAGAAATGTAGAATATATACACAGGGAAAGAAGTTCCACAGAAAGAACAAAGATCATATGCCAATTGAGGTGAGAGTATGACTGGTCTTCTCCAGGAACTGCAAGGCTGGGCCAGAATAAAATAAATAATATCTGCTATACCCTGGTTTTCTTTCTCTAAATACCACAAATGAGTGAGATCATCTGAAATGTGTCCTCTCTGTGGCTTAAATATATTGCACACAAAATTTTCCCAGTTCTACAAAAGGGGGTTTAAGCAGAGCAGTTATGGTGTTTCCAAGAGATTAGGTGATGTTTTTTAAAGAAGAAAAGATGTCAGATGTTGCCAAATAGACCAATAGAGCAATTTGGGTAACTTGTGTGCAAATCAAAACCAAACAAACACTCTTGCAGAAGAAAGCTTTCTACACAGTAGATCAGAAGAATAAAAAATTGTCTCATTCTACCCCTCCTAGCCTTCTGCGTGTGGACTAAACCCCTGGACTCAAGTTAGTCAAGAATACAGTGCAGAGCTTGAATGATATAATTTCTAAAGATACTCGGAACTAGTATTCTAAAATAAATCTATGCATCTATACCTATTTACCAGAAATTATTTACCAAAAATTTAGGAAGAAAGTTATCATTGAAAGACATTTGTTATATTCAGCCTGTGACCAGCTTATCACAGACTAAAAGGAGATTTTAAAAAAAAGTGTAATTACTGAAGGTGTCAAGAGACCAACAACCCACCTCATTATCCATAAAATATAGAGATAATTGAATTTTTTCTCTTGCAGATAAAAGACTAAAGAGGTCAGCCTGCCAACGAAGCACTGGCTACTTTATTATGATTCATGAGAAACAAAATATTCATCTTGTGGAAACTGCTATTACAAATATGAAGAATTAATTCCATAAAGGCCTGACAGTTTCAAGGAAAGCCTGAGAAATGCAGCAAAATCATGTTTGATATTCTGGTATAAAGTCTGATGTAGGGGCCATACTGATCGAATATGTCTGTTAAAACAAGTCTAATTTTATAAAAATTGAGGTCAAATTATGGTTTTCATTAAAATCCTGTCATTCATTTTGTCATGTTATTTTCAGGATCTTGTCTCAAAAGAAAGATGATATTGTCCTGTTTAGTCTGTGAATGACATCAAGAAAGAGAAAGCCTATTGACAAGAAGAACATCAACCTTGGAACTGAGTCAATGAGCTTCAATCTTCAGTAAGAGGCCACCAATTAAAAGGGCACTGTCAAACAATGTGCCCACTAAGGTGGTGATGTGCGTACAATGGAAGATTATTAAAGCAAGGATGAGGTACTTTTGGAGTCTACAAATTTAGGTGAAGTGTACCAAGACTATTTGGACAACTTTTGCCTTTCAGGAAACAAAACGAAACAAAAACAGCCAAATACTACCAACAAGGAAAAAACAATTCCCTATTACCAATCACCCTCCTCCCATGAGGGGGTTATACTGGCCACTTCGGAATATAACAGCTTATAGTCTCGATTGCAGCCTGCATAACTCTTTACCAGGCCAATTCCTGAAACACACAAAAGACAAAGCTCAGCGCAAAAACTTCTCTAGGATCAATCAGAAGTCATTGACTCATTTTGATTTGTAGTCATAACAAGTGAACTTGGTCATCAGATTTCCAATATGGCATCACTAAGATGTCCCTTTCAGTACTGCTATCTATTTTTTGTTTTAATTTTTGATTTTTGGCCACATTTCTCTGTGCTCAGTGTTTATTCATTGTCTGTGCTCCAGAATCACTAAAGCTGGAATTGTGTAATGGGCAAGTCCAGGGTTCTAACTCAGTTATGCAGCATGGAAGGTAAGCACTATCATTCAATATCCCTTTGACCAATATTTTTGTTGGTATGTATATCTTTTTTATTGACAGATCTTAGAATAATATGAATTGTAAGTCACTGTATTAATAAACATCAGGAGTCATTAGTTCCCATTTAACAACATGAAAAATGTTAGCACTTCAAAAATAGACACTTTATTCCACATTTACTGTGCATCTATTCTTTCTCTAACAAGTCATATTTTTTTTTATTTTTTTCTTTTTGATACTCAGGGGTTACTCCTGGCTCTACGCTCAGAATTAGCTCCTGGCAGCCTCGGGGGACCATATGAGATGCCAGGATTTGAACCACCATCCTTCTGCATGCAAGGCAAATGCCCTACCTCCATGCTATCTCTTTGGCCTCACAAGTCATATCTCTAAGAAATTTTTCCTGATATTAAAGATTCCAAAAAAGTATAAATGAATAATACTCATGTCTTTACAATGTACAGCCATTATAGACTTTACTTATCACATAGATATTTAGTAAATATGAATCAAAATAATCATTTTTAATAAAACATGTATAATCCATAGTAATTAACAAATAAATTGAGATTAATAATTAATTATTCACTGAAACTTTGATAGAACTCAGGGTATCTTGTTAAGTGAAGTGAGTCAGAACAAATTACAGATCCTCTTACTTTTCTGAGTTATATAGAACAGTATAAGGTATTGTAAAATATCAAAGAGGGTACATAGATTACCCTTTATTCTGAATTACAGGAAACAGGGATCATACCTCTAGGGTATACTAATGATATAAATTTGAGGTATATGTATATATTTAAACCAGAGAGCTCAAAATGCTGAAAGCATGAGACTAAAACTCATTAGCCAAAATTAAAATGGTGCCTTTCAAAATGGTAAAGTGGGGGATGAGAAGGACCTGGGGACATTGGTGGAGGGAAGTTGACACTGTGGGATTGGTATTGGAATATTGTACTCTTGAAACTCAACTATGAATAAGTTTGTAAATCATGAAGCCCTAATAAAAAGTAAAGTAAAAGACAAAAGTAGAAGTAAAAGACACTTTACAAAGAAAATTAATATAAAAGTGCAAAAAATAAACCCATGTAGACCAGCTGAATAACAGAAATAAAGCAATAGTATAACAATTAAAATTGGATATACGTGTTAACATGAATAGCCTGAGATGGAGTTGATTTCTGTAAGTGGGTTGATATTTTTTGCTTTGTAGAACATAAGATACTCAAGGGTATCATAGAGATACTTTTGATGATTTTAGAGATAAACATTAAAAATATGAGCCATAAGGGGGTTATGAAGAAAGTATAGATATTTTCCATTCCGGGGTAAAGCCCAGAACCACATGGTTTCTTTTCTTTTTCCTTTTTAATAGATATGTAGTTTCTATTTTTTTAAATAATTTTTATTGTGACCAATGTGAATTACAAGTCTTTCACAGTAATATTTAAGGTACATAGTGATATTGAATCAGGAGTATTCCCCACACCAGCTTGTCCTCCCTCCAACACTGTTCCCAGCATCCCCCTTTATTGATCCCCTGGACTGCTAGTATAACTGGTCACCTCTGTGCATAGCATGTTGAAGATTGGCTATCAATTCTGTTGTCGTTGACTTTGGGTTTGGTGCTTAAGTCTGATCATTTTTTTATTTCTACTCAATGTTCATACAACAGTTTTATTCTATTACAATCCATTTTTCCCCTTGATTTATGTGGTAGACCAAGATGATTCAATTTATGTAGCTCTGTTTGAAAAAAAAAGATGAAAATGAAAAATAAAAAAAAAAAACAAAAAATGAAAAACAATACAAACAAACAAAAAAAACTAGGAGGTGTCTGTCTAGAGGTTATAGATATCAATTTAAAAAGAAGAAAGGGAAAAAAGTAGAAAATCATAAAAAAAATAAAACAAAAAAAACAACAACAAACGAACACAGAAACCAAAAACCAACATCAACCAAATATACAAAGCAAAAAAAAAAGAAACATAAATCAAACAAATGACCAAAACCAGCAACTACAAAAATACACCACAGCAACAAATACAACAATCAAACAGCAACCACAAGACCTAAAGGAAAAAAAAGAAAGAAATGAAAAAAGGAAGGAGGCCTGATGTGACAAAGCTTTTTTTGTTTTGTTTTGTTTTGTTTTTGTTTTTGCATAGGCACAGTAAATATTGGGGAAATTAAAAAGGGATATCCCTTGGCCTAAAACATACAGGGTTCTTCTGCCCTTGAAGCATATTGTCATGGGAATAAATACAGGCTCCATACACGCTTCTTTTCACACCCCAAGAAATTTTTATGGTGCCATGAAACATCCCACTCAGTAGAAATTTTGGTATTTGCACAAGTCATAGGATGAAGCCTAGAATAGCATCATTCTTTACGGTTCTAGCTGTTCTGTTCCATCACTGTTGTTGTAATCAGTCTTCTGTAATTGGTCTTGGTTTTTGCACAGATCCTAGGATGAGTCTAGGATAGAGTCCTTCATTACGTTTCCAGAAGATCTGCTCCATTGCAGGTCAATGTCAGACCTCTAGGATTAGAGATCTTGGCTTTTGTACAGTCCTAGGCCAAAACCTAGGCTAGGGTCTTTCTTATTGGTCCCAGGACAAGTTTTTCCCAGTCATGGTTGTCAAGGTCAGTTTTCTGTAGTTAGAGATCTTGGTTTTTGCATAGATCAAAGGATAACATGTCTTCTGATTTCATCTTACCGTTAGGTGATGAATAGGACAGCCTGCTCTTAGACTGAATTGATGCCATTTCCTTGTCAGGATGTCATATCAAAACTGGTGCAAGATGGTGCTAGAGCGGTATTAGGAAATTCCCAGGGTGAGTTTGGTTCCTGGCAGCACCACATGGTTTCTGAAACACAGCTGGATGAAGAGTTGGAGGTCCCCCATTAATACTGGACATATTCTCTTGATCTCTGCCACAAGGGCTCCTCATCCTCTGTACCTGGTACTGTCAGCCTGGTTGGCTAATGATCATCATCAGAGAACTACTTGGGGTTCTCTTCCCCACAATGTATAATTCATTAGGAGAGGAAAAAAAAAAAAAACAAGCAGGCAGAAGGCCAAATCAACCCTCTCTCTTGAGCTATAATGTTTGAGCTTGGTTCTAAAGAATTGATAACTTCCAGTGAGGAGTTTGAATTTCTAGCTCTCACCTTGTGCTAAGCTTAATATTTCAATAATATCTTCCTCTTGAAATCAAGATATCATTTACAAGTTCTTTAACAAGAATATTTAGTCTAGAGGTTATGTATCCAGAGACGTTTTGCATCCTAGTCAGTCAGTTATCACACATTATTAAATGTCTACAAATGTCCAAATAATTCACACAACCTTTGAATCTAAAGTTGAGATGGTTTCTATCTTCTTGACTTTCACTTTGCTGCCTCTGATAATTTGTGACCTGATGTTCTCAATGTGCTCCATCTAGTTCAGGGCGTTAATAGACACAGTAGTGGGGAATTCTGTGAATAACACATTTTTTTATGTTGGAAATATATTAAATGCATTTTATCATCATATCATCATTTACTAAAACTCCCCAAAGGGGGGGAAAAAAACAACAGGCTTGGCAGGCTGTTTCTTCATTTACATGAAGAAATATTCATGTTGAAGGGAAAACTACTTTTATTTTTTCACTGAAATTAAACTGACATTTTGTAAGCCCACTACTGCAGCACAAGACATTTTCATTTCCTTTACAAAAATGGTACAAGGGAGCCAGTGATTTGGCTCAGTGGAAGAAAACTTGCTTGCATGAATGAGACTTAGTTTGATTACCAGAAATGGCTGATCCTTTCAGCATTGCACAGAGTGAGTCCCCAAGCACCCTTGGATGTGGGCTTAAAGCAAAATCCAAAGGAACAAAATTTAAAAAGTTAAAGAGAAGTAAGTCCTCAAGATCTACTGTTACACAATCATGCCTAGAAATGTCTACAATGTATTGTTTACTTAAAAAAAATTTTTTTTTGGTTTTGGGCTACACATAGTGATGCTGAGCGGTTACTCCTGGCTTCTGCACTCAGAAATCTCTCCTGATTTGGGGGGCCATATGGGTCACCCGGGGGTTTAAAATGCAGTCTGTCCCAGGTTAGTGCGTGCAAGGCAAACAAATGCCTTACCACTTGCGCTACTGACTCCAGCCCATTGTTTACTTAAAATTTTTCTAAAAGAGATAATTTATACAAAAGGTTTTAATTATGAAAATAACTTTTAAAAGATGACTGGGTACCCTTTGGAAGATGATGAATATATATGTTTATAGCATCTGCATTGGGTGATCATTTTCCTGAATTAATGCTGACTTACAAATTTATAAAATTGTACACAATTTATCTGTACAGCGTTTAGTTTATTGATGGAAACTCAATATTTAATAAAGCAACCTGAATTAATCACTTTTGAACAAATAGTGAACTGCTACCATATATCACCTATATTCTAAAGTTTCTGCAGATTTTCACTATTGTTTTAATCATCACTGATAATTGGTAAGCTACTCTTTAATTTCACTTCATGTATTTAATCTTCTTTAATCTTTAACATCTTCTTTCACATGATCTCTAATTAAAGGAAAATCCAGTGATCCAAGAAAAAAGTGTTATTTTGTGCTCCTACTTAGGAATAGTAAATGTCTAAAATATATCTCAATAATAAATAGCAAGCTCCCTAGATGGCAGAAACTAATTCAGTTGACGGTGAAAGTGTTATAAAACACTCAAAGGTAAATTTATATACAATTAACAGATGAAAAGTAAACCCAGGAGCAAAAAGAGTGTTCAGTTTGTTATCTGTAACACACAGGTCTCCATCTCCAACGTGGGTTACAAAACTTTCCATCATGAAGAGATATTTTACCTATGACCTGGGACAAATACATCTTCCTTTTAATCTGTTTCATTTAACTACACATTGACTCAAGATAAGAAAATACTAGACTTAATAAATATAACCAATGTATATAATAAGGTTACTTTGGGTTTTGTTACATTCTGATTTGTGAGGTTATTTGGTAAATAATTTAAATCTTATTAGTCTGTTTACTATGTTTTTATTGTAATCAAATAAAGAAAATTTGCTTTCAAATTCTTCAGTTTTAAAAATAGCCTGAAAAATATGTCATTGACATTTCATAGCAGGATTAATAACAGTATAGATGTGTGATAGATGTGTGTGCAGCACAGGGTGTTCGTGCGTGTGTGCAGTGTATTTGTTTACTACCTTATGCTTTGAGACCTTTCTCAGGATTATAGTAAGATTTGTTGATGGTTTTCATAGTATTTTATACGTACAAAGCTGTGTTTTAGCTTTCTTTGTTTATTTCTAATATTTCCAGTAACAGATTTATAGGGTATTTGAGGTTAGGGAGTGTTGGGGTCATACCCAGCTCAGGGCTTACTTCTAACTCTGTGCTAAAGAATTCTCCTGACTGTGCTGTGGCGACCATATAGGTCAGCCTTTGTTTAAACCTGGGTCTGCTGTTTGCAAGGCAAGCACCCTGCCTGCTGTACTATTCCTCCAGCCCATAGTTTATGTAGTAGCCTGAGATGGGGCTGCTAGTCAAGGGGAAATTGTGCATTTTAATCAACTGGTAGTAAAGAAGGTGGAGAGAGGTTAAATGGGCTAAATTACAGAGCTCAGAAACAAATCTACTAGTATAATTTAGATTTTTTTTCATTCTGCTCTAAAATTTATTTGATGTCACTATTTTGCTTCTCCAGCTTGACTTTTCTTTTTGTTTCACTTTACATTGAAAGGAGAACACATGGTAAAGTGACACTATCCCATCTCAAAAGAGAAAGCATAATATTAAATTAAATATTTCAGACTTCTCATCTACTCTGGTTACAGCGAATCCATAACTTAAGGGTCTAGTTGTTGGAACCTCCTAGATCAAGTTAATATGGAATTTTAGAGAAAGAACAAAATCAGTTTTCTGATACCTAAAATAACTGGTTACTAAATGGATTATTAGACTATAGAGTTTTTTTCACCCAATTAACCTTAGTAGGAAAAGTCTTGAGTTATCACAGAGAGCACACTCAGGAGAGCCTAATGAGCACCTGCTAATCTTCCACTAAAATACAATGATGAAATTTCTGTATTAGATGAACCCAAGTGCCTGTTAATAGGCAGGAAGGCTGGGGAAGAAAAACCACAATATATTTTCTGAAACCAAATTTAAAATATGTTGGAGTTGAATTTGAATGATAGCACAATGGCTACTTGCTTGCCTTGCAAGTAAACAATTTGGGTTTGATTCTCAGTACTCATATGTCCCTCCAACTCCAAAAGTGATCTCTGAGTGCAGAGTCAAAAGTAAACCCTGAATGTACCCCCCAAAAAAAATAAAAGTAAATTAAAATAATTGACATTCCATTATCCACTTAATTTTCTCCTCAATTCTATTACATTCTTATATCCAACATAATTGAATCTTAAATAACTAGCACTTTTGCTGATTATAATTTATAAATAACAGACCTCTCAAAGTTTCATTTAGTGTTGAAAACATACATGGATCATAAAAATAATGCGGTTCATTATTTTCAAATAATTACAATTATTTGAAATTACAATGAAAGATTTTTTTTTAAATCTGGTTACTGATTAACTTTGGAAATGATGTACCTTTAGCAATAAACTGGAAAAAATATTGATCAGTGCTAGATTTAGGGTATTTAAAATGTTCAAAGAATCAAAAGGAAATAAAAGGTACAGTTTTTAGCACTTAACTTCAGTCATCATTTTCTACTTTGGTCCAAAGTTTGGTTCAATAGCTCTAAGTTTCAACTGTGGTCCCTCAGTTATGGATAAAAACGTCTAAAAATAGTTCCTAACCAGAAGTTAAAGACATTCATGGATGCACTCCTGGGCATATCCTATATATAACATTAGCAATAGATTGCTGAAGGTTTTAAAAATAGTATTTTAATGGAATTGCTTTTGAATCTCAGTGTGTAAGTTTTTAATTTTTTATTTGAAGCATGTCAAACAAATTTTAACTACTAATGTAAAATATAGTAAAACTTTAAAAAATGTGATAGCATGAGCATAGACTAATTATGACATGGCACATTTATTTTTCTCTTGACTAATTTCAAGCTAAATTATTATAGTGATCATGAGGATAATTACGTAATTTTTTACAATATGCTTTTCAGAATGAAAGAGGATAAATATATATTATGCTGGTAAAATATGTACAACTAGAATTGTTTTAGGCAGCTTGAAATATATGGTTTGTAATCTAATTCTATTTGGAGATGATACTGGTGCTTGTACTCTTTAAAAAAAAATCGGTTTATTTTTGTTCAGTAGTGACAAATCTTTTCCAGGCAGTAAAGGCATTCGGATTTAATTGTACTGAAATATAGGATGTACATCTCTATTTTTGAAATATATAAAAATATGCTCCTGGGCTTTTTCCCTAAATTTGAATTATAGAGAATTATTAAATGTTTCTCATCTAAATGCTGATTAACATATATAAAAACTTCTTTGTATGAGGATAAAAGACCAATATCTACTGATAGTAATTGGTAAGGAGTGGCAACAGAATAGTAATACTGGCAGGTAGCTGGAAATAAAATAAAATAAAATTTTCAAAAGGGTGATGGTTTGAGTGATAGAGACTATGAACCCAGAAATATCACACTTCTCTGTCAATCTTTAAAGTGGCTGAAAAATGACACATTAATCAGGGTAGAAAGGACTGAATTTCACTTAGAAGCTATTAGCTCTACTGATTTTAACCAAGAAGAATATTGGCAGAATGAAACATGAGGATTGGGATCACAGGGGAGGTCTCTGCTCCATCACAGTCAATGACTCTCAACTCTACACCTTTTTTGCCTTAATATTGGTGGGTTTCAAGCTTGGCAACAGATAAATATTTTCAGAAAGTGTTTCCATTATTATTTTTGGTTCTATTATTTATTAATTCATACAAAGTGCCTAATATTTTACATGGTATTAATTAACCTCTTCCTGATGTGGGGATAATATAAATGTAACTATGAGATAATGTGAACAATATGAGAGAATATGAATACAAATAATAGTTTTATAAAATTCTTACTATGTAGGAGAAAAGAAGATGGGATTGCATTAATATTGCTGCATATGGTTCAATTCTTTTCCATCAGATCAGGGTGGAAGATTTTAGGGAAAAAGTACAGTGACTAAGGTTTATTGATGAATTATAACTTTCCCAATAGATTATTTGAATTTAAATAATATTCTAACTCCAAATTCCATTTGCATTGGTCAGATTTGTGTCTGCATGTGTGGACTCTGTAACTTTTTGTTTCTCTAAAAAAGAAGAGAATCAATATTTTGGGCTTTGTGGAGTAAATAACTATAAAATTGTCACAAGATTGTTGTCATACACCGTGTGAACATAAATGGGCACATCTTTACATCCTCACTCAATCCCTTGGCCCAGAATATCATTAGAACTACCACCAAATTATTTTAAATGATGTAAAAAACTGAGGTTATATTTTAATAATGTCATTTAATACCATCAGAAAGTAAAAACTGGATAGAAACAATTTGCACTTAATTCTATAATTTAAAAGCACTTCTCTTGGGATAAAGTACCTTATTTCTAATATTAAGTTGCTTCTCAAAATGTCATCCATACCTTTACTTTCTAGTCAGGAAGCTTAACTCTAAAACATTCTATTCTCAGTTTCTTATTTTTAAAACCTATTCAAAATAGCATCACCTTATAGAAGGCAATCTTGACTCTCATGAAGGTACATTTACCTAAAACAACTTTAGCTTCAGAGGGCTTTGCTTAATTAAATTCAAGAAACATTTCCTGATTTCATATGGAAGAAGAAATATATTTTTATTTGCTTCTTGACTGGGGGTCATACTGGCTTTATTCAGATCTTATTTCTGATTCTACAGTCCAAGATCATTCCTGATGGACTTAAGAGAACATATATAAGTGCTGGAAATTGAACAGGGCAACCAAGTACAAAACAAATGTATTACCTCCTGTGCTATCTCTTCAGACCCCCAAAAGTGGGAAAGTATGTTGAAGATGTGATGTTGACTAAAACCAAACAGGATTTAACAAAACAATTCAGTCCATTTCTACATAATTATCTCAAGAAAATTATTCCTTGGAGGAAAAATACTATATAAATTTAAGAAATAAGTATATGATAATATTTGTCACAAAAGCAAATACAGTTTAACAGAAAGCTATTAAATGTCTAATATTAATAAAATAAGTTAACAACCCAAAGACTCAAAATATAATGACAATAGGGAATGATGAAATTGTCATTGTAAATACCAGGAGAAAACAGGCAGAACTTAAGCAAAGAATTGGAGCAAAACATGGATAATGGCTTGGTAGAAAAATTTCCTTCCTGAAACACCACAAAATAAAGACAAAAAGTACACCACCAAATTATCCTGGGAGATAATTATACTGCATAGTTCTAAAATACTAAGATTAAATGCTAGCATATGTAAGAAAAATAAATGATTGCATATGTGTAAAAGGAATCTGATACTTCTTCATCTTTAGCATTTACAATCAAGAGAGATACTGGATTATTGAAACCACAACATGGAGAAGGCCTCTGTTTTATGACTAAATATTCCTTTTTGTCAACTATATAACAGTTAACTGTTAACTATGTCACTTCTGAAAGACACAGGCATAGACCAGCCCTTTTATTTGTGTGTAATTTTTCTTTCATTTTGAAGTCTGCTCACTCATTCCTCAGAGGCCAGTTAGCAATGAAATAAATTAATTTGTACTTTGGAGTGAACTCTTTAATCCTTTTTGTTCTCTCACCTCCCAAACACACACTCTCACATTTGCATGTATTAACATAATGAAACATCAATTACACAGTGTCTAGGATAGGACAAGCAAAGAGCTTCAATCAATCTCAATAACGCGCATCAGGAAAGTGAAAAACGCTGCCCAGCCTTATCAGGACCACATAATAGACACAAACACAGACTTGGTGCCTGTTGTGGGTGTGATTTATAACCAACATCTGAAAACAAAAAGCAGAAAATTACAAGGAGACTAATCAATATCAATTATCTTAATGATAGATGAACAAATTTTTTTGTCTTTTGTTGGATGGTATTGCCAGTCTAGTAGTTGTCTGCAACAGGAGATGAAGATTAAGCAGACTGTTCTAGAAAACCAATACAATCTGCAAAAATGCTTAATTTCTGGGGTTCAAATAGTCATTGTGTTATCCACTTTCCCTTAAGAAATTGTGAGTTCACTTTAACCAAAGAAGGGGATTCCCAAGGCTCACTACAGTGTCTCCCCAACCCTTCTAGATAACAGTGTTCTTCAAAGTTCTCTTCCCATGTCTATGTTCTTATCTGTTCAGAAGCTCAAATTTCCACCTTTGTTCACCTGCAAGGCTACCCTGTTTGCTAGCAGCTAGCATCAGCAATAGTTGTGCTGATCTATGCTAGGTGTTAATTATGTGAAAATAGACAAGACCACCAGCTTTGGAAAGCAGTACTTAAAATATCTTACAAAAATGGGGCCAGAGATATAGCATGGAGGTAAGGCGTTTGCCTTTCATGCAGGTCAGTGGTTCGAATCCCGGTGTCCCATATGGTCCCCTGAGCCTGCCAGGAGTGATTTCTGAGTATAGAGCCAGGAGTAACCCCTGAGCACTGCTGGGTGTGACCCAAAAACCAAAAAAAAAATCTTACAAAAATATGTGCAGGTATATTTCATATATTCCTTAATATGTAGTTCTATGTCTAGAAACACAGCTATTGTAGATTTTCTTAGAAACTCCTAGATCAATGAAGACAAAAAGAAAGCAAAGGCCGCTCTGAGACTTATCAAATTAAATGTTTCTAGCTTGTGAATTTTGTTTGTTTTGGGGGCCACATTCGGTGATGCTCAGGAGTTACTGCTGGCTATGCACTCAGAAATCACTACTGGCTTGGGGGACCATAATACATCTGGGGATCCAACCAAGGTCCATCCTAGATAAGCTTCCTGCAAGGAAAATGTCCTACTACTGCACCACTGCTCTGGCCCCTAGATTGTGAATTTTTAATTGAACGACCTTGAGATACAATTATGATTTTTGACACTATATGTGCAGTATTGATATTTTGGACTGGATCAATAATCAACAGATAATTCCTTGTCACCAGGAGATGGCTTTTGCCTTTTAAGCTCTTCAGCAACACCTTCGGTATCTATGCACTGGTAGCCCTACCACTTTCCATAAAAATAATCAACATACAAAAGTATAAAACTAGAAAGCTGCCTAACCTACACATCATTTAATAATATATCCACAAAATTAATCAACTTGAGCTAAGCGTGCAGGAGTAAGAATAGAATAAGTGCATACAATCTGACATAGGCAAATATGCTCCTTAATATTATTAGGGCTACAGCTGTGTTTAGGGACTATTTACCAATGACAATAGAAATGTAATATTTTGTATAGTGAAAAATACTTGAATTAAAATGAAAAGAAATACAATGAATGAAAAATATATTTGAGCATCAGATGTCTGAGAAGGAATTTCTATACAAAATATATCAGAAAATTAAAAAATCCCAATGAATAATAAAATTAACCTGTAATTAATGGGAAGAAGATATAGTTTTTTTCTCCCCAGAAGACATATTGAAAGCCAGCACGCACATAAAGAAGTCTATCAGTTCTAATTACTTAAGAAATATGAATCAAAGCAATGACATAATAACTATGAGAAAAGCTAATACCCAAAATAAGATAAACAAATTATAATAATTAGATAGAAAATGGAAAGATGGAATTTCACTTATACTGTTGGTGAAATACAAATTTGGGCAGCTGTTTTTAAAAACATATGAAGTATCACCCCAAAATATATCTATATGTCAGGTTATGACATTCCAGGTGAGATTCAAAGTATACATTTAAAACAACTAATTGAGTATATGTACCATAGTTTCTTTAGCCATTCATCTGTTGAAGGGCATCTTGGTTGTTTCCAGAGTCTTGCTCTGGTAAAGAGTGCTGCAATGAATATAGATATTAGGAAGGATTTTTGTATTGCATTTTTGTGTTCCTAGGGTATATTCCAGGAGTGGTATAGCTGAATCATACGGGAGCTCAATTTCCATTTTTTGGAGGAATCTCCATATCACTTTCCATAAAGGTTGGACAGCCATCCGAAGAGATAAAGTTCTGAAATTTTCCTATACATGGATGAACATGCAATCTATTATGCTGAGTGAAATAAGTCAGAGAGAGAAAGATGTAGAATTGTCTCACTCATCTATGGGTTTTAGAAAAATAAAAGACATTCTTGCAATAATAATTTTCAGAGACAAAAGAGAGGAGGGCTGGAAGTTACAGCTCACCTCATGAAGCTCACCACAAAGAGTGATGAGAGAAATAACTACAATGAGAATGTATGAGGGAAATAGAAAGCCTGTCTAGAGTACAGGCAGGGGTGAGGTGGGGAGGAGGGAGTTTGGGACACTGGTGATGGGAATGTTGCATTGGTGATAGCGGGTGTTCTTTATATGACTGAAACCCAACCACAATCACGTTTGTAATAAAGGTGTTTAAATAAAATATTAAAAAAATTAATCAATAAAAATCTAAATAAAAATTTAAAAAAAAAAACAACTAATTCAGGGGCTGAAGCAGTGGCACAGCCGTAAGGCATCTTCCTTGCAAATGCTAACCTAGGACCTACTTCCGTTTGATCCCACAGTGTCCTCAAGCCAGGGGCTATTTCTGAGCACATAGCCAGGATTAACCCTTGAGTGTCACCAGGTGTGGCCCAAAAACCGAAAACCAAAACAAAAACAAAAAACAAAAAACCTAATTCAGAGAGTGACACAAGAATTCCCATGCCAGCATTTCTTATAAGAGTTAAGCATTGGAAACAAACTAAATCCCATTGATCTTTGAACTGATAAAGATGAAGTGTGTGTAATTATATATATACATATATACACAATGAGATACTATTAATATATTAAAATAAATTAGTTCTACCAATTATAGTAATATAAGGATAGCCTAGAAGATATTATGTCTAATAAAATTAGGCAGAGAAAGAAAAACACTCTGATTTCACTCTTATGTAGTATATTTAGTAAGAAATAGATGAAATAAATGAAGCAAAAGCAAAGTTTTAAATTATAGTATAATTTATTGGTTACTAAAAATAAAAGATAATAGAAGTAAGTAAATTGGAGGAAAGATGACAAATACAGACAAATTGTAGACTTGATTGTAAATAGTAATTTTGAGCTAAATAAAACATGTATTTACACAAAATTTGATACACGTGATGATGCACACATGAAACAAATGTCATGACACAACTTAAAAAAATAATACAGATGTAAAGTATTATAAATATCCACCTACTTAAGGGCTAAAATTATCTCTAAATGGAAACCACTGTCCTATATAGTTTTGTACAAAAATTATATCTAATATCCACTATATTTTAAAAAGCTAAATACACTTTAAAAATAGCATTTTTGAAAAAAATTTAATTTCTAAGAATTCTTTAAAATGATTAATTTTTATTATTTTAAGTAAAAAATTTTAATTTATAAAACAATAATATCTAAGACATTTAAATTTTACTCTTGATGATTCTGTTCTGATTGTTTGAGCTTAGACAAATAATAACTCCATTAAATTTTAGGTACAATGGTTTACAGCATAGTTGATTGTAGGGTTTTGTGCATAAAACATTCCAGCATTATATCTACCACCAGTGTATTCACTTCACTCTACCACTGTCCCATTGTAAACCCCACAACTCACTCCAACTAACCAACATGGTAAACTTCATACTGAAGACAACACTTCAGTTTTGTTGCATTTGGACACTTGTAATTTTCCTTCTATGTTTCTTTGTATACTATATACAAGAAAGGTACAGGCATTCTGTGTCTATCTTAGCCTGATACTCTGAATATCTATCCTTATAGCTGCAAATTGATGATTTTCATCTTTCCTCAGTGTGTATTATTCCATTGTATATATGTAACATATATTTATTCAGTTTTCTAAAGACTGCCCACATCCAATAATCTTATATTATACATATATAAAATAGAAGATTATATACTATATTCTATTATATATAATAGGAATATATATCAGATATAATATATTACAATATATGATATATTCACATATAGCTATATATAAACATATAATATATAACTATATTTATATATGATATATTTATATACTTATATATCATATATACTTTTATTTATTATATTCTATTATATATAGAGAGAAAAACGGATATCACTTTTCCTTCTGCAAACAAAAATTTGAAAGAAAATAATTACCAATGGCCAGAGTGATAGCATAGTGGAAGGGCATTTGGCTTGCATGCAGATGACCCAGGACAGACCCAGTTTGATCCCTGGCATCCCATATGGAGTGATTTCTAAGCACAGAGCCAGGAGTAACCCCTGAGTGCCACTGGGTGTGACCCAAAAACAAACAAACAAACAAACAAACAAATGATGGCCAATTCACTATTTGGTGACTTATTTAATCACACCAACATAGGAGTGATTAGTTGTGACTTAGTTCTATTTATTTATTTATTTATTTATTTATTTATTTATTTTCAAGGTTTTTTTTTGTTTGTTTGAGGGCCATATTCAGCAATGCTTAGGGCATATTCTTTGCTCTGTGTTCAGGGATAACTTCTGGTGGAGCTTAAGATATGATATGGGGTACTGGAAATTTTAATCCCTGTCAGGTTCTGAATTACCTCTCCAGCTCATTGATTAGTTCTTTATACAGGTGTATCCACCCTATTCTACTCAGTGTACTAAACAGTTCTTTATTTGACTTCTACTTCTCTGAAAGCAATAAATATTCCTAATTTTAACCTTGTAAACATTTTAAAATCGCAAGAAAAAAAAGCTATGTAATAAAATATATATATGTAACTCAACAATGATATAGGGGCATTATACTTATTTCTCTGACTTAAAAAAAAAAAGATATTTAGGGCGTGACCATTAGTCAAACTTTTCTTCAAGACTTGGGTGTGATCACCAGGTAGCATATCAACAATACAAACTGCTAAATGGAGTCCTATATTCTGCTGTTATGTTAAAGCTTTCTCTTTCCCATTATAATAGCTTCATATAAAATAGAGATTACACTCCAGAAAAAAAGGAACAACTAAATGCATACAGTTGTTAAGAATCCAATTTTTCTATTTGACCCTATGGAAAGTCAGGTCTCAGAAGCACATGATTTCTGATTTGCAGTTCTCAGAGCCCATTAATATTTGTAATCACTTCTCCAAATACACAATATTCACTGAGCTCCCTGGAGAGTGTAAAGACTAATCTGCTCTCTGACAGCTGTCGAACCCTTGTTTGTAAGAAAGACGCAACAAGTCAATGAAATCATCCCTTAGTTCTCTCTGTCCTGTCAGCTATTGACTATTGAGACTCATCCATCCGTAGGCCCTCATTTGGACCCTTTCATAATGGATATGTTAGCGTGTTCATTCCTGCAATTGCTCATGTGACTATGAAATAAAATGACATGACAGAGACACAACATTGTAATTCTCTGCATCCTGAGATTCCAAAGGCCTGTCTGCCAGTCTACCACAATGTGCTCCCATTTACATTGCATTTATCTCAACAGAGTTGAGGAAATCATCACTCAGATAGGTTGTACCTGTCTCTTTTCATTGCCTCTCAACACTCAGGAAGATGCATCAAAATACAATGATCCTTATATTTTCATGCATAGCTGACTTGAGAAAAGGAAGACAAACTCCTCCCTTTGAAACGGAGTAAAAAAGTGCCTACATTACATAGACAAGTTTCTAAAGTGATCATTTGTGAGGTATCCCCTGAGTATTACTGCATTCAATAGGCCACTGGTAAGAAAAAGAATTTGCTTTCTAAGGGCAGCGGCAGCAAATAATTTCTAATTGTAACAACTACTGAATTTCCCCTCTCCCATTATTTTAATATACTACTCCTAAATAATTTTACATTTACTTCATTAATTAAAAAAAAAGAGTCAAGCTTAGGATGCTTGCCTTGAAAAAGGCTGACCAACTCAGGTTTGGTCCCCCACACACTATATGATCCCCCAAGTTTTTTCAGGGTGGATACATGAAACAGTTAGCATCAATAGGTGTGCCATAAAAGGAAAAGAGAGAGAGAAGAGAGTCTTAAAAGTAAAAATTCTGAAAAGCTGGAGGGATAGTATAAAAGGTGAGGAGCTCGACTTTACTCAGCTAACTGGGGTTGGGTCTCTGGCACTATACCCGATATAATCCCAGAGCCCTACCAGAAATGACCACTGAACATAAAGGTATGTCCTTAGCATAAGATGGAAGGAGTGGAGAAGAAAAGGAAGAAAAGTAGAATTGAAGGAAGGAAGGAAGGAAGGAAGGAAGGAAGGAAGGAAGGAAGGAAGGAAGGAAGGAAGGAAGGAAGGAAGGAAGGAAGGAAGGAAGGAAGGAAGGGAGGGAGGGAGGGACGGAGGGAGGGAGGGAGGGACGGAGGGAGGGAGGGAGGGATGAAGGGAGGGAGGGAGGGATGAAGGAAGGAAGGAAGGAAGAAGGAAGGAAGGAAGGAAGGAAGGAAGAAAGGAAGGAAGGAAGGAAGGAAGGAAGGAAGGAAGGAAGGAAGGAAGGAAGGAAGGAAGGAAGGAAGGAAGGAAGGAAGGAAGGAAGGAAGGAAAGAAGGAAGGAAGGAAGGAGGATGGTTATGGTTCAGCAGTAAAGTTTATGCCACAATATGTGAGGTCTTGGGTCCAATCACTGACACATAAGTTTGGTGAAAATGCATGGGCGCCAAAAAAAAAAAATGCATGGGCGAAAAGGATGAGAGAGGTGGGAGGTCATCCATTTATAACTTCACAGGAAACTCACCTACAAATGCCAGTAGCCACAAGAGAAAAGCTATATTATCTTATGACTATTCAACACTATAAAAATGAAGCCCCTCTAGTTTGCATCAATCTCTAATCAGGAATTGAGAAGGGGTGTATACTTACCATTAGGTGATAAATTGCAACACTATAATGAAATGAGAGAGTTGGGAAAATAAACAACTAATTCCCTGTAAATGCAAAACCGCTCTTTCTCCATAAAATGAAATCTACAATAAAACTGATGGGCCATGGGTTATGAATACATTGTTCTGGGTTTTCAAAACCCAAAGATATTTTAAAAACCATAATCCAAACATAACTAAACCATAAAGCAGTCAATAACAAATGCGTACATTTCAGCCCCGCCATTCCAACCAGCACTACCAGCAAAATTTCCCTTTCATGCTCTCCTGACCAGCTGTATTTGGTTACACTTCACAAAAAGTCAGAGCTTCTAGATCTCATTTTCTTTCAATTCGGTGGATTTGGCCATTTCAACATAAAGAAATTAAAATCTGAAAATAAATAAATAAAAGGATGCATGGGTCATAAATTCACAAGCTCAGCAGTTTTAATGTTTAAAATAAATGTTTAATGTCCAACAGCAGGATTAGGTTATATTACAAATGTGGATCATGTTCTTCTCTGAGATGAACAAAGCAAATAGAAGAAGGAAAAGCAATCAAAGTTGCAGGATCCTGAAACTTTGTTATTCATTACACTGTCAGCTTCAGGTCAGAACTGGTTGTCACATTTCTAAGTCCTTATCCCAATTCCAGGAAACTTTCTTATTTATTAGCCCAGAACAGTCTCAGATAAATAAGAAATGTCCTTCTTGATCATATTTTTAATATTGGTCAGACATTTATTCTCAAAAGAAAAGCACACTTTCCACAATCCATCGACAATGAAAGATTAGAAAATATCACCTTCCAATAAGATAGGAATAACAACGAAAAACTGCCAATCATCAATTATTTAGATTTTCCATTTTCAAGTCTTTTCTCTTAAAATTTATCATTGTTGCTGAAATGGCACACCAGTATCAAATTTAAGATTTCCTCAATTCAAAAAGACAACGTAGTTAATTTTACTTATTTTAGAGAGAATTCTATTTATTGCACCATTTGAAAACACCCAGACTTTCTAAGCAAGAAACCTAACTGTGAGTTTTTTCCCAAAGCAGTAACTTTTTTGATAATCATAAGAATATTGATTATAAAAATCACATTTTACTATTGTGCTACTTCAGATCAGTTATTAACTATGTAAAATAATTCTAAAAAAAGTAAGATAGTTCTATTACTAGAAGAACTTATATATGACCTATAATCTAGCTCCCACTATCTGTATGAACTGTGGCTCAGAGATAGTATATATGGTCTATATAGTGTAACATTTTTATCCAGCAAGGCTAATTTTTGAACTTGATTTTCCTTACTCTGGGGTTTATACTCTCCTTACTATAGAGACCATAATTGCATTTAGTGTTAGGGAACTTGAGTTGCAGCACTAAATTTAAAATACAAACTTTATAAATTGTTTATGTCTTAAATATACCCACATTCATAATAAAGAAGAGAAGTGACTACAAATAGCTCCAAAGAACTGAATGTGTTGGGAAACCAGACAGGTTGAGACACTTGGAGGATGATAGATGAAAGAAGTGATGGGTGAAGACAAGCAGAGAAGATGATACAAATAGTGAAATAAACTAAAATGAAAATACTATGGTCAAGAAGATATGATTTACCAGTAAAGTTATGAGTATTCAAAATTCAGTAGATACCAAATATATTCAATTAAGGAGACAAATTATAGAATAGCACAGACACCAGAAAGAAAACATCTTAATTTAAATGCATTTTCTGACAGCTAAGTGACCTTACCAATTACTTGTACTCTTGGTCACTTTTTTTTTTTTTTTTTTTTTTTAGAAAGCAAGAATAAATGTCATTATTCTTGTGTTAGAGCTGTTGGGATTTTATTTTTGTTTGGGGACATATCCAGCCATACTCAGTGTGTACTCCTTGCAGGGCTCTGGGAACTACATGGAGTATTGAGGATTGAATTTCTGTCAGTCATGTGCAGGATAATAGCTTATCTGCTGTACTATATACCTGTTCCCATGGGATTTTATGTTTAATAAAGCAGTTATATTAATGACATTAAATGTTCAACAGTTAATCATCTATCACATATATTGGTTAATATTTAGTACCTACAACTCAACCAAATTATTCCACATTTAAACTTTGATATGGCAATAATAATAGCTCAAACAGTCTACCTGATTAACTGATATAAAATTCATAAAACATTTTCATAAGTAAAAAGTATATAAAATACCATAAGTATATAAAATGGGTGAGCAGATCAAGTTTGTCTAGACTCAGCTGTAAAATTTGAATTAAAAACTGTTGAAATTTGGGCTGAAATGATAGCACAGTAGTAAGGCATTTGACTTGCACACTGCCAATTCAGAAAGAACCTGGTTCGAAACCTGGCTTCCTGTAGTCCTCCTATCCAGGAGCGGTTTTTGAGCTCAGAGCCAGGGTAACTCCTGAGCGTCACCAGATGTGGTTCAAAAACCAATAAAAGAAAAGTGTTGAATATTGTTTGATTGGGTTCCACTGAGGCTTAATTAATGATGGCAGACCCTTATATACATTATTTTACAATTTCCATGTCATAATTTCTCTTGCATTTCTGTAATATACATTAAATACAATCTAAGTCAAAACTACTTTATTTAATACATTAATTCAATTAAGAAAATTGTTGGGATTTTATTTTTTATTTATTTATTTTTTTTGGTTTTTTGGGCCACACCTGTTTGACGCTCAGGGGTTACTCCTGGCTATGCGCTCAGAAATCACTCCTGGCTTGGGGGGACCATATGGGACACTGGGGGATCGAACCACGGTCTGTCCTACGCTAGTGCTTGCAAGGCAGACAGACACCTTATCTCTAGCGCCACCTTCCCGGCTCCAGGATTCTATTAATTTATTTTACTTAAATAATGTTTTATTTATTTGTTTTGCTTTTTTGAGGTCCACACTGGGTGACGCTCAGGGGTTACTCCTGGCTATGTTCTCAGAAATAGCTCTTGGGTTGGGGGAGCATATGGGATACCGGGGGATCGAACTGCAGTCTGTCCTAGGTTAGCAATTGCAAGGCAAATGCCCTACCGTTTGAGCCACCACTCCGGCCCCAATAATGTTTTATTTAAAAAGAAACAAATTTTTAAAAAAGTCTTCTCTATTATGGAATAATGTATTTTATTGCCATATTATAAACACATATGCATGTTTTCCCAAGTCATGATATAGAATTTCTATAATTCTTGTCATTTTTGAAATAATGAGTACTAGAAACATCTTGTTCTAATATTAGACTTTTGGTTCCACAATCTAGACAGCAAGTTCTAAAATCTCTCGGTACTTTCTGGGTGATAACAATATTTTATTCTATGAAGTGATTCTTGATGAGTTTCTAGATGAGGACTATGTATCAAAAAATCCAACCATAATTAGAAACTTAGAATTTAAAATCCATACCCATACAGGAGACAGGGGCAGAAATGATGATAGTTATCTAGCTGTTCTCTGTGATGAATATCTCAAATATACTCCAAATTATGGGCCTTAGAGAGCTTCCAGGGTAGAAGGTGGTATGTGGATACAGATTTCTATAGGAGAGTACAATACCTCAATTCCAAAGGGACATTAGATAATCTCCCAGACAATTCTCCCTATAAAGGATAAGTGTTTACTATATTGTTAATCATAGAATGTATATTAATAAACTGATAAAATAAATAATAAACTTAGTTCTATAAGCATTTCTAGCAAATTATTAAGTTCACAGACAAGTTGTTGAAGAACTTCTGATTTGTGTCCTAGGAGGACAACAGTTGTGGGTAACTGCTGAGCCTATTTCTAGTGCAGTCTTATGAAACAGAGTCCTTGACCTGTGATGCCTAACACTGCCTCCAGGTAGAAAATATCAAAAGTGAATTAGACTATGGAGCACCCAGCTGACATTTATGAACTTACTTGGTGTGTGAAAAGCCCTTATATATCTAGTAAGTCAAAATGTTGTGACTGTAGTAGCAAGATGAGAGGAAAATGAACATTGAGGAGGAAAACAAGATTATTTTAACTCAAACTAGTAGCACACATTTTCTCAAAATGGAATCCCTAACACTTGCATCCCATCTTTTTAATAAATCATCTGATAATATTTCAACTTTCCCCATTGCTATCTACTTCACTATGTACAATAGACCAAAGAGCTTATATTAAACATGTAATATGTATGCTATATTCATAGGAAAGAGTATTTTTGGTACCTGATAAAGAAATTGGCCTATAAATATTGATTAAATTAGATTATTATCCTATAAAATGGTTTTTGAAGTATATAAAGGTGTTGAGAAGTCTTTTATCATCTTTTATTGAATACCACCCCACTCCACCCCCAGAATATAAGCAACTTTAAGACAGTGTGCCACACATAACAGGAATTAGTGATTTTGGCTCTCAGCTTTGCTCAAGATTTCCCACACTTTGTGGCATATCTTCTTAATCATAAACCACAATTCTGCCAAAAATCACCACTATTGTCACTCATTTACAGCTATTTTGAATAATAAAGCAAAGGCTATGCGCGGATATTACTTTGCAGAGACCTTCTGGGCATCTACCTAATGGGAAGACTTGGGATGTGAACAACAAAATACATTTTAGTGAACAGTTTGTGATTCCTGCTTATGTAAGTTTTTCATATGGTCATCAAGATGAACTTCAAGTGCAGATAATTCTTAGAATAAGCTATTGTGTCTGTGTATGTGTGTTTAATTTGATGTTACCTCCCACACAATTCTGAGAGACCCTGTGGTTACTTATGGTGGTACAATTGTGTTAATTGTGCTAATGCAATGTTCTATGCAATATCCTGCTCAGGCTAACTGGTGCCAGGGATCATCAGTGCTATCATGGTGGTACTCCTGGACCACCAGGGCATCAGCAGGTAATGGCAGGAATAGGAGCAAGCAAATGATCGGTATAAAAATTAACTAGGCTTGCAATGCATGTACACTGTTTCTCAGCTCTCTCCCAGTTCCATGTAGCAGTTCTATATTGTTCTGTACGCACATCTTTCCTTAGCTTGAATCCATGTAAGACTGATGAAAGGGTCGGGAGGAATTAGAGTTTGCAGAAGAGGCTAAATAGAGTCTTTTCCTATGTCTTTCACTGAAATTGTGGGTTTCAGGTGTTTGAAGATAGCCTTTGATTCAGGAATATTTTTAGGCAATTATGGAAAAAGAAAGGCAGATTCAATAAGTAATAAGTGATCACTAAAAGTCAAAAATATACAGAGTGGACCATCATGTTTTCTTTTAATATTAGAAAATTTAATTTGTATCAGCTTATTTCAATAGTGAGTAAATATTCTGATTATTCTGATTATACACTGACCTATAACAATTCTTCTACTCAGAGAAGTGACATTCAAATTTTGTTTAACCCAGAATGGCACACTCAAAAGTAGATCTTCTAAATGACATTTATATGATGTTTTATGTTTAATTCTTCATGGTTGTACATATTTAGCTACTGTTAGTTTGAGTTTTAAAAGAGTCTAAAAATTTTAACAAAATGATAGAATAAGTTGACTTTAAAAATAATAGTATTAGGGGGAGATAGAGAACTAGGTCAGGCAGAAGGGCATTTTCCTTTCAGCTGACCTGGTGTTCAATTCCTGGCATCCCCTATGTTACACTGAGCCTGTCAGGAGAAATTTCTGAGTGCAAAGCCAGGAATAACCCTTGAGCACTACCTGATATGGTCCCAAAACTAAAACAAAATACTACTACTACGAGTAATACTACGATTACTACTACTACTACTACTACTACTACTACTACTACTACTACTACTACTACTTGATCAGAGAGAGAGCTCAATGAGCTCAGTCTATGCTTTGTATGGAGAGGTTGGGGTTTTATTCATCATGGCCTCTTGAGCACTGATAAGTATCTCCGAAGCCCCATATTGGTGATTTCCAATTAAAATAATGGTAATAATTTCTTTAGTGAAGTTCTTGTACATTACTTTAGGATAGTCTTGTTATATGTCTGCTGGTAACCCATATTTTCTCTCCAAAGAAAAACATCATCTGATGAGTAAAAAAGTAGAGGCCAGAGCAACAGTATAGTGGGTAGGGTGCTTAACTTCCATGCAGCTAATTTAGGTTCAAACCCTATAAGGTCCCCCAAGCAATGCCAGTAGTGATTCCTGAGTGCAGACAGGAGTAACCCCTGAGCATTGACAGGTGTGGCCCCAAAACAAAAACAAAAAAGTTAAAATTTTGACTTCTCACAATTAGGATATATCTTACTATTGACAAATTTATGATTTCAAATACAACCTGATCTTTTTATACCTGAAGCAAATAGATTTATAAACAGAGCTCCAGCACCATTCTTCTTTCTCTCACTCCACAACGCTATACTATTATACACAAAGTTTGTTTATAATAACATTATTTGCAAAATTTTGTGAGCTTCATGGGAAAACAGAAAGATCAGCCCAACATTAAATTATTCACTTGAATGAATTTCTAAATTGAAATCACAATCATTGCAAGTACAAAGTTGTAACTATGCAGGAACCCATTTGAAATCATTTCAGAACTGAACATTGCCATACGGTTCTGTTGGTTTCAACAGAGGCAGCTTCCTCAAGTGGATAATACAATGCAAAGGGGTCAGTGCTGCAGAGGCCTCCTGCCAAGGCCTCTCCACCTAGTCTACCTCAAGTAGCCAGAATCTTTTCAAGAATTATCTATCCTTGTAAAGAGGATCTCAGATTGGAAGAAATTATGCATTTATGCTATCAGTTTTTCTTTGGATAAAGAATTTTTACTATGAGAGTTATTTGTTTTATCTCTAAGGTAGTTGCCTGCTCATGGCAATGACCACATTTGCTAATTTAGTGCTTCCTTTCTTCAGCCAATGACATGGGGAGACAAAAGAGGAAAACCAGAATCCCATGAGAGAAATTATATATGTCTAATAGTTCAAGTAACATTGTACCACATTGCTTCTAATCACAAGAGATACCGCCATAAAGTTTAATTTCATGGTTAGAACACATCTTCCTTATATCTCATCTCACTCTTATCTTTTCATCTAAAAACTAAGACTTTTGATGATAGGAAACAAAGGTTGTAAACCAAGATTATTTTCGTGTGTTAAAGTTAAGACAGTTTTCTGATAGACTATAGGGTCTACTGATGGTGAGGATAGTCTAAGCAAACATCCCTCCATCTTGGACCTTGTGTTTCAATACTGTGTGTAGTTTTACTTTCTAAGACCAATTAGCTGATTTGAGAGTCATCACAGGGCATATCTGCATCATTTTACTACTGGACCTGTCTTTCTGAATTGCACTTTGGAAATAAATGAATTAAATTTTCATGACTAATGAGTGGGGATTCATGGTTCTTTCTATTGTTTCAAATTTATTAGAAAATTTGTTTATTTCATCTGTTTTTAATGTCAGTTCTAACCGTGATCTTCCTTGGTTTTTTACTCTAAACTCAAACTCTAATAATGACATATCAAAGATAGTGGCTTCTGCCCAGTAGACTCACCACTGGATCTATTTGAAATTATATCTATCTCTGCATCTGGCTAATTCCAACACATCACTTGGTTTCAGTTGAAATAGCACCTTTAAGAAAACTTTGCTGATATTCAATAAAAAAACAGACATCTCTTCTTCCTGTGCACCTCTGCCTCTCTGTCTCATAGTCTGAAACAGTGATCTCTTAATAATTTGCATTTATGGTTTTGTTTCTTTGTTTTGTGGATAAAATCTGACTGTACCTTTTATATGATAAATGTAATGAGATTGACTTTTATTTCTTCCCATTTATCACTCTCAAATCCATATCTAATACAATGTCTGGCACACATTTGGGGCTCAGTAATATTTTGCTGCACATGAGGATGAGTACATGAACTCTGTTTCTACATGTCTATGAATTTTGAGTGTTGAAAAAAACTTTACTTTGAGTATTTACTTAGCCTGAATTGTTGGCACTACAGGGTTATTAATATTGACTTTATTTTTCTTTTAGGAATATCTCTGTGGTGGGTTGAATAATGTCTTCTCTCAATTTTATGTCCTCCTGTAATTTAGGTTGTGTTAGTTGGAAATAATATTTTTGAAACTAAAATTTAAATATAAAATCAACTTATATTTCAGGTGGATCTTTAATTCAAAAATAAAATCTTTAGGAAGTAGAAAAGTAAGAGGAATAGATTCAAAAAGAAACACAGACCCTGAGAAGCCAGAGACAGGGATCAGGGTGAGACAGCCACTAGTTAAGACATCCTATGACTGTGTTGATGGGAGCCACCAGAAACTGGGAGAGGCAAAGAAGATTTCTCCCCAGTAGATCTGAAAAAGATGGGCTGGGAAGCAATACCAATATCTTGGATTTGTTCTTCTACTGCTATCAAAAAACACATTTTTCTGTTTCAGTCCACCCAGCATGTGATACTTTGTCATGGCAGCCTTAGAAAGCTAATCCACTGTTCTGAAAACAATGTATTATTCTGTCACCTCTTATTACATGCTTTCATATAGTTAGTTACCAAAAAAGAGGTACAGCTATAGAACCCATATTTAATAAGTGAGTTACAAATGAATTTACAAATGCATAGAGGAATGACAAAATTAGAATATTATAATTAAAGAGGTCATTCTTATAGGTTATTTTGTAGAACTCCCCATAATATAAGGCCTTTCTACCAGACATCTCTTTCAGATGGTTCCCTGGTCTATGTTAAATGACAGGAAATCACTATTCCATAACACTACAAAGAGTTAGAACTTTTTTAAAAAAGACATTGAATTTGCCAAGTATTCTACAGTCAACTTTGATCACTGCAGCTGCAATGTTTCTATAGCTTTAAAGAAGCAAAGCAACTTCAGAATTAGCAAGACTGTAGTTCAAATGCTGCCAAATTTTTACTCTGCCTTCCTTGAATTTATTCAAATTTTTGTTAGAAATAAATAATATGAATATTATCCAATGACATATTTGTATTGAATTATCCCTGCCCAATATCATGTGGTAAATGAGGAATGAAGTTAATTTTCATATTTAATGACTAAACATCAAATTAAATAAAATCAACAAGCGTGCATTGAACACAATTGTGTGTTGCTGTTGTTAAAATGTTTTATGTGAACAAAACTCAAGTCTAGGGAAGAATGCCAGTCATTGCATATTGTACAATATATTTTACAAAGGAAACAACTTAGCTATGCAACACTGTAGATTAGAACTAGAAACTTACTAGTCTCTCTAAACCCGTTTTTTTCTCTTTTCCTATCACTAAATTAATCACAATGGCCACATCTGACTCATTAGACTGCTTGTTTCAGGAGCGGGGGTTTAGGAGGACATTAAATTATAAATTTGACTATTTTAACCATGTAACAGATTAATTTGGGGGAGGGCACATCAGTGACGCTCAGGGGTTACTCTTGGCTATGCACTCAGAAATCGCTCCTGGCTTTGGGGGATCATATGGGATGACGGGGATTGAAAATAGGTCTGCCTTAGGTCAGCTGCATGCAAGGCAAACGCCCTACCGCTGTGCTATCGCTCCGGCCCTGTAATATATTAATTTTAAAAAATTTGTACCATGCCCAGTAGCACTCAGGGTTTACTCCTAAATTAGTCACCATGGATGACTCCTAGCAGGGCTCAAGGAACCATATGGGATGCCAAGAATCAAACTTGGATATTTTTCATTTTAAAAGGTATAATTCAGGAGTTGGGAGATAATAAAATGATTAGTTTGCATACTTAGCATATGCCAGGTTTAAGTTTAGTTCTAAACCCTGAAGTATAGCAGCTTGAACCCAGTGAACCCTGGAGTATAGCAGTCTCTGAGCCCTGTGGTTTGGTCTTGGTCAAACAGGCACCCTTTGGGTGGCACAGGGAATTTCTGACACTGTAGGGTCAGAGCAGAACTATATCCTTAGACCTCAAGCTAAAACAAAGTTTAACTTCTGAGTTAGAATTTTTGGGTTGGGAGGTACATGAGCCTCCTGAACATGCTTGGGATCCTCCTTCCCCACAAGTATAACTCAGTAACATTAAACATTCTGCCACATTTTTATTTTTATTTTATTTTTTGTTTTGTTTGCTTTTTGCGTCACACCCAGCTGCGCTCAGGGGTTACTCCTGGCTCTGCGCTCAGAAATTGCTCCTGGCAGGCTCGGGGTGGGGTGGGGACCTAAAGGGATGCCAGGAATTGAACCGGGGGCTCATTCTTGATTGGCCACGTGCAAGGCAAACGCACTACTGCTAGGTTTATCGCTCAGGCCCCTTTTGCAAGTTTCTAATTTGATATAAATGGAGTCAAACTTCAGTTTAAGAATATATTCTGATGGAGGCTTCTTACAGTTAACATCCATTTAAATCATGTCATGTAGGCAGAAAGTCAGTAAATAAATGTCTTTTAAGGTATTTTATCCACTGAAGAATAGCACTAGTATAACTCCAGCATAGGAGAATTTATGGGTTAAAAGGTCCTGAGAGACACGTATTATATTTGGTCCATTATATATAAATGTAGTGTTGAGCCTTTCAAATTACTCCCTAGATGACTGCCTGCACTCTTAAGGGTAAAATTTCAATGCTTTGGGTTTGGAACATTCAGGTGTCTGGCTGGATCTGCAGCCATAGAGAGAGGAATCATGGTTTGCAGCGAGTCTGGTTGCTCCAGAGTAGCATCTAAATTGGTGAAACTTTTCTTTATGGAAGCAACAAGAGTTGAGGAAATTCTCTTAATTGCAAATAGAAAGAAGTAAGAATGACCTGAGTCTTAAATTACAAAATGCTGCTGACAAAGAGAAAACAAGCAATAAAACCAGGCTTCTCATTGAGCAGGTGTGCTATATTTTAAATGTTAGACAAGATACAGTTCAATGACCTAAATATAAAAACATTTTATTGTGCTTTATAAGACTTGTTCCGCTAAATATCACACTCCTTTCCCTACTAATAGTTATGAAAGTCTCATGTTCATCCTGGTTATGAATCTAGGCAATGCTTTGTTAATCTGCAGAAGCTCTATGGACTGTTCTTCCTTGGGGTCCCTGTTCTTTTAGACCCTTATCACCAAGGAGATTCTTTGCTGAGGTTGGCCACTTATCACAGTTTGTTTGACATAAAAAAGGAAGTAGTTATTACTCTCAATGGGCAGGGTTGGTAAGAAGGGTTAGAGCAATAATACAGGAGTTAGAGTGCTTGCCAATAATGTGGCCAACCTGGGTTTCATCCCACACATTCTCTATAGTTCTCCAAGCAATGCTAAGAATAATTGTTGAGTTCAGAGGCAGCAGTGATCCTTGAACATTGCTGAGTGTATCCCCCATCCCACTAAATACAACTATTCTTGGTAATTTGTTATTGAATTTAGCTTTCCATTTCTGAAGTTTTTCATTCTCTGCAATGTTTTTAATTCAAAAGAAATTATTTTTAAAAAATGATAAGGCGGTTTGGAAGATAGGGAGAGTTTTAATGCAATAACATAGTTACTTAAGACTGACATATAAGCACATACATATAAGCATATATGTAGGACACTTGGGAGAAAGGAATTAAACTTTTTAAGAATTATGGAATTGGGGTCCAGAGAGATAGCATGGATGTAAGACATTTGCCTTGCATGCAGAAGGTCGGTGGCTTGAATCCCAGCATCCCATATAGTCCCCTGAGCCTGCCAGGAGCAATTTCTGAGCATAGAGCAAGAAGTAGCCCCTGAGCGCTGCAAGGTGTGACCCCCAAAACGAAAAAAAAAAAAAGAATTATGAATTTAGGTTTCCAGGGAGTTAGCTCAAAGGGCCAGAAAGGGTTTTCTGGTACCACAGAAAATGGGCCCAAATCATATATTTAAAAGTCATGAATAGCTTAATACAAAACCTCAAAAAGGTGTAGTCTTTTCCCAAACATCAAATCACTAGGGTGGACAATAGCCATTGTATGGTGCTCTTAAATGGCTCTCATGCTAACTTATCCTTGTCATCAATCACAAAGGAACTTGCCAAGCACACAGCTCTGACCTTCAATCATAAGCCACATGTGAGACCAGTGAAGTTTTCAGGAGCAGCTGTTACTATTGGGCCCATCACGAACTTCCATGATTCCCAACAGTGTGTCCAAAAAAAAAAAAAACAAACTCCTTATTGACTACAGTGGAGAGTTAGGTAATCAATAGATAAACCCCTGAATAGTGAATTCCTGGGGTTCATAGTGAATGCCTACAGGACAGATTGCTCATTTCAAATGTAAAGCAGAACAGAAAAAAGCACCCCAGGGGATTTCTGTGCTGGGCAGGGAGACAGACACAGCCTGAAAGGATTGGGACAGGAATGCCAGGGCCAAGTAAGAGTTCCCTTAGAGCAGGGGTCTCAAACTCAATTTACCTGGAGGGCGCAGGAGGCAAAGTCGGGGTGAGGCAGGGCCGCATAAGGGATTTCGCTTACCGAATATTTGCAATAAAAAATCGCATTAGTAAGAAAAAAAAATCGCAAAAAATCGCATTAAACATTTGTATACCCCGAACGGAACTGCTGGGGTATGCGAATGTTCAATGTGATTTTTTTTCTTACTAATGCGATTTTTATTGCGATTATTCGGTAAGTGAATAATCGCGAATACTGCGATATTTGAAGGCTGGCCGCGGGCCACAAAATGTTGTACGGAGGGCCGCAAATGGCCTGCGGGCCGTGAGTTTGAGACCCCTGCCCTAGAGGGATGAGTGAGTATAAGGTGAATTTAGAGCAGCTGAGAACCCAAGTACTTCAGCTGCTTCCCAGGCCTGAACAAAATCATAAACTAATGGAATTGGAGTGACCATACAGTGGGTAGAGTGTTTATCTTGCTTGCAACTGACCTGGGTTTCATCCCTTGTGGGATGTGTGGTTCCCTGATACTGCCAGGAGTAATTTCTCACTGTAAAGCTAACAGTAACCCCTGAGCATTTCCGTGTATTTCCCAACAACAAACTAAAAAACAAAATTACCATAGGTTAACAAAGGAGTTTGGGAATGTCTATACTACCTCCTCTTAAAAATGAGGAAACAAGGGCAGTAAAGACTACTACAAATTCATGGCCCCCTATCTCGTGAGGAAGCTGATTAGAAATAAAGAAATAAAATACAGATCAATTGACTCCTGACCACTCCTTCTACTGAAATTAGAATTTTCAAATCCAGAAGAAAAAAAAAACATACTTAATTAGTTCAGAACCTCAGATAGTTGCTGAGGAAATATGGGATGGTGGAATACTCAAAGTCTACCAGGCAAGTAATTTAAGTATCTCCAAAATATTTTAATATGGCAATTCAAGATTAGGAGGGTGACTTTTAATTAGTTGTGGAGAACTTTATTACTAATGGATATCCAATATGAGACTTCATGTAAAATTATTTCACAGTAGGAGGAATTTCTTATAATGGTAATGATTTCTAACACACATCCACAAGTTCAACTGTCCTGACATGAAGTAGAATCAGGTTATTTGAGAGTAAAAATAAAATCACACTTTTTCTTCAGAAAGAGAAATGGTGGGGCCAGAGAAACAGTATGGGGGTTAACATGCTTGCTTTGACATGTTCAATTCCTGACACTGCATATGGTCCTTAGAGCCTCACCATCAGTGATCTTTGAACTCAAAGGCAGGAGTATGGACTGAGGACTCTGGTATGGCTCCAAACTTTTACAATATTAAAAAAAAAAGGGGGGGGGGGAAAGCAAGGAGAAATAGAGGGAGGAAGGGATGGAGGGAGGGAGGAAGGAAGGAAGGAAGGAAGGAAGGAAGGAAGGAAGGAAGGAAGGAAGGAAGGAAGGAAGGAAGGAAGGAAGGAAGGAAAATATGAAAGAATAAGATGAGGCTAAATGGTATTTTGTCCTTTACCTGTATCCCATCATAAACCTTTCAAAAAGAAATTATGACTGAAACAAGAGAAAGTTTGAGAGTAGAAAGAAAATAGATTTATCAATACACACTATTTCAACTAAGATCTTTCAACACATGTAAACACTGAAGCCTTTCAATGAATTAATCAGAACCAAATAAATAGTAATGAAGTATTAGTATTAGAACATGTGAAAATCAGAACTTGAAGGGCTGAGATACTCATTAAAATGATCAGAATATTTGATGTGTTTGTTAGTTCTCATAGCATCAATATTTTCCCCAAAAAGTACATCCCTTACAGTTTAATACATAAGACTTGCTTTAAGTCTTATAAGTATTAGAATATTGCCAGTCTTTTAAGTATTAGTATACTTAAAATTGTATTACAAATGTCATCAAATGTACATGATCAATCTGGATTCATTCCCCAGCACCTCGTTTGGCCCTGAATCCCTTCATGTTTGAACCCAGAAACAGGAATAAGTCCTGGCCACTACTAGTGTGGCCCCCAGAGGCAAACAAATAAAATGTTTACCAAATAAGGGGGCAAAAAATGGAGGTAAGGCTTTTTGCCTTGCATGCAGAAGGACAGTGGTTCAAATCCCAGCATCCCTTATGGTCCCCTGAGCCTGCCAAGAGCTTTTTTTTTTTTTGAGCATAGAGCCAGGAGTAATCCCTGAGCACTGCCAGGTGTGACCCAAAAACCAAAAAAAAAAAAAAAAAAAAAAGTTGACCAAATTATTTAATTTACTATCCTAATTCAATGAATTCTAGTCTTGCTTCTTTCCTTATCTGTTTGATTGAGATTTATGCTGTGATATACATGATGTCCACTGAAATTTTCAAACAGTGCTATGATGTGATGGAAGTTTATCCCCTTAGTCTCATTTCCTAGACGTGTCAGTTATTTTCTGAGGTGTTTTAGTGCAGTCTTACTGTGAATCATTAGGTCAGAGATTAGTTTAGTCTTTGTCTCTTACTAGTAGTATCCTCAGTATTACCACCTGGTGAATGGCTTGGGCATAATCACAATATTTTCCAGGTAAATCTATTCATTGATAGTCTATTCATATGAAACGTAAGAACATATTCCGAATTGGCCCAGGTATGTTACAATAGTTTAGAAGTGCTACTTCCTTCACTGGATCAGAAATCCTTAAATGAGGGACCGGGCGGGGGCGCTAAAGGTAAGGTGCCTGCCTTGCCTGCGCTAGCCGTGGATGGGCCCCGGATCGATCCCCCGGTGTCCCATATGGTCCCCCAAGCCAGGAGCAACTTCTGAGCACATAGCCAGGAGTAACCCCTGAGCGTTACCGGGTGTGGCCCAAAAACCAAAAAAAAAAAAAAAAAAAAAAGAAATCCTTAAATGATCATTTTAAGTCTGAAAATAGGATCGAGGCAATCAAATACTCTTAAGACCATCTTTACATGAACTTGTAATATTGTCTCTTTCCTGCAAAGAGTATGTTTTAATAAGTGCATCTGACCAGCAAAAAAATCAAGTACCTTCTTGCATTGCACTCAGCACAGTGCCTCATGCAATTACAGGCTTAGCACTTCCATTCTGATGAGAATGATGATGATAGTAATAGCATCATTGATAATGGCTAAGAGATGACAAATAACCTGAAATTCAAAACTTGCCCAAGGAGGAATCCCTCTTTTAGTTCTGGGCCCAACACAATAAAAATGACCATCTCAATCATAGATGCAATTAAGGGCCTCCCTGCAGGAAGCTGAAAACTAAAGATCCATCAAGTACGCCAGGGGTTGCCCCAGGAGGATTTTCTATCTGTGCCATTTTGTAGTCTGCTGAAAAATATGTACTTGCACCCAAGATCCCTGGAGCAGCAGGTAGGCAGGTGACCAAAACAGTGTCTCGAAACATTGTTGTTCAGTATTATTCTCTTCCTTATTGAAATGAATGTTCTATTTTAATCAAATCACTCTTTCCACAGTTTTCCTGAGCTTCTTGTATTCACTCAGTGTCCCTCCATTATATTATGAGACTTTGACACTCCTGTAAAACTTTTATGTGAACCCATGTAAGTGGAAGTTAAATAAGATATCTTTCTCTTTTTCTTATTTTATAATAATATCAAAATATGTTAATGAAAAACATGCATGAGAAAAGCAGGACCTAAAGAAGCTAAAATACTTTACATTTTCTTCTAGGAGTCCTTTAGTATTCTTTTCATTGACAGAATTTTCAGAAATTTCTGTTGAAGTACTAAAATAATTTTGCCTACCAAAGGGCCTTCCTTACCCATTAATATTTAGTTAATGGGTCCAAAGATGAATGGCATGACTGGAAGTGAAAAGGAGAGTCAGGCAGATACAAGAACATAGAAAGAAATCTGTTTCTGTTGGTAGCTGGCAAAGGAACAAAAATGCTATGATTTCAATTTCTCAGAAATTCTTCACACACTTGAACCGAGGGAAAATAAAACTGCCTCCCCAGATCTCCTCTCTGTCTTTGCATAGCAGTTTGCTTACAGGACTGAAACAGATGAACTAGAAGCTCAGATAACTTCAGAACAAAAGAAATCTATTAACAAAGCAAGTCTGTATGATGAGAATCAACAGAGCCAGCATTAATGTCTCTGAAAATCAAGCTTATTATGGTACTGATTAATTTTGTGGACTGCTCTTTTTGTTCCAGTTCTAAGTATATGTATAAAACCAAAGAGTTCTGTGAGATGATTCTTAAGTGGACTGTGGATAGACTAAAATCTTACTTCAGATCAGTTATACATGAGTTGTCATAGGCTCATCTTTCTAAATGTATGTACCAAACAGAACCCTAAGTAAGGGTGAGTAAGTAGGTAATGGATGCAGATAAATGAACATATGGCCAACTTTACAGGAATATTTAGCAAAAAGAATATGTGTAATGTTGTATTTTATACATTAAAATATGTTTAATCCTGTTAAATTGATGCTCCATTTTAAAAATTAAATAGGTGATGGATCTTTGGTGTAACTTAATGCTGAGATCAGGCCTTGAATTTCTGAGTCCTAAGTTCTATCAAAGGTCCCCAAAATATAAATAACTGTGAAGTAAAAACAAATAAGGAGAAATTACTATAAATTTGATAAGTCTCCAATTGTGTGTTTATTCAATGTTTCAATATAATTTAAATACTTAAAATGTACTTGTATGTGTCAGGTCAGCTATAGAGAGAAGCTAGTGATTCCCAAAATAGTTATCAGTGAGGGGCCAGAGAGATAGCATGGATGTGGGGTGTTTGCTTTGCATGCAGAAGGATGGTGATTGGAATCCGGCATCCCATAATGTCCCCCAAGCCTGCCAGGAGCTATTTCTGAGTATAAAGCCAGGAGAAACTCGAGCGCTGCCAGGTGTGACCCAAACTTCCCCTCAAAAATAGTTATCAGTGAAACAGCAAACAGTGAATGGGATTAAAATTTTCTCATTGCTACAAAGAATGTTTCCTCATCTCTATCTTCTTTAGAATATCTGTCCTTAACCAGAAAGATTAAGTGAGAGTATGGTGGAACTGTGGAACCTCTACCATCTGAAATAAAAGCACAAAAGTTACTATGGTTTTGAGCCAAAGTTTTCTTATTTCTTTTCCAGAGTCTGAGCCTACAAACTTTGTAATACAAACTTTATAATACACCTTTTACAAATAATATTTTAATACTATTTCCAGACAAATTCTTCTTAACCTTTTTTCCTAACTGTGTGTGTAAAGTCTAGCTTATGGGAAACAATACAGCTAAATGAACTCTTGTTTACTGTATGCAATTTGACAAATTAACTAAAGGGGGCAAAAAAGAAAATTAAAATTTTACTCTAATTTACAAGGAAGACTACCATCAAGAATTTGTTCTATTCCCTGCATTTGTAGTAGATCTTTCTTTTTTTCTCTTCCCATGTATACCTAGACACACATATACACACACCATATTTTCATCGCTATTCTGTTTGTTTCTAACATTACATTAAAATTATAGATTAATGTACAATACACTTTTCTGCAGATTTTTATAGCCCAAAATAATATGTTCTGTGATTATACCATAGTTTAATTAGTCGTTTCCAAATGGGTGTTAATGTAGAGCATTTTCATTCTCTTCTGCTCTTAAAAATGCAGCTGCAATTAATATTTGTTTATATAGCTGGCCATTTTAGTGGTTTTTGATAACATTGCCAAATCAATATCAGAAATTTGTTCTAGTGAGCAAGCTTACCACAAATGTCTAAACTATCTATTCTAGCATAATCTCTAAAGATGAAATGCATCATTTCCCTCTAATTCTGTTATTTCAATAACAAAAACATATATATATATATTGCTACTGTTAAAGATCTCTTTAATTTGCTTCTTCACTGAATTGAAAAAGTTTTTCCTACAAAGTGTTCATTAATATGTTATTTTTTCCTCTAAATTGTCAAATTCACATAATTTGCCCATTTTCCTAATGATTTTAGAATCTAATTTTAAATTTATTTTAAACCAATTTTGCTGGCTAAGGATTCTTCTTTTATTTATAGGTTGCATGAATCTTGGGAATACATTGGACTGATGTGATGTGGTCTTTCAAAATAAATTTATCATCAGAGGCATTCTGTAAAACGTGTACTGCTGGAAGTTTCAATCATGACACACAAATTTTACCATTTTGATTGAATGTAGAGGTAACTGTTTTTGCCACATAGTGTCAGCCAAACCCCACACTCTTTCCTTCCTGTCCATCCATGAATCGTTTCTCAATGCTGATCCAATATTTCAGAGGGTTCTCTTTCTCTGCATCTCCAGAAACAGAGCTAGATCCCTGTGGCATACTACTTATCTTTTCCACATTTGCCTTTTTTACTAGCACCACACTACTTTCTTAATATTTTCTAATTCAAAATGTTACTTTTAAACATTTTTATTTAGGTATTAATCTAGTAATTAGACAATCAGGCTATCTGGACTATTGACGTATTCCTGAAGAGCACAACCTTCCAATTAAATAGATATCAAATAATGATTATGTAATTTGCTATTATTTTTACTAGTTCCCAGATATGTGATCTTGAGGTGATCATTTAAACTCTCTAACGATACCTTTTCTCATTTGTTAAATGGAAATGATTATAGGTACCTAGCAATTCAGTGGCACCCTCCATGTTTAATAACTGTAAAGTATCTTGTAAAGTGGTTGTGGGAAGGGGCGGCTACTCCAATATAGAATAGATTGCTAGAAATAGATATATCAAAAATTACCTTTGTTATGCATACTAATTCAATACTTGATTTTTTAAGTTAAGTAAGGGTGATTACTACTATATATTAATTTTAATCACAATAAATAATTATGATGAACTGATTTTTTAGTACTTAGCTATGCAAACTTATTCTGCAACCCTGGAGCCAGTGTCCTTGGTCCATAAATCCTTCATTCCATATATGTATATATATGTAGATATATATCTTTTGGTATACTTGCAACAATTTTGTTGTATGATTTTTGAAATTTATAGGGTTTACCCTCCACTATTAACTAGGTGAGAATTTCAAAATAATCTGGAGTATAACTCAGAGTAAACTGGTTGCTGACTTGGGGAGACGAGTTTCTCCCTCTTTGTCTCCCTTTCTTTCCCCCCACTGTACAATATTGCTTCCACTCTCATATTCAGTTTTCTCATGGTTACAGATCACCACCGCAAATTCAAGACTGTCTTTCTGTGTGTGTTTGAAATATCTTGTTCTCATTACAGACATGTTCCTCCCATATTTTTGTATTTGTTTGTTGTAGTAAAGAACAAAAAAATATAGCATTTGTTTTAGTTAACAAAAAATACAATTGTATTTCAACTGTAAGATCATTAAGGGCATTGTGTATCATTTTAATACCTTCCTTCCCAGAACATAGCAGTATACATTATATGAGGTATGTTGATGGTAAGTGGAAATAGATTTTTATATCAGTAACAGTAGAGTGATAAAAAATATTATCAAAGCAGAAAATTGCAAAGCAATTTGTGGCAAGATTTAAACCCAGACATCCTGAACCGTTTTCATGAGTACTACTCTGCATTGAGGTTAGACTAGAACTTGGTGATCAGAGAAAACAAGATTCAGAAATAGCCTTCCAGAGCTTAAAATGTCAAAGGAAATAATGCTCACAAATAGCTTCAAAGAAATAGGATAAATCTAATTACACTTGCAAAAAGTCTAAAACATTACCATACCGAAAATATCTGCCATGCACTGGATTATTTGAATCAGACCTTTGTTCTCAAATTAGCTCTTTAATACAGATGAAATTATTTTTTCTTTGAAGTTTTGTTATTATTGCTTAAATGTCAAACACATTTTATAACTGACAGATTTCTGAGTGTACTAACCCTTCTATTGTATATTAATGAATTTCCATCATGTCCTAATCAAGATGTCTTTATATCAACATACTAAAATTGAGCTTTTAACTAATGGGTCATCTTTCTCTCTTTGGTTTACCCAGTTATTCTAAGCTTGTTGCTATTATGATGCATTTGAATGTAAAGGGACAGAATTAAACTTCAAAACTTAGAGTCAAATTTGATGAAAAATATAATCAATTTTGTATCAATTTACTTCTCACTCAAAACATGTTTTGTTTGCTTTTAATAGTTATAAGCAATGCCTAAGATGAGCAAGGTAAGTGTAGCAATACAGTTTAGTATTATAGTTTCAGATTAACATTCATGTCTTTACTTAACCCTAAATCAAAAAAATTTTGAGTGCATGTTCCACACTTATATTATACACTCATCCATCAGTGGATGGATTAGCTATAGTTAATAATGATTCAATAAAACAGGAGTGCATACTAAATCTACATACTAGAGCCAGTCTAGCTTGTTCCAGAGAATCCCAGTTCTTCCTACAGGCTTTTTCTTCTTTCTCTTTCAGACAAATTATATACATAAGAGAGGAAATATTTCATAGTCATCAGACCATTCTGTGTAAAGTCCAGCAGCATGACTACTAATGGACAACTGTAGCTGGTGATGCAAGATAAAAGGATACAGTGAACATTTTTTACACGACAAGCAACATTTCATTTCATTCCTCTTAGCATCTCTTCAAATATAAAATTTTAAATGCTATATTCAAGAAGCATCAGAGTTTTCAACACTCTTCAAGGCATCCAGCCTCATTCTTTTATGTTCCCCAAAGTCTATTTTAGGCCTATTGCCACATTTAATTAACCAATCTGAAAGCCAGAAATCTCAAAATTTATATTAGGATAGTCATAGTCATATGAGCAATTGCTGATAATTATCCTCTCCTATTCCCAAGGGAAGAGCAGACAAAAAATGTACAGAGAGAGTAATGAGGCAAGTATTTACATACAGTGTATGAGAACCAAGCTTGTTACTTGGTAGTCATAGAATAATTTTTTAAGGGGATCCTAAGAGATGACTCCCGTGACACAGCTGTGGACATAATGCCCAGGATAATTTCACCATCTGGGGACCCAATGCCCCAAAGCTTCATATTAAGATGCATGAGGGGCACAAGAGGCATGATTACACATAAATTAGGGCTTAATATAAATGACCAGGCTGCAACACATCCTCCACCACAAAGAACAGACATTAAGGAACCTAAGAGCAAAAGATTGAAAGCAAATCCTACATGTCCCTCACTCCAACAGATATAAAGTTTGAAAAAGCATCAAGAACACCAAGAAGTCATGAACACTGGGGCAATCTGAATCCACAGAATAAAAGAACATTTAATTGTCTGACTGAAGAAAGATGGAGCCTAAGCTATTTAATACCAGCACAATCTCAAACTGATGGTAGATGCTGCTTCATGGTTCTTATCTAAAGACAAAAGATCATTCATTTCATTTTAAATGCAGGTTTTTAATAACATAATGCTTTCTGCAAGCTCCATTCTTGACTAGAAATCAATAATCTGTATTTTCACTTAATAATACTAAACTGTGTGGACTTGGTAGTATCTCTCAAACATGTACAATGTAAAAAGTTGGCAATAAATCCAAGATCATTTTATTTTGAAAGCCAGGATCTCTATTTTTTAAATAAATAAGCAATTAACAATTAAATATTTTAAACAAACAGGCTAATGTGACAGATGAAGACATGTTATGAAAAAATAGTATTTTAAAGAGTGACAAATGGTTACATATAAATTTCATCATGTACAAATATTATGAGTTTAATGTACAGTTTGGCAGACTAAAATGATTCATATTATATTAATTTAATTAAAGATATTACACCTTTGAAATAACTTAGACCAACTTTTATAAACATGGAAGTCAATCATTATGTGATAACCCTAATAATAAGAACTACTTAACTAATGGCATAAAATTATTTAAATATCCAGAATAAATAGAAACACACTTCGCATGGCATTACTTAACCCTAAAGTTTGCAATAAAAGTGAGAAATATAGACATATTTTGCTGAGTCTACATTAGGTGATAGAACCATGACCGGGCAGTATGTACTCTGGGACCAACAAGAAAGCCCTAGTCCAGGGTTTGGTCTACATGCTGCACAACAATCACGATCTCTAAATCCAGAGTCCTGACTGAGGCAATTGCAACTGAACAGGTCTTCTGGAAACATAACGAAAGATGATATCCCAGGCTCCATCCGAGTTTCAGCACAAGGGCCAAGACCACTAACCACAGAAGACAGATTCAAATGACATCGAGGAAACAGAACTTCTAAAATCACAAAGAAAGTCTTCATCATAAGTTCCACTCCTTGACCTGTGCACAGACTGAGACCTCTAGATTTAGAGGTCTGTTTTTATCATCCAGATCGGAGCAGAAGTCTTCCATGTGGCACAAAAACACCAAGGGGAGAGTAAATGAATGTGAAAGGAGTCTATAGATAATCCCATGACAAAATATTCCAAGGGTAGGGAAACCCTGTATCTCTTAGGCCAAGGGGATTCCCGTTTCGGATGACCCCAACATTTACTGTGCCTATGCAGGGGGGTGGGGGAAGAGACAAAAAAAAAACACTAAATAATCCTTTTTTAAAATTTTTAAATTTTTTATTATTTTTTAATCTAGTTTTGATCGATTTCTTTGTTTTGGGGTAGATATTGAAGTAGTTATCCATTTTAAATTAATTTTTAATTATATATTTACTTTTTCTTTTTTTCTCTTCTTCCTCCTTGCGCCTCGTCATATTTCCTATCTCAAGACCATGGCCACTACGTGGTGCATATTTTTATGGCTGCGTGCTCACAGGATATCTTATTTGATTCCTCTTTTTGAACTGCTGTGATGTTTCACCTTCTTCTTTTCCCCATTGTCCCTCAGACCAAGGATGAGAGCCTCTAGAATGACTCTACTCATAGTCGGCGTAGTAGATTTTTACCCCATTATATTACCTTTCTCTTTCTCAAACAAAATCACATAACTTGATCTTTCTAGTCCCACCTCCCAACTAGAGGGGACAGTAATGGAGGCACCAAGACCAAACAGTTATAAGACCACTGAGTAATTAACTAGACACAGAAGGGACCACACATTCTAGCAGCCCCTGGAGGGGAGAGTGGAGGATATGGGAGACAGGATGGGAGCGGTTGTGGGAGGACAATTCGGTGGTGGGAATTCCCCTGATTCAATGTAAATATGTACCTGGAATATTACTGTGAATGATATGTAAGCCACTATAATTAAAATAAAAATTATATTTAAAAAAAATTCCCCTGATCAAAAAATTTAACTTGTTGCACTCTGCCAGAAGATGTGTTGACCCCACACAAAAAAAGTGAGAAATATAAAAGGATCTTAGATTCCCCAAACCTACTCACATATATCAGGCTCTGCTTTTCATGTTATATTTATTTCCACAACCTAAGTATAAGAACGTCAGAGTGATGTGTGCTGGTTTCTTCTTTTATCTGGTCTAAGCTTTGCAATTTAACTTTTTTCTTTTTTTTCTTTTTTTTCTTCTTCTTCTTCTTCTTTTTTTTTCCCTTCGTTATGTGCTATGCCATGTTTCTTATTTCAAGACCATGGCTTGTTTTTGGTTTGTTTGTTTGTTTTTGTTTTGTTTTTGTTTGTTTGTTTGTTTTGCTTTGTTTTTCATCTGTTTTTTGTGGTGCTTATCGATATAGCTGGAGTCCTCACTGGATAATTGACACTTGTTTTGGTACTGGTGGAGTGTTTCACCTTCTTTCTCTCCTTCATCTCCCAAATCGATGATGAGAGCCTCTAGAAGGATTCCACCCATTTTGGGAGTATTAGACTCTTACCCCAGTTTATTTATCTCCTCCTTTTCAGGCAAAACCACGCAACTTGAACTAGCTAGTCCTGCCTACAGTTAGAGGGGGAGATAAGGGAGGCATCAAGACCAAACAGGTGCAAGACTACTAAGTAGTGGGTTGGATACAGAGGGGACCACATATTCTAGCCGCCCTGGGGGTGAGGGAAGAGGAAATGGGAGGTAGGACAAAAACGGAGGGGTAGGGAGGGCAATTTGGGGATGGGAATCCCCCCTGATTTTATGTAAATAATGTACCTAAAATGTTATTGTCAACAATATGTAAGACACTATGATCAAAATAAAAATTATATTAAAAAAAACAATTATATCACCTGAACACATTTTTTTGTACAGAATCTTTTTTAAACCTTTTAAGACTGACTTGACCCTAAAATCCAACCCACATTTCCATACCCACTTATGTATCCCACTTTTCTTCACTGCCTACTCATTTTTATTTCCCTTTATACTAAAAACAGTTTATGCCCTAAAAAATCCCAAAATCTTTAAGGAGAAAGAAAATTTCATTTCTTCATTTTTTCAAATTATGTAGATATTCATGATTGCATTTTAGACACACAGTGTCCCAACACCAATTACTTCACTGGTGTCCACTGCTACTCTTGATCACCATCCTGTCTCTGTGGTAGACACACCTTCACAACTGTCCTAGTGTTTTCTTCACTAAATCATTTCTCCCTACCCCACAACCCATAGTCAGGTTTCCTATGGAAGACCAATTCTCATGCTCTTTGGAGAAAGTTTTTCTTTTGAGAGACATACCTGGCATTGTTCAGGGGTTACTCCTGGTTCTGTAATTAGGAATTATTCCTGATGGACTGGGAGATCATCTGGTATGCCAGGGTCTAAACCTGGGTCGGCTGCATGCAAAACAAACTCCCCACCTGTGATACTATCACTCTGGCACCAGAAATATCAATTTTATTTTTAATTCCATTTTTATACTGGAAACAAAATAGAGTGATAAGTGGTGTTGGCTGGTAAGATGAAGTCTATGAAGAGAGCATCATATTCAGCAATTGGCATCTAATTAATTATGTTTTTTAATAGAATCTTTGTAGGTGACAGAGACATGTGAACATAGAGAATGTCTTCACTTCTTATCTACAAAGTGAACACAAGAGATTGGCTAGGAGATGGTAAATAAAGATTGGCACCAAGAGATGTTTTTAAATTGATTCTGTTTTTGTATTAAAGTTGAAATGATATAAAAAGTCAGTGAGGAAGAATCCTGTAGAGGTAAAATGTTAGAAATTCAGAAAGTCAATAAAAATACATGATGAACATAACAGAAAAGAAGAGCATGAACAAGAAGAATAATTTCCTTGAATAAAAGAAAGTGAATTTCTTCCTACAATCACAGAAAGATAGTGAAAATGGTTGGTAATGAATCAGAAGTTCTAACATGAAAATAGGCAGGTAAAATATTTTAATATCAAGAACTTCAGCTTTCACTATACAAGTTGTTTTATTGTTTTTGCTTGCCTTTTTTTTTTTTTTTTTTTTTTTTGCCTATTTGAGACCAAAACAGCAGTACTTAGGTTTTCTCCTGTCTCTGCATTTAGTATTCATTAGTAGTGGGCTTCAGGGATCTTATGGAGTTCCAGAGATCAATTCCAGGGTAGCTGATTGTAAAATAGAACCTGCTGTATTATCTTCCCAGTCCCAAAATTGGCAGAAAGTTTCTTTAAAAATTGTTTTATAAAATTTTATTTGTTACAGAATGGTAAGTGTATATGACTAGTGTCATGTATATATAATCCACACTAGGAATATTCAAGAAAGATAAAGCATAAATGAATAGTTTCAAAAATCACATAATGTCTTAGACCCTAAGAAACTGATGGTTGTTTAACTGAAGGATCATGGTTTATAATGTTAATGTACCCATAAGGCCAAAAGAGTAAATGTTTTAAGATGGTAGCAAGAAGTCATATTGAGTCTAGATTTTTAATGGAAAGCCAATTACATCAAAATTTTATCAAAAAATTAAAGAATGTATGTGCTTAGTAGTAGTAAGAAAATATTACAAATAAAATAACATGCTTGAGAATTAAAAGGGCATCAAATAATAATATCATAATATCAAAAATAAATATGACACCAAGAAAATGTGTTTATATGGGAATATACTCAAAAGGGCACAGAAAATCATCATTACCCCCCCCAAATCATGAATTTGATATAAGGCTAGATTATGGATGATGATGTTAACAGATAGGACAATAATAAGTATAATTAGGAGAAGAATATCAAAGTTTTATGCTCATTGGACTTAGGGCATGCAGAAGTTTGGTATGCCTTGATGTTATAGGACTACAAAACAGAGAATAGGAATAAATAAAAACAATCTCCAAATAATAAAAATTAATATTTTTTCTTGTATGTAGGATATAGGAGCATGAATTGGTAATACTTAGAATGACACCTAAATCTTCACATAAACACTGAAAGGCTTAAAAGCGATTCATGGGATTCATGCAATATACAATACGTAGAGCAATTATATTGCATATAACTAAACCAGATTCCATACCCAGCATCCCACATAGGCCCCTGAGCCCATTGGGAATGATCCCTGAGCACAGAGATAGGAGCAATCCCGGAACACTGCTAGGTTTAGCCCTCAAAATAACAACAACAAAAAAAAACATTAAATACGGATCTATCTCAGAAATGTTTTTATGAAGCTCAGTCTCTTCCTTTCTTAGAGAAAGTGAACTGTAAGATAAGGAAATTTCAATAATACCACAAGTGTCTATACCTACTTTACTGCATTGTCTATTGAATGGAAAGGAAAGAAATACTCACATTTAAGTGTTATTTTGTTTGCTGATAAATGTCCTATTGAAAAAGAAGTCCCAGCCCTAAGGGCTTTTAGTACTATTGATATGAATAGAATCATTGCTTCCAGTTGAAATTATTGTGTTCTTTCTTTCAGGACAAGTAAGTCAAGATGAAAATATTTGTTTGGGTTTCTAGGACACACCCACTTATGCTCAGTGTTTGGTCCTAGTGGATGCAGTGTACCATACAGCGTGCGAGGGATTGAAGCCTGCTTGAACATCATATCCCCTGTACTATTAATTCTGCCTCTAGTTGAAAACATTTGGCAACACTTTTTAAAACAGTTCAGGTGACTTAATTCCTTAGAAATGAATTTTTATTTTCTAATAGAAGTCCTTATCAGAAGTCACTCAGACAATGTTAGTCATTGTTCAGAAATTCTCATAGATAGTATACAATATGACGAATAAAAATTATTGTGGCAAGATGTTTGTGTACAGAAATGTGCATGGGTTTAAATTTTAGCTCCCATCACAGAAAAAATATAATACTTGTAACATTAAGGAATTGATATAATGAGCCTCTCAGTTTAGTAATAATACCTAGGCCCCAGAAATTACCTAGTGTTTCATTTTCAAAATATTTGAGTTTTTGGAAGTTGACTTTGATGACTGTCCCAGGAAGAACCTATGTTTTACATATAATAAATATATTTCTAGATAATTGTATATAAACCACATGACCCATATTCATCAAATGTAAATGACAACTAATATGTGGGCTACAAATAAGTTAATTATCTTTCTCAGAAAATATATACACACAAAATGATATCAGTCCATATATGTGAGACAACCTTTCTACATAAAAGATAAAGAGAACACACATTCCTATAAATAGGGAACTTAAAGTACAAGAAAGTGAGACAGACTGGATGTAAATAGAAAGAGAAATGCAAGCTGGAGATTATAAGGAAAGGACATTGAATGAATCTGTGTGTGTGTTTGTGTATGTGAGAAAGAGACAAAGAAAAATGTATAAATATTCATCAAAGGAAGCATGAAAAAATATTGATTCGTAGTTTGCACATGAGGAAACATATCAACAGATTTATATGAAGTGATAAAGGCACTTCAATGGACAGAATTAACACAAGTCTGAATATACTAAAAACTAGTCAACTATACCAGTTAAATGGATGTGTGTTTTTTTTGTTTGTTTTTTTTTAATCTCAATAAAGCTGCTATTTGAAAAGGATTAATCTGAACTTGAGATTCAGTTCAGACCGTAGATTTTCAACCCAGACGGGGGGAAATGTACTGTCTTAATAATCTAAACAGAGTCAGGACAAAAAAGGTAGAAAAGTTCTGTTCCCTCAGTGTCATTTTAATCTGTCTTCTGTGGTTGGTGGTCTTGGTCTTTGTGCTGATTCTAGGATGGAGTCTAGGATAGCGTCTTTTGTTGTGTTTCCAGAAGACCCATTCCATTGCAATTGTCTCAGACAGACCTTTGGAACTGGAGATCATGGTTGTTGTGCAGGTCGTAGCTCAAACCTTAGATTAGGGCTTTTTTATTGGTCCCAGGATACATACAGTCCGGTCATGGTTCTATCAGCCAGTCATCAGTAAATCGCGATCTTGGCTTTTGGACTGACCAAAGGGTGACAAGTCTTTTGATTTTGTCTTATCGTTAGCTGGTGAGGTAGGACTTCATCATAAGTTCCACTCCTGGTCCTGTGCAGATACTGAGATCTCTAGATACAAAGGTCTGATTTTATCACCCAGGATGGAGCAGAGGTCTTCCAAACATCACGAAAGCACCAAGGGGCGAGTAAATGAACCTGAACGGAGTCTATAGTTAATCCCATGACAATATACTCCAAGGGTGGAGAAACCCTGTACTTCTTAGGCCAAGGGAATTCCTTTTTGAATGACCCCAATATTTACTGTGCCTGTGCAGGAGGGAAAAATAAAAGGCAAAAAGCACAAAATATTTTTTATTTTTATTTTTTTTATTTACCTATCTAGTTTTTGTCGATTTCATTGTTTTGTTGTGGTTATTGAAGTTGTTGTCTCCATTTATATTTATTTATTTATTTATTTATTTTTCTTCTTTTCTTTTCTTTCTTTATGTGCTCTGCCATGTTTTTTTAATCTCAAGACCATGGCTTTTTTGTGGTGCTTATCTTTATTGTTGGAGTGCTCACTGGATATTTTATTTGACACTTCTTTTTGTACTGTTGTGGTGTTTCACCTTCTTTTCCCCTTCGTCTCTCAAACCAATGATGAGAGCCTCTAGTTGGATTCCGCCCATTTTTGGCGCATTTGATTTTTACCCCAATTTATTACTTTTCTCTTCTTCAAACAAAACCACATAACTTGAACTATCTAGTCCCGCCTCCCAGTTAGAGGGGGAAATAAGGAGGTACCAAGACCAAACAGGTGTAAGACTACTAAATAGTAAGCTAGGCACAGAGGGGACGACATATTCTAGCAGCCCCGAGGGTGAGGGAGGAGGATATGAGAGGTAGGATGGGAACGGAGGTGTAGGGAGGACAAAGAATCCCCCTGATTTTATGTAAATATGTACCTAAAATATTATTGTCAACAATATGTAAGCCACTATGATCAAAATAAAAATTATAAAAAATTATTTTAAATGTACTGTTAGAAAATTTAAAAGTAAAATATTGTAATAAAAAGTTTTAAAAAAGGGGGGTTGGGGCTGGAGAGATAGCATGGAGGTAAGGCATTTGCCTTTCATGCAGGAGGTCATCAGTTTGAATCCCGGCGTCCCATATGGTCCCCCGTGCCTGCCAGGATCAATTTCTGAGCATGGAGCCAGGAATAACCCCTGAGCACTGCTGGGTGTGACCCTCCCCCCCAAAAAAAGGTGGGGGCATCAAGATAAGGTGTCTGCCTTGCAAGCGCAAGCCAAGGAAGGACTGGGGTTCGATCCCACGGCGTCCCATATGGTCCCCCCAAGCCAGGGGCAATTTCTGAGCACTTAGCCAGGAGTAACCCTTGAACATCAAACAGGTGTGGCCCCCAAAAACAAAAAAAAAAACGGTAGAAAAATTTTAAATCGTAGAAAATTTCTTGTTTTCACAAAGACCTACAGGTCCATCTGTCTTTTCCCTGGGATACCACCAAAAGCAATTATCTTTGACATGGATACTGAATAATCAATCACATTTTAGTATTCAACAAAAAGGTTATGATTCATTTGTCATCTTAACCACTAACAGTCTGATGAGCAGATTCATAAGTGATCAAAAACAATCACAGATAACTATTATTTTACAATTCTTCTTTCTAAAGATTCTTGGATAATTATAGTGGTATCCTCTGACTTGTCATCACTGCTGCCATCACTGTCAACTCAAACCATGGATGGGGAGAAGGTAAGATACAGATGTAGTCTCTTTAGTTTCATAGTAAAAAAAATCAATCACGTTTTGCATATGATGGCTGTATCTATGGCCACAGATTTTCAAACGTCATCCCCCAACATGAGGTCACAACTAGCTAAATGACTAAACATCTGGACAAAGGGGAAAATTTCAAACAAATATTCCAATTGCTCTATGAGTTTTGAGGTTCAAGGCTATAAATTTAGCCTATACATCTCACAGCAGCCCGTACTCACAGAGTTTAAAAACTGAAAATTTGTGATTCTATATATCCATGAAAAATTTTATTCATACCATAATACAATAATGTAAATGTATATTCCCTTTAAAATCAATCTGTGGAAACCACAACAAATTCTCTCACAGACTTATTAAATTATCTAAAATTAATAACCAAATCTATGTGACTTGATCTCACAATGAATGGTCAGGTCATAGCATTTCTTATACCCCAAAGAGAACTCTTTTTAAAAACCTCAATTTTTACATTGTAGATCATCTATATTTTCAAGAAAAAATAAAACAACACCTATGAAGATTTGCCAATGTTGCCAATATGATTGGATAAAAGGACCATAATTCAAAAATCAAGTTACTTACAGAGAGTTAAGATTCCTACTAAGTCAAATCAGAAGAATGAGGGTATTCTCATCAGTTCATTCTCCTTGTAATAATTGAGATATAACTTCTTAGAAGAAGCCATCTCTAATTCAAATTGATTCTTTATTTGTGGTGTAAGATTTTGAAATTTAACTTGTGGTACTCCGAAAGCCATATGAAGTGCTGTGATCAAATCAGGTTAGCTGCATAAAAGGCAAGCACTCTACAAGTTGCACTATCCCTCCATCTCTTTTTTACTATCTCCTTCACCATCCTTTCAATCTTTAATGTGTCATACATATATAAATATACTTTCTAAAGTTATGAGATAAAATCACAATAAACAATTTCGAAGGGGCCAGAGAAATAGCACAGTGGTATGGCGTTTGCCTTGCTCGTGGCAACTCAGAACTGACCTAGGTTTGATCCCCGGCATCCCATATGTTCCCCCAAGCCAGGAGCGATTTTTGAGCACATAGCCAGGAGTAACTCTTGAGTGTCACCAGCTGTGGCCCAAAATAAATAAAAAAAATAGTTTTCCAAGGAGTTTGGCATTGGTCTGTGAAGAAAATATGATGGTTCTTTTTGATTGTTCAAAAACTAATCATCTGAGCTGTATACTTTCATGGGTTTAAGAGAATAAAAAAATTAATTAAGTCACTAGAACAGGTGTTTCCAAAATATGCATTTAGTCTTGGAATATGGAGATAGCTTTACTAAAATTCTATTATAATAAAGTACTGTAAAGAGTATGTTTTGTTATGAGAACACAATAATGCTACAATTAGAGTCAATTAGATCATGTTGCTGCTTGAGTAACTTTTGCCCATAATTTATAATTGAATTTTTACATCCTCAAGGGATTTATTGGCATAAAGCTTCACTTATTATTTGCAGAAGCAGCAAAACATAAGATATTCAAATCATCCAATGTCCTCCCATGGTTGATGAGTAGGAAGTAGACTTTGATTTCTACCTTTATCCCAAAATAATTTTCAGTGTCACAAGATAGATGACCTCTTTGTAAGAATGTGACTTCAAATTAAAAACCAAATTGGGAACAGATGATACCCTTTAGTGATAATGAATAAAAGTAGGAAAGTCTAACAAGGTGCCTGATACTTCCAAAATAGAATCTCAATCAGTCTTCCAAAAATGTCTTCCAGAAGGCTTAAACAGCTGTTCTTCAATGGAATCTCTTGGATCAACGATTATATTCCATATTCAATTTTATGTTTAGTAGTATGGCATTTACAAACTTATTTATTTAACAATGTGCTTGTATCTAAATATGTTTAAACTCTGTACTCAAAATCTTTATTTTAAAGTCCAAAGCTATATTTTGCAGTAGTGTAAAGAGATTTGTGTGTAAAGTTCAGACAAGTTATTTTTTAAAAATAAAAACCTTCCCAGATATTTCCTTAATAAATATTATCTATCACCCTTCAGTTCTTATTTCAACCAAATACTGGAATTTTCAGGTTATAGCACAAGCATAAAAGAATATGTGGAGGAGAGAAACAAGGTGGATTGGAGTGATACAATCTAACTTCAGACTCAAATAAAATGGTCAAGCATGATCAGACATATTGCATCTTCAAAATAAAATAACCCTCATCTCTGTCTTTTGAGGCTATCCACATCCTGAACATTTTAACTTTGAACTATGGGTCTGGTCATTAGAAACTGGCATGATTAGAAAACAGAAGGGTAGATACATAGTCTATTCTTTTGAAGAAAAGAGACACACACACACACCGCAAGAAAGTAGCACACAGATGTATTCTAAACTGATGAAGAAGACATTCATTGCAGTGGAAGAATTATCCCAAGTTTCCTCTATGTTAGGGTCTATATGTTGTTATTTTTATTTCCCTTTTATTCAGGCACCACAATTACATGATTTTCAATCATCCAATGCCCACCACCCTTCACCCATGAACATTTTCCACCACCAATGTTCCTGGTTTCCCTCCCACTCACCCTGTGCTTGCCTCTGGGGCAGATATTTTACTGTTCTCTCTTTATCCATCCATCCATCCTTCTATTCATCTATCTATCTATCTATCTATCTATCTATCTATCTATCTATCATCTATCTATCTATCATCTATCTATCATCTATCTATCTATCTTTCATCTAGACACAATATAGATGAGGGCTAGGAAGACTAGTCCATAATAGAAAGCTTGAGCCAAATAGTGGAGCAGTGCAATTAGGACAGAAGAAACAACTATGACAATGATAGTTGGTACTGATCACTCTGGACAATAACTGGGTGTTGGAGGGAGGTAAAGTAATATGCATGATACTCCTTCAATTAGTAGTAGTGCAAACTATATTGTTTAAAAACGTGTTTTTGAAATAAAAGTAGCATTTGAGGAGTCAGTATCAGACACAATGGCAGCTTGATGTTTTAGAATCTTTGGGATAAGAACCAATTTAATGAAAAATGGTGGGCATAGAAATAATTGATTCTACAATGTTAGCTCTTGGACTCCCTGAAACAGAAAGACTTAAAAACTGAATTAAAAGCTACAGTTCGTAATTTTCTATTTCTCCAATTGGATAGAGGAACCAGAAACTCTACAACTCAGCTTCATGGAACTATTCCCATGAAGTTAGGACATACAATAGAAACAGTCATCTTAAAAAACAATTTGTGGATGAATATATAATATTATAATATTGGGATTTAGGAAGTTGGCTTGCAAACAGCCAATACTAGTTTAATATATGCCATCATCAGAGTAATTCCTGAGCACAAGTTAGGAGTAATCCCTAGACAATACGGTGTGTGGTTCCATCCTACACCAACCATGACAGTGTGTACCTGTTCAAAAGGAGTGTTCAAAAGACTCTTTTTTTTTTTATCAAGGACATTTAAATATAACTTTGTGAAACTAGGGTTGAGGCCTTAAGAACTAAATGCAGTAGAGACACAGATATTTGCCCAACCAGAAAGTTCATTGTTACCAAATACATTTCCATGACTTTGGAGAAAGAGTATGAGGGTTAAAGTGTTGTCTTGCAAACACTGACCTGTATTCTATCTTTGATACTTTATAAAATCCATGAGCACTTCCAGGAGTGACTTCAGAGCACAGAGACAAAGGTAAACTCTGAGCACCGATGGGTTTGCCCCAAACACACTACATCTCACTCCAAAAAGAACATACTTCCATGAGTGTTTCAGTAAAATGGGTTTTCATTTCCTCTGTGGCAGCACATAGTAAGTCTAGGTGTACAGAATATTATCTATTTACAAAATGAAGAACCTACATGATTCTGCTTTCTGTCATCACCTTGGGAAAACTAAACTTCTCTGTGCCTTTAATTCCACCAGGGGATCCAAAGATCTGGCAGATAATGTAAGAAAGAATAAGTCACAGAAAAACTTCAAACGTTTCAGTGGGGATCCAGAGTGATAGTATTTGACTTGCAAACAGCTTACCTGAGTCCAATCTCCAAATACCTATATGGTACCCAAGCTCCACTGGGAGGGATCTCAAAACACAGAGCCAGGAGTAAGTAAGCTAGTTGTGGCCCCCAAACAAAAAAAAATAGTTGTAAGGAGTTATGTGAAATCTAATGTTTTTGGAAAATTGTGTTCTATTAAGTGTTTCTAGGGAATATTTTTTGGTTCCCAAGTTTGGAATATATTTCAAGTATTCTAAGTTCTTGAGAAATAATTCTGTTTTTTAATTCTCTTTGAAAAATATTCTTTTACCATGCATATAAGGTGCTAGAGCCTTCTGGAGATCAGATATTCTGATATAGCCCAAGTCCCTGCAATGCAGACATCTGCTCCCCCTTGCCATGGGCACAGAGAGGAGGGCAGATGCATGGAGGAAAGAAGTGAGAAGCTTATTGTCGAGAATCTTTCAAATATCCTGTGCCCACAGAAAGCCTAAGCTGGAGAAGAGCCTTTCTCCAAAACCTATTTAACACAAATGCACATAAGCTGAAAATATTCTCAAGTTATTAATCTTCCACTAAGGCGCCCATCAAAGCGGATCCTCACAGTTGTGCTTGTCCCCTGCTGCCTGGTTTCCCCTGGGGAAAATCTCCCAGGGACTTGCCTGCATTGTTGATTTATTAGCATAACCATAAATCAAGTAGAGCTAACATCTACTCTAAAACTCTCTTCCAAATCTTTCAAGTTCATGTAAGAAGAATTAAATCTATTTATTTGCTTTATTTAGGCTTTATTCAAAGCTAGAAGCATCAGGGACTCTGCCCTTTGACTATTCCTAGCCTCAGTTAGACATGAACTATTGTCATTTCATATATAATGACCACCAAAGTTCAGGAAAATTCAAACTTCAGCCACCTAAATAAAAATGACCTAACAAATTGCAGCCTTGGAATAATCTTTGTTCAATTCATTCTCATAATGCAATGCAAAGTAACAATTTTGATTTCTGTTTTTAACTCAAGAAATTGAGGCCCACAGAGGTTAAATGATTTGCTTAAGATGTTCAGATTAACTTTTGACATTGTCAGAACTCTGCTAAGTGATGCCTGAACTAAGGCAAAAAAGGGAACCAATGAAAGGCATTCTTTTTGATGTACTTCATTCTTAATATCAGCTAATATACAAAGTACTTGTTTGTTTGTTTGTTTGTTTTCTACAGATTTTGCAATTATTTTGAAAGCAGAGAGATAACCACAGATTTCTACAGCAGGTATATCTGTAGTGTGAAAGAACCTTATTTATATGTACCAGGAATTACACTCTTTATTCCTTGGACTTAATAGTTTGTTTTGGAGCCACACCCAGCAGTGATCATAGCTTACTCCTAGCTCTGTACTCACAGATCATTCCTACAGGTGAACAGGGGACTATATGGTATTGGGGATGCCTCAAACTTATACACTTTGTACATATGGAGATCTTTCAGAATTATATATCCTTATTGAAAAAATTATCTATTTACTAATCTGATCTTTATTGTGCAAACAAAAAAATGAGTCATAGAAATGTGACCTATCCAAAGTCATATGTTTGCAAGCAGCCAGAAGTAGAATTTTATTCCCTAGAGATTCACTGCTGAGTATAATCCTTGTCTCAACTACATTTTATCTTATTTTCATTTTAAGTGTATTATTTCACCTGATGTACAATGTCCTTTCCTCTAAGCAATTCCCCTTAAACTATTAAAAAAAAAGAAAGTATATGAAAGTATACTTTTCTTCTAAAAAGAAGTGTTTTTAAAATAGGGGGAAAATTAGAGAATATCTCTAAATTCAAAATATCAGCAAGTCAACTCTTATGTGCCAGGCAAGCATCCTACTTGATGTACTAACTGTCTAGCCCCATATTTCTTTTTTTCTTTTTGAGTCACACCTGGCACACAGCACAGGTGTTAGCCCCAGCTCTGCTCTTAAAATCACTCTTGGAAGGTTTGGTGACCATCTGGGATGCAGGGGTCAAACCCAGGTCATCTGTGTGCAAGGCAAACACCCTACTCACTGTGCTTTTGCTCCAGCCCAAATGCTCCATAATTTTGTATCTCAATTAAAACAGTTTGAGGTATTTTTATACCCAAATATGACAAAAACAAAGTGTTCTAGAAATAAATTTCTCTTAGGCAGATGAGTAAATTTTGGCTAAGTGTTTGGTGTCCTTGGTAAAATGATCTTGTAAGTGCCATCATGTACAGTCAAGAAACATTTATTGAATTCTCTTAATGGGCTCTCTTCATCTGGAAAGTATATGAATCATCAACTTTTAAAAAGAATTATAATAGGCATTTCTTGAACACCTGCTTGCAGTAATGAAGGTATCAGTTATGCCAACAAAATATTGTGATACCTCACAATACAGTGATGCATTTCATCATACATTAATAAATCTGTCTCTGCAGTTTGATAGTAAAATATTCCCTTAAAAGACAGACTTGCTAACTAAAGAAATTTTGAGAATTTACAAATCTGAGTGCCTAACTTGTGACATGAGTAAATTTGCCCCTGGAAACTATTTGTGAAACAATGCCCAACCTTTCTGATTAAGGAACTATACATAACATGCCAGTATTTAAATAAAAAAAAATAACAGAAGTGATTTAACTTCCACCTGGCCTCTTCTAGCACTATTATTGCATCCTGTACTTTGATTTATAGATTGCATTTATTTCAAGAAATGTCTTATCTCTGTGTCTTTATGTGACTGACTCAGATGTATCATTCTAATGGCATAAGAATAGTAATAATTTCTTAGTCTATTCAACTGGTTCTTGTGAGCATTATAACATGCTGTATACATAAATACTGTTAAAGTAAAAGATAGATAGCACAGTGGTAGGGTGTTTGCTTTGCATGCAGCAGACAGGATGGATGGTTGGTTCAAATCCTGGCATCCCATATGATCCTCTGAACCTGCCAGAAGCTATTTCTGAGCACAGAGCCAGGGGTAACCTCTGAGCACAGTCAGGTGTGACCCAAAAACCGAAAAATAAAATAAAGGGGCTGGACTGGTGGCACAAGTCGTAGGGCATTTGCCTTGCACTGGCTAACTTAGGACAGACGGTTCTATCCCCCAACATCCCAGATGGTCTTCCAAGCCGGGAGCAATTTCTGAAGTGCATAGCCAGAAGTAACCCCTGAGCATCACTGGATGTGGCCCAAAAGAAAAAAAATAATTACAAATAGTAGTGTCATATTAGTGCTAACTTGATTTTTCAGCTATCCAATTTCCTAAAATATTGTCCATATGAACACAAAGTAGCAAAGTATGTGGAAAATACCCTCAACATTTCACATGTCAAATGTAAAATACTTATATTTCAAAATTAAATTCAAGAGTCAACACTGCCATAATCTCTTCTACTCCATCTAAACTCTTATTACTGGCCCAAAGGTAAGTGCACACCTGTTTTTTTTTCCTGCATTCAATTGTTAAGTTCTTAAGAGTAAAAATCAAGTTTGTTAAAGGTAGTAACAAATCTTGCCTTTGTATCATCACAGCATTCAATGGAAGTTCACAGGACAATCTACTAAAACACACATTCTCACACAGTTCATGAGAATCAAGAGCATGAGTACAGTTTAGCTCAGCAAAACTTTCTTGACTAGGGTCTCATCAAGCTGAAATGAAGATATGAGTGGTCTTCTGAAGGTTTGATGGGTTAAAAGGTAAGATTACAAGATCACTCACACTGGCTGTTAAAAGAAAATCTCAATTTCCTATCATGTGAGCTGCTCCTTTGGTGGCCCTAACATTTAAGTGTTTTAGTAGATAGATAGATAGATAGATAGATAGATAGATAGATAGATAGATAGATAGATAGATAGATAGATAGATAGATAGATAGAGAGATAGATAGAGAGATAGATAAATAGAGAGATGGCTAGATGGATAGATAAATAGATGGATAGATAGATGATAAATATAGTTATATAGTATATATAGTTACAGGTGTATATATGTGTATATATAGGTATTGAAGTGGGGAAACTAGAAGGCAAAGTTTGAATTTTAGGCGTTTTTAAAAATTGTCAAGAGCACTTATGATGCCTCTCAGTGGTCCTCAAACTATGGCCCGCGGGCCACATATTGCATTTGTATTTGTTTTGTTTCTTCATTGCAAAATAAGATATATACAGTGTACATAAGAATTTGTTCATAAGTTTTGTTTTTACTATAGTCAGACCCTCCAATGGTCTGAGGGACAGTGAACTGGCCCCCTGTTTAAAAAGTTTGAGGACCCCTGCTAGATACTTAGAAGGGTCTGACTGCAAATGGACACACCTATGGATTGTGGGTATCTATCAATAAAGTATGAAGACATATATCTTTTCAAAAATATAGATAGAGATATAACCAAAATGTCTTTGCTTTATTCTATTCATTTAATATGAACTATATATTTAAACTCAGATGCAACTAAAAGAAATCAAACAAGAATGCACATGTAAGAAAGAAGTGCTCTTTGGAGACTTTTCCTACAGCTGGCTACTATAATTGCTAGATAAATGATTACTTCAATGACATTGGAATGCTTATCTTTTCTTTGGAGTAGTATTCTAGATGGCAATTCTGTGCCAAATATAAAACCTGGGATTCCTGAATGGTCTGTTTATCTTTATTTTCTACTAAGGGTTTTTCCAAACCCTCCTTTTTTCAGTCAAAATACAATTTACTGAGGCTGGAGAGACAGTAAGCTTATATTGCCATGCATGCAGGTAACCCTAGTTTGATCTTTGGAACTAATCATGGTACCCAAGTATTTCCAGGAGTGGTCCTTGAGCATGAGTCAGGAGTAAAGCATAAACAAGCATTATACTTTTGTTAAATTATGCTTGAATATCAATGATAATAATTAATATTTGTGTTTAAGAAGTCAATATACAATAAAGAAATGTGAAGTTAAACAAAAGTAGCTTTTGTATTCTCTTTTGTATGAATTCTAAACTTACCTCCAATGTTATTACACATAAGTAACTAAAGGAATGTTTTCCCAAAGTAAAAAGAAACCAATTTTTTAAGCAATGTCATACCAACAAAATCAGCAAATATCTAACTGAAATTAGGTATTTTTTAATCTTTATTTTCCATATTGGATTGTGTCCAATTCAAATCCCTCTCTTTCCCACATATACTGAAGTAACACTGTGTTTATATTTATATTTAATCCGTATGATATGCTTGTTACTATGTATAAGATATAACAGGAATACAATTCACAGTGTGGCTAGAATTACTCCTTTTACAAGAGAACAAACAAAACACCCACCGGCATTCACTAGAATCGGATACACATTTTATTAGACCCCAATCACTACTTTCACAAGCTAATATTTGCATGCATTTTAACTTATGAATTTCTTCATTTTTCTTTTCGACTCCATTTATCCAAAATGGAAATATTTCTTGAAGGCTACCCAACACGTTATAAAATGTTATATAAATACCAATGTTTTCAGTAACCTTCTGCTTCCTTGAATTTCAATAGCATATTAGCACTTAATTATAAACTATCTTGCTTATTTTTCAAATTGCTTTATGTGATTTAGTCATATTACCCCACAGATGGCAATTTCTTTTAGGTCCGTCCTTAGAAGGCACTCAATTCTGCTTGCCAGTTGATGGGTAATAAAGATAAAGTATTTGTTTCAATGTCCTTGTCCAAAACTCTGCACATTTGAGTCTGAACTAATAAGACCAGTTTGTGAATTAATATTCTAGATGCCTAAGGCTGAGGCTAATTTGAATTAAAATTTACATAAATTATTTTAATCAAAATAAATGCACAGTGCCCTAATCTTTCCCGTACTTAGGATTTATTGAAGAGATTAATAAGTTACTGTTGCTTAGTGCAAAAGCTTAGCAATTGGAATGCTAAATAGTCCACTTTTTCATACCTATATAGAAAGAGCTATTATTATGTGCTACATTCTTTAGAGAGAGTACCTGAAACAGCCTGAGGTTTTGAAAATAATTTTGGTTTTAGAGTTATAACACTATGGGTAAAATAAATTCTATCATTTCAGCCTGATACAAAACAATCACTCTAAGCTTCCGCTTCTCATTCATAAAATGAAGATATTACAAATTGTTTCTAAAGATTTGGGGGAGGATTATACAATGTATCTATCCCAAAGTCCTGGTAATGAAGAATAATTTCATCTTCCTCTTACTTATTTAAGAACTATTGGAGCTCTATGAGTTTGAGGATGGGGAAAGTAAACATTGTGGAGGCTGGGATTCAGTGACAAAGTGATTAGTTGGTATGTAAATAACCCAAATATTGCTTATCAACTAAAATATCAATTGAATAACTTAACATTAAAACATCATTGTTAAAAAACATCATTGTTTTATAGAAGTCAATATTTGTCACTTCTGAAAGTGTACTCAAAGAAGTGGTTGAAAATTTAACCTATGGCTAACAGATATTAATGAATTGTCAAGTATTTGATGCAAACACAAGCATAGCCGAAAAAATGAAGAAAAAAAATGGCCAATAAATTGAAACATCATGAAAATCAAACCAGTCTTCACTGAAGATTTTATTCACGTATTGCTTTCGGCATAATAATCATTTTTTCTGAATTGGCAAGTTTCAGTTTTAAACTACACAAGCTTCAATATAACTGCTGTGGGTTTTTTTTTTTTGTTTCTTTTGTTTTTGTTTGGTTTTGGTTTTTCCTTCACACCCGGTTAATGCTCAGGGGTTACTCCTGGCTATACTCTTAGAAATCGCTCTTGGCTTGGGGGAGACCATATGGGTTGGGACTTGGGGGATAGAACCGCGGGTCTGTCCTAGGCTAGCATGCACGAGAAAGACTCTTTACACCCTGCGCCACACCTTCTGGCCCTTCAATAAAAATTATTTAAAAAAAAACAGAACTATCAATAATTCAATAGTAAGTGAGAAATCATCCAATTAAAAAGCAGGTAAAGAAACTGAATAGTCCTTTACCTACGATGGCACACATATAACCAATACAGAATGTGAATGTCTAAAAAAAAATGTTTGATAATTGTATGAACAGAACTACAGAAAAGAAAATTAGAAAAATGTTTAAAAAGGGGAAAGACTCTGTAACCCTGTTCTGAATAGAAAAATAGTATCAAGTCAGGTTCAGAGATTAGCTTCAAACTCTCAGGATCAAAGTGAAAATTAGAGTGAATTTTGCTTGAAGTTTAGTAATTCTTTGATCAAGAAAAATTCCCCTGGATGGCAGTCAACCTATATTTCTTTGGATTAAAATAAGATATATTTTCTCCAGTATTGGTTTTCCATTCTGTTCTTCTAATATTTTCTGACCTCCTTCCCTTCTATTTGTTTGTGGGAGGCACTCATCCATTGGTGATCAGAGGCTATTCCTGGCTCTGTGCTCAGGAGTGATCCTTGGTAATGCTGAGGGGACAGTGCTGTGCTACCAGGATTCAAATCAGGATTGTTAGCCGGCAAGGCAAGCACTTTACCTTCTTCATCAACTGTAGATTATTTCTACTCCTTTAGGAGCATATTATTAATAAGATGAGTTATTTTGTTCATTTAAATAAATATTCATAGACATCACTTTTTTTTTTTAAAAAAAAAAGCGAAGTGAATGGTCCAAATTCTTTGTGACTGTGAGTTCAGAGACCTCTTCAAATTTACTTTTGAATATTTCACTTTAGTGGAACATGACTTAAAAAAGTACGAGGCAATTAATATTTCAGGATAATAAATGGGTGGAAAATTAATGGAAGGAAGAAGTATGAAGAAAAAAATATCACTATTCCTGTAGTTATCTGGTTTCTTAAAAAAGAAACCTTATTCCAAGGTAGTTACACTTGAGTCTACTGTTTTCTAACTTCTCTAAAATATGAAAAACTTTGTTTTCCTAAGAGAAGTTTTTTTTAGCTAATTAAAGGACAAAGTTTTATTGGACACAACTTGTATCCTTAGTCTATCTTAAATCCTGCTTTTCAGTAAGAAAAATGAGAAATAATGTATATATTCATATATAATTACACTTGAGGGATAGGAAGGAAAGATATAAATCAACCAATCAAGTAGGAAAATATAAAAGCTTTGCAGAAAAGTAATGTAAATTTGATTGACAACACATTGTGTAACTTGGAATCAGATAAGGTCTCAGTCAGAGGAAACAAACAGAACAAAAATCTTAAGACGATAACAATTATTTTATGTTGTTTGCTGTTTATTTTTTAAAAAAATATGGGGGTTTACACCACAACCCCAAAGCTCATGGCTTGGTTTGGTCATCTACATTCTGGAATCACACATTGCAGAAGTTGGGGGAGTATATGGCATGCTGGGAATCAAACTCTGAGTAGCTGCATGCAAGACAAGAACCCTACCATTGTATTATCTCCTCAGTCCCAACATGAGAACAATTTTCAAGTGTTCAAGGACACCTTGTGGGAAGATAAAACAAGATGGGCTGCGATTAAGGTGGTATAGATATTATTGAGTTTTGAACAGCCTCAAATCATTTGGATCATATCACAGATTTAACAGCAGTAGAAGTAAACATATACATTATGTTTAAAAAATCACTGTGAACAGATTATTAGAGGCAGATGGATTCAAAGGCAACAGATGTGGATTATTTTTGCTAGCGCAGGGGAGAGATGACAGCACCAAGGAGAATGCAATAGTAGAGATTAGATATGGGAACAGGAGTTGTGTGTGCTCTGGAACTTGTCAGTGATGATGAAAGTGCCTAAAAAATAAGGGAGAAAGAAAATTCGGATTGATTTTGTTATTCTCATTTATTTCAGCCATTAGAAGTTAGTAGTAGCATCTATCTATAAATAGATATTCTATCTAGGGATCTGAGTGAGATTCTGGATGATTGAGTTTGAAAAAGATAATCATGTGTTTTTCATTTTGGTTATTCTTAAATCTGATACACTTTTAAAACAAGAATGTTAATTAAGTGTTATAAACAGGTTAAATGTTTTTTTTTTCTGAGCTGGAGAAAAATATCTACTTATAGTTACAGATGTAGATGAAAATAACTTCATTCCAGATCTGGGAGTTAATAGGACTGACATGTGACTTAGTGTATTCCATACTATATTTCTATTAACTTTGTTGTTTAAAAATTATCAATAAAATATTAATAAGTACAATAATAAATTAAAAACATCACCGGAAGTTAAAGAGTCATACTTGTGTGAAATTAAAAGAGAGAGAGAGAGTAAGAGAGAGACAGAGACAGACAAAAAGTACTGAGAGGCAAGATATAGACCGTAGGTATGTGACTACAGTAAAGAACTATACAACATGTCTATTTTATTATTTAACTCTTAGAAAATAGGGACGTTTTTCAATTTAATTTTGTCAGAACAGATAGTATAAAGTCTTAATATATTTAAATTGAATGAAGATTGGAACCAAATCTGTCATCAAAACACAAAATTTTATCCACAAAGCATAAGAAAAGAATTCAAAGTACATGTCTATGCATTAGTATTTTATAGAAAAGGTTAAAGATAACTAGTAGCAAATTATGCTGCAACTATTAGGAATAGAGATTTAATTTTTAATATTATCCACTTTGCATGAGAACACAATAAATTCATGTAGATTATGATTGTGTCATTAGTAGTTTAAAACAGATTAGCCACCTGCATACTTGAAGGCCTTTTTTCAAATGCCTTTTATACTCATTTTTTTCTGAATATTTTAAATGCATTGGAAACTATGCAGACATCAATCCCTGCTTTTCTGCTTCATGCCTTCATAGCTTCAACTGGCACAAGTTAAATGGATGAGTTTGCCCAATCACTACAAGGGACATTTGGAATACCCATCTTGACTGATGTTATGCAAAATGCCAGACTTTTGAATCTGATCTTGGCATGACATGATGGAAACTTTCCAAATGCAAAGACTGTAGAGAGTTGTACAATCACCACACAAAGGGACTGATGTGTTGCATATTGAATTCCAGCAATGATTACATATAATTGTATCATTACCATCATTACCTAGAGTGAGATTAATGGAAGCAACTATTCAGAAAAACAAGAAAGAAATTAGCTTTGAAGTAGCATAATGAAGGATTTTAATTGTGGGAAGAATTCAGTCACATTTTAAAATTACCGGTTGTGATTCGATCAAACTCACTAACCCCAAATCTTATTCCCTGCCTCAATACATGTGCTTTATTTCATTTGACCACACAATGATTAACAAAGGTCAGATATTCATGGAAACAAAACCCATTGCAAATCTAATAAACCAACCTGACAAAAGTGTTTATTTTTAATAAAAAGGAGTTAGAAGTTCACCTACTAACAAAAGCAAAAATGAAGTGTTTGTATATACATATATATGGGGGTCTGAGGGTCAATAAAATTAAATTAAAACATCAGTGGCTGACCCATACTTAGAAGGAAATATGTTATAGATGACTACTAGATATTAAAATCAAGATCCCTAATATCAAGATAATAGTTTACTTTTATTAATCAAGTCATAAAATTTACAGATTTAAATGTTGTGTATTTTTTATTACCAGGGGTCATTCCCAGATGAATTTTCCAAATACACCACAAATTATTGCTATTTCCTATTTCTGAGTAGAGAGAAGTTTCAACCAGGAACTCTGAAAAAGAATGGCACTAAACTCCTAAATGGAGGGGCCTTCACAAAGTGCTCTCCTTCTTATCACTGAAGCTATTTTGTCGACTTTCAAAAGGAAGTCTTTTTGGTAATTATAAGATTAAGTAAAATGAAATCTAGAAATAAATTCAAACAGTTAGCTACATGGCCTAGGCAATAGTATAGAAAAGGGTATTTGCCTTGTACTAGCTGACCTACGTTCAATCATTGTAACCTCATATGGTCCACTGAGATGACCAGGATTAATTCCTGCAATTATAGCCAAGAATAACCCCTGAGATATGCTAGGTGATGTTTTCTCAAAACACACACACACACACACACAACACCACTGAGCTTCATATTTGAGTTGAGTTAGAAGTAGTTTAAATATTCTTCAAACAGCCAGTCATTATGACAATAAAAGAAATTGGAAGGGATAACATTTCCTAACTTGAAATTATTTCATAAGGCTTGCAGCCTCAAAACAGCATGGCATTGAAATAAGGGTAGACACAGACTTAAGAACCAGAGATGCATTTTCACAGGTACTGACCACCAATTTTTGACAAAGAAGATGGGTACTTAATGTGGAGATATAAAAACCAATAAGATAAAGAAATAAAATTAGATCTATGTCATATACCATGCACAAAGGCTAGTTCAAAGTGGATTAAAAGCCTGATGTTAGACCAGAATACATTAAAAAAAAACCTGCAGATAATCTATAAAGAATTCTATAGTATCTGGAAGCTAAACACATCTTCAATTATTTGATCCCTCTAGAAAAATGAAAAAAAAACAATTAACAAGTAATAGTACATTTAAGATTCTTCTCATAGCAAAAGAGACTTGGGCTGAAATTAAAATGCACTATTCCAAATGGATACATATTTGTACACAATACACAAATAAAGGAATTATGCATAAAATATATGAAACACTCCCAAAGTACAGAAACAGAAACCAATGGTCTACCAAGAAATGGGGAGAGAAGGACACTTTCATGAAAAGCACAAGGGGTAGTTAATAAGAATATGAAAAAGTGCTCTTTGTTACTTATGAGGGAAAGAAAAAATAACAATAATATATCATCTTATATCAGTGAATATGATGCATATATACATATATAATACATATATATGTATATATACATATATATCATCCATATACATATATATGTATATATTTATCATATATACATATGTATGTATCATCCATATATACATATATCATACTCAAGGATATAAGATGATATATTATTGTTGTTTTTTCTTTCTCTCATAAGTGACAAAGGGCACTTTTTCATATTCTTATTGACTACATATCTTATTGACTATATATATACTGGAAATAACCAGTATTGGCAATGATGTAATAAAAATGGAACTGTCCGGGGCCGGAAAGATAGCATAGCAACTTTTGCCTTGCAAACAGCCGACCAGGACCTAAGGTGGTTGGTTCGAATCCCGGTATCCCATATGGTCCCTGGTACCTGCCAGGAGCTATTTCTGAGCAGATAGCCAGGAGTAACCCCTGGGCGCCACCTGGTGTGGCCCAAAAACTACACACACACACACACACACACACACACACACACACAAATGAAACTGTTTGTGGGAATGCTGTCTGGTTTAGAATGCTGTCTGTAAATTCTATGTGAAGATTTCCAGAAACACTGAGAAAATTTACCTGTGATAGATCCAGTGATTCCATGTCTTGACATCTATCACTAAGTAATACATTGGCCCAAAAAAGATATGCACACCTATGTTCATTACAGTGCTTAATTCAATAGCCAGGATAAGCAGAAAGCCAAATGTCCAGTGACAGATAATGTATAAAGAAGTTGGAGTGTATATTCAAAGCAGAATACTAAGTAGCCATAAGAAAAAAGAGAAATCGTGTAGTTCACTGCAATTTGGATAAAATGGAAAGGTTTTCTGCTGGATAGAATAAGCGAGATTGAGAAGGACAAGCACCAGATGGTTTCATTTACCTGTTGTATTTAAGGAAAGCAAAGCAAGGGCATAGATAAAATTAATTTATAAAATACCTTGGTATATGTAGTTCAAACTGAAAACACTAGATTAAGGGGGGATGGGCAGATTAGAAGTGATATAGATCATGGGTGGGGGTTTGCAGGCACTTTGGAATTGGTAAGGTAACCATGCAACACTAGAAATGTCAATAAAAGAGAAAGTGTTGAAATAGTAATTTTGTCAGTCCAGTTCAATCAATATGTCAGTTAATATTCATCCATATGCAAATAATATGTAAATTTGATATAAATGCTATGCATGGTGGGTCTCTTTGCATAACTTCTGTGTTAAATCTGGAAACTCAGAAGAATTCAAAGATTTATATATTCAAATTTAAAAAAAATTAGGGTTTCTCCTGTTCACTCTATTCCCCATATATCACTTTATATAGCAATATTTTTCTTATTTATTTTTATTTTAAAAATATTTTTATGAAGTAACATGATTACAAGCATGTTTGTATTAGGGTGTGATTTATAATCAATCTTCCCATCACCAATCTTCCCATCACCAATGCCCCATCTCCCTCACTCCACCCCCTGCCTGTATTTGAGATAGGCATTCTAACTTCTCTCACTATCATTGTCATGATAGTTGTGAGCGTAGTTATTTCTACTGATTTCTTTAGAAAATCTTTAGCAGTAGAGAAACTAGACATAATGATATCTTCTTAAGGAAAATTATAAAACAGTAAATTGGTCAAGGTGAAAAAAATATTTTGAAAGCATTTCTTCTTCCTACAACTTCAGAACTCTTTTTACAAGTGTTTTTAATATAACAATAAGATTTAGTAATAGCAATGTGAAACTAAGAATCATCCCCAATGATAGAGTGTATCTATATGAAGCAATGTGTCTGCATCTACATGGTCTGAAGTACCATCTACTTTCGGAAACTACAATAATCACTGTACTGTATTTTGCTTTAATTTTTCTCTACTTTCATCTGTTTTGTACTCTGTAAACAGGATGACTTTATTGGAATGAGGATATGACTGTGCCACCTTCTTGCTTAAGACTTAGCACTTTTACATGGAAAACTTTGCTTAGAACTCCATTCAAATGCCACCTCGTTCTCCCAACTATAAGATAGTCACTCTTCATGTCAGTTAAATTTTTATCTTCACTTTGTTTTGGATCTCTTCATGGCACTTACCAGCTATTATATTCTTTTTTGTTTTTATGGACACCCAGCAGCTCTCAGGGGTTACTCCTAGCTCTGTGCTCAGCAATCTCTCCTGGCAGGAATGGAGGACCATATGAGATGCTGGGATTCGAACCACCATAGTCCTGGATCGGCTGCATGCAAGGCAAATGCCTTACCACTATGCTATCTCTCTGGCCTCCCACCTAATATAGTCTATAAATTTAATTTTCTATATTTTCAGGGATTAATCAATTTTGCTCACTTCTACATCCACAAAATATCACCTCATAACAGATGGCTGATTTTTCTTATTTGAAAAAATATATCAATTTTGTCATTGGGGCTGCTATAACTATATAGCACATATTGTGTGGCTTATCAACCACAACAATGCATTTTTCTCAGGTTTGATGTTGAAGTTCAGGATCAAATTATCAACAATCTGTTTATGGCACAATGCTCCTTTTGGAGGCAGACTGTTGACTTCTCATTAGCAGAAGGGTTAGGGAGCTCATGAGGGTCTCTTTGATAATGGCATCAATCCCATTTATGAAAATTCTACCTTCATGCTAAATGTGCTTCCCAAAGTTACATCTCCTAATGAGATGAGCATGAGTATTTTAACATATAAACGTTGGGGGTGGGAATATAAACATTCAAAACATAACAATGCCTTGTAATATAGTGCATGATCTAGTGCCTGCTTACATTTTCAGCTTCCACTCATTTAGCTCTTTCTTGGCTCTTGTTCTTCAAGAAAAACAAGGCTTCTTCAAATTCCTTAAATATTCTATGATTCCTTCTATTTCATTGTCTTGTTCTAAAGTCTGTAAATGTACCTTCAAATTGTTCTCTAGTTAATGCCTATTCCTCCCATTAGATTAGAAGGCTCATCAAGGCAGACATTTTTGTTGTCATTATGCTCTCTTTTATGTCATCACTAGGGTCTATAGTGAACATAAATGTGGTATGATATTCATATATATATATATATATAAAGAAAGTGTGCTCATGCTTCACGTAATTAGGTCATATTTGGAAGTGTCTAGAAGAGTATACTAGCTAAACTAATGCAGCTGATAAACTACTAAAAGTGGAATTCCATTGACAAATTGCCTTCTACTTGTAAAGATAGTAGTGACAAACTTGGTGTGAGTTTCACAATGTGCAATGCTTTTAGTTCAAATTAAATTACTACATTATCAAAACCTCTGCGTAAACCACATTTATTAAGCCTAATATTTAAATATAATAAAAGTAAGCTTGAAATATTTAAAAGATCATAATGACAGTATTTTATTGTACAGGGAAGGACCTTCTAAAAGGCTGCCGTTACATTTTCAGTATAGAAATTGCACAAAATAAACTTGTTACACTAACAATCCGGGGTCTCAGGATGGAGGTATGAGATGCAGGCTGAGAACTATGGTGGGGGGAGGTCAACACTGGTGATAGAAAAAGCCTTCATTTACTGTCACCCTGTGCCTAAAATACAACTGTGAAAGACTTGCAATTCACAGAGGTTTCAATAAAAAATTAAAAAAAAAAAAAAAAAGAAATCGCAAAAAGGAGGCACATGTCCCTACATTCACTTGTGAAGAGAACGTGAATTTTTCTCACATTGTCAGCTACTGGAATTGGTGAACAAGAAGACTGAAGAGATTTCTGAGTTTTGTTGTTACCATCCCGAGGAAAATTTAGTTTCAGTGCTCAATATTTAGTTTGTAAATAGAATTAACCAATCAGAAAGGGTCCATCCTTCAACAAAGTTTGATTGTTCCAACAAATCAACTACAAATAAATAAGTAAATTATTACCTGTGTGGTTTTTTTTTAATTTCTGAAACACTTTACCTAAGATTTGCCATACTTTAAATAAGAAATTTCACTAGCATTATTAAAATAGATGGGTAATCTTTTTTTTTTTTTTTTTTTTTGGTTTTTGGGCCACACCCGTTTGACGCTCAGGGGTTACTCCTGGCTATGTGCTCAGAAATCGCCCCTGGCTAGGGGGGACCATATGGGACGCCGGGGGATCGAACCGCGGTCCGTTCCTTGGCTAGGGCTTGTAAGGCAGACACCTTACCTCTAGCGCCACCTTCCCAGCCCCAGATGGGTAATCTTTATTAAGTTTAAGTTTCTTTTTGAGTCAGTGGTTCTCAGGACTTAACCCTGGTTCTATACTCAGGGATCATTTCTGGCAGTTATCAGGGAACATATGGAGTACCAGGAATAGAATCTACTTTACTAACTCTCTGGACCCCTAGATGGGCAATCTTTTTGTTTGTGGGCCATAACCAGTAGTGTTCAGGGCTGACTTCTGGCACTACACTCAGGATCACTTTTGGTAGGCTCAGAACCATATTGGGTGCCAGAAACAAAATGTCAGCTTCTGAGTAAGAAGCTCATCACTTCTGAGATGAGCAATCTTAAAAAACGTGTTTCCTAGAAAATTTACACTCTAACTATTAATTGCTCACAGGAGTCAGTGATGATGTAAGAGGATCTGGAGCAATGGAAAAAACAATCTGGGGATTAAATTAATTTGAGATTATTTAGATTAAAAACATTAAACTTTTTTTTTTTTTTGGGTTTTTGGGCCACACCTGGCGGTGCTCAGGGGTTACTCCTGGCTGTCTGCTCAGAAATAGCTCCTGGCAGGCACGGGGGACCATATGGGACACCGGGATTCGAACCAACCACCTTTGGTCCTGGATCGGCTGCTTGCAAGGCAAACGCCGCTGTGCTATCTCTCTGGGCCCAAAATTAAACTTTTCTAAATATCAGTATACTTCCATTGAGGGTGGTAATAATGAAATACATAAATCATATTGCTGAAATACAAATTAAATATGGCAACTGGAGATATAATTCATCAGTGTAAGTGAATGCTCAGTATGATGAAGGCCTGGGTTCACTTTGCAGCCCTGCATTATCCATCAAGCACAAAGCTAGAATTAGACCCTGAACAACTATAGTTATGGCTACAAAAAAAAAAAGAGTCAAAAATAAGAAAGTGAAAGAAGAGGAGAAGCAAAGAGAAGAGAAAAGAAAAGAAAAAAAGTGAAGCAAAGTGAAGCGAAGTGGAGGAAGAGGGGGAAGATAAAGGAATCTAGGAGAAAGGAGGAAGGGGAGAAGAGAAGAACATCAGCAATTTTCTTAGTAAGTCTCATTCCTCATAAACAGTCTCCATAATAATTTAATAGACTCTGGTGGGTAGAGATTTCAGATACCTTATTGGATCAATGTAAGAACACAACTAAGATTTTTTTGACTATCCAGAAAATTCATCAAAATGTACACTACTTGAAATTAAATAATAAACTAATAAACAAACAATATAAATTGCCCAAAATTATGCTCATTCATGTTATAATTCTAGATAAAGCAATTTAATATAATATATGTTGAAAGTTCTGTGTATTACCAAATGTTTTATTTTTCTTTCAAGATACCAAAAAGAAGGAATATGGACTTAGTCATCCATAGCATGAAAGCAGGAAAGCAGGTACTTCAATGACATGATTTGCAGACCTACTCATTCATTCAACATCAAACCATTCCTCTTTGCAAGGTACTTTCTTACTGAAAGGGGATACTATGAATAAAGCTGCAATAGCCTTTCTTCATTTAAGAAATTTAAGCATCTAGTGAAGGAGTCTATAACACTATTCATTATATAATTAAATACTGAGATAAAACCTCTGAAAAAATGAAGCAAAAACTGCGATAACACATGGTAAAGGAATTCCAGATGAATAAAGAAGGTCAGGAAGACTTCCCCACAGAACGATGAGTTGAATATTTGAATGAGTTAACTGAGAAATCAAAAAGCACCCCTGTCTTCTCTCTAGGAAAAACCCCTTATCATTAAAGATACATCTCTTCAACGCCTCTGATTCCCTTGAGTCATGTTGATCCTACCAAACTATCCCCATTCTGCTCTGCTTTAAGGTTTCCCACTAAGGTATATCTTGTATATCTCTCCCACATGTGCTATGAAACTTGGATGTTTCCAGTTCTCAGAAACCTCTATACTTACTGCCCAAATACACAGTGGGCATACTGACAGTTTCAAGAATGAATGTGGACCTTTCTGATCCATAAAATCTTTAATACTTTTCTCAGAACTTATTTATCTTAATGAAGAATCAATGTATAAGAAGATTAGTAGTATTTTTTAAATGCTTATGGTGGCAGTATGAGAAAAGAGTAAGATTATTAGAATATGTATTTTTTAAAACTGCTTAAACAAGTTATAAGGATTTTTGAAAAAATATTGGAGCCAGGATATGAGAAATTCACACCTTAGTTCAAGTAACTAATGGATATAAGAAAAAAGGAAAGGTAACAGGATCCTGGGCCACAAAGTTTTTGATGCAGGGAAGTAAATTCAAAATACAATCTTTGGAAATAAGCAAGAAAGACTTACAGGTTATTTATAGCAATGATTAAATTGAAACTGCCAGGAAGTTCTATAAGGCTAAGTGGTACTTTGTCATGTAATAATAATTCTGTTTGGTTCAGCAAAATGCAAGGAAATGCAAAGAACTTCTCTCCTAAGGAGGTTTCTGCATTTCTGTTAGATCAGATACACACTGGACCTTGCTTTCCTCCTAGTATTCTGTTACCTAGCAACCATCACATCTAGGAGTTTCAAGCATGGGGGCTATATGAAAATACACCCTCCCTCTCTTAACAATAGAGAAGGAAAAATGCAAGTATGTGTGTGGGGAGGGAACAGTTATACATTATTATCAACAACAACATAAAAGATAACATCTAAAAGTTCTCTTGAGACTGAGCACACCTACTAACCAACACACATTGCTGATTTGCATGTAATCTAAACATCTTCCTCAGTGCTTACATAGGGGTATACTTTGTCTCCCCAAGTTGATTTTAATATCTCAAACTCAAAGCAAAATGACCATAAAAGTAAAATTAGGAAGATCATTATCATTATCAATTCCCCATTCAAGACATTTTCTCCTGCAATGGGTGTCTTTTGATGTTGTTTCCATAAATGACATTAATATAAAAGAAATTGTTATGCCCTATGGAAACAATAATATCTCAAACCTTTATTCCTTGTAGACTGTCGAGCTTTTCAAGTGACCTTATACCCCTGGGTCAGTAAGGCTTTTCCTATTAAAAATTGATAAGGGATAGAGGATGCAATAAAGCAGGTAACAGTAAAAGCAATGTCTGGAAGAAAGGTTGTTGGTGTTGGAAATAGAGAGGAAAAAAGTGACTCCAACACCAGCTGGCAGATTTAACAATAGAATCATTGATGAAAGAATGGGCCAATAGGATGGGGAATAAAAAAAGAGGAAAGAAAAAAGTGTGAGAGCCATGGGGTGGAAACAAAAAAAATGGATAATGAAGGCAGTGAGTAGAAATGGTTTCCTAGTGAAAAGGTTAATTAAATCTTCCATTGCATGGAATTCTTAAAGAACTACTTCTCTGATATGTGTGTAGATATTCACGTGTGTTCTTTGTAAACACACAGAGATGATAATGATTCTCTAGTAACATCCTTTCACATCATGCTTGAAACACTTTTTTTTTAAACAGGACAATAATTTATCTTTTTAAGCTTTTTATATATTGAGCAGAACGAAATTTAACACTGCTGACCTGCAAACAAATCTCAGAAGCTGTAGTTTATTCTCTTTTCACTGCCTAGCTTTTTTTTTCCTTCTCCAAATTGTAAGACCAACAATAAACAAGCAAATCTTATATCTCTACTAAAATTAATGGCAAAATGATAAACTTTTTATAAACAATGGAAGGGATGAAATTCACAGGGCTCAATTTGACTTTATACACCAGGAGGCAGATTTCCAAGCTGAAGAAATGATCATCCCAGGAGGGCGGCCAACCAATAGGATGGCAGAAGTGCTATTTGTTTTCTGCCTTTTGTGTGTTTCTCTGTGTTAGCCTTGTGGAGCTGACATGCAGATTGCAGCAGCCCAGGGCAGACTGAAGGCTCTGGAAAGTGGGCGTGGTTTTTGTTGTCAGTCTAAAGGCAAATTCTGGGAAGTTTAATCAAGAATACACAATCAATGCAAGGCATGATATGGGGTCTCCATTACTGTTACTCTTTTAAGTTTATCCAAGTAGATTATGGGCAGACACTGTCTGCAGTAAATACATTTATTTTGTGTATTTTTTTCTGAATTCACCCTTAGTATTGTCTTAAAAAGCATTTGATTTATGTTTTCAGAATCCTAGGGCATTTTGGCTACTGAAATAATTACAGTTGATCAGGCTACAAGTTGTAGGAGAAAAAGTATTAATATACTTGCTCAACAAGAAGCCCGCTGCCTAGACCCTCCTGTGCTTAAATAGAATCCTTTCATGTGGAAAATCAAAAACAATAAAGCACAGCAGCTTCTCTAGGAAGGCAGGTTTTTTTTCTCTTTTCCATTTTGTCAGAAATAAAATGTGTGTCTGTGCATATTTGTGTGTGTGTGAGAGAAAGAATGAATCATAGATATTTCATTGTGCCACTGTCAGAGAAAGAAATAAGTCAGTGGTTACATCTCTTAAAAAAGGTCCTTTAGCTTCTTTACAAGAAAGACATTAATTCATTTTTTCAAATTGTACAGGTTGAACATTTTCAGAAGTTCAACTGCTGTAATAATGAGGATGACGATGATGGCAACATCCCCAATTACTACATAATAGAAAACAGAAATAATCACAGAGAGCACAGCCAGCATAGCAAGGTAACAGTGGATCTGACATCTACAATTTATTACTATGACCAATGAACATACTTGTTCTTGAGCCTCAGAACAGGTTCAAAAACAATCATTTAAAAATTAAATTTCTTATTGAATGCCCATGTTCTTTCTTTTTCATAATTACATACAGAGCAAAGATAGCTTTTGCATTATTAAATTACACTAGTGATACTAATATAACATAATCTGACAGAGCCCAGATAAAGGATGGTGACTATTTTTTATTAAATTTTTATTGGGGGGTGGCAGAGAAGTAGTAAGCAGACATATTAACTTGTGGTACATGATGTTAACCAACCTGGGTTTGACCCTTAGGATGCAATATGGTCTCCCAAGCCCTGAGCACCACTGCTAAAGCCCCAAAACAAAAACTAAAAAAAAAAAATCTATTCTAATACATGCATTTAAAAAACAAGTCTCAGAAGACAAGATATAAAGCCAATCCTGTAATGTAAATGCATTCTGTTATGGCCACCACAGAATGCTGTTGAATATTAGTTTCTCAGAGCAGTTTGGACTACATTAAAAAGGGTTAGTGGATGTCATTTGTTCATATTTCTTTAGTATGGAAAAATAAAATATTTCAACAATACTTCCTGTACCCTCTAGTCATACACAATCAGTTAAGATTATATGTATGACACATAGAAGACTTCAAGACAGAAGAAAATCAACCTCTAGGAAGATCATGAGTGGATAAAGCAGATCTAACTCTGTATTTCCTGCATTGTGCTGATGAAGTCCCAGTATATCCTTTAAGAACATAAACCCAAGAGAAAGAAGAAAATCAGCACAGGATCAATCTTCCATTGACTAGAATTCTAGCCTTGTGACAGGGCCTTGGCTAATTCTAATTTTCTTCTGTTGTTTCACAACAACCACAGAACTAAATCCTATCTTAGAAAATCTGGTCCTAAGTTTTGTCATCTATAAAATGGACTAAAATATCCCTTCAAAAAAATCTAGAAGCTAGGTCTGGTTTGGAAAATGTGTTCAGATGCACGTGAGACTCTGAGCAAACTTAATTTTATTATCTGAGGACACAACTTAATGGAATATGGATTATGTCTTTGATTTCATATCACTACCAATTGTAGTCAACTCCCCAATTAAGTAATATCTATGACTTTTACTTGAAGACTTATTTTAGTAAGTCTTACTAAGTACTTTTTATAGCTTAATTTTTTAAAAACTCTGTGATTATAACTACCTAGAAACTCAAAATAGTTAAACTTCAGACCTCAATGTTTACAGGTAATAGAATTAAAACTTAAATATCTCTATTTTTCTTTGACACACAGGGCAACCCACAGTTAATGATCCAGCAATCTAACCTATTTCAAGAATGTTTCAGGCTTTTTTTTTAATATATAAAACCTTTATTAAAACACCATGATTACAAGCATGATTGTAGTTGGGTTTCAGACATAAACAGAATACCCCCCTTCACCAGTGCAACATTCCCATCACCAATTTGGAAATAGCTTGACTTGGACTGCTAAACAAAAGGATATGTTGGAGGAAAAGAAGTGCATTAAAAATTTCAAAAAAATACATCACTGCACTGAACAATCGTTAAAGGCCATTGAACACTCTCATTTTACAGATAATTAAACTAAGACTAAGCAAGACTAAATCACTTGCTAAATGTACCCACCTACATAGTCAACACAAGATATTGTGTTGTAACTCTTCCAAATTTAAATTAGGAAAAATAAGTTATATTTTAAATTCAGAAAAAATATGGTTCACAAATATATTGATTATCTAAAAGTTTTAAAAATATTTTTCTATATCAGTATCTGTTACATAGAAGCTAGATTCTCTGCTTTAGAATACAAAATATTTTGTATTTTCTTAATATCTTGTTTTGTTTTTGTTTTAACAGACTGTAGTGGGAATAACACTGAGTGGGACTAATTTGGCTTTTACTCACAATTTCACTAGTTACTCTGTAAATTCTACTCACCATTTAACTAAGTATTATGTAAATGTGCAAATTATTGTAAGACTTTCTCAGCAAAATATAAGCCTGGATTTTCTCTTTCTTGTAGGTTGCCACCTGCATTGACTATTAAGGCATGTGATTTACTTTGATCAAAGTTACATCATTAAGTATGAGACAGTGAGGCTAGCACACTGAGGAAGCTGGGGTAGCAATATGAAAGTGCTTGAAGCCTCTCTGAGATTAAGATAAGATCAGACAGTACAGTTATTGCAGTTCAGACTAGGCAATGGAAACCAAAAGTTAGTATTTCAAGAGCAACCAAACAGAGCATCATCAGCTAAAAATAATATAATAACTTGAGCTGAAGTGACAATACAGCAAGAAGCGTGCTTGCCTTGCACAGAGCCAACCTGAATTGAACCATCAGCGGTACAAATGGTCACTGAGCCTAGCCAGAAGCTCAAATTGAGCAAAGCCAAAAAGTAAACCCTGAACACCACCAAATTAAGTGTAAACTTAAGGCAGAAAGTTTTCTCTGTAGCAGTTTATCAACATTCAAAGAATTATTTCTCTTTAGTGTCTTGTGTATCACTAAAATATTAATAATGCAAACCTATCCATGGATATAGTCATCCAGTTTTTCTACTCACATCAGGTTGTATCCTATGTAGAACTATCCTCCAATTATTTACAATTGAGTTACACATAGTGAATGATGTACAAAAATAGTGATAAAAATTATAAAAATTTCATTGGGGAAAAATTGTCAAATCCAACCTTATTCAAATAATCAATTATCAGCACCATTTTAAATCAGATTTGTTTATGTACATATGACAGAAAGTATTTTTCCTCTCTCTTAGATTCTTTCTAGAAAAATTAAGTTCTAAACACAAGATAAACAAACAACCTCAAATTATGAAGCATTCTATAATCGCTGAATAACTGTCAAGGCCATAAAAAGATATAGAAGACAAAAATATTGTTAACCAGAGAATCTAGGAAGACATGAAAACTAAATGCAATGTATAATTATATATTTTATTTTGAAACAGGAAATAATTTTCATAAGGAGTAAAATATAAATAAAATCTGAAGTTTAAAAATAAGAGGGAAGTCAGTCTTCTGTAGATATTTTGGTTTTTGCTTAGGGCAAAGGATGATATGTCTCCTGATTGCATCAGACAGTTAGATGATGAGATGGGGCAGCCCTCTCTTAGCTCAAGTTGTTGCCGTTTTCTCATGTCTGGATATCATGTTAAAACTGATGCAAGTGGTGCTGGGATGCGGAGTTCCCCCGGGGGTAGTTTGGTTTCTGGTGCTGTTGCTGGGACCTCTGTTGGTTCCACGTCTGGGATCTGGGGTTTTGGTTTGGACGGTCACTGTCCAAAAACATGGAGTCTAAGTTGGGTCCACATGACACATGTTCAGGGTGAGAGACGTCCCTGTATTATAAAAAGTATGGGTTCTTATCTCTAGTAGATAAGAGCTTGTTTCTAGGCTTAACATTTCCTTTTATTTAGAGTGCCTATGCAAAAGGGTATGGTGACATATTATATTGCAGGTGGATTTGGAGGTAGGAATGATACTCTGCACAATCTCTGTGCCCTGGTTTTGACCCGAGCTTTGATTTCAGGCAAGACTTTTCTTGTAGGTTTTCGTACCAAGCAGAATCAAAATAGGTGAGATTGGAGAAAGAGAGGGGAAAAAAGAGGAAAAAGAAAGAAGAAAGAAAAAAAAGAAAGAAGAAAGAAAGAAAGAAAGAAAGAAAGAAAGAAAGAAAGAAAGAAAGAAAGAAAGAAAGAAAGAAAGAAAGAAAAGAAAGAAAGAAAGAAAGAAAGAAAGAAGAAGAAAGAAAGAAAGAAAAGAAAGAAAGAAAGAAAGAAAGAAAAGAAAGAAAGAAAGAAAGAAAGAAGAAAAAAAGAAAGAAAGAAGAAGAAAGAAGAAGAAAGAAAGAAGAAAGAAAGAAAGAAGAAAAGAAAGAAGAAAGAAAGAAGAAAGAAAGAAAGAGAAGAAAAAGAAAGAAGAAAGAAAGAAAAGAAGAAAGAAGAAAGAAAGAAAAAGAAAGAAAGAAAGAAAGAAAGAAAGAAAGAGAAAGAGAAGAAAATATATAATAGAAAAAATAAAAATATACACTTAAAAAAGGTATTAAAAATGCCGTTTACAAGGCTAACTTACTTTTGGGAATAACCAGACTAGGAGGTATTATTATAGAGGTATTAAACAAAACCACTACCAACAAAAGACTGAGTTTGACAAACATGAACTGGGGCCGGGAAGGTGGCACTAGAGGTAAGGTGTCTGCCTTGCAAGCGGTAGCGTAAATCGGACAGCTGTTCAATCCCCCTGAGTCCCATATGGTCCCCCAAGCCAGGGGCAATTTCTGAGTAATAGCCAGGAGTAACCCCTGAGCGTCATACTGGTGTGGCACAAAAGCCAAAAAAAAAAAAAAAAAAAAAGACAAAAGACAAACATGGACTGAACAGAACCTATCAAAGGACCAATGAGGATGTTCCTAGCTTAACCTCAACATAGGACTCGTACAAAAACTAAGATCTCTAACCCCAGAGGTCTGAATATTCTTTTCTTTCTTTCTTTCTTTCTTTCTTTCTTTCTTTCTTTCTTTCTTTCTTTCTTTCTTTCTTTTCTTTCTTTCTTTCTTTCTTTCTTTCTTCTTTCTTTCTTTCTTTCTTTCTTTCTTTCTTTCTTTCTTTCTTTCTTTCTTTCTTTCTTCTTTCTTTCTTTCTTTCTTTCTTTCTTTCTTTCTTTCTTTCTTTCCTTCCTTCCTTCCTTCCTTCCTTCCTTCCTCTCTTCCTTCCTTCCCTGCCTTCCTTCCTTCCTTCCTTCCTTCCTTTCCTTCTTTCTTTCTTCTTTCTTTCTCTCTTTCTTTCTTTCTTTTTTTTTTTTTTGAATATGGAATGCTTCATGAATTTGTTTAACAACTGCAACTGAGCAGAACTTTTGAAACAATGTTGAAAGACTATATCCTAGGCTCTGAGCAAAAACCAAGACCACTAATTACAGAAGACTGATTGCAACAACAGTGATGGAACAGAACTCCTAGAACCATAAACAAACAAACAAACAAACTCTCTTCTAGCCTTCACCTACACCAATAACAAGAGCTCCAGCTAAGAGTTCCAGCTACAGAGGCTGGATGTCATCACCCACATCTGAGCGGAAAGTTTCCTGGCACCATAATAAAAAGACCTTGGGGTGTTTAAGTGAGCGAGTAAGGAGCCTGTGGTTGTTCCCATGGTAGTATGCTTCAGGGCAGAGAAACCCTTTATCTCCTAGGCCAAGGGAATTCCAGTTCTAATTTCCCCAATGTTTACCATGCCTATGCAAAAAAGGATAAAAAAGGAAAAAGAAGAAACAGAACCTTTTTTTAAGTTGCTGATCATTTTTTTCTTGTTTTGTTTTCTTATCTTTTTCTTCTTTTATTCTCAGTCTTCTTCAAAATGGATATTTATAACACCTAGTTTTTCTTTTTATTTTGTTTGCCTATTTTTTCTTTTTCTTTCTTTTTCTTTTCTTTTTTTATATCTCCAATAGAATAGCATTACTGGAATCACCTTAATCAGCCTCATAATTTGAGGGGGAAAATAGATGGTACCAAGACCAGACAATCATATGTTCATTTCTGATTAGACATGAATACCAAATCCAAAGGCAACAGCAACAAAATCGATACCCAATCTATAACAAGCTGTACAAGTGGGGAACAGTTGCACTAGCACTACAGGGGTTAAGGAGGGAGATGTGGGATGCATGCTGGGAACAAGGGTGGAGGAAGGAAAACACTGGTGGTGGGAATGCCCCTCATTCATTATCACTATGTGCCTCAAATTTTACTGTGAAAGAATTGTAATTCACTTTGACCACAATAAAACAATTTTAAAAATAGGGAAGTTCATAATGCAAGAAATTTCACTACTTCTTTTCAACCCCTGAAAGAAAGAAATAAAAAAATTATTCTAAGGGCTGGAGAGAGAGCACAGTGGTAGAGCATTGCCTTGCTTAGGAACAACAAAAGACAGATCCTGGTTCAATTCCTGGCATCCCATATGGTCCCCTGAACCTGCCAGGAGTGATTTCTGAGCACTGAGCCAGGAATAACACCTGAGCACTACCGAGTGTGACCCAAAAAGAAAAATAAAAAGAAATCTATTCTCATAGAATAAAGAGATATCTCTACATATTTTCCACTCAAAATAACAAGAATAATTTCGGTATTAAACCTACAATATACTTAGTAATAGCTATTATGGAACTGAAGGTATTCTTGGACCAGCAAGGTGTTATACTGGGTAAAAACACTTTGCCTTAATATGCATCCAATCCAGGTTGAATCCCTTGAATCTCATAGAGTTCCCTGAGCATGGCCACAAGTGGCTCCAGAGCAAGAATAAAATCTGAGCATAGCTGAGTGTGACCCAGAAAGTAAAACAAAGTTTAAAGTCTTCCTCAAAGCCAGGGCAAAAGGTGAGAAGAATAGAGGATTGAAGAGGAATAAAGTGATTTTTCTGCTTGTACTTATACACATTTTGCATTAAATTGGATTACCTGAATAAAAACATTTGCTAGAAAATTAGATGAAAAATTCAGAGAGCTGCATACTAATCATTCAAATGTGTGCCTGTATGCATGACATTTGTAAAAGTATTATTAAGAAATATTCATACTAAATGTTAATATACTTCGGTGTATTCTCTATATGACTTCTTTGATGAACAATAAATGTAATAGTAATATTACTGTTTATTTTGCAGAAAGAATCCAAGGGTGGACACTATTCATATTAGTTTATCTAAACTGCTTATGACAATATGGCCTGGAATGGAGATATAGGGAGAATATAAAAATATGAAAGGAGCTACATGAATAAAAGCTTATACATGGACAAAAGTGCATCTGGCTCTTTAAATATTCATGAAAATACTACTAGGAGACCTCTGCTCTGTGGGGTGTTTACTCTCTTTTCAATAGTTTAGTTCTGCAAATGTGATAAATAGGTTGGCATATGATACTGAATAATGCTATTGTGATAGAAGAAAAAAGTGTCTGATAGCAAATGACATCATCTGTGCCTTTTGTGTGTGTGTGTGTGTGTGTGTGTGTGAATGTGTGTGTGTGTGTTTAAGGATATTTAAAGGAGACCAAGAAATGCAACTTGGCAAAGAAGATGATACAGTGTGAGGGAACAGAGGGGAACGAACAAGAAAAATGTGCTAAATTCAAACCTGTCACTTTCAGAATTGGTCACACTTTCACTCATAAGAAAGAAACTGTTGCTTCATTATGAATGACATTCTTTGGTGATAGAAGTGACTGCAGACTTGAAAAATCATTTGATCTGGATCTAAAGGACACATATTTGAAGTCCACATCTATCCTAGGATAAGCCAAATACTGAATTTAAGGATGATGATCTTCAACCTCCCAGTAGGGGTCACTAAGATAATAATAAATATAAGCTCAACTATAATATATAATTACTGTTTCCAAAGACAACATGATGGTGGGAATGAATTAAAAAATTCTTGTGAGAAACTTTTGAATGAAAACCCAAACACTTTCTCAAAATGATAACAGCATTTTACATAAAGTGTTGAAATCACCTGTCTTCAACCTAATCATAGATGGCTTTAGGAAGAACTTCTAGACAGGTTCTCCACCCCAATAAAAACTGTGGCTCAGGCAGATCTCTGCTTCTCCTGGTAAAATTATCTTTGGAGCTGTTTCATCTCTACAGCTTGGTTTTGATTCTTTCCTGCAGTGGCCTTGCTTTCAAACCCACAACCCCAATCCTCAGGATTGAAGTGTGAGGAATAATCTAGATAAAGAATAAGAAAACTTGCAAATTTTAGTCATATTTAGAGAAAGAACAATAGTCTACAACATGCTAATATTCAAAATCATAAATATTTAAGTTTGTTATACAATCTGAGTGTTTTAAATCTATATAAGGCTAAAGACCTAACAAGGATTAGACTATCTAGCTATGATTTTAACTTTATGCTTGAATAGTTTGAAAAAATATTAGAGCCAAGAGCATTTGATTTATATACATCCAACAGTTGTTTAAGGATTATTTCCTTCCATCACCATATTCTCAGAGGAACATTGGTTACCTCATTCTGGTACTATTTTTCATATTTTCTATAGTCTCCTGATGATGGCAGGGTTGTGAAATTTGAAAGAATTCTATTGATATTAGATTAAAATTGTGAGACAATGATCTTTTACTCAAAAGATATACTTCACTTATCATCATCCACAACCCAGTTTCTAAAATGAAAAAGTTGATAATGGAGCTGAGTATAAGTCTGTTTGCCAGCCTCTAAGTGAAGCTTAGGGTTAAGAGAGCTTCAATAGGGTCCCTTCTTCACTTTGGATATTTCCCCTCAGACACTGGCTCTTCCTTGTTTGAGAGTGGACTAAGAGCAATGTCCCCAAAGGCTAAGTGCTAGCTCCTTTGAAATCCTGTGGAAAAGCTCTTCATGCTGACAGTTGGATAGTACTTTGCTCACTTTCTTTCACTCTTCCCATTATTCCTTCCTCAGAAAAGCTCCACTGACCACTAGACCAAGGGCAGAGAACCTATTTAGTGCAAAGGGTCATGTGTAATTTTTTTCCTTTTTTTATTGATTGAAGTTCTGTGATTTACAATACTGTTAAGAGGTGGAAAATTATAACATTATTTGCAGTCCAGGGAATGCAGGCATATGTGCTTCCAGCGCTCACGAGAAGTAAGCAACTTCAACACAGACTTGTCCTGATCATATAATCTTGGCTTTATATAGCGTAAGGGCTGGAAAGTCTCCATAATCTCTTGACCACTCATATCACTCTCTATATTCTAACCAAATCTTTCCTTCTTAAAGATTATTTACTATTTACCTTCTAGCATTCTTTGCATAATACTATAGAATTATCATTCTTAAAGCAATTGTGTGTGTATGTGTATGTGTGTGTGCGCTTGAGGTCAAACATCAAGACTCATATGTAGTAGAGGAGAAACTCAAAACTGTTTTCCTATTTATAATTTACAATGCCAGCCATTTAATCTAGTATACCTCACAATGCAAAGTACCTACCATTGAACTATATCCTTGGCTACATCAACAGATATTATTGAATAAATGAATAAATAGGTAAATGAACAAACCAACATCTGTATCATATGTCCCCCAGTTAGGAGGATCAGAAATAGATGAATCATAATGATACAAGAGTATCCTATTTAATTAAACAGAAAAGAGTTGAACACAGAATGATTTTTTTGGGGCTGGAACTAGAAAAATGAGAATAAGGTGCTTGACAAGCACATGGCTGATGCAGGTTCAATCCTGGACACACTTTATGGTCCCAAAGTCCCACAAGATTAGATGCTTGAACTCAGAGCCAGGATTATCCTTTTGGTATAGGAATTGTGCTCAGGGATTACAGCAAGTATCCCCCATCAGAAATTTTTATTGAAGTGCTAAATATTATTTGAGCAAAACTAATAAAGAGCAGATAAAATGTACTTTGTTTACAGAAACATCAGCCTTCAGTAGGACCAACTCCTCTCAAGTGAACTAATCAGGTGTTAGTAGTTTTTTAAATTAATCTTTAGTTCTTTGAGAAATTTATAAGAAAAAAAATTACTATTCTCCACTACAAAAAAAAAAACCAGTAACTGTGGTTGAATAATACACTGTTTTAAACTCATATAAAATTTCTCAGAGTGGGATGCTCTTATTACATTTCATATTTATTCTTTTATCTCCAAATTCATAGCACAGACTAGCACATCAGACACTTTGAAGATGAGAGATCATTTTGTGAACTAACAGCATTAAATTAAATATTTCCTCTGCCTCTTTTCTCTTTTCCAGTTCTCACCAAAAAATAGATGTGAAAATGCCTTTTTCTTCTTTGCTTCCTGCCCATGAATCATAACTTTAAAAATCTGAAAATCCATATTTTTTAAGTTTAAACATAAGTTTAAAACTCCAATTTGGATTCTTTCTTATTTTTGAAATAATTGAAAACAAAATTAAGGAAGAATTTTCTAATAAATGTGAAGTTAAGATTTTATTCGTTTTTTTTTCAGCCTCTATACAATCTCAACTGCAATAATAAATATTCAATTAATGCAAATATTCCTGCTTGACATTCCATAGAGCTGGCAACCTTACACCTCCTTCCTTTGATAAACTCATTCATGTTTTCCACCCAGCAAGGAAGTAAAATAGTGGAGAAAACTAAGGGGTTAAAAAGATACCCCTTAATGAATGTGTTTAATAGCTGACATGTCTTCTTTTTGTTCCATTAAACTGGCACATACTTAGCTTAGTATTGTTCACTTTGAAGTGGTTTTTCATTGTTCTCCTACCAGCCCCTATCAAGACCTACTGACAGATGACCTATAAAATGCTTCCTCCTTTGTCTCCCCACCTCCCTACCACCCCCATTCCTTTCTTTTACTTTTCTTTCTTTCTTTTTTTTATAAAAAAGACACAATCTGCTCACCCTCTGGCTCTTCCTCCTTCAGGACTAGCAGTTGGTAAGCCTGGGCCCTCCCAAAGCCAGAGGTTGTTATGCAGAACATGTCTGGATCCCAATTATCCAAGGAGAAGTTGTGCATAAATTAGTAGATAGTGTTTCTAAAGCTGTCAGGGATAAATTGTTCTTATTTCCTGAAACTGTCATAGAAAAAGGAGGGTGACTCTTAAGATGAGCTCTGACACCCTTATTGCTGCTTGAAGACAAAGAGACCCTAAAATCTCCTGCCAAATCTGAGTCAAAAATAGGCTGAAATCAGAGTCACCTTATAACAGAGTTTTAGGAAATAAAGTAGACCTAGCTCTGTGGTCAAAAAGTTCCCCTTCAAGAGCAGAAGGTGAAATCTGTCAATCCTCACTCCTGAATCAACGGGGCAATTTATGCTGGGGCAGCTGGGAGGACACCTAGAAGGAATCCACCAAGAAGTTGGAGTTAGGCTTATCTGACTACTAACTGTAACCATGACCTTTGTTCCTCAGAAGATTGATAGAAGTGGGAGTGTTGAAACCATGCTCTTCTCATGTTCCTAAACACAGGCTCTTTCAGGTTCCTCTCCTGGTAACAGATCTATGTTAAGTATAAGCTGATACCTGTTCTCTCATACTCCACCATTTAACTGTAAGTCTCTCTTTGTTTCCTCCAAATGTTGATGTTGACATACGAATTGCATTTTTCAAGATTCAACTGAACATCATTCACATATTAAGTGATCAATTACCTATTCAAATTATCTATTCATATGGCATATATATATGGCATATATATATATATATATTTGGGCCATATTAATAAATAGTTTATAAACCCCACATAGATGTATACTTCTATCTGATACTTCTATATATATTATTTTAAAAATATATTATATATTTCCATTAAAATTTGAGAGCTACATTTTACTTTTTTTTTAATTTTTGGGTCACACCTGGTGGCGCTCAGGGGTTACTTTTGGCTCTGCGCTCAGAAATTGCTCCTGGATTGGGGGATCATATGGGATGCTGAGGGATCAAACAGTGGTCAGCCCTAGGCTAGAGCAGGCAAGGCAGATTCTTTACCGCTTGTGCCATCACTCTGGCCTTATAGAGTTACGTTTTATTTATTTATTTTTTGCAACCCCCCTTTTCAAGAGTTACTTTTTTATAAAAAATTTCTTTTATGTGTTAGCTCTTTAAATGATACTTGGTCAAACTGACAACAACCTCCTACATAATTAGATTATCTCCAATGTTGATGCCAGGAAAAAGTTATTTATATCTGGAAAATTATAGATGAGCCTGTTGTCTTTGCCTTTTTCCAAATTGTGTAAAATATTAGAATAACTTGAATACATTTTACTTGCTGTTGTTTCCCAGGGGTCTTCTCAAAGCTTCTGGGGTTAAAGAAGACTATCCCTATTGGTATTTAAGAGGCCATGCAGTGCTGGTGATCAGATATGGGTCTTTATGAATGTAATAAGCATGTACTTCTGCAATTTAAACTGTGCCTTTTATATTTAAATAGAATACCCTAAGGATAGCACTTATAGAGATAAATCAAATTCTGAATTACATTAAACATTTGATTGGTAGAAATAAAAGTCATAAACATTTTCCTTTTTAAAGCATTCCTATAGTTACAATTTTATCTATTTATTGCATTGAATATAAATATAAAAACAAACCCCAAAGAAAAGCAAATTCCAGTTCTGATATTTGTTTATCAAAGCTGATATCAGGTAAACCATATAGACTCTGTAAGTACTGTCACATACTAGAAAAGCAAAAGCTAGTGATAAACTGTCTGATTGCTCCCCATTCTCCTTAGAGAGAAATTGTACCACAATCTTAATCAAGTTAGAGAACCGGATGTAAGTGAAAAAGATAAATATTTTCAAACTAATGTTGGATAAATTTGTTCAAATAAATGGCTCAAAACAAGGTATATAACTTCAGAATGTTTTCATAGTTCAGGCCCTCTAAATAAAGCATCTTTTTTCTTTCTTTTTAATTATCTTTATTGGGGTTTGAGTGGTGTTGCAGCAGTAGGCGTTGGCCTTGAGCATGACTGACCTAGGACAGACTTTGGTTTGATCCTCCAGCATCCCATATGGTCACCCAAGCCAGGAGCGATTTCTGAGTGCAAAACCAGGAGTAACCCCTGAGCATCACTGAGTGATATATATATATATATATGCATATATACATATTTATACATATATAAGCATCATTTATATAAGAATCATAATTATAAACATGTTTGTAGTTGGATTTTAGTTATAAAAAAGAACACCTTCCCTTCCCCAGTGCAGCAATCCCACCATAAAGTCCTCCAACTCCCTCATCCCCCATTAGGGAAAAAAAAATGGTTCTTCCAAGTTAAAAGAAATTTTTGTTTGGTTGCTGTGTGTTGATTTAAAGAGAAAACAGGTTTTGCCTTTCCTTACATTTGGCTGATTAAACTTAAAATCTTGTAGTATGCTATAATTACCCAAATATCACCTTGACATAAGCCATTTCATACTGCTGCGTCACTGAAAATATGTAGCTATTGTTTTTCAATAGATGGTATAAATCAGCCTCCGATTATCTAAACAGTTACAATTCACTAACTTCTGGATGACATCCAAACTCTTCAAGCACATCTGCTCTGCACACCAGCAAAATGTACAGCAACTAGTGCCACACAATTCAACATAACAATTTAAATATTTTATATAATTAATGATATGTAATTAAACTTAATGTAATTACATTTGGGTTCTCTGAGGTAACTATTTTACAATTAGTGTTTCATCAACAAATAGCTTTTCCTAGGCACAGCACAGCTTTTCCTATAGTAACAAACCATACCCAGAAGTGGTGTTGTTAAAGCAAATAAATTACAGAGAAAAATTAAACATTCTAAACCACTACTCTTTAGTGTGTGATTGGATCTCCAAATCATACACCAACCAAAATATTAATGGTTTGGCCTTTAACTTCCTAGAAGTCAGACAAGAATAAGCAAACCCAACAGTATATGCTTTTTCTCCTAACACTTTATTTTTTTATGCTTGGTGTGTGAGAACACATATGGTAAAGTTTGGGCGATACATCCATAATGGTACTCAGAGGTTGCTCTAAACAATATTTGGAGAGTCATGCAGGGCCAGGGAGCAAACCTGGTCTCCTGAACGAAGAGCATGTTCTCTTATCTTTCGAACCAAATCTCTGGCTGTATCTTCTAACTTTAAAGTTGGTCACAGGTCAAGGGAATAAAAAGATAGAGTTTGTCAACATTATAATGGCCTGTCCTACAGTGTAAAAACATGCCATATACTGTATTTCTAAACCAGGTATGTGGGTTTGAAGCAGGGTGGCTGCAAGGATAAATAAACCAAGTCACACATGAAGGAAACAAGCATGGAATGACGTGACTTCTAGCCTAGTGCTCTCTGGGTTCTCTTTATTGACTAGCTCAAATCCAACCTGGAGAGGGAGAATCAAGTGAAATTCAAAAGTAACTAACAAGCTAATCTAATCTAGGTCGACTTTTACATGTCAAAGTGATTCTTGAAAAGGAAAGAGAAAGCTGGAAACCCCTTTGTTTTGGGTATAACAGAGAAAACCAGGAATAAGGCTGCATTTTCTTTTGGGGATCAGGAATCTGATGAAGAGTTGCTGGAGGAACGTCTTTTGCCTGCAGTGTTTTTTCAAGGACAGTTGCACAGAACTCAAATGGGGGCCTTATGGAATCATTCCCCAATGCTGACTCAAACTATTGGCACCATCGTCAAGCTAACTGCAAGGAGATCTTGTCCTTAGGATATTTGACGTGAAGCATTTGAGCCACTAAGGTGATTTACAAAGCAGATAGCTGATTTTACAATACATCTGCTCCCTAGGTTTGTGCTACTTCAAAGAAATTGTGGCCAACAGTCTTTTTTTCTTTTTTTTCCCTACTTTGTTTTTGGTTCATACCTAGAAGTTTTCAGGACTTATTCCTGGCTCTGTGAACAGGGATCACTCCTGGCAGGGCTTGAAGGAAACAGGGGTTGTCAGAGATCAAAACCAAGAACCCCCATGTCCAAGGCAAGTGCCTGACCTGCCATATTATTGCTTCATCTCAGGACTCCTGATTACCTAGAGAGCTCAAGTCTGTAAGTAGCTCTTTCTCCAGACAGTCTTTTCAGGCAAAAACTTCCAATGGAATTCAGATTTCTCTTTCACCCACTTCTTCCTTTCAAAAATAAATTTATCATTTCTGGTCTTCACATGGCAAAGATTAAAGTTACTTGTTTTAAAATTTTTATTCAACAAAACATGACAGGTTCATGGGAAACTTCAAATCATCTCGGACACAGATTTACTTGGTTTAAAATACAAAACAAATGAAAATAATCACAGCTTTCCAGAGTGACAAGTCAGCTCAAAACAATTCATCTCTCTTTTTTTATTATAATATAATTTTTATTTTGATCATAATGGCTTACATATTGTTGACAATAATATTTTAGGTACATATTTACATAAAATCAGGGGGGATTCCCATCACCGAATTGTCCTCCCTACCCGTCCGTTTTTGTCTTCCCTCCCATTTCTTCTTCCCTCACCCCCAGGGCAGCTAGATTTGAAGTTGAGGTTCACACCTAGGAGTACTTAAAGAACTTAGTGGTGGCAAGGACTAAACCCAAGGTTCCCACTCTTACTGGTACATCATACATTCCAGTCCTTTGAGCTATTTTCTTTATCTTTTATTTCTAAACCCTATACTTGTTTTTTTTATCCTTTGAACCATTTTCCTTAACTTTTATTTCTAACCTCTATTCTTGTTTTGAATTTTTTTCTATTGGTTTAATAATTTAAATTGAATAATTTCTATTCTCTTGGTTTAATGACTTTATAAAATGGACAATGTGAGCATAGAAAACTACTGATAAGAAAACCCCCAAAGAAGAGAAGAGGAGAAATGAGGATAGCAGTAAGAGAGGAAACAGCAGCAGTAAGAGCAGTAAGGGAAACAGCAGCAGTAAAAGACAAAAACTACAGTTTTGGAAACTGCAAAGCAGATGAGTCAATGATAACTGAATTAGATTTCAAAGGGAAGAGCAAATTCCTACAGTTTAATGCTAAGTAAGCAAAGATTTGGGGAATTGATGGGGAAAGGACATAGGGACAAAAGTGGAGAAAAGTGGACTTGGTGAAAGGTGTAGAGCTGGAAAGTTTTGTGCTTGAAATCCTACTATTCAAAATTTTATGAACTACACTGCTTAAAATAAAATTGAAATACAATGAGCTGCCAAAAAAGATGTTTAATAATTGCATATTATTAATTTGTATTGAATATAATCATACTAATCTGATATTTTAAAGTGTACCCTACCCTATATTTAAAATAAGAGATCTGCTCTTTAGATAGAGAAATACCATGTCTTAAAGTACTGCAACTATATTCTTGTTGTTTATTATATACGTTTTAGGCATGAAGATCTCTAGAAGCTCTTGTACTAGGGAAACCTGAAAACACAACAGATTCACTTTTCCTTAGTAAAAGCCTGCATGTTTGTGTGTTACTGTGGAAAAAAAATGTGTTGGTATCATTTGAAGGCATAAAAATGTTGATGGACAATGGGAGCACAAGGAGACTTGATTCTCACCTGTGCCAGGCAATAAAAATAGTTTGATGGTAAAAAGAGAGAGTCTTGCTCCCCAAACTTGAACACAGGTCAAACTCAGTAAGCACAATTTTGAAGGCTACACAAATTTAAAACGTGATAATTTATAATTTTCTATATTTACATTAAATGACTATAGTCACTATTTCACCATTTGAATCCCAAGGGTGACCCTCAGATTTACTTCTTTTACCTTTGATCTCAAGATATGGTCAATGTGAACCAGGGCAAGGCTGTCACATGGGAGATGTGATAGTTTATTTCAGCACAGTTGTCTCCCAGAAAACAGCAATGAAATTATATTTCTGCTTTACCTAAATTTTCTGGTTGTTTATCATCCAATGTTTTCAGAAATTTTCTTTCACATTTAGATGTAGTAAAACTACAAGACAGCCAGACATAAATACACACACACAAAATATAGAATTCTGAAATTTGTTTTTTGTTTTGGGGCCATGCCGGGCAGGGCTCAGGGGTGACTCCTGGTTCTGAGCTCAAAAATCATTCTTGGAAGGTTTGGGGGACCAAACGGGATACTACGGATTGAACCCTTGTTGGCTGCGAGCAAGACATATGCCTTAGCCACTGTACTATTGCTCAGCCCCAAGAGTTCTGGGATTATTTTTAGTGACAAAAAATTGCACAGTTCCAAAGCAATACTAAGTCAAGAATGGCAAAATAATGGAGAAGACTACACACTTCTATTCGATACATCCTTATTTGCCCATGAAATAAAAGCTGTGTCGTTAATAGAAGGTTATTAATAGATGTCTAGAGAACTGGGTCCCAGTTTTTCTCAGCCATTGAGTAACCAAATCTTAGAAACCATGTATCATTTTCAAGTTCTAAAACAATTTGGTATTATTAGATCTTTTTAAAAAAATTATTACCCTTTCCTCCAGCATTATTAAATTTGGAAAAATCATTTACTCTGTATTTCAGTGCTCTAATGCATAAAATAGGAGGTATGGTCTGTGCAATATCAATAGTATGTCTCCTTTCATTGCTCTTCCTCCAACTGCTTTTCTTACTCATACTAAAGATGATGAATAAAGAGTGACAAGGATTATTGCTACCTATACTTATTTACTTACTATAATTCCAAAAGTGTATTCTAAAACAAAATAAAACATATTAGGTCTAGTGGTTCAAAACATTTGCAGAGCTTTAGTACAAGCAGAAGTGAAACATAATTGGGAAGCTAAATTAATTTTAATGCATTCTATAAGCTTATGGTGAATGCTCATGTTCCACCATTGCACTTGTTTTGGCCTGGTTCATTGGGTCTCTGACTCTGTGAGTTCTCATCAGAATGACTTTTTAGATTACAAATTTAAATAGCTTAAGTCAGTGAAGCATTGCATAAACACAAATAAAAAGTGGACATTAGAGGAGCCAACAAGTGCTGTCACCACTGCCTGAGATTCAGCTTAGAGACCCTCTGTGACATATCTAATGAAAGTCAAGTCAACGGCATGTTTTTTCTAGGAAAAAAAAAACATTTTTAATGTTATTTTGTCTCATTTTAAAAATAATTTGAATGAAGAGTCCTGCAGTATTAGCACCCCTGTATTTTGTATTATCACTCACTCCCCAAAAAGAGGCTTGTTTTTAAACTTGGGTAGCAATTTATTAATGTGTCATTACTTTATAACAAAGGTAGTATCTGACTGATCTCAGCACTTGACTGCATTTCCATTAGTTCCTGTTTTACTTCTTGTCCTGGTGGTAGAGAAGGGTAGATTAAATCTCTACTGGCAAATGGTAAAATGTGAGGCATTTATCAAGAGTGGATGATTGCCACAGGCTAAAACATCATTTCAGAGAACTTTCTTTCAGTTTTTAGATTAATAGCAAGCTACTTTTTTTTTTCAATTTGCCAGGAGATACCCATCTACTTTTGAAGGGCAAGTAATGAATTATATTGCAAAACAAATTTCTATTTAAACACCACCCAAAAGGGATCAGAGGTGACTGGAAAAATAATTTTTAGGGCGGTCATCTGAAAAGCTAAAATATTTATTGAGATGTTTAAATATCAATAGAAATTCACTTGAAGGAATTATTTTATCTAGAATACATTGTTCCAGTAACTTTGTGCCCTTTATATTCGTAACCCAGGACTTTACTTGTGAAAACCAACTCAGACCAGACCCGGCTTACAGTTGAAGCTCAGGGAATGGAATATATTTTCTAGGAACAGGCACAACAATGAAGTGATGTGTGATGACCTTCTAATCTCTTGCTTCTCAGATTAATTAGAAATCAGCACTTAGTCGTCACGATGGTGTAGAACTAGAGGGTGAAAAGAGAAGCACATTCAAGTTCTGGGTCACTGCCACAAACTCAAAGCATTTAGCCCCTGGGTGTGATTCTTTCTGAGTTTGACTCCAAGATTGAATGAGGAGTCCATGACATGCCCAAGGTTATTTAGATAAAAGGTTTTATGTAAAGATGGAAGGTGCTTGTACAAGCCTTTAGTGCTTGATCATCTATTCAAAAACATAAGTCAGTGACTTTTCGTGAACTGGAGCCCTTCAGAGAATTAACTGCAACTTGAATGAAAATTCTAAGAATGAACCTTGTCACCTTTCCTACCTATGAGAGAGCAAGTGCAGCTGACTGGAAAGCCAATAATTGGTGTCTCCCATGAATTAACACTCCCACCTCTCCCATAAATTAATTGTGTGACATTCAAAACGGGTACTCAGCTTTGCATTCTCATGTGATAGCTAACTCTGACTCAAAGTAGTTACATCTTAGATATAAACATGTAGAAAATGGGCAAATTTTCTCTTCAAATAGTGAAGAGAGGAAAACACTTTTTAATGATTGAAAACTGAGGTCAGAACCACATCCAGTCAAAGAGAATCATAATGGATGAATGATGGGATAATAATTCTCTAAATTTGAAGATTAATCTTTATTTCATCATTTTTCATGGAAAAATGCAAGGTCTAGATAGGCTAGGTAATAGGCAAGTGGTTAGTGTAGTTATAATGTAGTCAATCCTTATACATGTTGTGTTTGGAAAAGTGGAAGGAAAAAATATTAGTAAACAAAGAGTCTATTTTGAGGAGATCAGTAGCCCAGAGCAGAAATGAATGCAGAAACATGAAATTGCAATGCAGCCAGCATAGTCTTAGATTTGATTAGGACACATATCTTCTTGTTTATCTGTAATATCTATATATCTACATAGATATAAAGATATATAGATATTACAGGTAGCAAGATGGGCAGACTGCAATGAAAGAAAACTTTAAAATCACTCCAGGCACATCGCAGGAGTTCTTTAGGAAGTCTGGAGTCCTGCTGGTTAAAATAAAATCCTGACTATTAATATAATACCGTGATCACCTACAATGAGCAAACCTTGACCTCCCCTAGGGGGATTTTAGAACATTCTATCTAGTTTAGAATCCTGGGAAATGCTTCCAGCTATCACTGAAATTTACCAACTGCTATGTGCGAAGCTCAGTATTTCCACGAGCACTCCTCTAGCAATCCCAGACAGGCCAAAAGGGGACACAGCGTACTGGAGCATTTGTGCAAACTGCAAACTGCATTTGACACTTGCTTCACACACACTGTGAGGAGCATCACAGAGAGGGTGTGGCAATGAATCAAGAGTTGAGCTTAGAGAACAGCTTTTTTATTCATCCCAGCATGGACTCAATCTTACTGTATGATACTGGATGGCTCACTTTACTCCTGTCCATGGAAAATTTTCATCAGTCCATTAAAAGTAAAACAGAACGAAATAAAAGAAACTTGAATTTCACCATATTTCACAACACTAAATACAACGCTTCACAAACAGTTTCAAAATATCGCCCCAGAATAATCACAACAGGCATATGAGGTAGAAAGGAGGCATTTCTCCCCGCTCTTCAATGCAGAGATTCAAAACTGATTTTTTCTTAGACTTATATTTAGAATGGGCCACTTTAAAAAAAAAACAAGTTTACCTTGTTGATAAACTTTAGAATAAATGATGGTGCTTGTAACTCCACAATAAATAAAACATGATGCAAGATCAAATCAAACTTAAGATTCTAGCCCTACTGGCACTACATTTTTTCTTGTAATCTTTTGTTGTTTAGGGGCCACACTTGGTGTGAGGATCATGTTGTGCTAGAGATAGAATCCGAAAATCCTACAGGCAAGCATGTGCTCCAGCCCTTTGCACTCTCTGCCCAGTTGTTGTACTACATTTTTTACAAAATGACCCTAGTGAGTAATTGTTTCCAACCTGGAGTAGAGTGCTACCTAGATGGACCAATATACAGCATAGAAATAGAAGTCACCTCTACCTCTCTTATTATGGTTTGATGTTATAGAAGCTGTTTCGTGTATTGGGAAAAAAAAAAAGTAGAGGTCTCAAAACAGACAGCACTAGCAGTGGTGACAAATGCTATGCAATAGAGGCAAGAGGGCATCTTTGAAGAAGTAAAAATGGCAAGTGAAGAAATGAAAAGATATCTCTGTATGTTAGTGAGAAGTGAAGGATAACAAGAAGTGGCAAGATACCTCCATCCCATGAACTGAGGATGTCCAAGAGGAAATGATACTGTGAATATATGAGGAACTTTTATTTCCAAGGGACTGTGAACCTCGTTTTGGGGAACTGTAGGAATTAATGATGGTATCCTTCATTTATTAGTACAGGTGAGAATCATCCATTGAAAAATAAATGCCCCCCAGATATAGCAAATAAAATAAAATTAAAAAACATGAACATTTGTTTTGATGTCATTTTACCTACTCAGGAAGTCTGAGCATGTCACACTTTCTTTAGATTAGTAAAATTGCTGTAGGATGTTAAAAGTAGGAGACTCACTTAGGATAGTTTGACAAAGAGGAACTACTAAACAATAACAAAAACTTAAGATAATTCAATGTATAGAAACACCCCCCAAAAAGTGAAGTAAACACACAGAACTCTGTCTAAAGTACATATTGTATATTTGATACTACTGAGAGATTAAATTGGGCTATGAGAATAATAGAAGTTAAAAAGCTGCCCCCCGAGGTATATCCTCATATGCTGTTACATTTTAGCCTTTCATTGTATTGATTTATACAAATTTCCCTTCTAGATATACTGTTTTTGGCACGCCTAGGTGGGGATAGGTGTATTTGTTTTCTTATAAAAATGTTGTTCTATAAGAAATAATTTACATCTGCGATAAAGAAAATCATTCACCTACAGCTACCAGGTCTAATTACAACTCAAAATTAGTATCTGGCTCACTCACTTGTCATTTACACAATCAGTCCTTGCTACCTGTAGATAAGAAATATAGACCACTGCAAATATCCATCTATAAAAACTTATGTGGATTAATATAGACTTAATGGTTCAATTTATCATTTTATGAAAGAAAGAAAACAGTCATACTAACTTCAAGCATATTTTCTGTGTGCATGCATAATGTATAAATACATAATAAACACTACAGCCTAGATAATATGTGATTAGCATATGTACTGTATAACACATTATATACTTTATATCTGCATTAATTTAAAAGATATCAGGAAAAGAAAAATTCTGTTGATCAATTTTTAAATGCCTATGTATTCAAATTACTTCAGGAATATAGCACATATCATTTGGAAAATCTAAGAGTCTAAATAATATTTAATCTGTGGAAATTTTGAAAAATAAAGTTTTTATATTTTGTTCATAATTAACTACTTTATATACTTCTGATATATAAGTCAGAGAATTGTACTAAGTTCTCATTTGAGAAAAATGTTATGCATTTTTGGTAATATGAAAACCTATGCTTTTTTAAAAAATTATGTCTTAAGTACTATGAGTACAAAATGTGGAACTCATAGGAGATATATTTTTAACCCTACCCTAAAATAAAATGGGGGATTTCCATAGGAAAATTAGAACAAAATTATCACTTCCATTGTTCAGAGGTGATATTGAACTAAATATATAATGGAATTTAACCAGTTTTGTTTCAAGGGTTCCATTTAGATTGTGCCATTTTCAAGTGAAGGTAAGAACTGGTATGGCTCAATTAATAATGTCTCAAAATGTTACATAAGGAAAGTTTCACCTCTTAAAAGAGCTTAACTCAATGCTCACCAATGACAAGTAGACTTAACAAGACTCTATGCCTCATTTTAACCAAGCAGTGCTTGTTTTTCATCAACAGAAACTGTGCTTGAGTAAACATTAATTTACTGCTCTGGGTCCATGTTCTTTCCCTCCCCTCTCAGGGAAAAAAAGTATATAAATAAAGGCAGAGTAATTGCTTAAAGGTGAAAGTGATTAATGGGTTAATGTGAAAAGGTACAGATTCAACAATTCATTGTGGCACATTCACCTTTAAGATCACTTCAGATCTACAGTTCAACAGAGACAAATTTATTTTTGTACTAATTCATGGAGAATTTAAGGTTGGGTGTTTTAGATTATAGTCACTGCAGATAAACAATAAAAATAGCTGAGTTAAACATGCAGAAGGGATATTTTTGTTGGAAGATGGTTTCTTAATCGTAAAATAGCAGTTTCTGACCCTGTTGTAGAAATTCTCATATAGAAGGTAAAAAGCTAGGAGAATCTTACTAATTGGATTTGCAATTTTGACCATGGAGAGAACAGGGGGTATGTTAATAGCCGAGTTGTCTTGACATCCTTCTCCAATTCATATAGTGAAGTCCTAACCCTAGTACTTCAAAGTGTGACTAGATTTGAACATAAGATCTTTAATGAGTTAAGTTAAAATGGGCTACCATAATAATGTAATTCAACTTGTCTGAAAGGGCAGGGTGGGGGCCTCAAAGTAAGTCCACCCACTGGCTCTTTAAGCTTAGGAGTCTGGCCACCAGGATTAGGCAAGAGAAGCATGTTAGTTAGCCCTGTAGTATCTCTCCAAACCTCTACTACTTTTAAACAGCGTAAATGCACTCTCAGAATCACGTGCATATTTGGTCTTCTCCACATAAGGCAATGGAAGAAATACAAAGAGTACTAAGGACTGGAGTGGAATGGTGAAGAACATAGAAGATACAGGCTGTGAAGAATCCAATGGAACAGAACAAATAAACAAAAGGACCAAAGACAGGAGACAGCCTAACAGACATAGGGGAAGCAGTCAACACAAAGGGCAAGGGAGCTTCTTTCTTATTACTGTAAGTCATTCCAGCTCTCTAAACCTTGCCCTGTATCAAGGATGCCCATAAAGCCAAGAATTGTGTTGCTGCTGTTTTCTAAAAGTTTACTAAACTTCTATTGTTAAAATGTTTTAAAAGTTTAAAAAGTTTTATTAAACTTTTATTAGTTTATTAACAATTTTATTTATTTTTTTATTTTTATTATTATTTTTTAATTTATTTAAACACCTTAATTACATACATGATTGTGTTTGGGTTTCAGTCATGTAATGAACACCACCCATCACCAGTGCAACATTCCCATCACCAATGTCCCAAGTCTCCCTTCGCCCCACCCAATCCCCGCCTGTACTCTAGACAGGCTCTCCATTTTCCTCATACATTCTCATTATTAGGACAGTTCAAAATGTAGTTATATCCCTAACTAAACTCATCACTCTTTGTGGTGAGCTTCCTGAGGTGAGCTGGAACTTCCAGCTCTTTTCTCTTTTGTGTCTGAAAATTATTATAACAAGGGTGTCTTTCAATTTTCTTAAAACCCATAGATGAGTGAGACCATTCTGCGTTTTTCTCTCTCTCTCTGACTTATTTCACTCAGCATAATAGATTCCGTGTACATCCATGTATAGGAAAATTTCATGACTTCATCTCTCCTGACAGCTGCATAATATTCCATTGTGTATATGTACCACAGTTTCTTTAGCCATTCGTCTGTTGAAGGGCATCTTGGTTGTTTCCAGAGTCTTGCTATGGTAAATAGTGCTGCAATGAATATAGGTGTAAGGAAGGGGTATTGTATTGTATTTTTTGTGTTCCTAGGGTATATTCCTAGGAGTGGTATAGCTGGATCGTATGGGAGCTCAATTTCCAGTTTTTGGAGGAATCTCCATATCGCTTTCCAAACACTTTTATTTTTAACCCTAACAAACATAAAATAAAATAGTAGATATTAAGCCTGGATATAAAGCCTCTTTTACATTTTTATTTGGGTAATAATCTAACAGTGCTTGGGGATTTCTCCTGGCTTTGCTCTCAGGAATTACTCTTTGTGAGTTTGCAAAAGATCAAATCCAGGTTCACTGCATATATAAGAAATGCCTTACATGTTGTACCATTACTTGGTGTTTCCTTTAAGTTGATACAGGCAGCGAGAGAAAGAGCATCAAATCACAGCCTGTTGTACTCCCAAGGTCCAGTTCTTAGTAGCTCTAAAAGCAAGCTCATTTATTCTTTCTTCTTCTTATTCATTGGAAACCTTTCAGAGATGGCTTATTCTATCAGGTTTATTGAATTCTTACAGTTAGATTCATAGGGCAAAAGAATTATAGGGTCATAGTGGGCCTTATTAGTCAATATTCTTCTGCAATGATGTATGACTATATAATAATTTGCACTGAACAATTTGCCTAGATTTGCTAATGCTTTTCAGAAGTTGCATAAAAGATACCATTCTCTGATAGCAAGCACACTTTTCTCAGTGCACAGAAGAATTGTGGTACTACTACCAGACAGGACTTTCTACAAGCATACAAAACCCAAGTTGGTGATAGCTTTTCCTTTTGGAGTATACTTAAGGATTCACCATTATTCCTTTGCTCCACAGTTCCCTAAATTGTAACTTGCAACATATAAAAAAGGGATCAATATGACATCAAATATTTATATATACATTTAAGAAGATGGAAAGATTCAAGAAAATCACTGATATCTATCAGTAGAAAAGTTTTTATTTTGCAACAGCATTGAGAGATTCAGTTGGTTCATGCTTCAGCATCTCTGGTCATAAATATCTCATAGACTGAGAAATAAAACAAGAATAAAAAACAATACAAAATAAGGGAAAAGGGAAAGATAAAAGAAAGTCATGAAGCAAGATCTTCATGAATCTTATATCTAGTTGAATTTCTATAATGACAGTCTATGGTAGAATAAAGTTACAGCATTTATTTTCTAGTATAGAAGGGTCCTAAGGAATAAAGGAAAACTTAGTTGTTAATCCACATTGAAGCAACTAAACACCCAACCTATTGACTTCTCTGTTTTGTTTCCATTTCAAAGACCACATCCTACAGCTAAAATAGTTAGAAAATATACAAAAACAGAGTTATACAGAATAAAATATGGTGATTGCAGATTAAATAACCTAATGGACTTTCTATTTCGGTATGCAGAAACCTAAACAGGTTAGCAAATGCAGTGTTAAAGCTTCATAAACTCCAGAAAAATATTATTTAGTCATTGAATGTTAAAGTTACTATATATCAAATATATTATCTTATAATTTTTTATTTTTGTCCTTAAGGCTTCTGGTTCTCATTTTCTTTTATTCAACTCTAAGTATTATAAGCAGGCATCTGAGTTCGGATACACAATTTGATCCTACACAAGTGTAGGATGAAGAAGAGTTACCTGCAACACAAGATTTTAGTACAGCAACAGGCAATCTTAGTGCCAAGTGTTTTTGTTTTCCAGCATTTGAAAAAAAACAAATGACACCAGATTTTTGAAGCTCACCAGCATTAGATTCATTCAGAAGAATATTATTTTGTTGGTTTTTCACACGGCCTTGACACTCAGCTATGCTGCTGAAAGATTCATTTATCCTATCTCAGCCCAAGTATTTTTATTTGAGAAATCGCAGAAATAGCATTCATATATGAGAGATCCTTTGAAAGAAAAAAACACAATAGCCAAGCTATTTTGGAGGAAGGGTAGAATGAGACAATCAGCCAATTTCTGCTATGTAAGTACTATACCAAATTGTTTAAGTCGCTGAATACCAAAGCAGGAGAGATGGGTATAATTGAGATTTGGAAGCTGACAGATAGGATCTGGTTCCAGCATTCCATGGACTCCATTTCTCTCTGAGTAATAAACATCACAGATGGTCTTTCACTCAAATTTTACTCACACTCCACTTAAACTGGAAAGATTTTTCTCCTTCCTGCTCATAAGTCAAGATTTGACCTTCATGCCAACTTCCCTCAAAGCATTTTGAAATGTTTTACATTAACTCCTTATTATATTCCTAAGTGAACACACACCAAATTTCTTATATTAGTTGCTAACAAGTCTATTTTTGTCTTGTTTCCCCTTTCTCATCACAAGCTATATCCTTGAAGCTTCCTTCTAGTACTTGACAAAACCCATTGAAGGCAGCAGGGGATGGATCCTCGAATAAATAGATCCTTAAACTGCTTTGAGAAACTTTACCAAATATTTTATAGAAGAATTCTTGCCCTCAATTGAATCATCTTTGAACACAGTAAATTTTTACTCCTGTTTCTGTTCTTAGTCTTTAATTTAAGTCAGATGAAAGTTCAGAACTAGAGTGAATAGATCTAGAGCTTCCAAAGTAGTTGAGGCAGATGCCAATGTGAGAATGGGAGTACATTGCCTCAGCAAACCCTGGTCAATCTACCCAGAGGATGTCTGCTTCAGAAACTTTATGCTTACCTGTGAAAACTAGATTTGTTGTAAAATATTGGATCAGTAATACCAATAAGCCTTAGTTATCACTAGATGGCAAGACAGGACTAATAAAGCAGCTGAGAGGTGCACCCTGTCTCCTGACCAGGCAAGCTATGTATGCAGACATGAGGGACAACATACTTTCTTAGTTATTTGTAAGCAGAAGTAATCAGGTTCTAAATTTGATGGGCATGGGCTGAAGGATTGGCCAACAGAAGCACAAAATGTTAATCTAAATGCAAAATTCCAAAAATGAATAACTGAAAGTTATTAGCTTGAAAGAATTAAAATCTAAGGTTTGAGATTTACATGAGGCAAAAAGGTAAAGCTGAAAATAGTGTCTGACCTTATCATAAATGAAAAAGTCTGCTGTCTGACATGTTCCAGTGAGGTCAATATCGGGAGTTGCTATTTTTTAGTTTTCACGAAATAACATTTTATTAAATGAGCTATCATAATTAAAGGATATCTCAAAAGTCATTTAAGAATGATGATAAAGTTCATTGATGACTGTACTATAGTAAAAGTACCAAATGCCCACTTTAAAAAGAGGCTTGGAGGCTTCAGAGACTTGCACAGACAATAACACATGGCAGAAAACTCAGGTTTTTGTTTTTTTTTTGATCTAAATTTCTTGTTCCTTTCTACTATGTGTTTGAACAAAATAAAGAAAAAGCATGATTTTTAAACTAATGTTTGGTTTGTGTGTGTGTGTTATTTTCTGAAACAGCTTACATATACTGAAAAAAATTCTGAAAATGTCAGTGCTTAGCTACTGGGTACCTTGGGGAATAAGAGGCAGGGCAGGCATGTAAAAGTAGAAGCTCTTAACAGAAATTAAAAAGGAAGATTTGTTACAGTCAGGCCTCATATATTTTAAATAGTGTTGCTGTTTTAGTTGACTCCAAAATGGTGAATTAAAGTAAATTTTTCCTTATAGGGTTCATTCCTGAACACTCTAATCCATCTGTTCTTGTGCTCGTATAGGCCACCTGGTGGATTTCTACCTGGGGAGAAGTCAGAAATTTAAACATGCCAATTAGCTTTTTTGTTTTATTCTCTATGATACCTATGAGGCACCTAGAATTTCACTCTCACTTGCTCTGAAATATATGTACATATATGAATATATATGCTCCCTAGTTTTCCTTTACTCTAGATTTTTTGTGGTTGATTTTAATTAAATTAATATCCAATAATATTTAGTTATCTTATGCTATTTTTGAGAAATAAAACTATTATCAGGATCTTTCTGAGAAAAATAAATGTATTTGGAAGACTGCCTTATGATATGATAATGGCTATTTGTCTATATGAATAGAATGATATTATGCCTCTCCTACACTCTATTTACTAAATTATTTTTATTTTATTCACAGACATTGAGATCATTTACATTTTTTGTTTGGTAATTTGGTTTGGGGGCTTTACTCTGTGGTGCTCAGGGGTTATTTCTGACTCTGTTCTTAGAAACTACTCCTGGTGGTGTTCACGGGATGGTTTGCTGGGTATCAAACACAGATTGACCATGTAGAGAAGGTAAATGTCCTACTTGCTGTTCGATCTCTGATTTCCTGCAATGAACTCTGGTTTAAAATTTTATTTTTCATAGCATTGATACCCAGGAAAATCAAAGCCGAGCAACCCATGTCTCATTTAGACACACAACAGAAAGCAAAACTCAAATAAATCATCTCAAGAAAATTCAACCAAAGTACAAACATCAGTAACTAAATTATTTACTAACCAAATTATTTGAAGAAGTGACATAATCAACAACAAAGCAGTAATTTTTCTATATAGGAGATAGAATTCTATTCAGAAGAATAGTTTTTTCTATGAAAATTTGTCACATGAATATGATTCACATAGATATGTGTCAATCACAGTCAATTGCTAGTAGAACTTGCTTTAATTTTCAATAAACCACAGCAACTTAACTACACTATTGCCTCAAGCTACAATTAAGAATTTGGGATTTGGGGCCAGCGAGATAGCATGGAGGTAAGGCACTTGCCTTAGACGCAAAAGGACGATGGTTTGAATTCCGGCATCCCATGTGCTCCCCCGTGCCTGTTAGGGGTGACCCAAAAAACAAAACAAAACAACAAAAAAAAAGAATTGGGATTTGTTAATACATGCTCAACTGTGTAAGAGATCTTTTCCCTTTTGCCCAGTGCAAGTAACACACAAATTGATCTTAATCATTCCTCTAGAAAATGAAGTTCTATAAAACACATTACTCCTAATGTATGATTCTCCAAGTCACACATTAGGCCATATATTACTAACTACTTTCTCATACTCATTCTTGTCTTCTCTCTCCTTTGATAAGGTCAAACTAGCACATACTTCAAGAAAAAAAATCAGCTAAAAGAAACCACTGTATTAATCTCTGCACTATTTTACAAATGTTATTTTATAGTGGACCAAAAGTGATTTTGGCAATATTCTACCCTTGTGTGGAAAAGCAAGATGAAGATTTTTGTTTTGTTCTTCATATTGAAGGAGTATAAGACCCTGATAGAGAAGCTTTCTTCTCCCTTCTCTCTCCAAGTTTATGATTGTTTTTGTTTTCTTTTCCCTTTATGGGAGATAAGGTAAAAAGTTTATTGATCTACTTTGAACTTTGTAAAGAGAAGAGAGTCCAAGATTATAGCTGGTTCTTTCTACTCTTAAAATCTTAATCTCCAAAATATACAAGGCACTGACAGAACTCTACAAGAAAAAAACATCTAACCCCATCAAAAAATGGGGAGAAGAAATGAACAGACACTTTGACAAAGAAGAAATACGCATGGCCAAAAGACACATGAAAAAATGTTCCACATCACTAATCATCAGGGAGATGCAAATCAAAACAACGATGAGATACCACCTCACACCCCAGAGAATGGCACACATCACAAAGAATGAGAATAAACAGTGTTGGCGGGGATGTGGAGAGAAAGGAACTCTTATCCACTGCTGGTGGGAATGCTGTCTAGTTCAACCTTTATGGAAAGCGATATGGAGATTCCTCCAAAAACTGGAAATCGAGCTCCCATACGATCCAGCTATACCACTCCTAGGAATATACCCTAGGAACACAAAAATACAATACAAAAACCCCTTCCTTACACCTATATTCATTGCAGCTCTATTTACCATAGCAAGACTCTGGAAACAACCAAGATGCCCTTCAACAGACGAATGGCTAAAGAAACTGTGGTACATATACACAATGGAATATTATGCAGCTGTCAGGAGAGATGAAGTCATGAAATTTTCCTATACATGGATGTACATGGAATCTATTATGCTGAGTGAAATAAGTCAGAGAGAGAGAGAAAAACGCAGAATGGTCTCACTCATCTATGGGTTTTAAGAAAAATGAAAGACACCCTTGTAATAATAATTTTTAGACACAAAAGAGAAAAGAGCTGGAAGTTCCAGCTCACCTCAGGAAGCTCACCACAAAGAGTGATGAGTTTAGTTAGAGAAATAACTACATTTTGAACTGTCCTAATATTGAGAATGTATGAGGGAAATGTAGAGCCTGTTTAGGGTACAGGCGGGGGTTGGGTGGGGAGGAGGGAGATTTGGGACTTGGGTGATGGGAATGTTGCACTGGTGATGGGTGGTGTTCCTTTTATGACTGAAACCCAAACACAATCATGTATGTAATCAAGGTGTTTAAATAAAAAAAAAAATCCCCTAAAAAAAAAAAATCTTAAGTCTCAGGGCCGGCGAGGTGGCACTAGAGGTAAGGTGTCTGCCTTGCAAGCGCTAGCCAAGGAAGGACCATGTTTCGATCACCTGGTGTCCCATATGGTCCCCCAAGTCAGGGGCAATTTCTGAGCACTTAGCCAGGAGTAACCCCTGAGCATCAAACGGGTGTGGCCCGAAAAAACAAATAAAATAAATAAATCTTAAGTCTCCAAATTGCTAATTAGTTACTAAATAGTGACCTTTCACTCCATCAAAGATTATTTGGGGAAGGAGACATACCTAGTTGGAGACTAGAACTTTAGAGATTATAATTTTGAGAGGGAAAATAATATTTTAGAATTAAAATTTTACCAGCGTTATTTAAGGTAAATAAATTATGCCAAACTCATACATTCTGTCATTTTTTTCTAGCTCATATATTTTCACTAACTTTTGAAAAGGAAAAATGGAGAAGAGGGCCAAATTATAGTGTGGTAGCTAGGACGCTTGCCTTATATGCATCAGACTTGAATGTGGTTTTAATCTGAGGCATCCCATATTGTCCCTTAAGTATGCCAGGAATGATCCCTGAGTGCAGAGCTAGGAGCCTTGAGCATCACTAGATGTAGCCTCAACACACACACACACACACACACACACACACACACACACACACACACATTTGATCCTTAGATATAACAGGGGTACAAGTGCTAAATATTCCGATTAAAACCATTTTTATTCCTTGAGAAGGTCAGATGCTGAGTGTCTCAATGTATGTGTAGTTATGTGGTCAATAGCTTGAAATTTGAGCAGGTAGACAGTCCAATTATGCTCAGTCTCTGCAAACATTCTTAAAGGATAGCCCAAAGAAAGCCCATTTCAAATAGTATAGAAATTTGATTTCCTTCCTAGTAAGAGGCTTTCTCATTTATAAAAGATCCATCTTTTCTTTTTATGTTGAAGTCTCTTTCAGATATTTATATGAAGTACAGTTATTTGAGAGGTTTGTATAAGTAATTTTTTCCATTTCTGATCAAATAATTTAATTTTTTACCCAAGCAAAATAGTTTGAGGAATAATCTCAAGGATTTTATTAAGATTCTTGATTTATTTTTTTATTGAAATACAAAACTTGAGCACAAAGAAACAAGAATTGCTTGCTAAGTGCCAAGTATATACCAACTATGTCCCCTTAGGGTTGGGGACAGAAAGAAAAGTCAGTAGTGGTCTTTGCCCAGAGGAAATTTATTTCTAGCCAAGAATTAGCACATGAGATGTGAAAGCAGCCAGGTCAAAGTTTCATTGATTTATTGTAGTTAGAATGGAACATGTGTTAGGAAGAAGATCTATGAAGAATGCAGAATAAAAATTTGCTCTGGCTTCCTATCTGTGAATGGAATGAAAAGATAATTTGTTTTACCATCTACAAAAAATATGGCTAATTCAATTTTATTCTTTAAAAAGAGTACTTCTGCTCAAAATGCATTAACTCTGCTAAGAATTTTTTCTTCTATCAAATTGCATAGGAAAGGTGAGATTGTGATAGAGTGGTGTGTATTCCCAAAATGCCTATTCAGACATGATACTTTTGGGTTTATAATGTCTAGCAGGTAACTCAAACACTTCTTTTAGTCATTTATTGCCTAGCACAGTGCTATGCAAGAGAAGAATGTTCATTTTTAATAGCAGTGAGAATAAATTGCTCTTCATAAATGGGATGTTGTGAATTGAGAGAAGAGTTACTTGCAGGGATTTGGAGTTTCTTGAAAAGAGGTGTTATCTGAATCAAAACCTGTGAAAAGAAGAATAGCTCTAACATTTTCTGACAGTGAAAAACTATCAGGTTATAAAATGGTTTCTAAGGGGAAGAGTGCTCTAGACATTATTTTTCAAATTTAGAGAAACAAGACAAAGCAACACACTAGCAACCAGTGGAAATAATACCATTGCCAGTAGGGTAGAGAAAATAACTTATTACTAATTTCCATGGCCCGTGTTATAAGAATAGAAAAAGTGATAGCAAGCATATTTAATAGTATTAAATCCTATGTTTCATTGGAGAAATGAATGGCCAGGGTAGCTTCCAGTCCATAGATAATTTTATCATGGCACATTATTTTCCCTTTCTAAGTTTTTAGAAAGAAAATTAAAGATTTAAAGGTCCAATGGTGTTTTGCTCTACATGGAAGGATGGAAATAGGAGAGAAAGAAAAAGAGAAAGCATCATTCAACAGATCAGGATATCAAATAAATAAGAGCTATAAAATAAATTTTTGAGGTCCCTAATATAAATTATACTTCTAAATAAAATGAACTCACAATAATTGAATCTATAATAATCATTGTCATTACCGTGCTAAAACTGAACCTTCTGTATTCAAAGAACCATTAAAGTAATTCAAATTTTCTTCCATGATTGCTACGCACTTTTATGCCATTTTACCCAACCACATAATAATATATTTTTTGAAAGTCAATAATAGATGATCTCCATCCCCCATCAGATAATACATATTCTATGAATATTAATGTTTCTTAATACTTTTTAACCAAAGTCATTAATACGATAATACTTTGGTAATGAATGTACAGAGCTACCATACAAATACTACATGCGCTAATACAATGCAATACTGTGGAAATAATATGCATAATGCATTAGGCTTTGTTACAGATGCCTGCCAAAAATAGTGTTTGGCAAACAGTAGCATGCTTGAAAAGTGCCTAACCGATTAAAATTTATTGCTGCTGATAGACCCAGGGCAAACACAGAACAATCTATGCTATTCATGCCCTGGCAGACACATCAGTTCACTGACTGCTCAGATTATCTCTGAAAGCTTCTGGACATCACTAAAATTAAGGAAGACACTTAATGAGATGTTTAATGACGGGGAGAGTGACTCCTCCAAACAAATGAACCCCCCCCTTCATATACTGCAGTTCCACGTCTCTGGGTGTCACTACTGGCACATGGTCTGAGCTCCATCCAGCTGCCACAGCAGGCCTGCTCTACGTTTGGCTTCCTCCTTTTCACAACATCTAGTTCTCTTTGAGTGTTCTAGAACTACTGCTAGGCACTTTCTTCCATGATAGTATAACTGTCATGATGATAGCTTTTTAAAGCTTTATTTAAACACCATGGTTACAAATTTGTTCATTTGTTGGGTTTCAGTCAAACAATATGCACCATTCTTCACCAGTACACCCTACCTTGCCACTGATACATTTTTTTTTAATTTGGTGGCTTCAATTTTCAACATCTGTGGATTTTCTATGGCTGTTTGGTAGTGAAAGGAGATGCAAAAGCTAAATCATTCATTAGAGTCATAAGAGAAAGGGACTGGACTTTGTGTGTGGGGGGGGGGAACTGTCTAAAAAAATGATTTTCTTCTTCAGAAACTCTACTCTGAGAGTGATGCCACTGAATATTGATGCGAATGAAACAAAATTTATTCAATTGCTCAAAGGTCACAAGTTTATTAATTTGCTTAGCTCTTTTGAACCTGTGAGGTAGTAGAATCAATTTAAGTTAGCTCCATAGATGGACATATTCAGGTATCTACAAGGGAATTGACTTGGCTGAACACCTAGCTAATTAGAGGCAGAGGTAAAACGTCAATTCCTTATTTCCAGTTCAGGATTTTCCATCACCAATGGTAATAGTTTTATATATCTATAGCAAATGAACTAACTTTGGGGGAAGGGGTACATTTTGTGATTCTCAGTGTTTGCTTATTGCTCTGGTCTCAGGATTCACTCCTCGTGGTGCTCAAGGGAACATGTTGGATACCAGGTATCAAACCTGGGTTGGTTATGTGCAAGGCAAGTGGCCCCTCCACTGGGCTATCTTAACACTAGCACATACACTCTTATGTGTCAGTTATCACTCACTACCACAATCTAATCCCCACTGTATTGATAATTCCTTCAAGACATTGGAGGAGAAAAATGTCATGAATAAGGATAAACAGAATAAGTGGGTCCTATTAAAGAGACTGAAATGACTCAAATATATAGTTCAATTCAAATAAAACAATTTAAAAAGTGCTAAAAAGGAAACTATAGTTCTAAAGTCCATAAAACTTTTTATTCCCTTATTTATTTTGACTCTCAGAAAGATGACTCATTTTCATTCATTAAAAAAAAATCCCTAACTCGGGCCCAGAGAGATAGCACAGCGGTGTTTGCCTTACAAGCAGCCGATCCAGGACCAAAGGTGGTTGGTTCGAATCCCGGTGTCCCATATGGTCCCCTCTGCCTGCCAGGAGCTATTTCTGAACAGATAGCCAGGCAGGAGAAATCCCTGAGCACCGCCGAGTGTGGCCCAAAAACCAAAAAAAAAAAAAAAAAAAAGAAAAAAGAGAACTTCACAATTTAGAGACACTCCTAGTTTATTAAGGTTTAATTCACATTCGTTGCTTCTGAATTTTAGAAATATAAAGGACAACAAAGATCAGTAAATTGGCATAAAACCACGGAGAATAGTCATCAATCAAATGTTTTTAGAAATACGCACTCCCTGTTAGAGAAAATTGGATGATTCATAAAAACATGTAGAAAATAGATATAAGAATCATTAGCAGAAAAATAAGCAGGAGTGTGGAACTACAGGCACGCACATAGTCAGAATGCAAAATTTTAGGCCCTGAGATGGCAAGATGTATCTATTAGGAAAGAAGGAAAAGCCCATAATAAAGTGACCAATGGGTTCACTTAGAATCTACTTTAAATTAACTGAAAGCTACCTATGTGGAACATAAATTTCAGTTCTGAAGCCAGATATCTCAAGCTGCTCCCTAAATAACAAAACAGAGCATGTATTGTTCACTCAAAGGCACTCTCATCCCACTGAGGTCTGTCCTGGAAATATCTAGAAGTCTGTGAATTTGAAGAACCTTAAACCAATGCCATCAACCAATGACATCTGTTAGTTGTTGATTATGGGCCATGTAGGTTGTTAACTGAACAAATTGTTATAAATAAAAATGGATGCTGTACCTGAGTCCTTGGAGTGTATTCTATAACTGGAAAAACAAGAGTGAATTGAGACACTATTCTAATTCATTTCTACTGAGAAATTATATACTATGATCTCAGAGAGGAACAAGGCCTACAGTTAAGTGTGATTAGCAACCATGGGAATCTGTGAGACTTCTCTAAAGGGATGGTACTGACGTAGATATAGGAAAAGCAATGGAGTTACTAAAAGGAATTGCAAGAAAGTATTCGAGAGAAATGTTATATCAAAGGACTTGTTTGAAGCAAATGACTCCCTGGAGGTAGAGAGAACTTGATTCAGACAGTTTCCTCAATCTCAAAGCCTTGTTCACAGGCTCAGCTTTCCAAAAAAAAAAAGGATGATTAAGACAATACAAGAAGTATCTACAATGCACTTGACCTCGTTGAGGCCTTCATTTGGTCAATCAATATAGTCAGGCATTTTTCCAATTGAGGTGAGAAGATCAGCACTTTCAAAGCGTACATTAGTTTGTATTAAGTTAAAAAACAAGTCACACAACATCTTCTCTTTCATACAATGGCTTCAGCATTAGTAAAATCTAGTACAATACTGGAAACTATATCACAGGTAAGACTGGCTTGCCAATTCTGAGGTAATTCTTTCTCTTCTGAAAATACGAATCATACCACAAAATCATCAGACGAAGGAATCAGTTTGGCCCACAATGAGGCTAGCATTACCTCTGTCTTCTTCTCTTCCCTTAATATCCCTTTAGTAAATGAGGCAAGAAAAGAAAAGAATAATAGCTTACTAGAGTATAAATAGGCTGGGAGCCAAGTAAGAGCCACTGGTTCTGCAAGGTGATGCCTTTATCTAGAAAACTATTCATTTTGAGACATCCTGTTCAAATAACCAATTTTATTTCCATTTATTTATGCAGCTTCCCCTAGGCTTTTTCTCTCTTCCTTTCTCTCTGTCTTCATCAGTCAAGCCTGTGGCTATCATGTTGGCATGAGGAATGCTTAATATAAACATAAATTAAATAACAACTACACATTAGCAATAACAGATGACAGAAAACAGTGCCCCAAATGCATTTATTTTTAAAAACATTTTATTAGAGATAATGCGACCTCTCTCTTGTGCATGCGCTCTCCTCTCTTTAATTTTTGCCCCCCTCCCATGCAACCCTTTAAGGCCATGTATAGAAATGTAATACTTCAGAGGATGGAGAGATAATACAGCAGGTAAGATAAAGTACTTTCATTGCTAACTTGGGTTTGATCCCTGACACCCACTAAGACCCCAAGACTGCTTAGAGTTATTATTGAAAATAGATCTCTGAGTAAACCCTGAACACTTCCAGGTGTATCCCCCAAAACAGAATTCAAACTAAATAAATATAAGGCTTTTATACAGGATTTAGGGTAAGAGACTGCTTCCCCAAGGTGCATTGTTAGGGAGGACAAGTTTGAAACAGATAGAAAGAGGAGGCAAAGAATACAGGTATTAAGCTGGCCACCATTTCTATATTACAGGCTCTTCATGAGTGATATTAGTACACTGGCAACAGTGCTCCTCTAGTTCTCTCTCCCATCTTCTCCCATTTATCTTCTCTCTCTCCCCCTCTATCTCCCATTTTCCTTTTTTACTCTTTTATCTTTCCCATCTCTCCTCTCTTCAACCCAGGAAAGTGAAATGAAGCAAATTGCTTCCACCTGAGTAAGAATTAAAGTGTGTTTAAAAAAAACACAAAAACAAAACAAAAAAACAACAGTGCTCCTCTCGAAGTTACTTGCAGATGACTATCATCTGCATTAGGGCAGAGGTTCCCACACTTATTTGACTTGCCAAGCCCTTTTCAGAAAAAAAAAAATCATTCAATGCCTCTTTGAAATTTAGGTGAAAATATAGAAAGGATCTCCACCCTCACTCTCTTTCCCAACCAATTGCATCCAAGGCTACCAATCCTCCCCCACCCCATCATTCCAGTGACCACCTGTAGGGGCGATAGCATCAATTTTTTTTTCCTTTGAAGATAACCTTTAAATATCAGTTTCTATAATATCACTGTCTGCCCCAAGTTTCAGTTTCTTGTTTTTCCTTTCAAGAGATAGCATAATTACACTGAGAAAAGCAATCGTCTTTAGAGACATACCAAAATAGCTCCATCATAAAGTTTTATCCAGAAGTCAATAAAACAGTTTTATTTTCTGTTACCTTAGTAGCATTATAATTAATTCTCATTTATTTTTCTCATTAGAGCATCCACCATGTGCCTTACTATGTTTCAGGCATTATGATTCATAGTTTCATAAATATTACCTTAATTAAACTTCCTTTTAACACTATTGCTATTTTCATTCATAAGTAAGGAATTGAGAGTCAGTAAAATAAAATTCATTGCCTAAGCATGCATAACCACAGGCAGGATTTTAATGGAAAATTGAGAGTTTTGCCTTTGGCTATTATACCTTAAATTACTCAAGTTCTAAAGAATCTGATCTCTAGATTTCATCTATAACCTTTCACTATTTCAGCATATAATCTTCTTGAAAGATTAACCTCTGGGATGCCCAATTACTAATTATTACTTTAGCCAATCATAACTTACCATTTTTGGTTTGTTTTGGTGCCACAGTCAACTGTGCTCACACTTACTCTCAGATGCATGCAGGGATCAATTCTTGTAGTCTTTAGGGAGCCATATTTGGTGCAAGAATGGAAAAGATTAAACCCCTGTCAGATAGGTGCAAGGCAAGCACTTACCCATCTTTGCATCTGCAAAGATATATCTGAATAGGTATATTGTCTTTATTTCTGTACAAGTCCACCCTTGCACCCTTTTTTAGTATTCAAATTTTGTGTTTCATATATGATCTCCTTCCACATCATCTGTGGGATCCTTATTTTAAATATCTAAGATTCAACTGACCAAGAAGAAAAAGTAATGTCCACATATGTATGGCTCCATGAGGGTTTTCTCAGCTAAAATAATGACAATGATAAAGATCTGCAGCAGAAATAAGAAATTTTATTTCTAATTTTATGTCAAATTGTTGTAAGTCAAATGAGAAGTCTATTTGGGCAAGTAGACCAACCAGAATATATATATATATATATATATATATTAATATGTAATATAATAATATATATTCCACTTGGGGGATAAGGAAACACCTAGATGAAATCAGAAATTACTCCTGGCTTTGTGATCAATGATCACTCCTGACCATACTCAGAGTACTGTCTGTTGCTAGGAATCAAAACGGGGTGAAGGCATGTAAGGCAAGTAATTTATCCCTTATACTATATCTGAAGCTTGACATTTTTTTCATTTTTAAACAAAGAACTTATAAAGGAATGACATCATGCTAAAGACTGGTTTCTAGAAGAGAACTCTGAATATAATGAACTGATACACTCAGTGTTACGTATATAGAACTTTCCTGTGAGATTCTTACAAAAACTAAGCAAATGAACTTTCCTCCAAGGCGTGTAAAGACAAAATTCTTTGAGGCTGCACACATAAACTTTCTCTTAGATTCCTCACTTACAAAATAATCATGGCTGCACCAATTTAAATACATTTTTCAATTGTACACCTGAAAAGTAATGGCTTCTGAGAAAGAAGTATGAAAGTATGAAAGTGTCAACTGTGTGCTGCTGCAGACACACAGAAGCAAGTGGGCACTCGGTTCTCACAGCTACTTTAAGTTCATGTTGCTAACACTTGCAGCCTCAGCAATGCAATGCTTTGCTAGTGACAATGAATCAGATACAAGAGATCTTGGGCCTAAGCCATCAAAGACCTGATTCCATCATGAAACATTCATAACAGGGCTGTCTCCTCCCTTGTGTTACTACCTGTAAAGTCTCCAGGACTCTTTTTTTCCTTCTCCTGTTGTAGTCAGAAGTTTTAATGCATAAGTGGGGATTGGGTGCGTATGCATCAACTGTATTTGAATCACCTGTTTATATTGTCAACAAAATTGGTGGTACTTGAAGACCATGGGAAGTTATACATGAATGTAACTTGCACAGGTTTACTGTCAGCTGCCTCATTTATTGAAAACCACTGAATATCGTCACAGTATATGTCAGAATATAGTCACAGTAAGGACACATTTCAGAAAAGTTCACTTTCATTGAAGGAAATATTGGAAGCTGGCTCTATGCATAACAGCTTTGCATAACATTTTCTTAATTATGTGTTCTGAATATTATAGTGAAAAGAAGTTCCTAAAGTAAGTTTATTTTCTTTCTTCAGTGCAAAAATTTCTGAAAAATTTGGAAAGGAATAAAACCAGTATATTTCCAAGGTCATCCTAATTGAATGGCTCTAAATTAGAAAGAATTTAGAGCAAAAGGAGTAACACAAACATTTTTCATAGTAGATACAATCTTAAGTGTGGACAGAGAGAAGGAGAACTGGAAAGGTTAAGGGAAAATACCGTATTTTCTGGCATATAAGATGAGAGGGCATATAAGACGACCCCTAATTTTTCAGTTAAAACATAGCTTTAGGCCTATATTCGCTGTATCAGACAGAACGTTCCTGTGCTGCAACTGTATGTACCACAGTGCGCCAATCACAACAAGCAAAGGTTCACAGGTTATACTGTAATAGACTTCCTCTCTGACTCTGGCCAATCTGAGCAGGTTTTTTACAGTGTAGATTCGGATCCAAAACATTGTCTAATTTGCATGCATCAAAAGCCTGCTTGGATTGGCTGAGTTAGAGAGGCGGTTGGAACAGCCTTGCAGTGATTGGTGCAGGATCGATTTGGAAAATTCGTTTTGTGGCAATATTCAGACAATTGTCGTTTAGCGGCATATTGAAACATTTTTTTGGGATATACTCGGCGTATAAGACATTCCCCGATTTTCGGTTGACTTTTATTTTGGTTTCAAAAGTCTTCTTATATGCTGGAAAATATGGTACTTTTTTCTCAGAAAGTTATAAACAGAAAACAAATACCTTCCAAGGCAGAGTCATCAAATTACACAGACATCAAAGTTTCCTGCAAGAATAAAGCAGGTCAGAGAGACCTATAAGGAACATACTGAACACTATAAAAATGCAGAGAAAAGCAGACAAGGCCTCTGAATGTTCCATGTCAAATTGAAATCAGAAAGAGCAAATATATTATGTGTAGTAGGAATAAGATGGATTGACTGCATTTCTAAAGTATACATCCAAGACCTGAGAGTAGAAAAAAGTTCATATATTCTTGCCATGTCAAGTTCCTTTTCCTCCCTGGCCCTCATGAAGCAGTCAGCATTCTTTTTACACAAAGAAAGAAGTACTTTCTGTAAAGATAAGTTAAGGAAGCTCAAATGAAGAAATACTCAATCACCAACTAATGTTATGTAACAAATATCTTTGATGTCACCTTCTTTTAATATGAATATAAGCCCATTAGGGTCAATTTATATCTAGGGGCTGGGAGATGGTACAGTGGTAAAATTTGTGCTAGGTGTTCAGTGGTCTAGATGCAATTCCCTCAACTAAACGACCTTCTGACCATTTCCAGGTGTATCTGTGGAGTCCCCAAGCACTGCCAGGTGCCCCTGTTTTTCTCTAATGCATAAGGTCAAAAATAGTACTACATACTGAGACTAAGGTCTAAATGGCCACAAGTACCAGTAGGAGTGATTCCAGAAGTCCCTGGGTACTACTTGCAAATTCTCTCTCCACTTCAGATCTGAGAGCCACAGAGAATTATAAATCCTCTATAGCCCCCTCTATATATGGTAGTGGGTGCTGGTAATACAGCAGTGACCCAAATGTATCACATCTCTCTTGTGCACCTTACTTTCAGAGGAAAGAGATGGCCAATCCAAATAAAATTAGAGAGCCATTGCAAATTGTGAAAATGCTCTGAAGAATACAAAAGATGGTGGAAGGTAAGACAATTACAGTTTTTCTTAAGACTAGATAGTGAGGGAAAAAGCTGTCTGAGGTTTTGAGATTTAATACTGGAAGTAAAGATAAGAAAGTCTTGATAAGAATGGGAAATCTCAGGGCTAGAGTGATAGCACAGCAGTAGGCTGTTTGCCATGCGCAGGGCTGATCCAGAACAGACCTTGGTTCGATCCCCATCATCTCATACGGCAACCCAAGCCAGGAGCGATTTCTGAGTGTATAACAAGGAGTAACCCTTGAGCATCATCGGGTGTGGCCCAAAAACCAAAAATAAAGTAAAATAAGAATGGAAAGTCTCAATAATACAAGGAAACTACAATGTGTCATGATGCATAACATCTGTGGAAAGGACAGAAAAAGGGCAGATCATCCACAGAGATGAGCTGAATCTCATCTCATCCTATATATTTGTGAGCATTTCCAGGCCTAACTTCCCAATGTGGGGCAGAGAGAGTAAAGTTTTTAGACCACGATAATCTGATTTGGGTTTTATAACCATCATTCTCTTTACTTCAATGAGAAAAATTAGGAGAGTCAATAGCAAGGTGAAGAAACAGCAGAAAGACAAATTGACATGGCTATTGCAATTGCAGGAGAAAGATGACTAGGATGGACCATTGAAGGTAGGCAGGAAAGGTAGGAGAGTCTGCACATACATTTTCGAGGAAGAACTAACAAGATTTACTTGTAAATTAAAGGTCAAGAGGTCAAGAGAATCATAAAGGTGCTCAATGCCATAACAGGTAAAAGTCAGATTGCAAAGATAAATTAATATGTTCTGGGCAGATCTTGCTATATTATGTCCAATAAAGAGATATGTTCTAGGAAAGCCTTGTTATATAATGTCCATTAAAGAGCAAAGTTACTTTAGGACTGAAAAATGGGGCAGAGCTAAAGATAAATATACATTGACTCTCTTCATTTTCTATTTGATGCGGAATTCTAGAATACTGATTAAGAATATAAAATTTGCATGTGCTTAAAAAGAATGGAACAGACTAAAATATTATGGTTGCTTGAAATGATTAAGTTGGGTCTATATGCAAGTAACTTTGAGAGGAACATAGGTGTAATAGGTATAACAGAAGGAGCTGATTAAAGCTGATGGAGTTAGGAGCTGCTAAAAATAATTTTTACCGAATATGTGCCCACCTGTGTTCAAAAGTGCCGGGGTAGGATTAAGGAGGAAAAAATGAAAAATAACATAAGAACATAGTATGTGATGGTATTGATAATCCTAAGAAAAATCTGAGTCTCAGGAGTGGTAGAGGTAATAATAGAATGGGAAGATCAGGGTAGGGATGAAAAGAGAGGGGATAGAGACTGCAGAGATTTTTCCAAGGACTTACTAAAAGACTTTTCTAAAGGACTTACTGAGTAGGAACACTGGTATTGCCCTGGTTGCAATGTTGTGATGGACTGTAGAACAGAGAGGAAACAATATTAAGAAATTCAGAGTGCAAAATACCAAAGTAGGGCTATTGGTCAAGATGACAGAGGATTAAACTTCCAAACTGAATACTGACCTTGTTTAAAACAGAGTATGTTGCAATTGGAATACAGGGAGATGCAGAAGGTAGTACATGGTTTTTGAGCAAATGAATGAATGACTCTGTAAGTCAAGTTGATTTATACAACTGACATAATAGTATTTTATTGATATCACTAAATATGTCATCATACTTTTGTTCTGCTTTTTCTGGGCCCACTCTACATAAGGCAGGTAACATTTTGGATGCAAGCATCTTTTAGCTAGTTTCTTTTTTAAGCCTTAAGTTATAATGTCTTTTATTTTAAAAGTAAGGGTAACCTATACTCTCTGAAGTCACCAGCTGTCTGAATAAAAATATTTATCATACTATTATTCTAAGGTCAAGCCATAAAATATTATTAGTAAAATTAATATCGCTTCTAGAGGTAAGAATCCATGACACGGGCTACTGTAAATGCATAGTTTAGTCTCCAAAGTATATGTGCTGTGATTGCAATATGGCTAATATCACTAACTTTTCATTTTTAAATCTAATCAAGTGTTCTAGCAGAAAAAAAAATCCGAGTTCAAAAAGAAAAACAATAAACCCTCATAACAAAACAGAATAGTAAAACCAACTTTATTTTTAGTGAGAAATAAACCTCTCAATTAAAATTCAACAACAGTCACTATAAAACAGTGCAAACACTAACCAGTTTTCAGGACTATCCTAGAAAATAATGAATCTTGCCATTGTACACTAAACTATGTGACAAAAAGTGATAGTTTTACTCATGCTCTCATGGAAGGTGAGTGAAAAATATAAGAGTAGAATTAATTTGTTTGGGATATTTTACTAAAATTAATTTGAATGTGGATTTTAATTATAGAATGCAAGGTCATGATTAATTTAATTTGCCTGTCAATTTATAAAATGCCTTTAGTTATTGGAGTACTTTTGACAAAAAAAAATTTTAAAAAGCTTTATTGAAGATCTCATATCTGTGATTTACTGTCCAAGTATGTACTAGGTTCCTTTAATTATGTAAAAAATGAATATTTGCCCTTGAAGTTGCATCTATTGGACAGGTGGGGAGGCAATGCCTATATTATGGTATAGACTACTATTTGTGAGGGAAGCTGCAGATTAAAAATATCTTGTTTGGTTTTCTTGTCATAAATCTTTTTTTCCTGGATATTCAATACACACATGTGCATTGCTGATTAATGCTGAAATCCTGGCTGACATTATGATAAGCTTTAAAGTAATCCTGTCAGAAATGGGGGTTGGAGAATGCTGAGGATATTGCCTTTTCTTGTAGAAAATATCTTAAATGTCTGCGGCAAAGGAAGGAAAGGTGAGGCAAACATTGAAAAGGGAACACTTGAATATAGGAAAAGGAACTATAACATAAAGGGAAAGAATACTACCCAAAGAAGTATCCTTGAATAACCTTGTTGAGAAGATTGCAGAAAATAAGCCAATCTATGTAATCCCGTTAAAAACTGTTAGCTTAAGGCTTTAGTCACACAGAAACTGTGTAATGAGATTAAACCACGTAAGGAAACATGGTTGTCTGCTGCTTGCTGGAAGAACAAAACAAAGAAAGCAATAAATGGACAATTATAATCCTGTGCTACTCTCCCCAACCCTTCAGAAACAAAACAATTAGGAAGGAAGATCTCCTGATAATATAAATGCCAAACTTTGGTCTCTCCCAGCTGCTCATTTTGGAGAGAATGCATCTGCTTTCATTATTCACATCCTAATGTTCTTTTTATTATGATGGAAGAATGTGAATTTTAAAGGAAAGATAAGTCCTGTTGAATACTTCCTCTCTCTTACAGTTTCTTTTCCTGGAACAAAAAAAATGTGTCATAAAGTATTCGATTCTCCCTGAATATTTCTTTTCCCTCCCACCCAACTTAATCTCATCCTACAGGGTTTATATTGAGTGGTGAATACTCAACACTCTCATTGTAGCCATAGGCAATAAGTAAATGAGTATGAGTGCTTATGCCAATAAAACTTTATTTACAAAAATATATGGCTTATCATTGAGCTACAATTATTAGACATCTGGATTATAATAAAGGCATACAGACAGGTTGGAAGCAGGGAGGTGGGGATGAATACAAAGGAGCCCCTTGGCAAAGAATTTGAGGGGCAATAAAATCAAGAGATGATCTTTTTTGTCAATCCTGAGTTCCTGCAGAGAATGCAGGACTGGACTTCTTATGAAGATGATTCTAAAAGAATAAAGATCCAAAACTACTCTAAGTGATATAATCCCAAATAGTGAAGGACAGATAGTCATGGGAATGGTAAAACTTCAGTAAAAAGAAAAAGAACAAAAAAACCATTGCTAGAAAAATGGACCACCAAATGTACACGTCCTTTTCACTTGACAATACCTAGAAATGGAATCTTAGAATCATCTTAAGCCTGTGCTAAAGCAGTTTGAACAAGTACAGATATAGCCATCTTTTCAAAGGCAAGCACAGAATAGTCCATTTGGGGGATTACCTACACTCTATGAGGATGAATATAATTATTTTTTTTTCTCAAGGGTTTCTCTATTTACTTCCTTCATTCATAGTTCCTACATTGGAGTACAGTAATTCACTATCTCCTGCAATTTTTTTCTACAAGAAAAGATCAGAATCTTCCAATGGCTATTTCTGACAAATTACTTATCAAAAGGTGGTAATAAGCCCATTATTTTTAACATTAAAGAAATGCATTAGTAGGACTGGATTGTTGAGTTTTAAATTTATGGCTAATCAAGATCCTGTGTAATTGTAGACAACTCCTGAAATAGACTAGTGTCTCTTAAATGGACTATCTTAATCAGTTTATTAAATCTCTCAATGTTAAAAGATGCTGCTTGTGAGAATTAGACATTTGATAGACCAATTGAGTGTTTAAAATAGAATTGCTTCTTAGAACAGAAATACATAAAAGTGATATGATTGTTAACAGGTATATGCAGTTTTGACTAGTTTTTTGATAAGATTTTTAAGACATTCAAAATGAAATGAATGAATAAAACACCTAAGTTAGAATGAAGAATTGACCACTGATTTTAAATATCTAGTTTATATCTAGTAAAACATGTCAATAAAAATTTAAAAGGGGGGGCAAGAGATAGCACAGTGGTAGGGTGTTTGTCTTGCATATGCTAACCTAGGATGGACACCCCAGATGATTTTGGCACACTCTTAAATTTTAGAATCACTTGAGAATATTTCTTGTTTATCTAAGCTGTCAATAAATTATATTCAAATAAAAAAGCTTTTGATAGGACTTGTATATTTCAGGGGCAAAGAATTGGTCCATAGTAGAGAAAAAATGGGGAAATTTTCATCATTTACATCAAAGTGATGGTAAAAATAGATTATAAAGAGAAAAATTTGGGGGGGAGGGGCATACCCAGTGACACTCAGGGATTACTTTTAGCTATACACTCAGAAGTTGCTCCTGACTTGGGGGACCATATGGGGTGCTGGTGATTGAACCAATGTCCATCTTAGGTCAGCCACGTGCAAGACAAATGCCCTACTGCTGTGCTATCACTCTGGCCCCATAAAGATAAAGTTGATATTTTTATGTAAGAAGTTTGTGACCACTTTTATTTTGACACTTTATCTACTTCTAACGTACCCCCTCATTTTCATAGGAAAATAATTTTATTATTCATCAAAAAAAATATAATTTAGAGAGCAAGCTCATAGTAAATAAAACACATCTAAGAAGACATACAAATGAAAATAATTGCAATGATATATTGTTCTGAAAGAGTTCATTTTACCTTTATTGTGAAGCAAAGTAATTCTGGATATATATAACATAAAACCTGAGCAACTATTCAAAAGTAAGTCGTGAGAAAACCTTGGGTATGATAATCACCAGCTCAAAGACAATTCTGGTCAAAAAGTCAAGAGGTCTGTAAGCATTTAAGTTCACACTTTGAATTGTGTTCAAGTGGAAATAACTGTCAAGGAGCACTTGGAGACCTAAGAAGTCAAAATTGAAGACAAGTGTCCTTTCTTCCTCCAAGCTGTTCAGATGGTGCCTATGATTCCTTCAATTATAAATGTATGCTCCTTTGCACTCAACTGCTCTGCCTGTGGTCAAATCCTGAAGCACAGAAAGCATATCACAGAATGAGATGATAAACTTTGGTATAAAAAAAAGGAGGTCTAGTGACTAAATGGGAAGGGAGAATGGACTTCCTAATTTAATTTTTATTTAATGAGCTCTCCAGAGACCCAAAGTCTACCACAGAATCCTCCTTTGGCAGCTTTCAGGAACAAAGGTTTTATCTGTTTCAAACTCTAGTTCTTCACCATCACAGTCATATCAGCTGTGTGTATTAAGCACCTCACAGTATGGTGTGGCTCTATCCAGTTTTACAAAAAAAAAATCCTATTAGAGAATAATTGATTAATTCAGCCTGCTGGATTTTTAGCAGGTACACCCCAGCAGTGTCTAAATATTTTAACAAATGTTAACCAAGAACAACAGAAGTAGTTAATGTCAACACTGTAAATGAGAAAAGCAACTTGGACAGCCACTGGAGATGAAGTTTTGATCTGGAGTGATTTTCTCCAGTTTTTTTCTGACCAAATACTTGGATTCAAAAACAGAAAGCAAACCACTAGTTCTGAGAAAAGTCAGTCTATATAAAATTTTAGTATGGAATTTAAAATGAGAAACTTTCAGTATAATTGCAGAGCCTATGTAAATTTCAGGCTTGGGTATGGTTCTTGACTAAATTTTTTTTCATGTAACATCTTACAGCAGTATATACACAATAGAGTTGTGCAGTACTATAGAAAGTATAGAAAGTAGCATTGTAGTATAGGAGTAATAAGGCTGTAGTATCATTTCTAGTAGTGCCAATAAATATTTTTACTAGTAATACTATTAGTAGTGGTGTAATAATATACTAGTGTAACTATAAGGAAATGTTAGCTGTCTCTTGTGCACTAGATAGCCTTAAAATATAAGTATCTCAAGTTTGGGATGGGGTAAACATTGTAAAATTGTGCCGTCAAAATTATCTTAACTCAAATTTAAATCAGGTTTATGATAACTAAAGAGTAACTGAAACATTAGAGAGATAGTTCCACAGGTAAATTACATGCTTTCATTCAGGAGGTCTGAATCTATTCCTGGAATTATCTATTTCCTCACATTGCCAGAAGCAAACCATAAATACACAATTCAGAGTAAGTGTGAGTACTTCTGGATATAACTTCAGAATAAAACAAAAAAGTGATATTAAAATAGAAAATAAAACTAAGAAAATAAAATAATAGTAATTTAGATTTGCAGCAAGCTGAAAATTTGTCTCCAAAGAATATTGGCTAATAGGTTTACCACTACTCAAGGAAAACATTGCAAATATTACTAACTCAAAATGTTGCCACTAGAAAAATGACAATTCAGAGATAATTATCTAATTCAGTAGCATGGAACTCTTTTCTTCATTGTGCCAAAATTCAGTATTTTTGGAAAAAACAAATGAAAAATTAGTAGATGCTGAGGAAAACAGCTGGAAAAATTTCCAAAATATTATTTTGTTTGAGAATGGATGCCTAAACAAAAGCAACAAGAATATTTAGACAAAACAAAATGGTGCGTGATACCTCTTGATTGGTTATAACTATATGGACAAAAAGATAAGATGTCGCAGAGCAAAATGTCAGGAGTTAACTTTCTGAGTCAAAAAATCATTTGGATAAATATAACCAGGAGATGCCTGAGAGCAGATGAAATTTAAGCTACCTAGGGAACTTGCTAAAAGTTCTGTCTAAGTTAAAAATCTGAGAGGGATTCTAAAAATAATCTAAAACAATAGCTTATATTAATAAAGCAGAGCCTGGAAAATAAAGAATATTAGAATATAGCTAGAGGATAAAGTCATTTCAGAGCCCTGAAATCTACGAAACCTGAGAGATTAGACTAGTTCAAAGAAGATGACAGGTATAGTGAGAATAACAAAGATATGCTGTGTGAGTAATTGCTAATTTAAAAAAATAAGTTGTTCTTTGGTTTGATAATACAACCTAGTAAGTGAATAAAAACTCTTTAATGGGGCCGGAGAAATAGCATGGAGGTAAGGCGTTTGCCTTTCATGCAGAAGGTCATTGGTTCGAATCCCGGCATCCCATATGGTCCCCCGTGCCTGCCAGGAGCAATTTCTGAGCATGGAGTCAGGAATAACCACTGAGCACTGCCGGGTGTGACCCAAAAACCACAAAAAAATAAATTGTACTTTCTTTGGGGCCGACAAGGTGGCGCTAGAGGTAAGGTGTCTGCCTTGCAAGCGCTAGCCAAGGAAAGGACCACGGTTCGATCCCCCGGCGTCCCATATGGTCCCCCCAAGCCAGGGGCAATTTCTGAGCACGTAGCCAGGAGTAACCCCTGAGCATCTAACGGGTGTGGACCGAAAAACCAAAAAAAAACAAAAAAAACAAAAAACAAAAAAACTCTTTAATAAAATTTGAAAGGCTATTTGGAGATGATTATTATATTTATTTGTAGATATCCAAATAAGACCAATACATTAAATTTAGTTACTTCTTCCATTTTTATTGATTTTTTTATTAAATGGAAGAGAGATGCTTATATTGTGCTGAATCTCCAGTCAAGGCAGATGATATGAAAGCTATGTGTTTTATTTTATTTCATCATAATTATTAAGACCATGACTATGATTTTTAAAATAAAGTTTTATTTATTTGTCAGTAATTTTGATTTTGGTTTAAAAGTCTATGATGGAATCATCATAGTCTTTTGTTTTTTGTGCTAGGCCAAACTCCATGTGCTCAAGAGTTCCTCCTGGCTCTGTGTTTAGAACTGGGACATTGGTGGTGGGAATGTTGCACTGGTGAAGGGGGTGTTCTTTACATGACTAAAATCATACAACTACAATCATATTTGTAATCACGGTGTTTAAACAAAGATAATTAAAAATAAAAAGAATTCACTCCTGGTGAACTTGAGAAACCACATGGATGTCAGGGATAAAAACCAGATCAGCTTCTTGCAAGGGACATCCTACCCACTGTACTATCTTTCCAGCCCTGGAATCTTCTATGGAATGTAAGTGATTAAAGAAGTTCAAGGAAGATGACAGGTATAGTGAGACTAACATACCATAGATTTTATGATGCTACTTTTTTGTCTATAAAATGGAAATAATGACAAGAAAATTTTTTCTAATTTAAATGAGATAAATAATGAGGTATGCTGACATAAATATATATCAAAGCTGACTAATACTTTAATAAGTAAAAAATATAAAGATTATAAAATAGCACAGTAATGTTATCTTTGATTTTCAAAAATCTCTTGTTTAACACATGAATAATTTTATATCACAATTAAAATTTTCATTTGATGTATTTTGTAATATTTCTAAGATAGCCCTTAGGTCACAAACAAATTGGACAAATGAATGAGAAGTTGTTGATGAAAGTCAGCATTACAAATTTAACCCTACTAAGAGTAAGAATAATAAATGACATCAAATAGTAAGCAAAATAGGAGCCAAAGGAGTTGCAAGTGGTAGGGCATTTGCCTTGCATGCAGTCAATCCAGAACATATGGACAATAGTTCGAATCCCAGCATCCCATTTAGTTCCCCAAACCTTGCCAGGAACAATTTCTGAGGGAAGAGCCAGGAGTTAACTCCTGAATGCTGCCAGTGTGACCCAAAAACAAAAACAAAACAAAACAAAATAAAAAAAAACTTATCAATTAGTAAGCAAAATAATTGACCTTTTTAATTTTACTAATAAACATTATTTGTATTTCTTCACTTTTTAAGGAAAAAACTTATCTTCCTACTAATATTTCTAAAAGTCAAAGCACATGTGAAAATGACATGATAATAAAAAGCAAATGATCAACCATCCTGTGATCTAAATTAGGGGGTGAGTTTCTTAAAAAAATAAATCGTATATAACCCAATCTACAACAAGTTAGACACAGAGGGGACCACTTATACTAACAGCCTGGGGGGGTAAGAGAGGGGGATTAGGGATGCATGTTGGGAATAGGGGTGGAGGGAGGACAACATTGGTGATATAAATGCCCCTGATTCAATGTAGCTATGTATCTTAAATATGACTGTGAAAGATCTGTAATCACTTTGGTCAAAATAAAAATTATTATAAAAATGGCATCTAATATGCACAGGACAAAGTAAGCAGAGGTTGGAATTACAAACTCATAAAATAGTTTGGAATCAAAACACTTCAAAGTCTCTGAAAATGCCAAGGATTAGATTAATCTCCAACACCTTATTCTCAGACTCATTAGTCTAAACATCTTTTCGTACTCAAGTAGCCAGAGTCCCTATTTCCATTTTCTAAAGTTAATATCATCTCAATTTATGTTGACTATTAAGAATAAGCACTTTCAATGCTGCTCTTCTTTCTCCTCTTCCTTGACCCCTCTTAATATTTCCTCTTCAGCCTTTATCTGTTTCTCCAAATACTACACACTAATCCTTCCTATCAGATATAACTCAGATATTCACTCATTCTAATTTTATTAAAGCCAACTCACTGTCTACTAAAATTTTTTTTGCACAGAATGGTATTTAGAGACTGTACTTTAACCCTTAATAAATTTATTCTATGATCTCTTCACATATCAACTTTTTGCATATTTCATTTATAATACTGCAACAGTCTACCTATGTTCAAAAAATAAGGCAATCTTATATTGTCCCCTCCCACTTCTGCTACTATCTTCTAACATCCTCAAAACCAAAAGTAAATTCTATCTAGATCACAGATCAATCTTCCAATACCTTCAGATCAAAATGCATCTTGCATACTAACATATGGGTGGCAGTTATAGCCAAGGTGAAAGACCAGTAGTTTTCAAGATTTTTAGCCCATGTAGTTCATCACCAACCTATGGACCAGTGGTTGAAGACCACTCAATTCCAGTATACATTTCTGCCTTAACAGATTACTTGGAGTAGGTTTCTTCGATTTTTTCCTTCTTCCAATTGCAAGTATAATTTGCTTTATAAATAGGACAAGTTCAATAAGATACATGAAGAACAGGCTCGTTTTCTTTTGTCAAGAACTAATTTCTAACATACTCACCACATCACCTTCAATCTTCCTTTGGTGATATCTCTGCCATCTATGGTTTTCTGGTTATTCTCAAGTATAAAAACAATCTCATTTAGTAAACAACTATGATTCATTTCCAGGTATTAAAGCATGACATTCTATTTTAAATGAAACTGAGATCATATGCCCGACTTGGACTCCATGAGGTCATATAAAAAATAGGAATAAAAAACTATCATAAACCATTGGAGATAGGAAGATGTAACAACTAAAAGAAAAGTAGAATATCCTGCTTTGGATTCTAAACAAGAAGAAGAAAAAAATGTGATATCCCAATAAGTTTGAAATTTTATTACTAGTTATTGTACCAATGTCAGGTGCTTAGTCATGACAGAAATCAGGCAAATGTGAAGTGTTAACAATGGAGGATTTAATGGGGGTATATGAAGTTTTTTGGCATTTTTTTAGAAATTTAAAATATTTATACATATTAATTAAAAGTTTTACATTATATCCAATTCTAAATTTTATTTCAACTCATCTTCATCCCTTGCCAATGATCATTAAACTTCCCTAATAGTTAAGAAAATCCCATTAAATCTCCTGTTACTTCTAGAATACCACTGGCATAATTGAAGTTTGGGATAATTTGTGAAGAGAGACTTTCTAATATCAAACTTAACATAATATGATACCAGATTACACAAAAAGATCAAGACACTGACACAGATACATTTAAAGCTTGAGTAGATATTGATTTGAACGACATGAGATCAGTTTTGCCTGAAGCCAGAGAACAGATTTAATAGTTTCTCAAGGTGTCCTATTCTTTCCATGTATTATCTGTGAATGTCATTTTCAAAAGTGAGCATTCCCATTACCTTGAATCTTAAAAGAGGAATTACACATATTTCTAAATGGCAGGGAAATTTAGGAATGAATGGAACCCTCCAAGGATCTGATCAGGACGGGACACAAGGAGTTACTCATTTCTCTTAGTAAACACCACACATTCAACAGAATCTAAGGATACTTCCTAGAATTTCAGTGCCTCCAGGTTATGCTCCATCCCAAAACACTTTTTCAAAGTCCATGAGCCGCTTACATCTCTCAGAAATTATTACTTTACGGGAAATTAATATTTACTACTGTAGTTAGTGTTTCAATTATTTGCTGCTATCCAAATTTAAGGGAGATGTGATCATATAGAAAGAATGTTGACATTTTCATGACATTTCTGCTGAAAGTGAAAAAAAAAGATTTTTTGCCTTTTTTTTAAATTCATCACTGAGTTAGAGAAAAAGGGAGGGTAAACATTTTCTGAATCAAGTTTTCTTCTCTTAGTTTCCATGATGGATAACATGCCCCAATGTTGGCTTTTAAGTTTCCATTTTCTCAAACATCTTATGTTCCCCTGATACCTCCCGCTGCTGATACATTATAGAGACACTTAAGTCATGAGGCTGTTAAAAATCAGAGACTTTTCGGAAAGAACATGCTTTATATTCAAGGATTTTATTCACCATGGGACTTTCTTTCTGGTCTTGTTTTCATTATTGATGGAGGAAATGTTTGCCAATTTTCCTCTTTTTTTTCATGTTTTTTCCCTTGACATATTTAAGGAGGAAAAAAATAGTGAGACACTCCATCAGGTTCTTTAAGCAGAGCTGAGGTATTATCCGCAAGGTAAATGTCAAAATGCATATCTTAGACAAATTGCTGTTGTAGCTGTCATGGTTTTCTAAATCGACTTCTCACTATTTTTACTATTTTAGGTGTAACTGAAACAATTGGGTTTTTGCACGGACCTTTTTTTTTTGCTCTGTGAAAAGCAGAATGCTGTCAGACATTAAGGAATCTTGTTCCTATAGTTTTGGAGCATGACACCCATCTATTTTAGAAGGTGAACCCAGAGTTTGAATGCAATGTGACGAATTGATTGGTCACCCTTAGGAGAGAGTTATTATATTGGCAACTCATTCTAGCAGTCTTTTATTCTTCTCAATTGAGACTCCTTATTTCATTTTAAATAATAAAAGTAAACTATATTTTCTAAACATAAAAGAGAATTATGCCACATGCAGGAACATCCACAGTGATGGAAACAAGGATTGCTATTGCAAAAGATGATTCAAGAAAGGAAAACCAATTTATAGCATTGAGTGTTGATTATCTATTCCCAACAGCCAGGGATCCATCCACTCTGAGCTTAACTTTCTGGAAGAAACATAAACACACTCCCAAATATTTGTGGTCTGATTGGGAGGATTATTCTATATGTGCTGGAAATACAGTGATGAAGTAATTTTCCCAGAGTTAGAATAAAGTCACCAGACTGATGAAACTGGTACCTTAGATATGCTGTGAGTCTCTCATCCATAATGTGGCCATACTTAACTGATTTAATTAAGCAAATGCATGGTTCTCTGGGGGAAAATAAAAAAAAGAGAGGTTCAAGTGCAGAAGTGGAAAACTGAAAGATCTACTCTTTTTTTGTTTGTTTGTTTTTTCGGGCTACACCCGTTTAACGCTCAGGGGTTACTCCTGGCTAAGTGCTCAGAAATTGCCCCTGGCTTGGGGGGGACCATATAAAATGCTGGGGGATGGAACCACAGTCATAATCTTTCTTTAGCTAGCATTTGCAAGGCAGACACCTTACCTCTAGCGCCACATCGCCGGCCCTGAAAGATCTACTCTTAGGCTACTTGGTTTCTATTATTATTCTTATCATTTCTGATTTTTTAAATTTTTCTATATTTCTAATTTATTTAAATTTCTATATTTTAATATATAATTTGCTGTATTTCTAATGTTTTCAATATCTCATATTATTTCTATTCTTATTCTATTCTATTTTATATTAAATAACAATTCTTTACAGGTGTTTTCTGGGAGTCCACATAGTTTATCATGAAATAATTTTTCTAGCTATAAAAATATATTTCCGTGTGCTAAATGGCGCAGAATGACACAGCTCTTAATACAAAGTTATAGCTCTCTGTTCTGCCTTCATTTGGTAAAGAGCAGAACATTCCAAGAAGTAGGCATGTGGTGAATACATGATGGCCTTATATGGGATTAAAAAATTGTAAACATTCATGGTTTATGTAATCCTAACATGTGATCTTTACGTAGCCACGTTATGTAACCTCTGCCTTAAAAGATGAACTTAGAACAATAAACTCTGCGGCCATTTTGCAGGTTATCCTCCTGTCCCCTTCTTTCTTATCTTTCAGCAGAATCCCCAAAGCCTGTGCTCTCACTCCCTGCAGGACAGGCTAGTGAGACCTACCCACTGAACTAGATCTCTGGGCTTCAGATAAATATAATTAAAAATAAAATAACTGGAATCCTATGATTAATAATTAATACCAATGAATCTAGCATTTGAAAGAAATGAAAATAGAAGAGACAATGCAAACCTCAAGTTTCTGAATTATGCACTTGATCTAGAGTGGTCCCATTTAAAGATAAAGACAGTTGAGTAGGAAAGGTCTAAAGTGATGACAGATGCAGACTTGTTTTGAGATCCTTGAAAAGGAATTCATTGAGTATTTGTATGTTTCAGTCTGAAGTGAATCTCTCTGCATATATTTGAAAGTCATCTGCATTTAAGTATGAGTGAGAGTCTCAGAAAATTCTAAATATCATAGGACAAAACCATATAGTACGTTTTAAATCATAAAACCTGTCATTTGTCTTTTATTCTGTAAAATATTAATTTCTTACCTAAGTTCATTTTATAGCATATATATTATCTTTAACATTTTTATATCCTTATAGTAGCATACAACATATTGAAGTCAGCAAACAATGACAATTAATTCAGGTAAGCAAATCTTAGCCTGGCAGCAATGTCTACTTAATCAGTGTTTTGGATTTTTAAAAATACAAAAAAAAAAAAAAAACCCACCCAGAATAATACTCTGTTGTTTAAAAAACAACAGAATAAGATAATATAATGTGTAAAATTTTAAAATTCAAGGGTCTATTAATTTTATTGAAATGTTGCTGCATCTGTTTTTTTTTTTTTTTTCATAGTGTCTGGTAGTTTTATACTAGAATAGCAGAGGTGAGGACTTTTCTGGACCCTGTAATTTCAGTTATAGTAAATACCAGGACCATTTCAATGGTTATCTACTATTAAGTACAGAAAAGCTTCACATATTATTAGATATACTATATTTGGTACTTAGTTGTTTATTTGAATAAATTAAAAAAATTAAACTCAGAAACTCAAAAACTCTCCAATAAATCTAACAGATGTTACATAGTATTTTTGTTGCTTATTTGTTTATGGCACCATTGCTGTTAAGGATCAGAGACTATTCCTGCATCTATACTTCGAAATCATTCCTATAATTGTTGAGAGAGCTTTGCAGAGATCAAATTGGGGTCAACTCTATGTGAGGCAATCTCCTGTACTATCTCTCTAGTTCAATACACAGTATTTTTGTTTGTTTGGAGACTACATCCAATGGTGCTGAAAGTTTGCTCCAAACTCCGAGTTCATGGATCTCTCTTGGTAGTACTGGTGGAGCACTAAGGATTTCAGATATAACAACAGAGTCAACTTTATGCAAGTCAAGTGCCTAAACCACTGAATTATTTTGCCATCTTCTTAACATATTGTATTTTAAAGGAAATAAATGTTAATGAACACTTCCCTTAGAAAACAGGAATAACTTTATAAGTATATATACATAAAATTATAAAAATATAAAATTTTTATTCTATAATAAAAATTCTCTATAATCATGGACAGTAATTATTATTTTATTTCATGTAAAATACTTCTGCCAGAAAACCATGAAAAGTGATTTTTTTAAATGAATCATGCTTTTATAAGATGTGTCAATTTCTTTGGATCATCTACATTCCCTAGCATTTTTATTAATGCTTTAAAAACTTTGCCTTAAATAAATTCAGGACACAGAATTTGAAAAATATTTTTTCAGGTTCCCTTAAAGGTATAAGAATGAAGGAGAACACTATAAATTTTAGAAATTTTAAAGCAACAGTTTTTGGGGGAATAATAGAAATATTGAAAATCAAGATGCCCTGAAAACTAGAATACAGGATCACTAGAAGTTGGCCTTCAGAGTCATTCTACCAAGCCAACAGTTTTGGCTCTTTAACACCAATCATCATCTAATGGGACTAAGTGACCTGAAGCCAATATCATGACCAATCATAGAAATGTCTAATAAATGATAATTACAAGTGGAATGAATAGTTTGACAGCCACCTGGCAAGCTAGCGTTTGATATTAAAATAGAATCAAGACATCTTCTCCAAAGGCTGGATTCTGACATACTACTAACCCTCTAAACACATGTTGTAATACAGCAAGAATTTCCCCTTAGATAAGTTTTTTCATTTTCTTTGTCTTTAATTCTCTGATCAGTAGTTCCTGTTTCTAAGAATTCTGTTTCTAAAATAACCCTTCGTGATGAATTGCATTCTCTGAGTTTGCATCTTTGCAAAAAAGGTAAAGCATATTAAACATATGAATCAAATATTCCTCCCTGTCAAAAAATAGAAAAGCACACCTTTATATTTATTTGCATTTGCCAGTCTATGTCTCAATCTGTAAGCGTGAATAAATATTTTATAAAAGAATGTCACATTGACTCAGTCTGAGATGTCTGCTTCAAGCACTGGAATCCATGATATTTATTCATTCTTGGGAATTCATACAGGGAAATTGGGGACACTCACTTTGCGGTCAACTTTGATGTAATGAACTTGTGTAATTTGAAGATATATATTTTAGGCCAGAACAGAAAGGAATTTGATTCCTAAATACTGTATTTTGTAAGTCTCAGATACTGCCTCCTTTTTAGGCAAATTCAAGATATACTACCAATAATGTACATAGAGTTTAAGGATCAAAGTGCTGCACTTTGTAAACAATTTTCAGTAAACACTTTGTTTTTCCAGATAAAACCCAGTTTCCTTATGTTATCATCTGATATCTGTCTTTCACTGAGAATTGCTTAGCTATTTCCACTTCCAATTTGCACACCAGCTCAGCAAACTGTTGATGGATTACCTATCTTCTAGTGATCGCTTTCATAGTTACCTACTCTTCTTACAAATCTCCAGGCTAACAGAGTCCTTATTGCTCCTTTTGTTAGGAAGGTCAAGCCTTCCATTCTCTCATAAAGTAAATTTACCTCTATCTTCCCTTTGATCTATTATTAGAATGCAGTGTTCAAAGGGTACCCATGGATCCATATTTGGGGGTAACTACTTGTGTTTTCTGAAAGCCATGAGCTCCTAGGAACCCACTATGGACCGCTCACATAAAAATTACATGTTCTGGTCCTTTGCATTTTCTTTTAACTTTTGAACACTTTGTTTTACACATAAAAATTTCTCAGTGTTATATGTAAGGTAGAGCCCTTACTATTTTAACATATTTGTCATATTTAAAGTGACTCCTGTTTTAGCAAAGAAAATGCTAAATTATAGGAGTCAGTTCCAAAAGTTTAGGAGTAATAGAGCAGGAGAGGGGTGGGAATGAGGGAAAAAGTGATGATAAAATAATGTACAAGAAAAGTCCCTTTCCTATAAATAGTATCCTTCTAAAATATAGCAGGGAATATAAAAAATAAGACTAGAAAGTGTAAATGGAACATTTTACTTTAAGTACTGTGTTTATGCCATAGTCAATATTCTTTTATTATACCTAAGATATCAAAATATCATTTATCTTTTCTGCTGCTCATTCAAGACCTGACCATAAGTTAGTTGAACTCCTAGAAATCTTATATTTCCATAAAAATATATTTTATTTTCAATACTTTGGGAAATATTTGTACATAATTTCATACTGAATTTGTATAGTACTTGTATGGCTATTTATTTTGCCTTTTTATTTTTTAATGAAATAACTTTTATTTTGACCAAAGTAAATTACAAATCTTTCACAGTAATATTTTGGTACATAGTGACATTGAATCCTGGGCATTCCCACCACCAGTGTTGTCCTCTCTCCACCCCTGTTCCCAGTATGCAACTCTATTTTTACTTATTTTGGGTTTTGAGTTACATTTCCTAGTTTTCAAAAGTGTCCTGACTCTTAGGTCAGGAAGTAAGTACTCCAATGGAGATTGGGGACCATGTGCAGTGCTGGATATAAAGTAAGGGTTAGTTTCATGCAAGATGAAGATAAGAACCATACCTATTGTACTCTCTCTTTGGCCCCTATTTAATTATTTTAAAATGAAAATACTCTAGACTATCAAAAACTTAAGGGTAAAGATGGTCATTTTTATACTCTTTAAATTCTCTCAATACTTTGTATTCCTATTACAATACTTCATAATTCCTTCAAAACATGAGATATACATGTATTGATAACAATTAAAAAACTTGGGGTCGAAGAATATCATGGAGGTAGGGTGTTTGCCTTGCATGCAGAAGGACAGTGGTTCAAATCCCGACATCCCATACAGTCCCCCAAAACCTGCCAGGAGTGATTTCTGAGCATAGAGCTAGGAGTAACCCCTGAGCACTGCCGGGTGTGACCCAAAAATCAAAAAAAAAATTAATAAACTTAAAATGTGAGCAATTTGCTTAGAAAAGACTGCATAGGGCACCCTCTGGCACTATAGAGGTGTATGATTTAGATTTAAGCTACAAATACAAACTGAGCAGGTAGTGAAGATACTGTGGGCTGAAATCAACTGTTCAGCCTTTATTTTTTTTAACCTGGCATAATGAACCTACATTGAAATGAGATGCAATAAAATCAAAGCATTTAGGAATACTTGAGATATTCCAGCTGTTGTGAGGACCAAGGATTATTTGAAACATGAACAAGCCCACATCAGACATTATATGAATAAGAATAAAATTTTGGTTGTGTTTAGGCATTAATACAGATGTCAGAACATATGACAAGTGTTGAAGAAGCAGAGATTCTCATGGAATAAATTGATAGTCACCACTTATCAGATATATGTATTTTTTCATATAGCATCTTCTAGGGTTGAATTTTCAGACTGCTAAAGTACTTGAGAATTGTTTTTGAATTTTAAGTAATGTTTCCCCTTTGCCTTAAATATTGTTTAAAAATCCTTTAGTGTTTTAAAATATTATTCTTGAAAAGTACTTCAAAATAATAAACTGCAGAATATGTTTATGGTAAACCATAAATAAATATTGCCTGACGTCTTGAAATTACTTTAGTTCGAAGCTTGCATTCTTTGTAATATCAAATATAAGTGACCTGAATAACATACATTTTGTTCATGTCCCTTCAATTGATAGACCCACCAAGCTTGTAGTTCTAACCATTACCATTGTCAGGCAGCATAAGACTATTGATTAGATTTCAGAAGGATGCTTTGGTGAATTGAGTTCTGAATTTAAAAGTAACTGCTCCCATTATCCTTAATCAGTGATTTCCTTACTCAGGTACCATTCATTCACTCTATGACATTCCAATGATACTCAAGTCGTTAGATGTAGCACCATCTAAGACCTATATGTAGGAGAACAGTGACAACCCCTGTAATTGACAGAGTATCTCCCAGTCTTTAGCAAAGTCAGGAGACAAACATCTGCTGAAATGTTACTGTCCACATATAAATGTACATTTGTAATATTTATTGTTTCTTAATCCACATTGAGTAGACTTCAGATTAGACTACATTTTCTTGAGTTCTACATTTCTGAAGTATTCTTTTTTCTTTCCCTCACCATTTGGTATTGAAATCATACTAGAAAAAAAAAATGGCTGTTAATTTTAGCAACTGTAGGAGCTGTTGTGAAAGCCTAACAAATCGAATGAAATAGCATATTAGTTGTAATTTCTCTCTCTTTCCTAGTTTAGTTATACCACTTTAGAAGAAATGTCATATTACGGTAGGAGAATAATTCCCATTCTCCCTGGCAAACCTGTCACTTGACCAATTTTTCTTCCAGAATATTAGAAATAGTCTATGAAATGCTGAAATTAATTTTCCATCCTACTGCTTAATTGTTTACAATATGCTTGAACATTTTCATGTTTATGTTTCAAAACAAAGTAGTCTTTATCACTTTCCCCATTCTATGTATAAGTAAATGAGTCTCATTTATTGCTGCCTGACAAGCCATAAAATACGAAGTCTATATAATCTTATAAATAAAACACTATAAAATATGAAGATTAAATTGCAAATGAATGATACTATTCTATTTATTATTCTTGAGTCTGAGCTTCTTATAGTAAACATACTGCTACTAGCTTATAACAATGTGGATTAAGGTGCCAAAGTATTTAAGTGTCCATTGGGTACTTATTTCTTTGAACTATACAAATAGGGACCACTGACCTCTGTTTCTTGTGTGTTTCTCTTTCAGTCTTTTAGTCTTTTTAACAAAATAATTATTTAATTGATTCACCATGAGATATAGAGTTACAAAGTTGTTGTGATTGAAATTTAGTCATACAATGCCTACCGCCCACTCCTTCACCAAGGTGTGTCCATTCTTTTCACCAATGTCTTCCACTCTGCCTATCTTTGTAAGATATATTTTCTTTTCTCTATTTTGTTTTCTCGCTCTCCTTTCTTCACCTTTTAGAAGAAGTGGCTTGTAATATTGTTACTGACTGTAATTGTTACATGCATATCACTTTACCTCCCTTCAGCCCTCAGTTCTTTCTAGAGTCTAACTATCTTTTTTAATTTCTTTGTCATAGTGGTCCCTTCTCTCGCCTAAATAAATTATCCCACTATTTACCTCTAATCTTTAAATGCTTACAAAAGTATTAAGTAAATAACTATTGTGGTCATGTGAATTAAATCACAAGTATAATAGGATGTCATAAAAAGTACCAGATCTAAAGGATATAAGTGAATATAATGTTGGCAGTTCTATTGAATAGCTACTATCACTTTCTTATTTCCTCTCATCACTTTCTTATTTTCTCTCACTATAAAGCAAGATAGCCAATGTTTCACTTTGCTACTACAAGTTGACACAGCATGTATAATTCTGGAACAAATCTCAGAGAAGGGTTTCTAGTGAGACATATCCTCATGCAATAATAAGAATGGACGAACACAAAAAGTAGAACCCTTTGCTAACATCTGTTCTTTTTACTATGACTCACCATGTAAGAAAATATATGAAACCTGTATATATCTGTGTTTGTTTGTATTAACTTCTCTATCCCCTCAGGGTTCTTTGAGAAGTTTTATAGTTCTCTGAAAATAACATGAAGGAGTTAGGCTATTACTCAAAGGGCCAGAGCATATGACTTGAATGTGTGAGGCTCAAAGTTTGATCTATGTAGAGCCTCACTCCCCTTCTCCCAGGACCTAGCTCTGTAAGTTATATCCTACTGTGTCCTACTAAGGCTTGGCCTGAGCATTAAATTGGACAACTGGTTGGCTAAATGCCTTCCTAGAACCCCAAATTTTGCCTAGAAGACTCACCCTCAAAATTGAACAAAACAAAACTACACATAAAAAGTCACTTTTTAAGTACACTATCTCTTATTTGATATTTTCTCTACAGTATTTGTGAAATCTATAATTTCACTTTTGCCATACCAATTTTTCTCTATATTCCCTTATTTTATGGAATGAAGTAAATGCTATGTCTTTGGATTTTAGAGTTGAAAGGAAATTGATTATGTGGGGTTTGTTGTTATTGTTGTTTTTGTCTTTCATCTAATGAATGAGAGTATCAAAGCTAAAAGTTCATGGTTGGAGCAATAGGACAGCAGGTAGTGTACTCACTAGTTGTATTTAGCCAACCTGGGTTTGATCCCCAACAACTCATATGGCCCTTGTTCACAATGCTTGTTCGCACCTCCAGGATTGATCTCTGAGCACAGGTCTAGAAATATACCCAAAACCCAAAATATCAACAAATAATAATGCTAGGTTAGTGAACCAAGTTCCTAATTGCAGTTAGTGAGCTTAATTTAGAACTAGATACAGCACTTTAGAATTCCAGTTAGATAATGATAACTCTTTTCAATATGCATTAATTGATCTATAGTAATACTAATTTTACTATGAAAATTCATTCTTCATTTTTCAGACTCATACAGTTAGTACAAATTGGCCTCTTTAATCGTTTTTCTTAAAAAATATTACTTTCTTTAAGAACCATGATTACAAAATTGTTCATGGTTGATTTTTCATAGAATGTATGCCACCCTTCACCAGTGTACATTTTTTGCCACCAATGTTCCTAATTTCCCTCCTAACCCCCTAACCCCTGCCTGCCCTTGGGGAAGGATTTTACTTTTCTCTCTCACTTTTTCCTTTTGACACTGTAGTGTATATTACTGTTAATGAAGGGACATCATGCATATATATGACTTTATCCCCATACAGCACTCAGTAATTGCCCAGGCTGTTAATTGCTTTTTTAAGTACTTTTTAGGTCATTATGATGCAGTTACCTGTGGACTTCATGCTGAAACCCATATACAAAGATAGCTAATTTTCCATGCTAGCAATTCAGATACATCCAACTACATTGGGGACTACTCCAGCCTTTGTGCTCTGCTTGAAGATAACTCCTGGCAGTGCTAAGAAGATCATGAAGTGCTATGTGGTAAGAGCAAATTTAAGTATTTATAATAGTTGATAACAGTAAGTGCCTACTAGGGTTGGTGTAATAGTACAGGGGTAGGGCACTTGCCTTCCATTTGGTAGACCCTGATTTGATCCCCAATAACCAGTCCGGACCTCCAAGAACAGCTAGTAGTAATTCCTAAGTGCAGAGCCATAAATAGCCCCTGAAAATTTTCCAAGTGTGTTCCCAAAACAAAATAAAACAACCAAAAAAGTAATTAGCTTATGTTAGATTGTTTGTTAAAGGTTTTAACCTACCAAAGACTAAATTTATGCATTTAAATGCATTTCCTTATGCTGCTAATACAAAATGGTGATTTGTCCTTGAATATATATTATATTAACATAGACATACTTAAAGGAAGGAAGAGTTTAACTGGCTATATCAAAATTATAATTAGTTTAATGTATTAGTTGTGACTGGCAAGATGTGTGTATAATACATCAGGTGTCTATGATCAATACTCAATTGGCCAGCTTACAGGTGAAGGGAAAAATTAACTGTCAGAAGAAATATCTTGAAATTCCTTATCATTTTCACTTTAAAATATTTAACTTTTCTGTTAAACATAAGTAGGTACAGGAATTGGAGTGCACAAATAGTAGTAAGAAGTGAAATAGAAGACTTTATGTACCTGACTATGTAAATAACATAGAATACACATTTACCAAAATGTTGCATACTCTGAGTAAGCATTCTATTTTGAGCACAAAATCTTAAAGATCATTCTGGTAACTGGGGACTTTTTAGCTAATTTTCATGTATCGATATCTGAAAAACATAGTGTCCATTAGTAAGTTGTGACAACATTAGGTCATATATTTGAAAATATTTTAATTTTGAAAATCAACAATTTATCTGACAAATTCACAAATGTCCACATAAAATTAATATAAAATGTGAAGATCCCTCACAGTTAATTTCCTTGCAAAACTGCAATGATAAATATTGACACAAAGTCATGGAAATTCACCTAAGAGCAAGTGTTTTAGCACCTGGGTGAAGTGATAAAGCCGTTAATTTATAATAAGAAAAGCTAGAAGCATGTGGAAATTACAGAGAAATATGTTCATTGAGCATTTCAGGATTTAAGAAATGAACCAGAACAAAATACACATTTTGTGGCAATGCAAAAAAGCAAAAAGACCTAAGAACTCAAGTATTGGTGACATAATAACTCTACGAGGGATAAAAAAGATAAAATAGGGGGAATGCATAGCAGATTAGGAAACTTTGAATAGTAACTGGAGCCTCACAAACTGCTATACTACAGAGAAAAAATGAAGATATATGTAACAGTATGAGTAAGAAAACAAGATAATGGGGCTGGAGAGGTGGTGCTAGAGGTAAGGTGTCTGCCTTGCAAGCGCTAGCCAAGGAAGGACCGCGGTTCCATCCCCCAGCGTCCCATATGTATGGTCCCCCCAAGCCAGGCGCAATTTCTGAGCGCTTAGCCAGGAGTAACCCCTGAGCATCAAACGGGTGTGGCCCAAAAAAGCAAAACAAAACAAAACAAAAAAAAAAGAAAACAAGATAATATCACAAGCTTCAATTTGTCACCAGAAACTTTATATCTAGAAGTCAAAATAAATAAGAGGAAAAAACTGAATATGCTTGTACTGTTGACAGCCTTAAGGAGAGAGCTAACAAGAAACTAGATGTTTATAGTACAAACAAGCAGGAAAATCTATAAACATTTTCCACAGGAAAAAGAAGTCAGAAATGTAAAATAAAGGTATAAACTACAATTTTAGGTCAAAAATTCAGATACATTAATGTCTTAAGTCTGAATTTATTATACTGGGGATGTATATGATTTATATAGGTCTGCAATTTAACACCCCAAAAGTTATACAGACTAGTAGGCTATATATTTGAAAAATATTTAATTTAATTCAAACACAAGAGACTAATGTATAAAACCTAAACAACTCTACCAATTATTATAGCTTATCTTTATTTCCTTCCTCAATTCGACCCAAAAGCAGTTCATGACGCTCATGGATATCTTTCTCTTTCTGACATATATTAACTTAATTTCAACCAAAATGAAACTTCTTTCACAAATTTGGCATTATGCAAATTTGACAATTAAAAAATACAGGTTTAGCCACTGGAGTAAAAGCTTTCTAAAAAAAATAAAATTTGTGTTTTATCATTTTCAACTTGCTAATTCCAAATTTAAAAAAAAAATAAACTATTCAGTTTTGCTTGATTTGTTTTTGTTTTGGAGCCTCACACAATGTTGCTAAGGAGTTACTCCTGGCTCTGCACTCAGGAATCACTTCTGGTAGTGCTCAGGGATATGTGATGTCAGAAATTGAACCTAAATTGGCTGCATACAAGGCAAGTGACTTCCTGCTGTGATATGTTCTAGTCTCAAGCTACCCAGATTTTTGAGGGTAATCATAACAAAAAGGTACAAAATATTTATGGAGAAATTTATAATTATATATTTATTAAAATTTTTTATAAAGGAAACAAAGAAAGAGTATGGGGGCTACAGTGCTCATCTTGTATGCTACCATCCCTGGTCCAATCACCAACACCATATATATTTTCTGCAAGGCGCTACAAACCAGGTGTAATTCATGAGCACTGAACAAAGAGAATATACTGTCCACTGCTAGCTTTGGCCTAAAAACAACAACAACAACAACAACAATTAAACCAGACTCCATACTGAGAAGAACATATAATGACCACTAGGAACAAAATTAAACATTGTAGAGAGATGTAGACTATGTTGATTATACTGAATTCTTTTTTTGTTTTGTTTTGTTTTTTTTGTTTTGTTTTGTTTTGTTTTGGTTTGGTTTGGTTTTTGGGCCACACCCGGTGGTGCTCAGGGGTTACTCCTGGCTGTCTGCTCAGAATTAGCTTGTGGCAGGCACGGGGGACCATATGGGACACCGGGATTCGAACCAACCACCTTTGGTCCTGGATCAGCTGCTTGCAAGGCAAACGCCGCTGTGCTATCTCTCCGGGCCCTATTATACTGAATTCTTAATTTTAAATTACTGTTCAAATGCATGGAATATTTTGGAAGCAACTTGGAGAGCTGACTCTAATATGCAGATGAAAAATAAACGTTTGGAATATTTACTTTTACAAAGATAGATTTATAATAAAGCTCTAGAAATTTGGAAAATGCAGTATTAGCAAAAAACAAAATGTAGCTGACTGATATGTGCAGAGCTAAAATTAGAACCAAGTTTGCTGGTATTTGTAAGCTTGAGAGGGAAAAGTATGTTTGTTGAACAATTAGAGAAAGATGGCTTTTCAATAAATGGACCTGGGAAAGTTGGTTATCAATGTTGGGGTTCCCAGTCTAGAGTCTCAAAATTGGTTTCCTCTAGATTCCCTAGCTCTGGGATGCAGATTATTTGTAGTTGAGAGCAAAGAAGGTCCTGGAGGCTAAGACAAAACTGCCATTCTGCTTTTAGTTCTTTTCTCCCTTGTTCATTCTCAGTAGCAATCACTCTCTCCTTCTAATGACCTAGAATGTAGTTGCAGGGTAGGTATTTTTTAGGGATAGATTAATATCTAAACATTTCTTCTTTGATAATCTCCTCTTTACTCCCCTAGTAATGATGAATCCAATTAATCCTTATCATGTGAAGCTTCTCTATTCTCTCCTTGGCATCCATCCTTAAACTCCATGATCCAGCATATTTATTATTGGTATTTCTTGTGCATTTTATTAAATTGATTTTTCTTTTGATAATCTTTTGGTTGTTTTCTTTTCTTTCTTTTTTTTTTTTTTTACTAGGTGTCCAGCCCAAGAACAGCTCATAATAGTAAGGGATATTTACAGTAAATTGACAGATGAAAATCAAATTAAAGGGCCCAGAGAGATAGCATAGTGGCGTTGCCTTGCAAGCAGCCGATCGATCCAGGACCAAAAGTGGTTGGTTCGAATCCCGGTGTCACATATGGTCCCCCGAGCCTGCCAGGAGCTATTTCTGAGCAGACAGCCAGGAGTAACCCCTGAGCACCGCAGGGTGTGACCCAAAAACCAAAAAAAAAAAAAAAAAAGAAAATCAAATTAAAGTTTCCCATTAACTAAAAATTTAAATGCACAGGGGCCAAAGCAGTGGCTAAGGCATCTGCCTTGCCTGTGCTAGCTAGGATGAACTGAGGTTCGATCCGCAGTGTCCCATAGGGTTCTCAAAGCCAGGTGCAATTTCTGATCGCAAAGCCAGGAGTAACCCCTGAGTGTCATTGGGTGTGGCCCAAAAACCAAAAGCCGAAATAAAATTTTCTTGGCTTATTGGAACACAGCCACACTTTCTCACTTTCCTATTATCTGTGACTGATTTCATGCTATACTGGAACAGAGTAGATATGACAGAGACCATATGGGCCACCAGACTAAAAATATTTACTATCTGCTTGTACCCAGAAAATGTTTGCTAACCTATGGCTCACAAAGAACTACACTGCTATGTAATACATGCAACTTAAGGCAGCCTATAAACACGACTATTTCTGACACACCTCTATAGCCATGCTATCTTCTGTTGTACCAATCATACCCCTCTATACATAAATTTCATAATTCAATTTGCACCTGACTCTGAAATTAAATTTGGGTGGGGTTTATTAATCTCAGAAGGGAGTTGGAACCACAGCATGGTTGGGAGGCCCTCTGTTGACCCTTATTTATGGCTCTGTTGATGACTCATTGCCATATAACATGCTCATTGTTTGTAAGTCATGTTCATATACTGAGATGTCATGTATTCCTGAATGTTCACATAATCTCATAATCTTTCCCTTATGCTGTGAGTGCTTTCCTCAACATATTGCCCTACCCAATATTGTTCCCCCTTTTTATTAAACTTACATAGCATCTATTTTCATGAGAAAACTGGATCAAAGTTCTAGAAAGGTAATTCTTTGTGCTTAGCTCTTTTGCATGATTTGCATGTATACTGCATAGTCTTTCATATAAGCTCATATCTCAATTAAAAAATAAAATATCATTTATTTGTATCTCAAATTTATGGACCAAAAATTAGCTTAGAGAAGCTTATTATCTAGCTATGGGCCATATTAGCTAATTAAAGTGAATAAACAAAAAAAGCAAACTCAGGTTTCACTGAATTAAAAATTCTCACTAACTCCAATACAAATGCTTTTTTACAATACCACACTGATGAAATCCATCTAAGCAAAATAGCTATGTGCACAAATTAAATGCCAGAAAAAACAATAACAACAACAAAACCTATTTACGATCGAGGAGTATTCAGAAAATGAATACTAAAACATTAAGGTTTCAATTTTAGACATCAAAGAAAAAAAAAGCTCAGAAACTCTGAAATACATTTTATCATCTCTCAACCCATTGAATAAACTCACAAACATGAATCGAGAAAACTGGGGAAGTTTTAGAGAATAATCCTCAGCAGTCTACTTTAAAATGCTTCATGTTAATATGTTTTGAGTTTGAAAAACTATTTCCAAAGGATCAATTATTCTGTTTGCTGCCAATACGCAGAGTAGAATAGGGTGCATAGGTGTCTCACATTCTTGACTTTGATCTTTGCCCTCCTAAAGATTTTGGTATTTCACTAGGCTAATCTCCTTAGTTCCCTAAGTCAAAGGTTTGGTCTCGAATAATTCATTTTTCTTCTCCTTCAAGTCTAGACCAGTTTTGGCAGCTAAAAAAAAAGGGTCGAAGAGGAAGGAAAAAAAAAAAAACTTAAGCCACTTAATTGGTGTGATCGCGTATTTTCTACTTTGTGAAGAGTAGTAGAAGCAATATTGACCCATCACTGCTGGTTGACAGTGAAATGTCAAGACAGGGCTGTAACATTATTCTCTGTAATGAACCAACTCTGAATACCAAGTAGAGCAGGCTTGTGGAAATCAAGTGAGAATGAAAAAGTATAAACACTTCTGATTAACAGCCAATAGCACCAGCTGGAGCAGACAATATAACACAAAAGGGTCAGTTCCAGCGCTGACAGGTTTGGCAAGGCAACCTCGTTAACAGCAAGATGAAACTTCATTTGCTCACAATTTCATAGGCTGTTTCAAAGACGCCTCCTGCAAATTGACTTGAGGAGATGGAATTGCATTTAGCTTGACTTTTCTGGCAAAAATAGAAAGAATTTTGCCAAGTCTTTCTTGGTGATTGCAAAGGTTTAGATTCAAAAAAAGAGAGCATGTGGGGAAGCAGGAATAAAATACCCGAGTAGACATTGCTACAACAGAAGTCTTTGGAACATTTTAATAACTCACTGAGTGTATCTGGTCAGAACCTCAACAAAATATGCAGGCAAGGCAAGGAAAACTCAGGGAGAAAATAAAAAAATGGTGGTCCCAGAGAGGTTAGGATGGTCATATTTTGGATATGGAAGGGTACTAAGTTCGGCTTGTAAAGTAACTATGTAGGAAGAATGTGCCAGGCGTTAAAATCCAGTATCAGTGCAAAGCAAAGAATTTCAACCCTGCGTATGTATAAAGACCAACATCACAGGCAGTGCTGATAAGATGAAACTACTTTCTGGAGAAGCTTTGTTTCTCAATCTGATACAATGGTTAGCTGATACAATCATTAGTTTAGTCCACTCCCAGGTGATTCTTTTCATACATTGACTGAGTCTCAGTTTGCAACAGTAAAGAAAATTGGTCAGCTCATTAGTTAACAAGTTAATTACTATATTATATATGATATGTTTATATATATTTATATTTTGTATTTATATTTCATATTTACATAAAATTTATATATTATAGAGTGAGTGAGAAATGGCTGCAGGTGGGGGTTTCCAGGCAGAGTGCTGACTGCTCTACCTGCAGAATCTCCACCGGGCTGTGCTTCTTCTGGGGAACTGAGCACCGGAAGGGAGCCCTGTCCTACCCTTCTCTGTCTTTCCTGAACTCTGGAAGCTCTCCTCAGAGCCCTGGGAAGCGAACCCCAAAGAGGCTACATTCGGGAGCTGCCCAGCGAGCCAGTGAATGAGTGAGAAATGGCTGCAGGTGGGGGTTTCCAGGCAGAGTGCTGACTGCTCTACCTGCAGAATCTCCACCGGGCTGTGCTTCTTCTGAGGAACTGAGCACCGGAAGGGAGCCCTGTCCTACCCTTCTATGTCTTTCCTGAACTCTGGAAGCTCTCCTCAGAGCCCTGGGAAGCGAACCCCAAAGAAACTACATTCGGAAGCTACCCAGCGAGCCAGTGAGTGAGTGAGAAATGGCTGCAGGTGGGGGTTTCCAGGCAGAGTGCTGACTGCTCTACCTGCAGAATCTCCACCGGGCTGTGCTTCTTCTGAGGAACTGAGCACCGGAAGGGAGCCCTGTCCTACCCTTCTCTGTCTTTCCTGAACTCTGGAAGCTCTCCTCAGAGCCCTGGGAAGCTAACTCCAAAGAAACTACATTCGGGAAGAGATAACAATGCTATCTGGGCAAAAGCCGGCTCCCTGTGTGTGACACCAGGCGGGGAAAATCCGCGAAAGTACACCGGCCCAGTGGGGCTCAACTGTGAAAGACTGTGAGTGTGACCTGTCTATGTCTGTCTACTGTCCTCTTGCGTGAAACTCTTGCGAGTGGGGCAAAAAGAGGCTCAGAGGAGCACGGCCGCTTCGCTTCGCTACGCGGCCGTGCACTCTTTCTAAGGAAAGAACTCCATTGCAACAAGAAGGAAAAATCACACTAAGAACGGCGCTATATCACAGAAGCAAACATTTCTCTCTGGACTGTCTTCTCTGTTGCATGCTCAGGCCTAAGATTTGACCCAGTGTGAGGCTTCATCCACGGAGGACTCCCCTCCCTTAGAGGCAAGTCAGCCCATCCAGAAAGGGAGGAGCCAGAGGAGTGTGCTGCCTACATCATATAGACAATGAATACCACCACAACACGTAGAAAAACCCACAATACAAGTGTGACAATGGGGAAACAACGCAGGCCAGCATCAGACATAGAGAATGAAGATGACAATTCTGAGGACCAGATAATGACTGAACAACTAATCAACCTCTCAGATAAGGACTTTAGACTAGCAATATGGAAGGTGCTCAACAGACTCCAAGAAACCATGGATCGAGTTGAACAGAACACTAATAAGAACCAAGAAAATATGAAGGCAGAAATGACAAAACTCCAAACTGAAATAACATGTCAACTAACAGGACTGAAAAAGTCAGTAAACGAAGTGAATGACAAAATGGATAAGCTCTGGGACAGGGTATCAGAAGCTGAGAATAGACTTGGTGCTGTGGAAGATGAGATACATAACAATTCCATACAGCAGGAGAGATTGGACAAAAAACTTAAAGCAAATGAGCAGACAATGGAAAAATTAGTCAAAGAATGGGAACAGACGAAAATAGAAGTCTATGATAAGATCAACAGAAACAACTTAAGAATCATTGGAGTCCCAGAGACCCAGGAAGAAAATTTCCAGGAAGAATCAATGGTCAAGAACATCATTAAAGAGAAACTTCCAGAGCTAAAGAATATATGTGATCAAATCCTGCATGCCCGAAGAGTACCAACCAAAAGAGACCCCAGAAAAACCACCCCAAGACACATCCTAGTCACAATGACAAATCCCACAGATAGAGACAGAATTCTGAAAACAGCAAGATCAAAAGGGGAAATCATGTTCAAGCAAGCTTCCCTGAGATTTACAGCAGACCTGTCACCAGAAACGCTCAATGCCAGAAAGCAGTGGTGGGATATTGTGACAAGACTGAATGAAATGAATGCTTCACCCAGAATACTATACCCAGCAAAACTCACTTTCCGGTTTGATGGAAGAATACATGGTTTCACAGACAAAAAACAGCTCAGAAACTTCACAGACACAAAACCAGTCTTAAGAGAAAAACTGAAAGACCTAATCTAAGACAAGACTACCCAAAAGACACACCAAATTTTGAAATAAAGATGGCGTTAAATCCCAGGACAATTCTTTCTCTCAACGTCAATGGACTAAATGCACCACTTAAGAGACACAGAGTGGCTAAATGGATCAAACAACTCAATCCAACCTTCTGCTGCCTACAAGAAACGCACCTGAATAGTCAGAACAAACATAGACTCAAAATAAAAGGCTGGAGAAAAATTATCCAAGCAAACAACACCCATAAAAAAGCTGGAGTGGCCATACTAATATCAGATAATGCAAACTTTATACTCAGGAAGGTTGTAAGGGACAAAGATGGACATTTTATATTAATCAAGGGGTACGTAGAGCAGGAAGAATTCACTCTCCTAAACATATATGCACCGAATGAGGGGCCAGCAAAATATTTAATACAACTGTTGACAAATCTGAAAAATAATATCAACAACAACACAATAATTGTGGGGGACCTTAACACGGCTTTGTCAACACTGGACAGGTCAACCAGACTGAAACCCAACAAGAATATACTAGACCTGAGGAGAGAAATGGAAGAAAGAGGCCTAGTGGATATATATAGGACACTCCATCCCCAGAAACCTGGATACACATTCTTCTCCAATGTACATGGGACATTCTCCAGGATAGACTACATGCTGGCACATAAAACATACCTCCATAAGATCAAGAGGATAGAAATTTTGCAGACTACCTTCGCTGACCACAAGGCTCTGAAATTATTTGTGAATTCCAAAGGGACTCAGAAGAAACACTTTAACACCTGGAAGTTAAACAGCCTCATGCTCAATAACCAGTGGGTCCGAGATGAAATCAAGGAGGAAATAAAAAGGTTCCTGGAAACAAATGACAATAAAGACACAAACTCTCAGAACTTATGGGACACAGCAAAAGCAGTACTGAGAGGAAAATTTATAGCTTTGCAAGCACACATCAGGAAGGAAGAAGGAGCTTAACTGAGTAGCTTAATGACACAGCTAATAGAACTAGAAAATGCTCAACAAAAGGACCCAAGAATAGGAAGACAGAAGGAAATAACAAAGCTGAGAGCAGAAATCAACGAAGTGGAAACTCAAAAAACAATCCGAAAGATCAACGAAAGCAAAAGTTGGTTCTTTGAAAAAATAAACAAGATTGATAGACCACTGGCAAACCTAACAAAGAAAGAGAGAGAGAGAAACTTGATAACTCGTATCAGGAATGAAAAAGGAGAGATCACTACTGATATGACAGAGATTCAAAGGGTAATCAGAAACTACTTTGAAAAACTCTACGCCACTAAAAATGAGAACCTGGAAGAAATGGATAAATTCTTGGACTCTTATAATCTTCCACGGTTGAAGGAAGAGGATGTAGCATATCTAAACACCCCCATCACCATTGATGAAATTAAAACAGTAATCAAATGTCTGCCGAAAAACAAAAGCCCAGGTCCAGATGGATTCACTAATGAATTCTATCAAACTTTCCAAGAGGAACTACTGCCAATCTTGGCAAGACTCTTTCATGAAATTGAACAAACAGAAACACTCCCAAATAGCTTTTATGAAGCCAACATCACCTTGATACCTAAACCAGACAGAGACGCTACCAAAAAAGAAAATTACAGACCAATATCACTGATGAATGCAGATGCAAAGATCCTCAACAAAATCCTGGCAAATAGGATTCAATGCCTCGTTAAGAAGATCATCCACTACGATCAAGTAGGTTTCATCCCAGGAATGCAAGGCTGGTTTAACATCCGTAAATCTATCAACATAATACACAACATCAATAACAAGAAAAATAAAAACCACATGATCATATCAATAGATGCAGAGAAAGCATTTGATAAGGTCCAACACCCATTCTTGATCAAAACTCTCAGCAAGATGGGAATGGAGGGAACCTTTCTCAATATAGTGAAGGCCGTCTACCACAAGCCAGTGGCAAATATTATCCTCAATGGAGAAAAACTGAAAGCCTTCCCTCTAAATTCTGGCACAAGACAAGGCTGTCCTCTCTCACCACTCCTATTCAACATAGCACTGGAAGTACTTGCTATAGCGATTAGGCAAGAAAAGGATATCAAGGGAATCCAGATAGGAAAGGAAGAAGTCAAGCTCTCACTGTTTGCAGATGACATGATACTCTACTTAGAAAACCCTAAAGACTCTATCAAAAAGCTTCTAGAAACAATAGACTCATATAGCAAGGTGGCAGGCTACAAAATTAACACACAAAAATCAATGGCCTTTCTATATACCAATAGTAATAAGGATGAAATGGACATTAAGAAAACAACCCCATTCACAATAGTGCCACACAAACTCAAATATCTTGGAATCAACTTGACTAAATATGTGAAGGACCTATACAAGGAAAACTATAAAACTCTGCTCCAAGAAATAAGAGAGGACACACGGAAATGGAAACGCATACCCTGCTCATGGATTGGCAGGATTAACATCATCAAAATGTCAATACTCCCCAAGGCGTTATACAGATTTAATGCCATCCCTCTAAAGATACCCATGACATTCTTCAAAGAAGTGGATCAGACACTTTTGAAATTCATTTGGAACAATAAACACCCTCGAATAGCTAAAGCAATCATTGGGAAAAAGAATATGGGAGGAATTACTTTTCCCAACTTTAAACTGTACTACAAAGCAACAGTTATCAAAACAGCATGGTATTGGAATAAGGATAGGTCCTCAGATCAGTGGAATAGGCTTGAATACTCAGAAAATGTTCCCCAGAGATACAACCATCTAATTTTTGATAAAGGAGCAGGAAATCCTAAATGGAGCAGGGAAAGCCTCTTCAACAAGTGGTGTTGGCACAATTGGATAGCCACTTGCAAAAAATTAAACTTAGACCCCCAGCTAACATCATGTACAAAGGTAAAATCCAAATGGATTAAAGACCTCGATATCAGCCCCCAAACCATAAGATATATAGAACAGCACATAGGCAAAACACTCCAGGACATTACAGGCATCTTCAAGGAGGAAACTGCACTCTCCAAGCAAGTGAAAGCAGAGATTAACAGATGGGAATATATTAAGCTGAGAAGCTTCTGCACCTCAAAGGAAATAGTGCCCAGGATACAAGAGCCACCCACTGAATGGGAGAAACTATTCACCCAATACCCTCAGATAAGGGGCTAATCTCCAAAATATACAAGGCACTGACAGAACTCTACAAGAAAAAAACATCTAACCCCATCAAAAAATGGGGAGAAGAAATGAACAGACACTTTGACAAAGAAGAAATACGCATGGCCAAAAGACACATGAAAAAATGTTCCACATCACTAATCATCAGGGAGATGCAAATCAAAACAACGATGAGATACCACCTCACACCCCAGAGAATGGCACACATCACAAAGAATGAGAATAAACAGTGTTGGCGGGGATGTGGAGAGAAAGGAACTCTTATCCACTGCTGGTGGGAATGCTGTCTAGTTCAACCTTTATGGAAAGCGATATGGAGATTCCTCCAAAAACTGGAAATCGAGCTCCCATACGATCCAGCTATACCACTCCTAGGAATATACCCTAGGAACACAAAAATACAATACAAAAACCCCTTCCTTACACCTATATTCATTGCAGCTCTATTTACCATAGCAAGACTCTGGAAACAACCAAGATGCCCTTCAACAGACGAATGGCTAAAGAAACTGTGGTACATATACACAATGGAATATTATGCAGCTGTCAGGAGAGATGAAGTCATGAAATTTTCCTATACATGGATGTACATGGAATCTATTATGCTGAGTGAAATAAGTCAGAGAGAGAGAGAAAAACGCAGAATGGTCTCACTCATCTATGGGTTTTAAGAAAAATGAAAGACACCCTTGTAATAATAATTTTCAGACACAAAAGAGAAAAGAGCTGGAAGTTCCAGCTCACCTCAGGAAGCTCACCACAAAGAGTGATGAGTTTAGTTAGAGAAATAACTACATTTTGAACTGTCCTAATATTGAGAATGTACGAGGGAAATGTAGAGCCTGTTTAGGGTACAGGCGGGGGTTGGGTGGGGAGGAGGGAGATTTGGGACTTGGGTGATGGGAATGTTGCACTGGTGATGGGTGGTGTTCCTTTTATGACTGAAACCCAAACACAATCATGTATGTAATCAAGGTGTTTAAATAAAAAAAAAATATGCAAAAAAAAAAAAAAAAGGATAATTGGGGACAACAATTTCAATAATCACATCCAAAAAGAGAAATCGACCAAAATAGCTAGGTAAATAAAAATAATAATAACAATAATAAATTAAGGTAATATATATATATATAAAAATTTATATATTATAAATATATAATTAGCTAGTATATTAGCTAATTAGTATATTAATTCATTCAATATGTATCAACACTGCGTAGAGAATTAGTTAAAACATTGACTGCCTATTTCTAGCTCCAACATCTTTGAATAAGTAGATATGGGGTAGGTCCTATATTTTTAGCAAGCTTTTAGTGATGTCCATACTGTTGGTCTATTAGGGATTATATTTTGAGAATGTCTAAAGAGCCCAAAGATATCTACTATTTCATTATATTCTTTTAACACTGACTTTTCAAATATTTAGTGTTTTTTGTTTGTTTTATTTTAGGACACACTCCATAGTGTTTAGGGACTACTCTTGGCTCTGTGTATGCAGGTCAGTATTAGTGGAGCTTTAGAAAACATGCTGTGCTAGGGATGAAACAGCATTGTATAAAGGAATTGCCTTCACTCCTGTATTGTCTGTCCCCCCAATAATACAGATAACTAGTAATGAGGTGATGTGATCTATAAACTAGATAACTATTAGAAATAAAAACATACAGATTTGTATATATGCTGTACTGAACACATTAAATTATAAAGGAGTTTCTACAAAATTATGTAACTAGCATAGCAGTAGAAGTTTCATTTCTTGGAAATCTTTATAGGAAGAAGAATGCCTTGAAAAACTCTCAGGTGAACACTATAAGCAAAATAAAAAGATGGCTGTATTTTAGATTTGTTTTTAACAAAGTTTTTGCTGAGTAGTCTAAATTATAGCCAATGTTTATGAAATATATGGCATTGTATAATATCTTTATACTGTCCAAGTTATAAAATTTTAACCATATTCGCATATGGACAAAAAACTGGTATTAAAATCTCTGACTTTAAGGGAAGTGACCAAAAGAATAAAATGGGAAACATTTTGGGTGTGATTCATTTTTATGATTAAGCTTTGAAATTCAGAAGCTCTGGTCATGAATAAAAAACCTAGGTTTTGTCCTACTCTTGGACAAAGGTTTGCTTTTGTATATAATTCAGTGATTTTAGAAATCTATATCCAGATATTTGTGCTTCAGCAATTTTTTTTTTTTTGGTTACTCCTGACTCTGCGCTCAGAAGTCGCTCCTAGCAGGCATGAGGGACCATACATGATGCTGGGATTCAAATCACCATCCATTCTGGATTGGCTGTGTGCAAGGTAAACGCCCTTCTGCTGTGCTATCTCTCTGGCCCCTGTGTGGATATTTTTATAATGTCATGACAATATGGGAAGAATAAATTATGTGATTGTAGGTAGTGATAATACAAATGTTATTTAAAAATAAAACTATTGCTGGGTAATGGTTGAGGGGTGATAAGAGAAAGACCTGTATTTGTGGGATGTGAATCCCCAAATGAAAGGTTACTATTGGATATTAAGAGGAGAAAATGCGAATGAGTATAATTTTGAGCAAACAAGGAGCAGCAGGGATAATGAATATGTTTGTAATGAATAAGTTCAGTCAGGGAAAGAAAATTTGATATTTAAAATAAGGAAAATGATCTGGTTTGACAATTTAAACATAGATTCTAGAAAAGCTGTTCTAATGAGGATTAGGGTGTTATCACCTACAGATAAAACCAAGCTGTGGAGCCCACTGGGTAAGTGAATGTTCATCACCGGGGTCCACTAAAATTTAACAGATAATTATTTAAAAATGAGGAGGAATTCCCAAGGAACTTATTTATGAGGGGAAAGGACTTTATTTAGGGAAGATATAAAAAAAGTCCTAGAATTATTTCCTTATGAGCAAAGAATTTATTCAATATAATATACATCTATAGACTAAAATTTGATCCCCAGCTCTCAGTCTCGCAGAACCTCTAATTGTGGCACCTATAAAACTAAGATAAAGCTTAATTTAGTTAATTTCAGGTTACACATGAGTGTGTTTCATTTTTATTAAGGTTTGTCACTATGATTTCGAAACTGGAGTGATAGTACTGTAGGTAGGGCTTTTGTCTGTAAGTGTCAGATGCAGATTCAATCTCCAGCACCTTATATGGTCCCCTGAGCCTGCAGGAGTGATTCCTAAATGCAGAGCCAGGAATAAACACTGAATAAATTTGGGTGTGGCCCCAAATGTAAACAAAACATAAAGAACAAAATTATTATTCATTATTTGAAAATGGCATAAATCTAAGAGAATAAAAAATTGGTTGGATGTTAACAAATAATAGCATTTAAGTTTTCCATCTTTAGAGAAAAATTGACTAAAAAGAGGAGTCCAGAATATTTTTTTTATTATATGTGTTCTGGGAACTAATAGAGAGCTGGTATTTGAAGGACTTGGGGATAGGGGAAGCATCACACTGAGTCAAATGAAACATATATGTGTTAACTTCTCAGATTCTGACTTGGACTATTTTGGAAACTTACCTGGTATTGGTTGGCTTCCACCAAACTTGGTAAGCTAAAAAATAAATTTCTGACAAAAAATAAACTTTAACCAATTTTTCAGCTACATGGATGCTTTGGATTAAACAATGAAGAAAGAAGAAACAAAATCATTCTTTCAAAGGGCAGAGTGTTTCTTCACCTTGAACAGACCATTAGCAATGGAAATCAATTTTGTCTTTTAATATTTTATTAGACAGTGAATAAACATGCAAAAGCATTGTGTTTTTTCACCTTTTTTTTTGTTTAATTCTTACTAAGAAATGTGTTGTTGGTTCCTTAGTAGTGTAAAGAGTTAATTTGGTAAGAGTCCTGTTACTGAGTCCTTCTACACAGGTTCATGATAATGTCGTCTGCAATTTAGCTAGAGAAAAGGAGAAATGAGGGATAGTCTGTGTAGATTAGATTCCACATGGGACCTAAATGGTAGTATTTGGTTTGTACCTGAAAAGTCTCTGAAAAGCCCATTCAAGGGAAAGGAAAAGCAGCACACATTTCTGTCCTTTTGAGCAAGTTTGGACCAAGGTTATTGAAGAAAAGAAGAGGAAACAACCAAATAATTACATTAAATAGAACCTTTAGACTCTGATAAGGGATTCCCAGCTGTCCCTGAAAGAAGGTCCTTCATTCGTGCCATAGAGAATATCAATCTGGTTATTTTTTAGTGATTACTCTTTCAATTCCAGATGTGAACTGAAAAGTGTAGTTGGAAAAATTGGGAGCTTAATTCTTGTCTCATCCCACATGATTTCTATTTGTCACTTTCAATTAAAATGATGGCAATGGGGAAGTAGCAAAATAACTTATGAAAACTTGTTTGTAGATACAATGATAATATGAAGACTTATTTCTATTTTCATTTTTCAGAATGATAACTCCTTGTTGCTTTTTTTGAGTTGCCTATGAAATATTTAGGATTTTACAATAAGCTTTTGCAACAAATACTGACAACCGACTCTGACCAATCAATTGCATTTTCATGAATTTATTTTTCAAATACATATATCTATATATCTTTATTTAAGCACCATGATTCCAAGCATGTTTGTCATGAATTTATTTTAAAGATTAATCACATAGAAAGAAAGACATGTGAAACAAGGTCTTGCATTTAACAGTATAATTTTTGTTGTTTGGGGGCTATAAGCAGCTGTGATCAGGTTTTACTTCTTGCTCTGCACTCAGAGATCACTCCGGGTAGTATTCACGGAACAATCAGAGGTGTCAAAGATAAAATCCAGGTCAGCAATGTGCAAGGGAAACACCCTGCCTGCTATACCATGGCTCCATCCCACAGTGATTATTTATATGCTAGATATTATAACTGAATTCTATGCAGCCAATAAGAAATATGTTGGGAAAGGAAGCCAAGAATCTACTTTTGTGGTATAAAATGTGGTTTATATGTGTGAGGCTTTGGGTTTTATCCCTGTCATGGTAAAACAAAACAAAAACCAAATTAACTTTTCACTCTTCCCATCCCAAACCATAGTAACAAAAATTACAAATATTTATGAGACTATAAAATTGAACATATTAAGAAAAAATTGCTTTATGTTTGGAAAGATAGAGAAGGGGTAAGAAGCTGCTTGCATATCAATGACCATTATTTGATCCTTAGCATCTCTTATAGTTCTGGAGCACTATCAAGAGTGATCTCTGAACACAGAACCAGGAGTAATATCCCAAGTTTGACCAAACTCATCTCACCTCAAAAAGAGAAGTTGATAAAATGACACTATATGTTTATTTTTTTTTGGGGGGGGGGCCCACAGCCGGCATTGCTCAGGGGTTGCTCTTGGCTGTCTGCTCAGAAATAGCTCCTGGCAGGCACGGGGGACCATATGGGACACCAGGATTCGAACCAACCACCTTTGGTCTTGGATCTATTTTTTATTTTAATATGAATTTTTTTGTTGTTTGTTTTGGGTCACACCCGGTGGTGCTCAAAGGTCACTCCTGGCTCTGCACTCAGACATTGCTCCTAGCAGGCACAGGGGACCATATAATGTGCCAGGATTCGAACCACCTCCTTTCTGGATCGGCGGCATGCAAGGCAAATTCCCTATCGCTGTGCTCTCTCCGACCCCTGAATTTGAATATTTTTTAAATTTGAAAATCCATATACTAATGTTAATAGTATTTATAGATATATGATAGGTAAATAAAATGATTTTCCTTTTCATAAGTGCATTTTAATTTTATTATAACATATATACATGATTCTTTAACAAATAAAAGCATACAAATCTAACAATAAAAATAATTTTTATGACCTCAAGTTATAGCAAATTTGTACTAATTTGGAGCCATTATTTTGTTAGTATTAAAAGTTGTATTTTTTGTTATTTTTGTTTGTTTGTTTGTTTGTTTTGTTTTTGGGCCACACCCGGCGGTGCTCAGGGGTTACTCCTGGCTGTCTGCTCAGAAATAGCTCCTGGCAGGCACGGGGGACCATATGGGACACCGGGATTCGAACCAACCACCTTTGGTCCTGGATCGGCTGCTTGCAAGGCAAACACTGCTGTGCTATATCTCCAGGCCCAGTATTAAAAGTTTTAACACATTTAACCTGAAACAATGATAGAAATTTGCAATCGTTATAGAATATAAAATTAAAATTGGGCAGTTTATCTATAGCTTCAATATCTTGATAGTATAGCTGCTGAATATTTTTAATGCTTGCAGCATTGAGAACATTATTGATTTCAAAAGAAACAGCCTATTTGGAGGTATTTATCTGCTTGTAATCGACAGTGTATAATCCATTATTCTAATCACTTAATGTTGTTTTAACTAGGAATAAAAGAGTGTGACTCTTAGATTATAAACTGTTCTTGCTCATACACATATGGTACACTTATCAGTGTCTCTGACTATATGGAACTTATTTTAGGTCAAGTATTTATCAATTATATTCTCTGTGTAAGCACAGACATCTGCACTACTTCTGGGGAGCCTGCTAAGGTTATATGTAAACTGATGTCTGTATCTATTCTGATAGTACCTATTACAACACAGTTTACCAATCACAGTACAGAACTTGATCTCACACACTTATCACTAGAAATGTCCTTTAATACTTAACAAAGTTTCCTGGAACAAATGAATTAATACCAATGCATGTAGGGCTTCAAAAGTACAAACTGTCTTCATTTTGTCAAAGAATTTACTTTTTTTCTCACATAGGCTGTCAACTTCTGTAGCATAAAATCACTATCTAAAACAACATAGTAAATATAAATTTGGGAGATTTCTTGCACCTCCCAGAATATCAGATATGTACTGAAGCACATATATTCAGTACAAAAAAGAATTGCTATTTACTTATTCTATTAGGATAAAGCCCATGCAGGAGACTAGTCCTTGACTAAGAATAATACTTCAGATGCTCTAAAGATTCTTCTATGGATAATTTTAATGTAGTTCTTGAATAAAAATTAAAAATTGAAACAAGAAATTACATACAAATTAATGTCTGCTATTAATTATTATATACATTGCTATGTATATAAACTTTATTTATTGATCGATTGATTGGTTTTTGGGCCACAAACAGAGATGCTCAGGGGTCACTCCTGGCCATGAACTAAGAAATAGCCCCTGGCAGGCTGGGGGACCATCTGGGATGCTGGGAATTGAACCGGATTGTTCCCCAAGTTGGCCGCATGCAAGGCAAATGCCCTACCCCTGTACTATCTTTCTGGCCCAACATTGCTATGTTTAAACTAAGTAATAAATATGGATTATTTTACTTTAAACAATAGAGCATGGTCTTTAGATTTTTCTCACTGAACTGTTACTTTGTTATTGAAAATATTTTAATATTTAATTGTATTTACATTTTATCTGTAAGCTAAAATATTAAATTGTGAGCTCATCACTAAAGAACTAGCCAATGAAATTATTTTCTTCTCATGAACTATTTAAAGAATAACTTCTAAATCATATGCATATATATATCTTAGAGCTTTTCTTTGCTGGCTTACCAGTAGTAGAATTACACAACTGGCAACTTGCTTTAATTCCATGTATTAATTCTCTTACAAGTTCTGTTTCCCTAAGATAGCTATTAATTAGTCAATAATTGCTTCAAGGCTCCAATTGATTGGCACTATAACCAGAAGCAGGTTTATGAAGTCCTTTCATTTTTGAGTTGCATTTAAGATTAAGTAAAATGTTAGTAGCATGTCATTCAGCAGATTGAAGAAGAGCTGACCATAATCCACTAAAGAGGCATGACTAAACAAGTCATTGGCTTATCCTTCTTTGCTTTTCCTAATGACAAGAAACAAATGAGGACTATGAATATGCATTTTGAGAACATGATCAAAATTTGCACATAGATATTTTAATCTTAGAAATTATCCAGCCAAGGTATGGTAATTTAACCCAACCCTGAAAACTTAGTGGACTTTATATCTAAGAACCATTTGAGACCATTTTTATCCTCTGTAATTTTTGATAGCGCAGTATCTAATAAGAAATTTTAATACAATATAAAATTATTGAATAAAGGTCATATTTTGTTTGTAGGTTCTTACCTACATTTATAGGTAAGAAATCTTCTCTTTCTAACTTTATTGTTGGTTTTTATATCCTAATTGTCATCCTAAAAAGTATATATTTTAATAACTTTAATTAGATACCTTCCCACCACCAATGTACCTATCTTTCTCCTGCCCCTCACCCCTCCTGTCTTGGAGTCAAGCATTCTATTTCTCTCACTCACTACCATTACATGATAGTTGTTGGTGTAGTTATTTCATTGCACTCACTTTGTGCCACTCACTTTGGGGTATGCTTCCTATCATGGGCTGGTCATTTAATTTCTTATTTATCCTTAATTTGGAGGTCAAACTGGGCTGTATTCGGTACTAACTCCTGACTCTGCACTCAGGAATTACTCCTGTTTGGTCTAGGGTAATGTATAATTTTTAAGTTCAGAAAAGATATGAGTCACAAGTACTAGAATCATCAAAAGCCAACATTTTCACTATTTTCTATGTGATTTAAACTGGCTTATTTTAAAACAAATTAAAGGAGATTTTTCTTTTTCAGATGTCTCTTTCTCAAAATCAAATCCTGTTCAAACTGCTCTTCTAATGAACCAAAAATGATCGTGTGTACTTAATTACTTAATTCTCTTTCAGAAACTTTACTTTCTGGTCATAAAAAATAAATAAAGAAAAATAATAAAAAACATTTGAGTAGTCTGAACAGGGAACACTTTAAGTGTTTCTCATTGCTTTTAAGATGAAGACTAAGTTTTAGGCAAGTGCACCAGAGTAGAAATAAGTGTCTCATCATTTTCTCCACAGAAAACAAAAAAGAAGAGCATTATAAATGAGAATATAAAATCAAATAGTAGGAAAGTAAAGTATTGATCATTTTCATTAGTTCTGCTATTATATTATTTAAATTCAAGTATAACTTATTGATCTGACTATGCTTGTCTCTGTAAGGAATAACCATTCTGGAAAGCCAATTTGCCCATCTGGTAACCTGTTATAGAAGAAGAGTAGATACTTAGAAATCATTTGAACAGGTCAATCCTTCATTTCATTTCATTGCTATTGATTTTAATTATTGGGTGATAGGGTATAGGGTAATTTCTTCAGTCAATAATTATGTACATCAAAGAAGAAATACCAAATATTCTCACTTGAATGCCTACAACTTCACATAAGAAACACATCACTTGTGAGTCTTTTTCTTATTGACAAGAATCTTACCATCGCTTCTAAAGTAAGAAATACTTCAATAGCTCCTTGGAAAGATTAAGTAAATTTCTACTATAGTGAGAAGACTTCATTCATCCTTTTAGCTCTATTCCAAAACCACCTTACTTCATGTGAGTCTCTTTTCTAAAAGGAATGTTCCAGGTGTCACTTTTATCTGAAAGTGAGGGAAATGATTAGTTTTTATACTTTCTGTCTAGTGTTATAAAAATCCCGGGTTTTGGGGCATGGCCACATGTATGACACAGAGTTCTCTAATGCTTTCCTAATCTTGATTCCTGATTCAACTCTCTGCCCAAAGCAGAGACTCTTTACTTGGGACATTTGAGTTTGTGCTATTTTACAAGGAGTCCGTAGTTAAGACATTTTTTAAAGCCAAGTTTTAAAGCATTTTTCAGCTTTAGAAAATGAACTCATTACCTCTCCAGGAAGAGGTGATGTCGTTCTTAAAAGTACTCACATTAGTGACAAGATAACTTCCTGAGACATTTTCTGAGAAAATAATATGTCCTATCTTTTTTTTTACTATGGTTTTGAATGTCTAGCATTTGTTGTGTGTTAAGAAAAACACCAGAAAATACTTATAAGAAATACGCCCAGTATTTGCCCAGAATTCATGCCATAGTACCAAAGATTAATATTTCTACCTACTAGTATCAGGTGAGCAAATGAGGCAAACTATTATGTAGAAAAGTGGCCCATCTGGCATTTCAAATTAAGCCAAATTCTGTGCACATTTCTATTTCATATAGTAATTTTTGTCATTTAATTTCCTGTTTATCTTTTATTTGGGTGTCACATTGGGCTGTGTTCAGTCCATACTCCTGATTCTGTACTCAGGAATTACTCCTTGGGGCTAGGGTACCATATGTTTGTGATTCCAGGGATTGGACTTGTATCCTCTTTGTGTAAGGCAAGGACCCTACCTAATATACTCTCTCTCTATTCTCTATCTACCTCTCTTTATTTTTTGGCTTTTGATAACAATAAATTAAATCAATCAACTAATTGGATCAAAGATATATTTACAACATATGTGATATATAGCCATCTCAAATTTTGATCTGACATTGGTCCAGAAGGACTTCTCTATTTTCTGAAGATCCAATTGATAGTTAACATCTAAAGTCTACAAAGAAAATATTTGCTTCTAGATAAGTTAACAAACAGGGTTCAACCATAAATTTAAATAAATTTCCCTACAGGTTTGCAACTTTCTAGAGTTGCATAGCTGAATTAATAGTCTTTGCATAACATTAAGTGTCATAAAAAGAAAACACTAGTTATTGTCTAATGAAACAGAATCCCTTGGAGCTGGCTACAGTGACAATTTTGAGTTCTCTTTTATTTATTACTAGAAATACCCACAGTTTGCAAGAATGTCAGCTATAGTTTAATATGAGGTTGGACTTTGCCTTAGAAATAATGAGCTATCGTTCAATAATCATCTATAGTTCAATATGAGGTTGGACTTTGCCTTAGAAATAATCTAAAATTTTCTCATTTTTAATCTATACTTTGTAAAATTTTGCAAAAAATAGGAAGGTAGAGGCTGGAGAGGTAGCACAAGCTATAGGGAGCTTGCCTTGCACACACTAACCTAGGATGGATGGTAATTCAATCTCCTGGCATCCCATATGGTCCCCCAAGCCAGGAGCGATTTCTGAGAGCATAGCCATGAGTAACCCCTGAGTGTTACCAGGTGTGGCCAAAAAAGCAAAACAACAACAACAAAGTTATCAAATAAAATATAAAACATTTAAAAATGGTTAGATTATGAGATTAGATTTAAATGGTGTGAACGACATAAAATCCTAGAAAGTTTATAGAAAAAAAGGCTGATGGTTATATATTAATCAAAGTATTGGTATATTTATAACAATCTAATGTATACCTGTAAACATTTGGACTGCCTGAACCATCTTCCTCATTCTGGTCAGAAGGTCATCTCTAGCAGAAGTAATAAGAATCTAAGATATGAAATTGTGCAACAAACCCTTTGAGGAAAAGGAAAAAATTGGGCTTCCATAAGCTCATCTTTAAAAGCCTTTGTTTATTTTTCCAAATTATGTGTTGTCTTGTTACAAAATATATAAAACAATATAGCATCTTAATCCAAGTTTTTTATTACATGCTTTCTATGTATTTTACATAGGTCAATTTATTTTAATTACCATATACAATACTGCAAATGATCAGATATGGTACTAGCCAATTAATAGAAATTAAAAGCCTGAGGATAATACATTATCCAGGGTTATGCTACAGGAGAATTGAATGTGAAACAAGATTTTCTAGCTCTAAGGTCTAAACTACTGCTCCTATGAGACCCTAGAAACTAGCTGTCATTTGTCTGTTAAACATATTAATCAAATTAATAACTTAATATATAATTGTGACTTAATAGTCTTCTCAGGATTGGATGGAGCATTGACCCTAAATTAGTATCAAGTTCTGGTTCAGTCCGAAATCAGTATCCCAGATGGAAATAAAATAAAATTGCCAGACACCTCTCTTCAGATATTCAATCAACCTACCTCGATTCCACAAAGCCGACATCATCAAAATAAGAAAATTACCTCTCGTAATAAAACTCATACTTTTTCTAGGCAAATAAAGTCAATATCTTTGTCTAGCTTATTGCAATCTTAAGAAAGCTCAGGTTTTCAAGTTATTTACAATTTAGTGACAGAATAAAAGTGCAGCTTCAAGAAACACAAATTTTGAGCCATTCACTATATAAGATTCTAGGCAGTATAAAAAAAGAATGTAGGCGGGCTTTGATGAAAAACACACTGAGAAAATAATACAGAGATGAGAGGTTGTGAAAGAAAAAGAAAAAAGAAAAAGCAATTAAGGTTATGAAAATGGGGCATTTCAATGCAAGGTGGGTTATATTTAGAAATACCTTGTCAAGTTAAAATATTTTTCAGAACTTCTTCATGTAAGTCATATACTGTATTGTTAAATCTATGAATAAAAAGGCAAGTAATAACTAGAACAAATGCTAACTCATTTCATTTATTTTCTAATGTTCATATCTTCTAACTCAGATCATAAATTATCTTTCAAAGATTAAATGGAATATTTATGTTAGACTAAAGTGATGATACTGATAAATTTTCCCAAAGAAAACTTACTATTCACTCAATAGATCTTTTTTGGAAGGGTGAGATTAGCTTTGGGGTCATGCCCAATAGTAAGTAGGAGCTATTATTGGCTCTGTGCTTAGGGACTTAGTTATACCAAAGTTATGAGGGATTATTATTTGTGGTTTGAGGATTCTTTTTTTTTTTTTTTTTTTTTGGTTTTTGGGCCACACCTGTTTGACGCTCAGGGGTTACTCCTGGCTATGTGCTCAGAAATCGCCCCTGGCTTGGGGGGACCATATGGGACGCCTGGGGATCGAACTGCGGTCTGTTCCTTGGCTAGCGCTTGCAAGGCAGACACCTTACCTCTAGCACCACCTTCTCGCCCCTTGGTTTGGGGATTCTAACCAGAGTCAGACATGTAATGTAAGCACCTTACCTCCTGCAATATAACATACTTTTCATATCTTTTCAGCCCTAATGTCTGAAAGAAATTTTCCTTTGAAAAAGTATTAAATTTCAAATATAAAATTTCAAAAGACATAAACAGATGTTTTTTTGTTGTTGTTCTGTTTGTGGATTTTTAATATTACTTTCCCTAATGCTCAAGGTTTTCTACTGACTCCGTGCTCAATAGTAAGTCTTGGCTGTGCTTAGGGAACCATATTTGGTGTTGTGGATCAATCTGGGGTTGTCCTTGTTTAATGAAAGCAACTTAACTCATGCATTATCACTTTGACTATGTAAATTTATATTTTATATATGGATAAATTTTATTTGGCATATAACTATTATTTTTACTTTAGTATTTTGTGACAAGTACAAATAAAAGTATGATAGAGAGACACATTCATTTCTTATACATTTTTCTATGTGCTTTTGAGCTCAGAAAAAAACTATAATAGAATAAGCTACTTCTTGTTTCCAGTACTTTAGTACAAATTGATCAATATATATTAGCAAAGTGGCTATTTTTATGTTAGCTATTATAGGCAATGAAGTGGCAAGAGAAAACAAAACATATTTTAAAAATTCATGTTCTTATGAAGCACAGCAAAATATTAGCTCTTTTTTATGTTCCCTTATGAGTCATTTTCCCCCAGGATCAGTTTTAGAAATGAAAGCGAGCCAATGGCAAAAGCCCCTTTCTCTTAGATATTTAGTGATGAGTGCCCCAGCAAAGATGCCCTTCAAAAGCTATTGAGATGAGAACATACACATTGAACTTGACAATAATACAGTGGTTTCTGGAACCACACAAACTCAGTTTCACAAACCCCATCATTAAGAAATTGTGGTGTTTTTTTGTTTGTTTGTTTGTTTTTGTTTTGTTTGGGGGTTTTTTTTGGTTTTTTTTTTTTTTTTTGGTCTTTGGGTCACACCCGGCATTGCTCAGGGGTTACTCCTGGCCGTCCGCTCAGAAATAGCCCCTGGCAGGCACGGGGGACCATTTGGGACACCGGGATTTGAACCAACCACCTTTGGTCCTGGATCGGCTGCTTGCAAGGCAAACGCCGCTGTGCTATCTCTCCGGGCCCAAGAAATGTTTTTAAACTTTTAAAGACATCAGGAATAAAAGTTTTCATTCCCTTTCCTCCTTTTCTAGGACCACTCTTTAAACTTCCTTCTGTTCACTGACTTCTGGCCAGTCTCAATTTCACAGCCACTGGTTTGCTATAAAAGACAGTGGCTCCATTTGGGCAAAGTAACAACAAAGCCATGCTTTATTTTGATATATCGAGCTCATCCAAGAAAGTAATGGCCTTGTCTTGAGTTTTCTTTTATCTAGCTCCTGCAGAATGGTAGAGAATGAGCTAGTAAAAAATGCAAAGAAAGCTCTCACTACTTCAAGCACCACTCCTTGTCTCTGATTTGAAGCTTTAGAACTGATGATCAACACTTCCATAGCATGGTCATTCCAAACACAGAAACATTAGTTTATGGGTTTGCAGCAATAAATGAAGCTTTTCCATATTTCAACAGAGACTCCCCTGGTTAAAAATGAGCATAATTATGAGTAGGGAGATTAAGAATTCTAAATGCTATTAAGCCCCACAAGCTGTCAACTTCCAGATCAGCATGAAAGAACTCTCAGTGCCAAACTGAGAATCAGCTTCCCATTAAAGAGGAAAATCCCACAGGGACCATTTTCCAGTAACATGTAGATGGTAATATTGGGATAAAATTAAAATCATCCCTTATTAACCAGCTACCTTTGGAGAACTCTCAAAATCTGAATATTGAAGAAACCAGGCTAAAGCCTTCCAGTTCAGTTCAAAAGAGAATTTAGAAATAATACCTAAACTGTGTGCCCAATGGCATGTGAGATTATGATCAATTAAGAGAAGTTTTTAGATATCATAATGGTAGCATATTGTTTATATCACATTAACCTGACTGACAATTAAACACAAGTATCAGTGGTTGGAGCAATAGCACAGGAGGTAAGACTTTTGCACACAGCTGACTCAGGTTCAATCTCTGGTATCATATATGTTACCTTGAACTCATCAGGAGTGATTCCTGAGTGTTGAGACAGGAGTATCCCTGGAACATTGCTAGACATGGCTCCAAAATAATAAAAACAAAAAATAAGTAATAAGGGCCAAGAGATAGTTCAGTGAGCAGGGTACTTAGCTTGCATGCTTAGACCCCGAAACACCACAAGGAGTTTTTTCTAAGTGTAGAGCCAGAAATAAGCCCTTGCACACTGCCAACTGTGGCCCTACTTCTCATGATCCCTTAAAAAATATAACCCTTTGCAGCAGAAAAACTGTATTGCATTCCTTGGATTATACACTGTATAAATTTTCTCTGGCTTAAGTTAAATGTATCAGTCATGAAAGTTATTTCAACATCCTGGTGAACAGTTTCCACTGATCAGAGTACATTGGGTAGGTAATGATATTTAGTCTTTCAGAAAATGTTAAGGAAATACATTTTTGTTTGTTTTTGGGTCACACCTGGAAGTGCTCAGGGGTACTCCTGGCAGGCTTGGGGGACCATATGGGATGCTGGTATTCAAACCACCATGCTTCTGCATGCAAGGCAAATGCCCCACCTCCATGCTATCTCATTAATGCAATTTCATTTCCTGTGATTACTAATTAAAAATAATTTCTAATCCTAACCCAGGATCACAAACTTGTTCTTCTAAAAGTAGACACTGGTGAAGGGATTGGTGTTGAAACATCATATTCCTGAAACTCAGTTGTGAATACCTTTGTAATTTTTATGGTGACTAAATTAAAAATTAATTAAAAAAAATGAATAAAATTCCTCTGAGATTGACAGTCTGCAAAACAAACGAAGAAACTTTGGAATAATGAGGAGAAAAGCACAAGATTAAATTATTTATATAATATTTATTTATAACATATCATATAATAATACATCATTATATAACTATAATATATAATTATTACATATTATATATTACATTAATTATAATTATATAAATATTAGACAATTATACTATTTATTTATATACTATTATTTATATTATATTTATTTAATCAGATTATTCAATATAATGAGGAAGGTGAAGAACAGAAAGGAAAAGCTTTGTAAATTATGTGTAAAGAGAGGTGAGCAGATGTCATCAAAATCAACAATAATTACTTATCTTGTTTCTTATTTATTTAGACTGCCACTCATTCTAAAATTGAATTCAGTTCTACAAATATTTATTGAGTTCCAACTACATACAGATTCAGATTCATATAGATTCAGAATATAATAATTTCATAGTACCAAGGATTTTTCAAGCTATAAAGCTGAATCTAAAATTATCTAATCCTCACAGTAATACTGTAACTTGGGTATTCTTTTTATCATATTTCTGACAAGAGAGCTTAAATAATTTATCCAAGGTCATATGGCTAGCACCCTTATAAAACTGTGGCACCAAACTGTCATTTGGCTCAAGCATTGCTCTTCAAACATTTAACGCAGAAAAATACAGATTTTATTTTATGTGCTACAAACATATGTGCTACATACAGTGCTACATTGTCTAAAACCATGCAAAACTATGGTTCATCATTTCATATAATCTCACAACTCCTTAAAAGGTGTTTGAAAATAAATAAATACTTCAATGGTTTAGTATCAGAAAGTGTTTGATTTTTATGCCTACTTTGGTTTGCTAATACTCAAGGTCACAAAATTTTGTCAGGGGGAAAAGAATCCAAATGAAAAAGGATCAAAGAAGTCCTGTAGTTAAGGTATGTGCCATGCATTCAAAGAACCTAAATTAGATCCTCAGCTCTGCCCATGATCTTTTATGTAGTAGCCTTTTGAGGACCTGTGTGTGGTCAAATACTTCACCCCACTATCAGTAACAAAAAATATCAGATCTAGAAGATAAGATAGCTTTTCATTTAATATGGAAAGGGGAATGAAATGAGCACATACAGAATGAAATAGAAGCTTTGGGATTGAACACACTGATAAAATCTTGAGGATGAGTATGAATTGTTAGAAAAGTTCTTAATTCAATGCTATAGATTTGTTAGTGATAGAGATTCTTAGAATTCTAGTTTCAGTATATTACACAGTGGTTAAATAAGTGTCACAGCTCAGTCTTAACAGGAAAATAGGGATAGCCTATATTATAGGTGCTTGAGAGTTTAGGAGATGGCTAAAGTCAAATGTTAGAATTCTGATGGCTCCAGTAACAATGAGAAAAGTTAAGAATCTCTAGCTTTTTGTTTGGTTTTTATTAGGTTTGACTTTTGAGCCAGACATAACCGTTCTCAGGAACTATTTCTGAATCTGATCCCAGAGATCATTACTGGCAGTGCTCTTCAAACATATGTGAGCTCAGACATTGAGCTAGATATGGCTATGTGCAAGGCAAGTGCCTTTATTTACTTCTATATCATCTCTCCACTTACCCTTATGTTTTGGGTCTGATTATTCATCCTGTCATCCCTCAATCATTAGAGCTTAGAGAAGACGCTGTTGACTGACATACCAAGATGGAGTCCAAAGAAAAGTCCAGAGACTAAGAATGGGGATGACCAGGTTTACCAGTAATAAAAGCAAAGCAATATCCACTTATTCCACTTCCCCAAAATATCAAGGAGACTGGAGGAAAATAGTCGCAAATAGTACTTTAACATGTGTGAACTTAGCCACAAATTATATTTCTTTTATGAGGTACACTGAAATTTTTCTTACCTTTTCTCTCTTTTAGTGAAAAAATACAATAATTCTCAGGTATTACTCTATGTGATGAGTTAACAAATTTCTTTTTTTTTTTTTTTTTTAATTTTTTTTTTATTTAAACACCTTGATTACATACATGATTGTGTTTGGGTTTCAGTCATAAAAGGAACACCACCCATCACCAGTGCAACATTCCCATCACCCAAGTCCCAAATCACCCTCCTCCCCACCCAACCCCCGCCTGTACCCTAAACAGGCTCTACATTTCCCTCATACATTCTCAATATTAGGACAGTTCAAAATGTAGTTATTTCTCTAACTAAACTCATCACTCTTTGTGGTGAGCTTCCTGAGGTGAGCTGGAACTTCCAGCTCTTTTCTCTTTTGTGTCTGAAAATTATTATTACAAGGGTGTCTTTCATTTTTCTTAAAACCCATAGATGAGTGAGACCATTCTGCGTTTTTCTCTCTCTCTCTGACTTATTTCACTCAGCATAATAGATTCCATGTACATCCATGTATAGGAAAATTTCATGACTTCATCTCTCCTGACAGCTGCATAATATTCCATTGTGTATATGTACCACAGTTTCTTTAGCCATTCATCTGTTGAAGGGCATCTTGGTTGTTTCCAGAGTCTTGCTATGGTAAATAGAGCTGCAATGAATATAGGTGTAAGGAAGGGGTTTTTGTATTGTATTTTTGTGTTCCTAGGGTATATTCCTAGGAGTGGTATAGCTGGATCGTATGGGAGCTCGATTTCCAGTTTTTGGAGGAATCTCCATATCGCTTTCCATAAAGGTTGAACTAGACAGCATTCCCACCAGCAGTGGATAAGAGTTCCTTTCTCTCCACATCCCCGCCAACACTGTTTATTCTCATTCTTTGTGATGTGTGCCATTCTCTGGGGTGTGAGGTGGTATCTCATCGTTGTTTTGATTTGCATCTCCCTGATGATTAGTGATGTGGAACATTTTTTCATGTGTCTTTTGGCCATGCGTATTTCTTCTTTGTCAAAGTGTCTGTTCATTTCTTCTCCCCATTTTTTGATGGGGTTAGATGTTTTTTTCTTGTAAAGTTCTGTCAGTGCCTTGTATATTTTGGAGATTAGCCCCTTATCTGATGGGTATTGGGTGAATAGTTTCTCCCACTCAGTGGGTGGCTCTTGTATCCTGGGCACTATTTCCTTTGAGGTGCAGAAGCTTCTCAGCTTAATATATTCCCATCTGTTAATCTCTGCTTTCACTTGCTTGGAGAGTGCAGTTTCCTCCTTGAAGATGCCTGTAATGTCCTGGAGTGTTTTGCCTATGTGCTGTTCTATATATCTTATGGTTTTGGGGCTGATATCGAGGTCTTTAATCCATTTGGATTTTACCTTTGTACATGATGTTAGCTGGGGGTCTAAGTTTAATTTTTTGCAAGTGGCTATCCAATTGTGCCAACACCACTTGTTGAAGAGGCTTTCCCTGCTCCATTTAGGATTTCCTGCTCCTTTATCAAAAATTAGATGGTTGTACGTCTGGGGAACATTTTCTGAGTATTCAAGCCTATTCCACTGATCTGAGGACCTATCCTTATTCCAATACCATGCTGTTTTGATAACTGTTGCTTTGTAGTACAGTTTAAAGTTGGGAAAAGTAATTCCTCCCATATTCTTTTTCCCAATGATTGCTTTAGCTATTCGAGGGTGTTTATTGTTCCAAATGAATTTCAAAAGTGTCTGATCCACTTCTTTGAAGAATGTCATGGGTATCTTTAGAGGGATGGCATTAAATCTGTATAATGCCTTGGGGAGTATTGACATTTTGATGATGTTAATCCTGCCAATCCATGAGCAGGGTATGTGTTTCCATTTCCGTGTGTCCTCTCTTATTTCTTGGAGCAGAGTTTTATAGTTTTCTTTGTATAGGTCCTTCACATATTTAGTCAAGTTGATTCCAAGATATTTGAGTTTGTGTGGTACTATTGTGAATGGGGTTGTTTTCTTAATGTCCATTTCTTCTTTATTACTGTTGGTGTATAGAAAGGCCATTGATTTTTGTGTGTTAATTTTGTAGCCTGCCACCTTGCTATATGAGTCTATTGTTTCTAGAAGCTTTTTGATAGAGTCTTTAGGGTTTTCTAAGTAGAGTATCATGTCATCTGCAAACAGTGAGAGCTTGACTTCTTCCTTTCCTATCTGGATTCCCTTGATATCCTTTTCTTGCCTAATCGCTATAGCAAGTACTTCCAGTGCTATGTTGAATAGGAGTGGTGAGAGAGGACAGCCTTGTCTTGTGCCAGAATTTAGAGGGAAGGCTTTCAGTTTTTCTCCATTGAGGATAATATTTGCCACTGGCTTGTGGTAGATGGCCTTCACTATATTGAGAAAGGTTCCCTCCATTCCCATCTTGCTGAGAGTTTTGATCAAGAATGGGTGTTGGACCTTATCAAATGCTTTCTCTGCATCTATTGATATGATCATGTGGTTTTTATTTTTCTTGTTATTGATGTTGTGTATTATGTTGATAGATTTACGGATGTTAAACCAGCCTTGCATTCCTGGGATGAAACCTACTTGATCGTAGTGGATGATCTTCTTAATGAGGCATTGAATCCTATTTGCCAGGATTTTGTTGAGGATCTTTGCATCTGCATTCATCAGTGATATTGGTCTGTAATTTTCTTTTTTGGTAGCGTCTCTGTCTGGTTTAGGTATCAAGGTGATGTTGGCTTCATAAAAGCTATTTGGAAGTGTTTCTGTTTGTTCAATTTCATGAAAGAGTCTTGCCAAGATTGGCAGTAGTTCGTCTTGGAAAGTTTGATAGAATTCATTAGTGAATCCATCTGGACCTGGGCTTTTGTTTTTCGGCAGACATTTGATTACTGTTTTAATTTCATCAATGGTGATGGGGGTGTTTAGATATGCTACATCCTCTTCCTTCAACCGTGGAAGATTATAAGAGTCCAAGAATTTATCCATTTCTTCCAGGTTCTCATTTTTAGTGGCGTAGAGTTTTTCAAAGTAGTTTCTGATTACCCTTTGAATCTCTGTCATATCAGTAGTGATCTCTCCTTTTTCATTCCTGATACGAGTTATCAAGTTTCTCTCTCTCTCTTTCTTTGTTAGGTTTGCCAGTGGTCTATCAATCTTGTTTATTTTTTCAAAGAACCAACTTCTGCTTTCGTTGATCTTTCGGATTGTTTTTTGAGTTTCCACTTCGTTGATTTCTGCTCTCAGCTTTGTTATTTCCTTCTGTCTTCCTGTTCTTGGGTCCTTTTGTTGAGCATTTTCTAGTTCTATTAGCTGTGTCATTAAGCTACTCAGGTAAGCTCCTTCTTCCTTCCTGATGTGTGCTTGCAAAGCTATAAATTTTCCTCTCAGTACTGCTTTTGCTGTGTCCCATAAGTTCTGAGAGTTTGTGTCTTTATTGTCATTTGTTTCCAGGAACCTTTTGATTTCCTCCTTGATTTCATCTCGGACCCACTGGTTATTGAGCATGAGGCTGTTTAACTTCCAGGTGTTAAAGTGTTTCTTCTGAGTCCCTTTGGAGTTCACAAATAATTTCAGAGCCTTGTGGTCAGCGAAGGTAGCCTGCAAAATTTCTATCCTCTTGATCTTATGGAGGTATGTTTTATGTGCCAGCATGTAGTCTATCCTGGAGAATGTCCCATGTACATTGGAGAAGAATGTGTATCCAGGTTTCTGGGGATGGAGTGTCCTATATATATCCACTAGGCCTCTTTCTTCCATTTCTCTCCTCAGGTCTAGTATATTCTTGTTGGGTTTCAGTCTGGTTGACCTGTCCAGTGTTGACAAAGCCGTGTTTAGGTCCCCCACAATTATTGTGTTGTTGTTGATATTATTTTTCAGATTTGTCAGCAGTTGTATTAAATATTTTGCTGGCCCCTCATTCGGTGCATATATGTTTAGGAGAGTGAATTCTTCCTGCTCTACGTACCCCTTGATTAATATAAAATGTCCGTCTTTGTCCCTTACAACCTTCCTGAGTATAAAGTTTGCATTATCTGATATTAGTATGGCCACTCCAGCTTTTTTATGGGTGTTGTTTGCTTGGATAACTTTTCTCCAGCCTTTTATTTTGAGTCTATGTTTGTTCTGACTATTCAGGTGCGTTTCTTGTAGGCAGCAGAAGGTTGGATTGAGTTTTTTGATCCATTTAGCCACTCTGTGTCTCTTAACTGGTGCATTTAGTCCATTGACGTTGAGAGAAAGAATTGTCCTGGGATTTAACGCCATCTTTATTTCAAAATTTGGTGTGTCTTTTGGGTAGTCTTGTCTTAGATTAGGTCTTTCAGTTTTTCTCTTAAGACTGGTTTTGTGTCTGTGAAGTTTCTGAGCTGTTTTTTGTCTGTGAAACCATGTATTCTTCCATCAAACCGGAAAGTGAGTTTTGCTGGGTATAGTATTCTGGGTGAAGCATTCATTTCATTCAGTCTTGTCACAATATCCCACCACTGCTTTCTGGCATTGAGCGTTTCTGGTGACAGGTCTGCTGTAAATCTCAGGGAAGCTTGCTTGAACATGATTTCCCCTTTTGATCTTGCTGTTTTCAGAATTCTGTCTCTATCTGTGGGATTTGTCATTGTGACTAGGATGTGTCTTGGGGTGGTTTTTCTGGGGTCTCTTTTGGTTGGTACTCTTCGGGCATGCAGGATTTGATCACATATATTCTTTAGCTCTGGAAGTTTCTCTTTAATGATGTTCTTGACCATTGATTCTTCCTGGAAATTTTCTTCCTGGGTCTCTGGGACTCCAATGATTCTTAAGTTGTTTCTGTTGATCTTATCATAGACTTCTATTTTCGTCTGTTCCCATTCTTTGACTAATTTTTCCATTGTCTGCTCATTTGCTTTAAGTTTTTTGTCCAATCTCTCCTGCTGTATGGAATTGTCATGTATCTCATCTTCCACAGCACCAAGTCTATTCTCAGCTTCTGATACCCTGTCCCAGAGCTTATCCATTTTGTCATTCACTTCGTTTACTGAGTTTTTCAGGCCTGTTAGTTGACATGTTATTTCAGTTTGGAGTTTTGTGATTTCTGCCTTCATATTTTCTTGGTTCTTATTAGTGTTCTGTTCAACTCGATCCATGGTTTCTTGGAGTCTGTTGAGCACCTTCCATATTGCTAGTCTAAAGTCCTTATCTGAGAGGTTGATTAGTTGTTCAGTCATTATCTGGTCCTCAGAATTGTCATCTTCATTCTCTATGTCTGATGCTGGCCTGCGCTGTTTCCCCATTGTCACATTTGTATTGTGGGTTTTTCTACGTGTTGTAGTGGTATTCATTGTCTATATGATGTAGGCAGCACACTCCTCTGGCTCCTCCCTTTCTGGATGGGCTGACTTGCCTCTAAGGGAGGGGAGTCCTCCGTGGATGAAGCCTCACACTGGGTCAAATCTTAGGCCCGAGCATGTAACAGAGAAGACAGTCCAGAGAGAAATGTTTGCTTCTGTGATATAGCGCCGTTCTTAGTGTGATTTTTCCTTCTTGTTGCAATGGAGTTCTTTCCTTAGAAAGAGTGCACGGCCGCGTAGCGAAGCGGAGCGGCCGTGCTCCTCTGAGCCTCTTTTTGCCCCACTCGCAAGAGTTTCACGCAAGAGGACAGTAGACAGACATAGACAGGTCACACTCACAGTCTTTCACAGCTGAGCCCCACTGGGCCGGTGTACTTTCGCGGATTTTCCCCGCCTGGTGTCACACACAGGGAGCCAGCTTTTGCAAAGGATAGCCGGTTTTTATGCTCTGAAGTCCCTCCCTGAAAATGGCGTCTGGGCGAGCGAGGTTTCTGGAGGCTCTTTTTGCCCCACTCGCAAGAGTTTCACGCAAGAGGACAGTAGACAGACATAGACAGGTCACACTCACAGTCTTTCACAGCTGAGCCCCACTGGGCCGGTGTACTTTTGCGGATTTTCCCCGCCTGGTGTCACACACAGGGAGCCAGCTTTTGCAAAGGATAGCCGGTTTTTATGCTCTGAAGTCCCTCCCTGAAAATGGCGTCTGGGCGAGCGAGGTTTCTGGAGGCTCTTTTTGCCCCACTCGCAAGAGTTTCACGCAAGAGGACAGTAGACAGACATAGACAGGTCACACTCACAGTCTTTCACAGCTGAGCCCCACTGGGCCGGTGTACTTTCGCGGATTTTCCCCGCCTGGTGTCACACACAGGGAGCCAGTTTTTGCAAAGGATAGCCGTTTTTATGCTCTGAAGTCCCTCCCTGAAAATGGCGTCTGAGTTAACAAATTTCAATTATGTCTAACAGGTCTTATTTTTACATCAACCAAAGTATAGAATTTAGATTTAAAAAAAGATTCAAAAAAGTTAGTTCTTGGGCCAGAGTGATAGCACAGCAGTATGGTGTTTGCCTTGCATGCAGCTGACCCTGGACAAACCTTGATTTGAAACCCAGAGGCCTATGTGGTCCCCAAGCCGGGAACAATTTCTGAGGGCATAGCCAGGAGTAACCCCTGAGTATCACAGGGTGTGGCCCCAACCCTTCCCCAAAAAGTTAGCTCTTTAAATAATCTTATTATGTACAGTATGAGTGATACTGTCTCACAGCACATATGGACACCAAATAAGTGTGATTTATCCTGTTGGGCTTAAGGTTCTACACATAACACAATCAAATAAGCACAAAACAGTATGACTGCTGATGCTGTCATTAGACTTGCATGACCCTCATAGTTGCAGGACTCTGCAAGGCCAGAAGAGAACATTTTGTCTCACATTTTTTGACTCAAATTTTGTCTCCCCTCACTAGTGCCATCCATATGTAAATAATCATGTTGGAAGGAATAGCAAAATAGTTTGAGAAGATGGAGATGAAGCCTGAGGGATATGTGTGAAGAAACATTCTCGTTGCCTTGGTGATCCTGGGTGATAGTCAGGGATGTAATGAGTTGATGGCATATAAATCATTCTAAAGACATTTTTAGCACAGGTAGGTGAAATAACCTCTTTTCCCCTGACTTGTTAATAAGTTCTTTACACTATTCCAATTGATGACCAACTATGCTGTTTTTACTATTAAGCCAGACATGTTGATTTCCTTTCCTAAACTCAACATAGGGTCCCAGGAAAATAAAAATAGATATTATTTGTTAAATAAATTATCATTTTCAATGAAAAGTAGATTATTTAAATTTTCGAACTAAGAACAATAATTTTATCCTCTTTCCATAGAAACTACCAAACTCTAAATTATAAATATAATATTGCTTTCTCTTAGGAGGCCTGGGAGGGAGGAATGAAGAAAATGAGATAAAAGTAACTGTCAAGACTGTATCAGGAAAAAAAAAAGAAATTTGAAGAGAATAAATGTTTTCAATTATATGACAGTTAAAAATAACTATTGAACTATCAACATAAGAATTCAACTTTAGGAAGTTGTTTCAATTTCCTACCACAAATGTTAGAAGAAAAACTCAAATGGTATTTCATTATTTTCTAAATTAATGCCTTTAATCCAATGCAAAGAATGCTATCATATACAAAAGCACCACAACATTTGAAATCTAGTTACTAATAAACATCTGAAAGGTGCTCAAACTCATAATGATTAGAAAATTGCAAATTAAAAATAACCTTTTGATATTATCATCCAGCCATCAGATTGGAAAAAGTTAAAATGTCTGACAATTCACACGATTGCAAGATGTATAGCAACTGAGACTGTTTGTTATTCACTGCTAGTGAAAATATAAATAGGAAAGTTGAACAAACATAGTTTATATACCAGCAGTGGGTCTCCAAAGTATATAAACTAAAGAGAATCTTATTCAGGTGCATCTTAATGCATTAGTAGTTTTCAGGACTGCATTGCTTATTATAGAAATAAATCACAAATGCAATGATAAATTATAAAAACTTAAAACTTTACTCATTCATGAATCAAAACATTGTACAGTGAGAAAAGTGTGGGATAACTAACATAAAATATGAATAAGATTCATGCATGTAATACTGAGAGAGTCTAACTTCTAAACATGAAATTTATTTAACATTTAAATTTGATGTCATTTGAATATACTATTATAAAATAAATCATTTATACTATAGATTCTAGATCATAGTAGAAAAGAGTAAAGCATGTAACACTACTGAGATTTCAATGTATGCCAACGACAATAGAACTGGAGAAGCATCCACAATAAAAGAAAATTAGCTTTTTTCCTTGAATTTTCATTTTTTTTTTTTTTTGGTTACAACTTGTGATGTTCAGAGACTACATTCAGGGATCACTCATGGTGGGCTCCGGAGACCATCTGGGATGCTGGAGATGGAACCCAGGTCAGTTGCATGCAAGACAAGTGCCCAACTTTCTGTACTATTTTTCTGGCCCTTGAGTTACCAATTATATGTCATATTATTAGAATTTGGTGATTAGTCATATCAGATATTAAATATTAGAAATATTTAAGAACTTTGCATAGATAATTATTTATGATCTCTGGTGATCACTGAGCCACACAAGTCTCTGAGAAAGAAAATATACAAGTTGCTATACTGTATACAGAAGACACTGAAACAATTCTCTATGATAAAATATTGGAGGAGAATGCTATTTTTTCTAAATGGAATGCATAAATGTTAAATTAATATTATTGCTATTATTTTTATATTATTTTACTGATTTTCCAATGCATGTAAAAGTGCACAAAGTTTACTCTTAGCTCTGACAATTACATTTGAGTCATGGTGGTGTTCAGAGGACTATATATGGTGTTAGGAATTGAACTAGGGTCAGCAGCATGCAAGGCAAGTGCCTTTGATCCCCGTAGTATGTCTTTGGCTTACTTGTTTTATTTAACACTAAATTATAACTGAAAGCTTTCTATTTGTCATTGTTACTACCACATTGTCCTATTTCTTCAATGACACAATTGATACACCAGGATAGAGTCCACTGAGCGAGGTAAACATGTCATATACATATATATACATATATATTATATGTTTTATACTTGCAGGGCAGAATATATAGAACTAGGTAAACAATTCATATGTAATTGTTTTCTTGTGTCCCTAAACATCTAAAATAATTACTATGACAAAATTTCTATTTCATTATAGAATTTTAATATAGAAACGATATATATTATAGTTCATATATAATTCACATATGTGTGAATTAGTATGGAAAACAAAAATTACTTGAAATACTTTTCTTTTGGTTTTTGAGCCACACCCAGCAGTACTCAGGGGTTACTCCTGGCTCTGTGCTCAAAAATCACTCATGGTAGGCTCAAGGGACCATATGAGTTGCTGGGGATCAAGCCCCGGTCCATCCTAGGTTGACAGCATGCAAGGAAGGACCCTACCGCTATGCTATGGGTCCAGTCCCACCTCAATTACTTTTTAAGGTACTTACTATTATTTCTTGTTCTAAAATTTTTCTACAAGGACAAGAGCAAATTAACTAATAAACTAAAATTATCAAAGAAATGTGGGAAATAATGTTAACAATTCCTAGATTTATGGTTGATGTAGAAAACCTTAAGAAAATGTCTGCATAGATGCTAATGAACATATTAACAACAGACACAAAGAATAAAATTTTATTTCCAGAACCATTCTGACTACAGATGAATCAAGTCAGTTATATATGTATTTTTATCATTTTGAATTTTTTAAAACTTTGTTTACATTTTTAAAAGACAACTTCGTTTAAAATTTTTTAAATTCTATTCTAGTGTTTATAGTTTTGAATACAAAGTTCCTGACCTTTCACTACCACCAAAGTCTAAAGCCTCTTTCTAAAAGTAATATGATGTCATTCTAAACATTAACACCCCAATCACATATGATCACTTCTTTAATGGCGTATAATTTTAAGCAGGTATGCTTTGATAATTTACAAATTTAAGGTTTAGTAATTGAGATATTTTCTCCATATAGTGATTATGTACAAAATATGGTTCTGATTAAATGAAATAAAATAACCTGGTTCAGAAATGAGAGAATTCAGAAACAAGGAAAAACATAAACTAACCAAACCTCCTATCTATGTAACACCATATTCCAGTTTTCTTGACTAGATTTGATATTTAAAATATCCTCATGAGGCCAGTACTATTCTCAATTCATTTTAGAAATCAGAAAAAAGCAATCTAGAAAGTTAAAACAACTTTTCAAAGTTCATATTCCCTTGTAATAACTTCCATCTACCTGATTTCAGAGGAGCTAGTTGTATAAATTTCTATGCATGTGTTAAAATGTACTTCAATTTAATGAAGAATTATTGATTTTTGAAACATTTTAGAGTTACTAGCACTCTTAATTTTTCTCTTTGTTTTTTTGGGGGGTGTTGCTGTTGTTGTTGTTTTTGGGTCATACCTGCCAGCACTCAGGGATTACTCCTGGATTTTAGCTCAGAAATAGCTCCAGGTCATCTATGGGTTTTAAGAAAAATGAAAGACATTCTTGCAATAATAATTTTCAGACTCAAAAGAGAATAGAGCTGGAAGTTACAGCTCACCTCGGGAAGCTCACCACAAAGCGTGATGAGTTTACTTAGAGAAATAACTACATTTTGAACTGTCCTAATAATGAGAATGTATGAGGGAAATGGAAAGCCTGTCTAGAGTACAGGCAGGGGTCGGGTGGGGAGGAGGGAGATTTGGGACATTGGTGAGGGGAACGTTGCACTGGTGATGGGTGGTGTTCTTTACATGACTGAAACCCAAATACAATCATGTATGTAATCAAGGTGTTTAAATAAAATATATTAAAAAAAAAAAGAAATAGCTCCAGGTACTTGCAGGCTCGGGGAACCCACCTTCTGACCCAAGTCATCTGCATGCAAGGCAAATGTCCTGCTGCTGTGCTATCTCCAGCCCCAGTTTTTCTCTTTGTTAATAGTTGATGCACTGTGCAACAAAAATATATACCATGATAACAAAAAATAGGAAAAAATGGGGACAGGACAGATAATAGAGTGGAGTAAAGCACTTTCCTTACATGAAGCCAACCACCTTCAATTCCTGGCATCTATATGGTCCTCAGAGCCCACCAGGCGTGATCTTTGAGTGTAAAGCACCACCAGGAGTGACCAAAGACTTAAAAAAGTAAATTGAAAACAGGTGACTGGATACAAAAACTATGATTAAGATCACAAAATAATAACAAAGAGGTCATATAGCTGGTGGGGAATTTCATTTCTTACTCTCATACTTTAAAGCTATAAAAGTTTTATAGTTTCAAACTACATTAAATTGATGATTGCACTTACTTGGAGAGTTGAATTTATTTGAGTGCAATTTCTTTTTAGACTTGAATAAGGCCAATTTTATTATTCACTTTCCAAGTTCTGAACTCTTCAATATTTGGTTCTAAAGAACTATTCCAAGCTGTAGCGAACAGCTTTATGAAGGAGGTTATAATATTATGCTTCAGTAGCCTTAAGATAAAAGTGTGTTGCTGGGAAGAAATATTGCTAATATTGATGGTGCCACAGAATTTCCCACAGCTGTTATGAATTGTTTCATATCAAATGTTGTTTTGTCAAAATGCCAAAATATGCACTTTAATTTCTAGAGACTCACATTCATAAATGCTGGCTTCTGCATCACATGCTACTTTATAATCTTTATAACGATTATCAAAAATACTGATAATATATTATAAAAATTAATATTTCTCAAAGGGTAAGACACTCAGAAGTGAGTTATCAATGTACTTTTAAAAATAATTTGATGAGCCAACATTAAAATTTACAAAACATCTTAGGCTTTCAAATATTGGCTGAATTTGCAATTGAATGAGTGGTTGATATTATGAAGAATGAGAGATGAAGTAAAGCAATATTTTTGGGACAAACTAGACATAAACCTAAACTTTCTGTTTTACAAGTTGCTAAATATCAGGATAATCTATTTAGTAATGAATACTAGAAAAGAAACAAAAGCAACAATAAAAAATTGGTGAGAAATACAATGTTGTGAGAGATGTCTTTCTCAATTTATGGGGATTAAGTAATTTCATGGAATATTGAAATTACAGCATTAAGTCTAGGAAATATCTGAAAATTTGGAACAAGGTGTCATTATGGGAATCAGAAAAATGAAAGCATAGAATCTCAGACGCTAGTAGTATATGAACAGATAACCTATTAACTTTGTTTTTTTTTCATTCACAAAAAAAGAGAGAATTACTGTGGACTAGATAAATTTTAAGACCTTTCTAATTTAGAAAAGTGCCTAATCTAAGATGCGAAGAATTTGTGCCAGGCCCAAAAATTGAATATGAAATCAGAACAGATTAACCCATCAAAGGATAATTAATCTTTTGAAAAGAAGATAGAGTCAACAAAACTGAAAACAAAGGAAGTTAAAAATTTAATATTAAGGGGCTTTCGAAACAGTACAACAGGTAAGGCAATTGCCTTGCCCAGAGCTAATCTGGGCTTGATTCCTGGCATTTGGTACCAGAAGCACTGCCAGCAGTGATTCCTGAGTGCAGAGCCAAAAGTAACCCCTAATCATTTCCAGGTGTGGCCCAAACTCCTCCTCCAAAATAAAGCATTTCCTATTCTGGAACACTCATGCAATTTACTGAATGAAATGCACTTTAATTTGGTGTCAAGAACACAATTAAAACACCCAATTAAGTAAATGCTACTGATTTTTAAATTCTTGAAAGCTTTTTGCTTTATAAGAAAGTATCCAGAAGATGATTTTGTTTAGAAAAATTGATTGACGCCCCAGGGACCCCGGTGGGCCGGCTGGAGGAGTGAGTGAGGGAATTTCTGTCTCTTTGCGCCAGTGTCTGGGCCGGACCCTCTCCCCAGGGACCCCGGCTGGCCGGCTGGAGGAGTGAGTGAGGGAATTTCTGTCTCTTTGCGCCAGTGTCTGGGTCGGACCCTCTCCCCAGGGACCCCGGCTGGCCGGCTGGAGGAGTGAGTGAGGGAATTTCTGTCTCTTTGCGCCGGTGTCTGGGTCGGACCCTTTCCCCAGGGACCCCGGCGGGCCGGCTGGAGGAGTGAGTGAGGGAATTTCTGTCTCTTTGCGCCGGTGTCTGGGTCGGACCCTTTGGCGGGCCGGCTGGAGGAGTGAGTGAGGGAATTTCTGTCTCTTTGCGCGCGGCATTTGGGACGGACCCTTCCCCAAGGAACCCCTGCGTGCCAGCCAGAGAGGGTTGAGTGACTCCCTTCCCCCAGGTGGGTGACTAGAAAGTCAAGTTGAGCGACCCGAACAGACGGGAGAGATAGGGCCAGCCATCTGGACTCGCAGGGGAACTAGAGCAGTCCACCTCCCTGGACCCTGGAGTGGACCAGGGACTCCCCAAGGGTGAGGACAGAGCCTGAAGGGTTGAACTGAGGGAACCCTTCAAGGGAGGCGTGGAGGGGGCGGAGCTCCATTGACTCCCAGAGAAAGGAGGGGGGACTGAGAGCTAGGCTCAACAGCGCCAGTAACCATTGTGGCCAGGAGTGGAACTGCACCGCTGACAGAAATAAGGAGCAGAAAGGGACAAGACCCACAGCAGGAAGGCTGCACTCTAGGTAGCAAAGGGGAGGAAAAAGGGCTAGGCCCAACAAACTCACCCAACAGGCCCCTCTAGAAACACCTTCAGGAAGGGGACCAAAGCAGGCCAAAATTAGAAGCCACAGCACTCCAAAATACACCATTAAATACAAAGAACAATGCGTAAAGCAAGGAAATCGCTAATAACTGGAGACACCATGACAAACCCTATCAAATTTCCAAGTCCACCAAAGCGCACAGATCCATGGGAAGAAGACCTAAAAGCAGTCATGAGGAAGGAAATGCAAGAATTACTAAAAGAATTAAAAGAAACCCTAACAACTGAATATAAAAAATCCATGGACGAACGAATCAGCCAAATTAAAGAAGAAATGTCAAAGAACATGAGAGAGTCCATACAAAAAGAAGTGAAGGAATTAAAAGACAAGGTAACAAGCCTTACGAGCAGAAACACAGAGTTGGAGAAGCACATAGAAGAACTCGAAGGAAAACTGCAATCAAAAAATGATCAAGAAACCAACAAAGAAATAAAAGGCAAAGCACTGGAAGGAAAAATCCAATATCTAATCAACAAGGACAAAAGAAACAATCTAAGAATTGTGGGTATACCAGAAGGGGAGGAAATAGGGAAGGGGGTAGAACAGGTAGTCGGGGAGATAATAACAGAGAACTTTCCCACCCTCTGGAAAGACAATTCAGGACAAATCCAAGAAGTCAAGAGAGTCCCTAATAAAGTAGACCCCAATAAACCCACACCAAGACACATAATAATCCAAATGGCAAAAAACAAAGAGAAAGAGGAACTCCTGAAAGCAATAAGGGAGAAAAAAAACCTCAAGTACAAAGGAAAGGACATAAGAATCAAACCAGATCTCCATTTGAAATAATTCAAGCAAGAAGACAGTGGAATGACATATTTAAACGACTGAATGAAAGAAATTTCCAACCCAGGGTCCAATACCCAGCAAAACTATCATTCATATGGGAGGGCAGACTAAAAACATTCTCAAACATGAATGAACTTGAACTATTTGTGCAAACTAAGCCGATCCTAAGCGACTTACTCAGAGAAGAATTACACAATCCAAACCCCCGATTGTAACAACAACCACTCCACACAATACAACTGCACAACAGTCCTCTCTATCAATAATTTCCCTAAATGTAAACGGACTAAACTCTCCAATTAAAAGACACATAGTAGAGAACTGGGTTAGGAAAAATAAACCAGACTTCTGCTGTCTGCAAGAAACACACCTACAGCTACAGAATAAGCACAGGCTTAGAATAAAAGGATGGAAAGTAATTATTCAGGCCAATGGAAAACAAAAAAGAGCAGGGACAGCCATTCTTATATCAGACCAAATTGTATTCAACCTCAAGAAAGTGATCAGAGACAAAGAGGGTCACTACTTACTGGTCAGGGGAACATTAGATCAAGAAACACTAACCCTGGTCAATATCTATGCACCTAATGTAGAGTCACCAAAATATGTGAGGCAACTACTGGCAAACCTGGAGAAACACATGAAGGGAATTGTGATAATAGTAGGGGACCTCAATACTCCACTATCACCACTGGACAGATCCTCCAAGCAGAAAAATAGCAAAGAAATAAGAGCTCTAAATGAAAAATTAGAAGATTTAGGGCTAACAGAATTATATAGAGCCCTCCATCCCCAGAAAGCAGAATACACATTCTTCTCAAACCCACATGGAACCTTCTCCAGAATAGACCATGTCTTAGGATACAAAGCCAACCTATGTAAGATCACAAAGGTAAGGATAATTAGAAGTACCATTTCAGATCACTATGCAACAGAGCTTAAAATTGATGTCAAGAAGAAGCAATGGAGGAAAACTAATACCTGGAGACTAAACAACATGCTGCTTAAAAACAGCTGGATCAAAGAACAACTCAAGGAAGAAATAAAAAGATTCCTTGAGACAAATGACAATGAAGAGACAACATGTCAAAATCTATGGGACACAGCAAAAGCAGTAATTAGGGGGAAACTCATAGCAATACAGGCCTATGTCAAGAAACAGGAAAACAACAAAACCAACAGTTTAAAAGATCACCTCAAAGAATTGGAACAACAGCAACAGAGAAATCCAACCACAAACAGAAGGCAAGAAATAATAAAAACCAGAGCAGAAATAAACAATATCGAAACTAAGAAAACAATACAAAAAATCAATGAGACCAGGAGTTGGTTTTTCGAAAAAATAAACAAGATAGACAAACCATTGGCGAGACTCACCAAAAAAAAGAGGGAAAACACCCAAATCACTAGGATCACAAATGAAAGGGGAGAGATTACAACAGAACCCCAAGAAATACAACATATCATGAGATCATATTATGAACAACTATACTCAAGTAGGCTAGAGAACCCAGTAGAAATCGACAGATTCTTGGACAAACACCCTCCTCCAAGACTGGAAAAGGAAGATCTAGAAAGTCTAAACAGACCAATCACTTCAGAGGAAATTGAAGAGGTAATTAAAAAACTCCCTAAGAACAAATGCCCAGGCCCAGATGGATTTACAGGTGAATTCTATCAAACATTTAAAGAAGACCTATTACCACTGTTCCAAAGGCTTTTCCAAACCATAGAAAAAACAGGAATCCTCCCCAACTCCTTTTATGAGGCTAATATCACACTCATTCCCAAAGAAGGCAAAGACACCACCAAAAAAGAAAACTACATACCAATCTCACTAATGAACATAGATGCAAAGATACTCAACAAAATCCTAGCAAACCGAATCCAACACTTCATCAAAAAGATCATACATCATGACCAAGTGGGTTTCATACCAGGAATGCAAGGTTGGTTCAACATATGCAAATCAATAAACATGATACATCACATCAACAACATGAAAGACAAAAACCACATGATCATATCAATTGATGCCGAGAAGGCATTTGACAAAATCCAACATCCTTTCATGTTAAAGACACTCAGCAAAATAGGGTTAGAAGGAACCTTCCTCAAGATAGTTACAACTATATATGAAAAGCCTACAGCCAACATTATACTTAATGGCGAGAAACTAGAAGCATTCCCACTAAGGTCAGGAACTAGGCAAGGCTGTCCACTCTCTCCACTCTTATTCAATATAACCTTAGAAGTGCTAGCAATAGCAATCCGACAAGAGAAGGGAATCAAAGGAATTCAAGTAGGGAAAGATGAACACAAGCTAGCTCTATTTGCCGATGATATGATGATATACATCAAAAACCCTAAAGAGTCCACAGTAAAACTCCTAGAAACAATCAACCAATACAGCAAAGTGGCTGGATACAAAGTCAATACACAAAAGACAGTAGCGTTTCTATATACAAACAATGAAGTTGAGGAGAGAGAGATTAAAAATACAATCCCATTTAAGATAGTATCAAAAAATATCAAGTATCTAGGAATAAACCTTACAAGAGAAGTGAAAGACCTTTACCAGGGAAACTTCAAAACACTTCAGAAAGAAATTGAAGAAGATCTAAAGAAATGGAAGAACATCCCATGCTCATGGATAGGTAGAATTAACATAGTCAAAATGACTATCTTACCCAAACTTCTATATAGATTTAATGCAATCCCTATCCAAATTCAGACACAATTCTTTAAAGAAATAGAACAATCAATCACAAAATTCATCTGGAACCACAAAAGATCCAGGATAGCCAAACACATACTGAAAAACAAGAAGCTGGGAGGCATCTCCTTACCTAACTTGAAACTATACTATAAAGCCATAGTAATTAAAACAGCATGGTACTGGAACAGAGACAGGAGCTCAGACCAGTGGATCAGAACAGAATTCCCAGACATAAACCCCCAGATATACAGCCAACTAATATTTGATAAAAGAGGCAAGAATCTGAAATGGAACAAAGAAAGCCTATTCAACAAATGGTGTTGGTACAACTGGAAAACCACATGTACGAAAGTGAAAATTGACCCATACCTCACTCCTTATACAAAAGTCAACTCAAAATGGATCAAAGACCTTGAAATCAGACCTGAATCTATAAAGTTTATCGAGAATAAAATAGGCAGAACACTCGAAGACCTATATATCAAAAAGGTCTTTGAGAACGGAGCACCAATGGCAAGAACGTTAGCATCAAATATAAACAAATGGGACTACATCAAACTAAAAAGCTTCTGCATGGCAAAAGAAACCCTACTGAATGCAAGAAGACAGCTAACAGAATGGGAAAAAATCTTTTCACTTGACATATCAGATAAAGGGCTGATATCTAGAACATACAAAGCACTCAGAAAGCTGAGCCCCTCAAAACCAAATAAAGCCATAGAAAAATGGGGAGATGAAATGAATAGACACTTCTCTGAGGAAGACAGAAGGATGGCCAACAAACACATGAAAACATGCTCACCTTCACTCATCATCAGGGAGATCCAAATCAAGACAACAATGAGATACCACCTTACACCAGTGAGGTTGGCTCACATCAAATATAATGGAAACAACCTTTGTTGGCGAGGATGCGGTATGAAAGGAACTCTCATCCACTGCTGGTGGGAATGCCCCCTAGTCCAACATCTATGGAGAAAAGTCTGGAGAGTGCTCAAAGAACTCAGAATTGATCTGCCATTTGACCCAGCAATTGCTCTACTAGGCATATACCCACAAGATGGAAGGACATTCATTCCAAAATATATATGCACCCCACTATTTATTGCAGCACTCAGTATAATAGCCAAATCTTGGAACCAACCTCGATGTCCAACAACAGATGAATGGATCATTAAGATGTGGTACATATACACAATGGAATATTACATGGCAGTCAGAAACGATACAATCACAGACTTTGCAGCAACATGGATGGACCTAGATCATGTTATGTTAAACGAAGTAAGTCAGAAGACAAAAGATAAACACAGAATGGTAGCACTATTCTGAAACACCTAGAACACATAGTTTATACACAACTAAATCCTATCAAATAACAGGGTAGAAACTCCGAACACTGTAATAGTCAGCATAGACGTGGGAGCAGTGTCCAAAATACATGAAAAAGGAACAACGCAAACTCTTGACTACACATTATACCACAAAGAAAACAGCAACAACAGAAACGGCAGCATAGAGAGAACAGGTATGTAATCAGACTTCTACAACAAAGGTCCACAATAATCCCTGAGAGTTCATATACAGGAACACAAGTATAGAACACCAAGGGAAATCACGGACTACAATGGCAACATACCATAACACTACCTTTTAATGCCTTTATCTTACTATACTTTAAATAACCTCTCAGCTTTTCTGCCCACAGGTGCCCTTGGATACAAAGGGCGGACAAACTAAGGTGGCAACTCGGGATACCACACGGGATACCATACCTTGCTTGCACTACGAGATGGCCACAAGAAAACTCTTTAACATACACTTTATCTTTAGGTAATACCTTCATTTAGGAATTGAAGCACGTGACCAGTCAGACCACTGAAGCAGTACCTGAGACATACAGACTTAAACTACAGGCTCTATTCTTCGAACACATTCAATCAAACCAGCATTCCCTTGCTATTCTCTCCCCTCTCCTCACTACTTTTTTTTTTTTCTTTTTCTTCTTCTATTCTGCTCATTACTTTTCTCCCTTTCTCCCCCCCTTTTCTCTCTAAGGTATTTTCTCTTTTCTCTCCCTTCAAACCCTTCCCATACACCTTCCCCTTTCCCCCCTCCGGAAATCCAACTATCCCCTCACCCCTCAATCCCATCCAGATCTCCCACCATATTAAAACTCTTCTCCCCCAGTCCTTATTCTATTAGGCATCAAGATCGACCTCCTACCCAATGAACCAGTACCCAGCACCCAGGCGAGAGGACACCCAGATAAAACCACACCTCGTCTCCTGAAAGAAAAGACAGCCAACTCCCCTATGGACTCATGCTGCGAGGCCCTCCCGACCAACTCCCCCTAACGCGAACTGCTCCTTGAAACCGGGCCTAGATCCAAAAGTATCCCCAATGCAAGAACTCTTCCAAGACCCCTCTGCCGCAAATATTTACCAATCTGAAGAAGGTCAGGGGGTGGGTTAGGAAGATGCCTGGGAACCCACACACCACAAGAAAAACCCAAAAGACAATGGGAAAAACTGTACTTCCAACATAGGCATAAGACCTGTAATACACCACCTCTTTACCTGCCCTCCCCCAAATGTAAGGTAGTCTTTTGCACCACTTTGGTCCCATAAAAATTTCGCTAACTCATTTTATTTCTTTTTTTTTTTAATTTATTTATTTATCTTTTTTTTTTTAAATGTTTGTCCTTCATATATATTTGTGAGCACATACAGTTTCAATCCCCCCCCTTTTTTTTTTCCTTCGTTTTTTGGTAGGTGACCTGTGGCTGTTATCCCATCAGTCCACCCACGAATACACAGACATTATAATGTAGCACCACTTCCCCCTACAAAGGCACACTAAGTAAAGGGGAAATTTTACATTTAAAAAAAAAATAAAAGAGAGCTCTTATCTACTAGAGATAGGAACTCATAGTTATTTAAAATATAGGGATATCTCCTGCCTTGAAAATATGTCATGTGGAATCAAATTAGACCTCAGGTGATTAGATACCATTCATCCAGCCTTGAACCCTGGATCTCCGACATAGAAACGGCACAGCTCTCCACAACAGCTGCAGGAAACAAACTCCATCCAGGACGGCCTTAATACGACGAGACCAACAACAAGGCCCACCTCTAACATGATATCCTGACAACGGGGAAAATGCGATCATTTTGACCTTAGAGCAGATTAGCCTACCTTACCAACTAACGACAAGACAAAACCAGAAGTCTTGGCTCCCTTTGGTAGGACAAAAACCCAAGATCGGGATTTACAGATGACTGGCTGCTTGATTCACGACCAGACTGTATACATCTTGGGACCAATAAATAAGCCCTAGTTTAGGGTTTGAACTATGACCTGCACAAGAATCATGATCCCCAGCCCCAAAGATCCGGCAGAGACAATTGTAACGGAATGGGGCTTTTGGGAGCACAAAGAAAGACGCTATCCTAGGTGCCACCCTAGGCTCAGTGCAAAGACCAAGATCATCAACCACAGAAGATGGGTTAAAATGACACTGAGGTAACAGAACCTCTAGAACCACAAAGACTGACTTCATCATAAGTCCCACCTCAGGATCTGTACAGATACTGAGACCTCTAAACACAGAGCAGAAGTCTTCCACACACCAAAGGAAAAAAAAAGAAAGGAAAAAAAAAAAAAAAAAAACACCACCGGCAAAGTAAAGGATCCTGAGCAATGTCTAGAGTTGATCCCATGACAGTATGCTCCAAGGACGGAGAAATCCCATATCTCTTAGGCCAAGTGAATTCTTTTTCGAATGACCCCAATATTTACTGTGCCAGTGCAGGAGGGAAAAAAACAAAAATACAAAAAGCACAAAACCTTGGTTATTTTTTTGATATAAATATATATAGTACCTTCATTTATTATTGTTATTATTATTTTTGATTTACCAATCTATTTTGGTCGATTTCTCTGTTTGGGTGTGATTATTGAAAGTGTAGTCCCCAATTATACTTATTTTTTCTATTTTTTTTTCTCTTCCTTTCTTCTCTTTCGTTATGTGCTATGCCATGTTTCTTAATTCAAGACCATGGCGTGATTTTTGTTTGTCTGTTTTTGTTTTATTTTTTTTTCTACTTGTTTGTTTGTTTGTTTTGTCTGCTCTGTGTGGTGCTTATCGAAATAGCTGGAGCCCTCACTGGATATTTGACACTTCTTTTGGTACTAGTGGAGTGTTTCACCTACTTTTTCTCCATCTCCCAGAGTGATGATGAGAGCCTTTAGAAGGACTCCGCCCATTTTCGGGGTATTAGACTCTTACCCAGTTTATTGCTTTTTTCTCCTTCAAACAAAACCACGCAACTTGAACTAGCTAGTCCTGACTCCAGATAGAGGGGGAAATAAGGGAGGCATCAGGACCAAACAGGTGCAAGACTACTAAGTAGTGGGTTAGATACAGAGGGGACACATATTCTAGCCGCCCTGGGGTGAGGGAAAAGGAAAAGGGAGGTAGGATAGAAACGGAGGCATAGGGATGACAATTTGGCGATGGGAATCCCCCCTGATTTTATGTAAATATGTACCTAAAATATTATTGTCAACAATATGTAAGCCATTATGATCAAAATAAAAATTTATATTAAAAAAAAAAAAAGAAAAATTGATTGACAATAATACAAATCTCTCCTTCCTGAAACTTAACTTACTATACCACAGTATAGATAAATGTACAAATTTATGTTTCCCACTTTCAATTCTCTATTTTAATATATTTATCTATATTATATATATTTTAATATGCTTACTATAGACAAATTATTTAATTTGTTCTATATAATTTTATTTATTATAACACTAATATGAAAATAAAATTATTTCTAATTTTTTTCATGTGCAGCCTTAGAATGTATATGATTTTTCCACTGCAGAACCATTATAGAAAGGTGCTTGCATTGCAGCCCACACAGTTTCTGTTCAGTTATGCCTTTCCTGGACCATATTGCCTAATAGATTTTCTGGCAGCAGACACTAACCACTTTTAAGAGTCATTTAATGTGAAGCATTTGTTTACCTCTAGATTCATTATTAATGAAAAGCCAAGCAAGGCACAGTTCAAATCAGACAGACATTATGTGGATCAGTCACCTGCATTATTAAAATGTACCCGGAAGGGATAAGGATTATTCACCCTATTCAATTATTTCCAATATAAAAAGTAACTCCCTCCAATCTCCCTCAACAATATTACTCCCCAAAAGAAAGCTTGCTCTTCCTACTGACCTACTAAATGTACACAAGTGTCTGGGTTGTCTGTGCTCCAGAATCCAAGTAAGAATCAGAGGTGGTGCTGAGGGAGCAACCATTGAATAGCCCTGCACTCCTTCTCCTCTCAGCTTGTCTTCAAAAGCAAAGCCCCATGGGTAATAACAACTCAAAGCCCTTGACTGCTGGTCCTTTCTTTAACTACAGAAGGTCTGGAAGTTCCGACACAGTCAGTCCCTGGAGTGTATGTCTACATGGCCAGGAAGCAGAATGTTGTCAGGGAGCACACCTTAGCTGTCATCAGCCAGACCTCAGACATCAGGTAAAGACAGATCCGGCTCTCTTGAAATCTCCATTATAGGTACAGTTAGAAAATCAAAGCTGTGTAGAATGAGAGAGAGAAATGACACAATTCTGACCAGCCAGTCTTCATTTTTCCCCTTCTCTGACTCCAAATTTCACAACTTCACACACTGTATATTTTGATGTGAGTGAGAGGTGATATTTATAGCTAGTTCCTCACTGGTACTTTGGTTTAATCTTGTCATTTATTACAAGTTGGCCTTGATGTCACTTTAGAGTGTAAAAACCTAGAAAGCCTTCATTGTTTCTAGGGAGTTTTCTCTTACATAAGCTGATTATGAATTTGATTTTAGGCTTGCTGTGACAAACAATAAGGGCCATTCAGATAGGTTTATCATCTTTAAGAATATTGTATATTGTATATATATAATATAATAATATTATATAATATTATAATAAGTGTGTATGTTACCTATGTTTGGACTTTGTGATGAGTTAAGCCACTGGCAAAACCAGTGAATGCATGCCACTATTCAATCTAAATCACTAATAAAATTTAATAAAGCAGTGGCATCAGAACTCTCCAATGCTCAAAGCCATTTTTCACTGTATTTTGCAAGAGTATTTAGCAAAATGATTATTTTTAATCATAACTTCAGTATTATGTCAATATTACGTTGCATCTTAAATCAAACAACAGGAATCTTAATAGTGAATTCAATATTGTGAAAATAAACTATCACTTGTATTTAAATTTTTTTTTAGATTTTTTATATCTTTTTTTTTTTTTTTTTTTTTTTTTTTTTGGTTTTTGAGCCACACTCGGTGGTGCTCAGGGGTTACTCCTGGCTGTCTGCTCAGAAATCGCTCCTGGCAGGCACAGGGGACCATATGGGACACCAGGATTCCAACTAACCACCTTTGGTCCTGGATCGACTGCTTGCAAGGCAAACGCCGCTGTGCTATCTCTCCGGGCCCCTAGATTTTTTATATCTTTATACAATTTGATTGCAAACATGACTGTAGTTGGGTTTCATATAAAGAACATTCCCATTCACCAGTGCAACATTCTCATCACCAATGTCCCAAACCTCCCACCTCCCTAGCTCCCCCCACCCCCACCTGTATTTGAATTTCTAAGCCCATTAAATGAGGATTGATAATCAGAGAAAATATCTTAAGAATTAACTAGAGCTGGAGAGAGAGTTCAGTGTGATCAAGTGTATATTTGGCCTGCTGAAGCCTGTTTTTTTTTATAATTATCTTTATTTAAACACCGTGATTACAAATATGATTATAGTTGTATGATTACAGTCACGTAAAGAACACCCCCCTTCACCAGTGCAATATTCCCACCACCAATTTCCCAGATCTCCCTCCTCCCCAACCCCTCACACCTGTACTAGAGATAGGCTTTCTACTTCCCTCATTCATTCACATTGCTATGATAGTTTTCAGTGTAGTCATCTCTCCAACTGCACTCATCACTCTATGTGATGAGCTTCATGTAATGAGCTGCACCTACCAGCCCTCATCTCTCTTGTCTCTGAGATACTGTTAAAAATGTCTTTCATTTTTCTTAAAGCCCATAGATGAGTGAAACCATTCTACATCTTTCTCTCTCCCTCTGACTTACTTTACTCAGCATAATAGATTCCATGTACATCCATGTATAGGAAAATTTCATGACTTCATCTCTCCTGACGGCTGCTTAATATTCCATTGTGGATATGTACCACAGTTTCTTTAGCTACTCATTTGTTGAAGGGCATCTTGGTTGTTTCCAGAGTCTGGCTATTGTAAATAGCACTGCAATGAATATAGGTATAAAGAAGGAATTTTTGTATTGTATTTTTGTGTTCCTCGGGTATATTCCTAGGAGTGGTATAGCTGGATCGTATGGAAGCTCAATTTCCAGTTTGTGAAGGAATCTCCATATCGCTTTCCATAAAGGTTGTACTAGATGGCATTCCCACCAGCAGTGAAAAAGAGTTCCTTTCTCTCCACATCCCCGCCAGCACTGCTTGTTTTCCTTTTTTGTGATGTGTGCCAATCTCAGTGGCGTGAGGTGGTACCTCATAGTAGTTTTGATTTGCATCTCCCTGACGATTAGTGATGTTGAGCATCTTTTCATGTACCTTTTGGCCATTTGCCTTTTGAAGCCTGGTTTTGATCCTGACCCATAACCAATGGAGGAGGAGCAGAGGACAATTTCCTCTAGAGCTGAAAATAGCCCCAGGCATTGAGTGCTGTACATCCCCAACAAGAAAGTTCGCAGTGCATCTATTCCATTGTATTTGTCTTCTTTGTTCAATATAGCTAAAACTTTAATATTATAGATCTCAATTTGTGCCCTAGAACTTTAGAATATACATTGAAAAATATATATTTATTTTAATAAAACAAACTAGTTTTTATAGAAAGAATTTTAGGTGGTGGTTTAGTAAAAGAAATATATTTAAAAATTAAATAATACATGGATTAGAAGTAAATATATATTACAGAAAATACATTAATCCAGGAAAAATAGGAGATACTAGAAAGCACTTTAGGTCACACACATTGTAATAATCTTTGTCATAGCCAACATATCTTTCAGAAACTAGATAGTCATGATCAACCTGAACTAGCACCCTGTTTCACCAACTTCACACATTCCCCTATACTCCTATTTTCTTTTGATCTCACTGTTAGCACTTACTGCTCTCTTTGAACCACAGGGCCACATTTTAGTAGTCACTGAATTTGACAGAGGAAGAAATCTATTTCCTGTGGAATGCCATGGAAAAATTCAGAACTTCCTCGATACTTAAGTGAAATAGTTTCAAGAGAGAAAGGAGTTCTATATCAAATTTTATATGACTCTATTTCTCTCTAATTACATTTTGAAGCTATGTTTCCCCCCAAACGATTGCAATATACAGAATGTTAATGATAGCTTTAATTTCTTGAATAATTTGTGTGTGCTGAGTGCCATGATAAGTCATTAACTTTGCAACAAGTCAGTGTGGTTGATAAGTCATACAGGTTCCATCATACAGGTGAAGAAATAAAAGACTTGGTAAACTGAATGGATAATTTGTATAAAATCATAGACTTATTAAAATATTTGGCAGTGGACCCGGAGAGAAAGCACGGCGGCATTTGCCTTGCAAGCAGCCGATCAGGACCAAAGGTAGTCGGTTCGAATCCCAGTGCCCATATGGTCCCCCGTGCCTGCCAGGAGCTATTTCTGAGCAGACAGCCAGGAGTAACTCCTGAGCACCGCCGGGTGTGGCCCCCCCAAAAAAATTTGGCGGTGAAGCCAGAAGTCTCCATTTTCACAATAAATATCTCTCATTCCTTTTTAACTAGTTCAACAATTCTTACACAGCACAAAATTGATGAATGAGTACCAGATAGCTTGGAGGTGGTCATAAAAGTCCAGTAAAAACCTGTTATGATATAGCTTGTTATTACACAGACTTATAAATGATTCAAAGCATGTACTCCAAAATATAACATCTTTATCAGAAAAGCCTGACTTAGCACATCAGCACATATAGCGTTAGTGCTGCATTTCCACATCAGTCCTAGAGATATAGCTTATATGAGAATACATCTGTATATATTGCTAAGTCACTTTATTTACAAACCACAAGGCAAGCGCACATTTAGTCTGATGGTTTTCAATCTTAGTTATATTAGAACTGTTAATTTTTAATTGTCGATTTATTTTATTTAAATGGACATTTAAAAATAGAACAATCTTGGATCAAAGTTCTGCACGTGTAGCGATTGCACTTTGCAGTTGCACTTCTGGAGCCCAGCAGTGCACTAAGAAAAGTGCGATCTGAGTTTGCACATCTCCGAGTCTCGTTAAGAGGTTTGAGCCTTAGCAGGATACTTCAAAGAAGAAACTGATTTGAGACAAAAAAGAAGAATGAACTCATATAGAATGTCACAGAAATGAGAACACTATGCCTGAACTTACAAATACTCATTGTTTAACACTCACTCACAAAACAATCACTGAATCAATCCTTAACCAAAAAATTTCTACATGTCTATGTAATCATTGCAACAGTACTACGAGGAGTCATCATTTTTTTTTTGTTTTTTGGGTCACACCTGGCAGTGCTCAGGGGTTACTCTTGGCTCTACGTTCAAAAATCGCCCCTGGCAGGCTCGGGGGACCATATGGGATGCCAGGATTCGAACCACTGACCTTCTGCATGAAAGGCAAATGCCTTACCTCCATGCTATCTCTCTGGCCTCAATGAACATCACTTTTAAATCTGGTTTTTAGTTTTTTGGGGTCACTATTGCTTTTATCAATTGTTTGAGACAGGCCTGAACAAAACACTTACAAACTGCTAAGCAATAAACTGTGACTTAGCCCTAAGAAGACCAGGGACTATTTCTTCCCTCCCTCCTGGGCTACTGCCTTATTTTTGAGCATTTTCACATAAGGTAACAACTGAAGTAACAGTTAAAAATGACACTAGGGAAAAAAAATTTTTTTTTGGTGGGGGCACACCCGGTGATGCTCAGGGGTTACTCCTGGCTCTGTGCTCAGAAATTGCTTCTGGCTTGGGGAACCATATGGGACGCCGGGGGATAGAATGATGATCCGTCCTAGGCTAGTGCAGGGAATAAAATTTTTTTAAAAAAAAGTCACTAGGGAAACTTGATGATAGATAAAAGTCTGCTTATTTACTTAAGCATAGTTATGTGACTATTAAATTACAGTTTAAAATGTAGGTAGACACTTTCTAAGTTTAAAAGGATGATTAAAACTCTGCTTCTTAAGTAATATTAGACTTTATGAAATTATGATTTTGAGCTAAAGCACAGTTGGATATTGCCATTTCACAGGCTCCAATCTAATATAATCACAATCAGTACTTAGGGCTTACTGGGTGTTTTATAAACGTTAATAATATTCTTAAGCTAACATCATTAAAAGGTAATTCCTGGATTCAAATAAATGAAAAGCCCATACTACCTCTTTCAATGTCATTACATTGGTTCAGACATTCTAGCAGTTTTCATCCACTGTTCACGTATTACTTCATCCCTTTTCTTGCAGATGGCGTAATTGACACACATCTGAGCCAGGAAAATTCTAATTTTACTATGTCCTACACACAGGTGGTTAACACTTGCAAATCCCCTCTATGTTTCTACTCTTTTGGACTCTGCCTCATGGTTTTGGCCTTCCACAAACTCCTAAATATTGTGAGAACCCTTTATAGCTTCATAAGCTGTTTTATCACAATATCTGATTTGAACATCTACAAATGCAACCTGAACCTGTTTCGCAATAGTTCTTTTTTCTGTTTCCAAAGATATAAGTGCTATTCTGGAAGACACTTACCATCCCATTGGCTCTGTGAAGAACCAGTATAAAAGAATGGTTTTATTTTGTAGCCTCTCTAGTTGGAATTATTGATCAGTTTAAAGTCCACCTTCTTACCAGGCAAAAATCTCCTTAGCCCTATATAAGCATTTAATTTTCCTTTTTATGCTGTGTAAGAGCAAAATTTCCCAGATTCTATTTAAGTAAATATTCTGCTAAAATAATATTCTTTAGCTATGCATCAATTCTCCTCTTCTTAGTTGTTATAATGCAACTGTATGAGCTTATTTGTGGTGCTTACTGGGGTTCACACTCTATTTTGGGGTTTTCCTACATTTGACACTGATGTGCCACCAAGATGTCCTTCTGCATGTGTGGCAATTCCAGTAATCAAACATAGAGCTTCACACCTTCAAGGGAGGAGCCACTGAGCTCATCTATTGGCCCACACAAAGTAATTTTTAAATAATGTTAAGCTGTAAAATGAAATCATGCGGCTCACTGTAATGTGGATGATATTAGAGATGTTAACTAAAGTTTAGTCAGAAGAAGGACAAAAAAACCACATGATCTCATTCATACTAAACAAAAGAACAGATAGAATTGAACAATAGCATACCCTTGGCCCTGGATTTCAAAATTTATTAATCGGCAGTGAAGAAACAGGTGAGGGAATGAAGATCAAGCCAATGGTGACAATTAGATCAGTAGGGAGGGGCATGAGCCCCTTTGCTGGTAATTGGGATCCAGTTATTTTTTACATCTTTGCCATAACTTTAAAGCTACTGTAACCATATTAAACTATAACAAAAATCAACAAAACAAAATTAAAGCCTATTTAATGATAAAATGCCCCTTCATTTGTTTATGAAAAGGCAGTTACAATATCTAAATCAGGTTTACCTGGGAAATAATATTAAACTCTGTGATCCTGAAGATTCTAAAACTTTATATCAAAGGTTTAGTTTTTCCAAACATTACTTTTATTTTTCTAAAACTTACTTTTCCATGCATGCTTAAGAAGGAATGTTTTAGTCATACGCTGAGTGATTAAATTAACATCTAAACACACCAATCTGTCAAATATGAATAAATTTATTGAACAGACACTTGGCAAAAGATAATCAGCATCAATTTTTAAGGATAGGGCTTATATTGTCATACTTAGAAATTCTGACAACACGGAAGAGTTGAAGATTTGATTTGTTCTGATACCTACAGTCATGAAAGAGGAAGAAAACTGAAAGAGCTGACAGTACTGATGACTGCAGTAACAGTGAAATTAATATTTGCTGTTAAATAGAAGTTGCCAGTAAAAACTATACTTAGGATGCCAGAGACATAATATAGTAGTAGAACAGGCATGCTATGCATGTTGCAGACCACATTCAATCACCAGTACCCATATAGGCCTCTGATCTCAGATCCAGGAGGAGTCTGTCCTAGCACCACCAGTTTTAACTCCCAAATAAACAAATAATTAAAAAAATACTGTGATGTTATTTGTGTTTTATGTTTTGGTGACTAAATTTGTCTTCCTTTCCCATAAAGTATAGATGCTTTTCAATTTCTGGGGTCCAGTTGAAGGTGCTATTTTTTTTTAATTTATTTAAACATGATGGTTGCAAAGTTGTTCATTACTTGGTTTCAGACTTACAATGTACACCACCTTCACCAGTGCAAATTTTCTGCTGCCAAGTCTTCGGGCAGTTTTTTTCTCTTTATCTCCCCCTACATGTATCTATCTATCTATCTATCTATCTATCTATCTATCTATCTATCTATCTATCTATCTATCTATCTATCTATCTATCTATCTATCTATCTATCTGTCTGTCTGTCTGTCTGTCTGTCTGTCTGTCTGTCTGTCTGTCTGTCTGTCTGTCTATCTATCTGTCTATCTCTCCCCTTTTTCTCCTTTTAGACAGTGTGATTTGCAGTACTGTTAATGAAGATGTACTGTGCCTATCATTTTATCTCTGTTCAGCCCCTAGTTCTTAACCAGCAGAATCAGTTCTAATTATCAATTTCTTGGTCCTTTCTCTACGCACACTGCATTGCTCCACTATTTGTGGCAAGCTTCCTTCCATAGACATTTTCTCCTGACCTCAATCTCAATTGTCTCTGGATATTATTATCAACTACCTTTTTTTCCCTATATATCAAGAAGAGATAAATTGGGTCTGGAGTTATAGCACAGAGGTAGGGCATTTGCCTCACACGCAGTTGACCTGGGATGGACCTGGATTCAATCTCCAGCATCCCATATGGTCCCCTAAGCCTGTGAGGAACGATTTCTGAGCACAGAGCCAGGAGTAACTTCTGACAGTCACCAGGTGTGTCCCAAAAATCAAAACCAAAAAAGAGAGAGAGACAAATTTTGTGTAAAATTACCCTTCTAAGAAAACCCAGGATTAAAACACTCTCCAAGTTAAACAAGTTCAATTTACTTTAGACCATGGAGGCTGCTAACACTTAGCCAAACAGAAAACTGCCCTGCTAGGTTGTAGTTGAAGTTTAGTATGACTTTAAAACTATATATTAAAGGTCTACCACCTGCTTACCACCCTATGGCCATAGTTATACAAATATTCCAGCATTTGTTCCTAATGAGAAAGTTACTTGTATACAATGGCCCACAAGGAGGGAGTTGGGTAAAGAGAGATTCTTTAATAGCATAGTAGCCACTTGGTGCTATGATTTAGACAGTCTTGCTTATAGCTTCATTCTCTGCAACTAAACCTTCAAGTTGGGGTTGGAAAATTGTGTTTGGCAACAATCAGCTGCAAATCTTACATAAATAAAATAATATTAGATCAGTGGTTTTCAAGACTATTAATGATGGTTTCTGTGAAAATAATTTCAATACCTATTCAACACCTATTACCAGCATACCTTCATTTTTAATACAATAACCTTGGACACTGTTTTTCACATTGCCCTATTGTATCCTGTGACCCATTATGTGGCTCTGTACTAGGAAGTGAAAATCTGCTCACAATAAATATGATAAACGGAATGGGAAACTAGGGTCTAATGGTACAATTTGTCGGATTCTTGTATTGCCTACAACGGGACCACATTCAATTTCCATTGGTCCACCAAGCCCACTAGGAATAATCTCCAAGTGCAGAGTCAGGAGTAACACCTTGAAAGCATTCCCAGGTGTGACATATCCCCCTGCTCCCTCAAAAAAATGACAATCAGTTAGATGATGCTTAGTCACTTCTGGTTTCTTTAAAATGTCACCAGAACATTTTTAGTATTTTCCACTCATTTAAATGAAAACCTATAATCAAGTAAAACACAAAAGCATTGATTTAAGTGCAATCTAATCTCTTTATATAAAAAGTATAAGGATATAGGCTCGGGAAATTATTTATTCTACTCCTAGTAAAGTGCAAGGTTAACAAATCTGTGATTTCAGTGCACATTTGTCTTCAAGTAAAATTCCTATTTTGCTGCATAACCAAAGGGACATTTCAGGAAAATATGACAGCCTAATTGTCTTCAATACATTATATTCAGAATAATGATTTGTAAAACTTCTCCCTTCTTTTAGATTCAGATAAAAATGAACCTTCTTTTACCACCCCCAGTAGCCTGTCTAAAACCTCTCTAAACCATGACCAAGACCACAATGTGTCATGCATAATTGTGCACTCATTTTATTTCTCTAACTAGAAAGATGTCTCTTGAGGGCTACTACATTGATATTTTGTCTGAGATTTTAATGGGAGGTGAGACATAGCAGTCACTTAATAAAGTATTCTCGATTAACAACTGCAAATTAATAAAAAGTAAATGGTCTCTCTGACCTACTTTGAAAAAAATGCAGTTAAAGCATTTATTCACTGACTTGAAAATAGCTTCAGGAAAAAAATGATGGAGAAAAATGAAGTGAGTGGTTTCAGGGAAGTTGAACAGATTACTACAAATATTTATATAGTACTTTTCAATTTACAAAACATATTTTGTAAATAGTCACATATTTTCTCATTTAATGTAAACCCATCTTGTAAATATCACCATAAAATGCCACTGCAGAATTGAGAATGGCATTCTCATTCTCTTCAGCAAAAAGCATTGGCCTTTTTTTTTTTTTAATCAGTAGTGATGTGCTGCCCATAATGGCAACTGGCTCTAAAAGTAAATAAAGTTCCATTTACTTAGTACTTCCTCACTGGCATTTTCAGGTTACACTCATAATCTATAAGATATTGGATACCTAGAATGTGAGTTAAGAATTTGGTTCTGAAAGTGGGGAAACTAACAGGCAAGGCACTGCTCCAACAATAGTGCAAACTACTGTTACAAAAAAGGAAAGAGAGTGAGAGAGAGAGAGAGAGAGAGAGAGAGAGAGAGAGAGAGAGAGAGAGAGAGAGAGAGAGAGAAGCAAATTGTCTGCCCCAGAGTAAGGCAATTGAGGGAGATGTGGGAATGGTGGGAATTGGTGATGGGATGGGCGTGCTAGTGAAGAATGGTGCACAATGTATGAATTAAACCAAACAGTGAACAATTTTAACCACAGTGCTTAAATAAAGCAATTTAAAAAAAGAATCTGAGTTTAAAAAAGTTACCCAGTTTAATGTGGTACATCTATTTAGAGTGTATACATACATTTAAAAAGCCTATGAATATGTAGTTATAAATTCTGTTTAGATAATCATTCTTCCAAAATAATTTTTCACATTTGTGTATAGGGTCCCACCTAGTGGTGCTGGGTGTCCAAAATATTCTCACTGGTAGCAGGACATTACATTTGAGGGCTCCCCCAGAACCAGAGATAGAAGCTATGACTCTGCATATGATGGGTAAGTGCTCTATGGTTTTGAGCCACACCCCAATAACTTCACCTGGGCTAGAGTGAGAAGAATGGGTAAGCTGATGGCCTCACACATGGCTGACTTGAGAACTGTATACAGTCCTCTGAATACTTCCAGGACAGAATACTCTGCACTGACCTAGAATAAGACCTAGCTAGCATTGTTTAGTGTTCCCCCAAAACCAAAATAATAATATTCATAATGATAAATGATATAAATTAGTACCAAATATTTTAAAACAGATTGAAATAAGTTTCTAGGTTTATACCTTTATACATTATAAACTATAGGTTTATAAATTTATAAGTTTTTAGATAATCATTTATTTGTAATATTCAATCATGGACCTCATTCTTGGAAGGCTTCAATATTCTTTTTTTTTTTTTTTTTGGTTTTTGGGCCACACCCGGTAACGCTCAAGGGTTACTCCTGGCTATGCGCTCAGAAGTTGCTCCTGGCTTGGGGGACCATATAGGACGCCGGGGGATCGAACTGTGGTCCGTCCAAGGCTAGCGCAGGGAAGGCAGGCACCTTACCTCTTGCACCACCGCCCGGCCCCAAGGCTTCAATCTTCTAATTCAACCTTCTAAACATGTACTCTAAATGCTGCATCTCTAGTCTTTAACTAATGGTTTTTAATGTAATTAATAAATAAAACTTTTCATAAATATGACTAATATATTATCTTTCTATAAATCATAGTTTTAAATCATAGTAAATATCAGTATATAAAATGTTCAGTCTTCTAACATGTTTAGAAATTAAATCATAAAAAATGAGGCAGATATTTCTTTAAAAATATATGAATCAATTTCCTGCAAAGTCATTTATATCTTAGAAAAAGTTGTCATTAGTGTCATAAATAAAATAATCACATTTTTATCACAACCAGTAATTTATCTATTTCTCTCTCATGCATGATACTGAATTGAATCCTGTACCTGCTACTTTTCATATTCCAAATAAAGACATAAGCATAAACCTCTCAGTGGAAGAAAATGATAAATTTTGAAGAAGACTGAATGTCAACAGCATCTTATATTGTTCAATAATCATATAAAGAGATGATAGCATAAAGCATAAGAATTTAGGTTTCTAAGCGGTGCTACCACTCAAGAAAAATCAAGATCAAGAATTCATAGTACATCTTTTTTTCCCCCATTTTTCACCTGTTCAACAGTAGAAAGATATACTAAGAGGTACATTAGCACATAAATTGGTTCACTTATGTATAACAAAGAACATAGTAATGGTTACCAAGCCCTTGCAATGAGGATATTGAGAATAACTAGGGATCAACAAATGAATGCCCAGAATAAACTCAGCATGGTTTTCAATCTGACAATAACAAACTCAGAAAAGATTTTATGTATTTTGCTGTTTGACACAAATCAAAAGGACATTATTTTGTGACTCATTATACAAAATTCCAATTTCAGTGTCCATGAATAAAAGTGCACAGTCATATTCACTTATGACAATGGCCACTTTTCTGCCTCAAGGGCAGCAGCCAGTAGTTTCAATACTGACCATATATTTTTCTAAAACAGAAATTTATACTCCTTCCTACCTAGCCTTTATGAAAATGTTTGCTGGTCCCAGTTAAATGCAGTAAATAAGCATTGAGTTGGAATTGTTTTTATTACTTGATATCCATGCTAATTCTAAAAGAGAGGGAGAAGGGAATGCATGCATGTAATAATTAAATACAAAGTCAGATACAGAAAAATCTTCATTTTCTTATAACCCCTACTGATATCATTTATAGCTTGCTTTTCTATGAAATATTAATGCCTAGGAAACATAAATGAAAAAGCTAAAAGCAAATTGCTCCTATGCCTGTTTGATTTGCTTTCTAAATAATAAGTCCTTTTCTTACTTTCTTCTCCACAATAGGGGGAGATAGTCAAGATTTATGTGAAAAGCTTTGGCATTGTTCTAAAATTTACATGGATGTGAATATAAATCAAACTCTGGGCTTTTCTTTCTTTTTCTAAGAATAAGTTGTTTGTGACCTAAATAACTATTGAGATAGAGGACCAGGCAGAAATAGGTATTTATATTATATTTATGCTTGCTCTGTATACAAAATAACATTACTTATTGGTGTATTTTGTTTTCAATTTTGATCACTTATTTAATTTTGATTCTTTGGATATTTTGTCAGTATTGCATGCTAGCTTTATTGGTATCAAAGTCCATTAAAACATGAAAACAGAGAGAGGTAATGTGTTTCTAATAGGAATTCTATGGTCAATAAAGTTAGGAGATGGAATTTAAAAAGACATATTTTAAAATAATGTCTCTAAATAATGGAAAGCAAATCAACAGATAGTTTAAAAGAAAAAGGATCAGTAGTTGGAAAGAGAGGGAAAGATTAGCAGACAAGAAGAAAGACCACTGCCTCTATTTCTACAACTATTCATTACCAGCCCTTGAAAAAAAAATCACAACTGTACTTCCTGTCCTCAGTTACCTAGACCATCAAATAGGAGAATAAATTAGCTAAGATTCCTTACTGCTTTAACCATTTGTATTTCTAACTACTGTGTTCAACAATTAATTTATGTGGATATAATAAGAATTCACCACATCACTGGCTTTAATTTTTCATTTAAAGTTTCTTATTAGATAGCATTAAACCACAAGTTGGAGCTGGTTTTCTCACTAATCCCATTGGTAGATTAACTTTGGAGAAGTGAAGACTGTCTTAAAGCAGCCAATTCAGTGGATCTTACCAGACAGTAGAAGTTTAATATGAAATAATAGAAAGTAGGCAAACTGAAGGAATATCAGTAAATATAAAATCTAGTCAGACAAATATTTATCTACCCAATAACTATGGTATATTTTCTATTTCACAAAGAAATTATATGTATTTACACAAACACACACAGTCAGCTTTTCATAGATGGAGCAAACTCATAAACTGCTTTTAAATAAAAATGGAAAGACAATTAAAACCAATTTGATATTATGTAGAAAGCAATTCTCAAAGTACCAAATATTGTTAGACCTAATATTTCTACTTTGGATAAGCTACACTATACAGGGAATTGTTTATGTTTGCTAAGAATTCAATTAATTTCTCAGAAGACAGTTTGGTTATCCAGTAATTTTCTAGCAGTGTTAATTTTCAATAATATGAAATTTATAATAATAGCTATGTGAGTGCTTGTATTTGATCATTGAAACAATTATTAAAATATATTTATTATAATGTATCCTAAAAAGATTTGGGGCCTGAGCGGTGGGACAAGCAGTAGGGCATTTGCCTTGCATACACTAAACTAGGACTGACAGAGGTTCTATCCACATGGCTTTCAAGCATGAGCCATTTCTGAGTGCATAGCCAGGAATAATCTCTGAGCATCACCAGGTGATTTTGGCCCAAAAGCCAAAATAAAATAAATGAAATAAAATAAAATAGATTAGCAGCTAAAATTCTACAGGAGAACGTTAAAACATAAAATGTATGAATGATAAAAGTTCTAGGGAATAGTTCATAATTTAGTCAAGTCATCAGGGTCACATGTTTTGTATGAACCAAGACCTTCATTTAAATCCTGATATCATATGATCCTTACTATGATGGTCACAGTGGTTCCAAGTATCAGAAGGCCTAAGTAACTCCTCATCCTTGGGACTCAGCATGGAACTGATTGGACAAATGACCAAGAATAATCAGAAGTAATCCATGACCTCACAGAATACTGATTATGTAAATCAACTAAAATTATAATGCATTCACAATTTCATTTTGAAAAGCAAAAATCAAGATTGGAGAGATAGGGGCCGGAGAGATGGCATGAAGGTAAGGCATTTGCCTTGCATGCAGAAGGACAGTGGTTCGAATCCCGGCATCCCATATGGTCTCCCATGCCTGCCAGGGGCGATTTCTGAGCATAGAGCCAGGAGTAACCCCTGAGCATTGCCAGGTGTGACCCCCCCAAAAAATTGGAGAGATAGTATAGTAGTAAGGCATTTGTCTTGCACTGTCATTTAAGTTCAAGACAAAAATGATTAAGGGTTGTAATGCATATAGGTGTGAGGAAGAAAATTTTGTATTGTATTTTGTGTTCATAGGATGTATCCTTAGGAGTGGTATAGTTGGATCATATGGGAGCTCAATTTCCAATTTTTTGAGGAATCTCCAAATTGTTTTCCATAAAGGCTGGACTAGATGACACTGCCACCGGCAGTGAATAAGAGTTCCTTTCTTTCCACATCCCCATCCCAGCATTGATTGTTCTTGTTCTTTGTAATGTGTGCCAGTCTCTGTGGCATGAGGTGGTACCTCATCATTGCTATGATTTGCATCTCTCTGATGGTTAGTGATGTGGAACATTTTTTATGTGTCTTTTGGCCATTTGTATTTCTTATTTGACAAAGTGTCTGTTCATTTTTTGAGCCATTTTTGATGGGGTTAGATGGTTTCTATTTTTCTTTTAGTGAAGTTCTGTCAGTACCTTGTATATTTTTTATATTAGCCCCTTATCTGATGGGAATTGGGTTAATAGTTTCTCCAATTCTGTGGTTGGCTTTTGTGTCCTAGGCACTTCCTTTGAGGTGCTGGAAACCAAGATGTCCTTCAATAGATGAATGGCTAAAGAGACTGAGGCACATATACACAATAGAATATTATGCAGTTGTCAGGAGAGATGAAGTCATAAAACTCTCCAATACATATAATCTAGTATGCTGAGTGAAATAAGTCAGTGGGAGAGAGATAGACATAGAATAGTCTCACTCATTTTTAGGTTTTAAGAAAAATTAAGGATATTATTGTAATAATGCCCAGAGACAATAGAAATGAGGGCCAGAAAGACAGGCTCACAATATGAAGCTCAGAACAAAGAATGGTGAGTGCAGTTAGGGGAATAACTACACTAACAACTGTCATGACGATCTAGATGAGTGATAGAAGTAGAATGCCTGTCTCTAATACAGGCAGGGGTTGGGAAGGAAGGAGGGGAGCATTGGTGATAGGAATGTTGCACTGGTGAAGGGGTGTATTCTGTTTATGACTAAACCCAACTACAATCATGCTTGTAATCATGGTGCTTAAATAAATAATGTATTAAAAATGTTAAAAAAAAGGGGGGGGGGGCGGAGAGATTGCATGCAGGTGGTTTGAATCTTGGTGTCCCATATGGTTCCCCAAGCCTGCCAGGAGCGATTTCTAATTTTAGAGCCAGGAGTAACCTCTGATGCTGCCAGGTGTGACCCCCAAAAAACCAACCAAACAAAAATAAATAAAAAAATCAACACTCACAAATTCATAGTGTTTTTATATACAAATAATGATAAAATATAAAGAATAATTAAGGGTTTCTTGAGCATTGCCAGTAGCAGTTACTGAAATGAGCCAGGATAAAGCCCTAGTACAGCAGGGTGTTACACCAAAACAAAACAAAAGAAAGAAAAATTAGGTCTTGAGAGGCACTTGCATTATATATGATTGATACCAGTTCGATAGTACCATTTATTGTCCCCTAGGCATCACCAGAGTGATTCCTGGACACCAATAGGTGTCCTCCCCACCCTCTTCAAATAAAGAGAAGCTAAAAATAAAGTTAATTTGAAACTTAATTCACATAAAGTTAAAACATGACTTAGGTGAAAGCCTTGGGGTGTCTAATATTCTTAAATTTTTAAATGGCTTGTTTTATTACTATTTTCACTTGCTCTAAAAGATAATATATACGCATTAAAGAACCCAGCAAATACAATGGACAACATGGAACAATAGTTTTCTTCATGATAATAATCCCTGCAAACTAATTTTAATATTTTCTATAACTTTCAAATTTTAAGTATTGTTGCTATAACATTGCCATGCAAAAAATATGCACTTAATAAATATTCAATTAAAGAATGCATTATTTTCACTTACAATCTTTCTAGATTTTCTATTAAACTAGGCAAAATAAGCTTGAACATTTGTTTTTAAATATAATATAAATATTACTACTATAAAATACTAGTTGCAAGTCTCCGTATGGAAACAAATGCAAAATTGTACAACAGCACCTTGATTTAAAAATTACTGATTTCACATTCCTGGATTCCTGCCAGACTTGTGTCACTTACCTTATGAATGACTGATTTTAACAATATTCTCAAATAAGGTAATATATGTATATGTTAGTTTTTCATAATAGATTTATTCTTGACATCTTAGATAAACTGAATAGTGTTTAAACACTTAGCAGGGATCTATCTTTAAAGAAACCCATGCACTCTATCTTTTTGTAACTAAAGGAACTTAGTGAGATGTGAAATTCATAAAGTCACATGTATGTAAATCTACCTTCATATATGAGACTTGTTTGAATGGAAGTCTACAAGACTAATTTATGTGGTCTTTTCTAAGGAATTGGGTATATAGAAGTTGTTTTCTATTACTAGATTGATATAAAATCAGAATAAAATTAATTTGATTTGAATAAGGACAGGGATTTAAAGGTTATATGAGAGAAATTACACGGCTGGAATTAAAGAATACTGCAGATAGAATACTTTCCTTGCATGAGTGGTCTGGATTCAATTCCCTATGGACCCCTTAATCTTATATGTGTGATATCTGTGTGCTGAGCCAGAAGTGAGTATTGCTGGATGTGCTCATAAAAAGAAAATAAATAAATAATCAAAATAAGAGTATTCAAAGATCTGAGTGGAAACAATCTTTGCATGTGAGATGCCTGAATTCAATATCTGGCATAGCTTATCCTTTAAGTATCACCAGGAGTAACCCCTAAGGAGAGTGATGGAAGTAGATTGAGGAGCCCCAACCCCTCTGTGTGGCCCTGAAACAAAATAGAAAACAATTATGTTTACCATTGTAAACATCTCAATTTATGCTCTGATGTCACTTCTTTCCCTTTAACAACAGTTGTTTAATTTTTCAGAATGCCAGTATACTACAGAAAAGGTATTATTTTTAGTTTCTACTCACTAAATATTACTGAACCTGACCATAATTAGCTGAGTTGGAACAAGTTGCCAAAAATAAATAAATAAACAGTTGTGACATTGAGTTTATGGAGACATGCTGTTTCAATTTGGGATCAGAAAATTCCTAATAAAGCTCCTCCAGGTTTTGGTAGCACATATTCTAAAATTGGAACTTTCCAGAGAAGATTAGCAAGGCCGTTGGGCTACGATGACATGCAAATTAATGAAGCATTCCATATTTGTCTATGTCAACTATGTGAAACATTTTTTTAAATAAATTAAAAATAAAAAATTAAAAACTTCTCCAGGTTACTAGTTAAGCACCAAGAATGAGAATTTCTAAGATCAAGGTTTTTATTAGAGATTTCTAAAAGCTGCTATCTAGAATGTTATATTGATTATGAAATAGCTTCAATTTTTTTCTAGAAAATATTTCAATGAAATTTCATTCATAATGAATTGAATATTCCTCACTAAAGGGTTATACACCAAAGGATATAATGACTCAAAGAGCTATAAATATATCAATATCATAGCAAACGTTCACAAAATGATGCTTAATGAGTGTGGGTAATGGAATGACTCCAGAGGCATCATGAAGAATTATTAATGAATAATTATAGTACATCAATTTGAAGAGGAATAAATGATTTCTAAAAATACTAGAAATAACAGAGGCTATATGTCACTCCTTAAATAATGACTTGTTCTTTTCCATTAAGGCTAAATGATTCCAAACTAGATGTTCCCCTTTAGCAAAATATAATTAAATGGAAACAGAATTTTTTTAAAAAAATCATAATCTCCCGTGTCAAATTATCAAACCAAAACTGCGATTCAAAAGCAATCCTAAGTATTTCTCCTGCCTCTGAGTTTCAATAATAGTCAGCAATTAAAAATTACATTTCTAGATAACACTGTATTCCTTCATTGTTATAAAAATATAAACCTTGATAAATTTTCTTTAAACATATAGGGTTTTACTCTCCTCACAAAATTATACATATTACCATATCTGTACATTATTTCTGTATTCAATATAAATTAAAATATCTGCCAGAATTAGTATATAAACATTATAATCTTCATATCATTAATAAATTGTAACGTGATTTAACTGTTAAGCTTTTCTTGAGATTCCCTATAGCACAAGAATTTTTGAAGATTTTAAAGTGGATATTCACTTACACATTATTTGCACTACTGTAGATTTATATTGATTAAATTTTCATAGACCAATTTTTAGCCCAAATTCAAAATGATTTTGTATTTTGATTTATACTATTTTTATTATCACTGTATTAGAAATCTTTATATTTAGATGAAATTTTACAGGTACTCCAATACAATTCTTTTGTCCTGCTCTATAGAATAAGTGAGCCATGCTTAGAAACCTTTGTTACTGGCTAATTCAAAATCATCCCATTCTTTTGTCTTTTGAATTAAAGATCCTATATCAAGCCTCAGCTCTGCCTTTTATCATTCATCATTCATTCATTCATTCATTCATTTATTTATCCTACTTCTGCCCTGAGTTTCTATTCAGATTAATTTTTATTTTTATTTTTATTTTTATTTATTTATTTATTTATTTATTTATTTATTTATTTTGGTTTTAGGGCCAGACCCGGTGATGCTCAGGGGTTACTTCTGGATATGCGCTCAGAAATCTCTCCTGGCTTTGAGAGACCATATGGGAGGCCTGGGAATCAAACCACGGTCTGTCTTTGGTTAGAGCTTGCAAGGCAGATGCAGATGCCCTACAACTTGCACTACTACGCTGGCATCTAGATTACCTTATTTTCTTCATAACTTAACATAATGATATTAGACACATTTTCTATTTTTTCTTTTTCTCTACTTTTCTTTTCTTTTTGTTTGTTTGTTTGTTTGTTTATTTTTGTTTTTGGGCCACACCCTATGACTCTCAGAGGTTACTCCTGGCTATGAGCTCAGAAATCACTCCTGGCTCCAGGGACCACATGGGATGCCTGGGATGAATCTCAGATCTGCCCTGGGCAGCCACATGCCCTATCACTGTGCTATCACTCCAGCCTCTAGACACAATTTTTATCTATTCCTTTTCAGACCACACATAAATTTCAAAAATAATAGGACTAAGTTTATTTACCATACGACAAGTAATAATTTGAATTTAATTTTACCACACACTAGCTTTTTTATTTTTGTTGATCAATATTCAATTTTATTATATAGGCTACGTAATTCTTTTTCACATGATTCGGGTAATATGGATACCTCTCCTCTCTCCTGAAATTTTGTCACCAAAAGGGCAAAAACCTAAAGTCAGAAGTTCACATATCATTAAGGAGAACAATTAGAATTTTCATCTTGTAAATTACAAAGAAGTTTTCATCTAGTCATTTCATATCTACTGGAAGCTGGAAACCATCTCAAGTCATTTGCAACCCCTCCAACTTCTTGCCACCTCTAAATTTCACAATCATTCATCTCTGTTGATTAAAATGGTAAAAAAGGATAAATAGGAATTTTGTGTTACTAGAACAGGCTTTCTCTTTTAAGAGATAGCCTTTCCTCTCCAAATCAAGATCTCACCCTCGTTCTTTAGTCACCTTTGCTAGGTCAATATGCCACATGCCCTTCCACTAAAGGTTACTCTTTTTGAGATCTAACAATTCCCAATTTATTCTATTTAGTAGGAAATAAAAAACACTATTTCACTTAATACAACAATCCTTTGATGTGGCCTTACTTGTTTTCCCATTTTACTGGCAGAAAAATTCAAATTTAGAAGTAAAAGGTCTTTTTCAGATAAAGTAGCCAGTTAAGTGTATTTTTAAAATGGAGCAAAATTCTCTCTTCAAATCCTGTGCTACTAACTGCTCTGATCATATGATATTAGGTGGCATTGCATAACATATATTATGTCTTTGTTTTATACTGTACTGCATAATTTTTCCTCTGAAATAGCTTTCTCTCCTAGTCCATATGGACTTATCTTTACCCAGTACAAACAGTATCCTTTCTATTAACCCTCCCTTGCCCTCCTCTTCGACTCCCTCTGAGCTTCCATAATTGCCTTCCTTACACTGTCATTATTGTTTACCCAATTTGGCTCCCGTCCCAGAGTTTGTGCTCACACCCTGAAGGCGGGGCTCTTCACTCATTCATCTTTGTTTTCTCAAAAATTAACACTGCACCTGCCTCTCGAAGGTGCATATAAATGTTTATCGAAAACAAATCCACCTTGGACAGTCATTCATTGATCTTGTGGCCCATTCTCTCTGTGTCATTGGTCAAACTAGTCAGAGTTCATTCAGCACCATCAAAACTTACACTCCCTTGGTTTTTCTTGCCATCATTGCACCTGTTATTTCTCTGCTTGTACATACATCTGTAATTGAACAGATCAGTTCAAGATAAAAATCACTGGAGTGGAGCCTTCAGTGTTATCCCATCAGTTGCGTTAAGTGGGAAGACGCTGGGTGCTTGTTTTGCTCTAGCCAAAAAAAAATTCTCAAGTATTTTTCCAACACCTCAAGTCAAATTTGGGTCATTTAACTCTAAACTATCCAATTTTTCCACCCTTTGGGGAAATAGTTAAGCATGCCAAAATACTCTTCGTGTAGATTTCAAAAAGATAGTCCCTTTTGAAATTTAAATCAAAACCACTTTAATCTCTATCCAATGAAACTATATATAAAATTCCTTAATTTCAACTTTAAAAATTAACATGTTCATAAAAGAATTTGTGTACATAATAAACTTCTTCAAAACTATGTATAATTAGGGTCCAGAACAGTGGCACAGGGCGTAAGGCATATGCCTTGTGCACACTTGCCTAGGACAGACCTCTGTTCGATCCCCCAGCGCCCCATATAGTCCCCAAAGCCAGGAGCGATTTCTGAGTGAATAGACAGGAGTAACCCTTGAGTATCATTGGGTAAAGCCCCCAGAACTTAAAAAAAGCTATGTATAATTAGTAAAAGTGTAAGAGATAATTTTTTGTGTAATTTTATTCTTGCTCCAATCTTCTATATCCACATACACATATAACCTGAATATAACTCTGTGGATGAAAAATCAAAGGAATTTTTTTAGATATTCAAAGTCACAAAACTATCTTCACTATATAAATGGATATGATTCTATGTTTTCATTACTGGAGTTAGGAAAGAGGCATGAAGATTGGATGGAAATGGGCTTGATTTTAAAAAGAACTAGATGGGAAATTGCATGGAGTTGAGGTATAAAGAAAAAAATGAAGGTCTGAGGAGAAAAGCTTGCAAAGCTTGTGCCTGGCTGAGGAAGTCATTTTTGGCAGTGATGTGGCAGAAACAGCTTATGGAAGTTTCATCTTTAGGGAGATGATGGTTGAATGTGACCTTAAATCAGTTTGATTAGCTATAATAACTTTTCATCTTACTAGTAACACTCAAAATTGAGTAATGTAACAATGGGGTAAAAATTTATATACTTTCATTCTATATATGTATTTTTTCTCTGACTTAAAAAAAAAACTGTGAGGGTCAGAGTACAAGTTCAATGGTAGGGATTTTGTTTTACATGCAACAATCCTAAGTTAAATCCCTGATATCATATATGTATTCCTCAGGGCCCTGTGTCCCTTTAGGACTGCAAAGCCAGAATTAAGAGCAGAACTGAGTGCAACGCCAGAACTAAGAGCCTGATCATCTCTGAGCTGATCCACAAATAAATAAATAAATAAAAATGACAAATAATAAATTGACTTGTTATTTGCTAAATAAATACATAGCCAATATGTTTCCTTGTAAGCAGCTTAACCATATTTTAAAGATTTGCTCTTAATTATCTTGATTTTTTTTCCTACTAAGATCAGCCTCTCATATCTCCATCAATGCATTCTTCCTTTAACATCTTGGAATACTTAGCTCAAAAATTACTATGGCTGCAAGAGGCAGCAGCATGTCGGAAGTGCCTTATTAGGTGACTATTTTCCTTGAACACAAGATCCTACAAGTGATGATAAAAACTTCTTGCATCGTTTTTCTTTGCTTTATTATTTCCTATTAAAAAACCTCTAGGTTTTCAGTGTCTAAAAGAAAAAATGGGAAAGAGTGAGAGGGAAAGACATAGACAAATAGAGATAGAAAGAGAGAGAAAAGAGAGAGAAGAAAGGAGGGAAGCTTGGTACATTAGTGGGGATGTGTACACTGGTGAAGAGTGTTTGACATTGTATGACTAAAATTCAATCATGAACAACTTTATAACTGGGGTATATCCCATGATGATTCACATGGAAAATTTATTTATAGAAAGGTAAGTGTATTATATGTTCAAATGTCACAAGCTTTTAATATTTGAAAAGAATATGTCTGTATCTTAACCTTAGAATATATATTTAATTTACCTAGTTAGAATCAATCAACCATTTATTTGTGTGTGGGGTGTGTGTGTGTGTGTGTGTGTGTGTGTGTGTGTGTGTGTGTGTCTGCAATGCACCCAACAGTACTTAGTAGATATTAAATTGATGAGGCCTGAATATGGGTCACTAGAATGCAAAGTATATTCTCTGGTTCTTAAAGCCATCTCCCTAGTTCTCAATCTGTCACTCTTTGAGACCTCAGTATCTTTATGGACCAATATTTATATGCAATCTGCTGCTTGATAAACTTAATCCTTATTTAGAATTCTTTTTTCAATGAAATGATTTCCAATACTGAGTATCGAAAAGCCCCAGAATGATCGTTTCTTTTCTATTTACAAAATCTCCACACCAAATCCAAGTTTCCTAAATATACTAGAATAGTACGTTTCAGTATATAAAAAGCGTTTATAAACAATGTTATCAGTGTAAGCACACAGTAAAAGATAGTCTATCTATCAGAGACTTAACTGAGTCCCTTAATAAGTCACTCAAACCGACTGTTAGCCTCTTTCAAAACCTTTCTTTTGTTGTTGTTGTTGCTGCTGCTGTTGTTGGATTTTTTTTTGGGGGGGGTCACACCCGGCAGCGCTCAGGGGTTACTCCTGTCTCTATGCTCAGAAATTGCTCCTGGCAGGCTCGGGGTACCATATGGGATGCCGGAATTCCAACCACCGACCTTCTGCATGCAAGGCAAATGCCTTACCTTCTTGCTATCTCTCCGGCCCCTGTTGTTGTTTTCTGTTTGTTTGTTTTGGGGCCTCATCCAATGATGCTCAGGAGTTATTCCTGGCTATGCACTTAGAAAACGCTCTGGCTTGGGGAACCATATGGGAGGCCAGGGGATCAAACTGAGGTCAGCCCCGTGTAAGGCAAACATCCTATCACTGCATTATCGGTCAGGTTCCCAAACCTCTTTTGTTAAGAATATTAGTGCTAAAAGTGTGTGATGCATGTAGGAGGGTATTATAACAGGAAAGAAGTCTATTTGACCTTCCAATCATTCTTCTAATTTATTACTTTATGAAGTTAAATAGCTCATTTATTATTAAAAGTCAGTCTATAAATACCAATAGCCTTTCAACTAAAATTTTAGGGTTTTGTTCTTCCCCTTTTGATCTAGGTCATAGTCTGCTTTAAAGAAGAATATTTGATTTTGTTAATTCTTATGGTTTGAATAGCTCAATGTTTGACCTGCAATTTACATGAATTTTTACTGATAAATTCTATCATTACTACAATATATTATGGGGATTCAGTGATGATTTCTTTTCTGCTACTTAATTTTTATGTAGCTTTGTCTAAATGCAGTACGATTCATTTCATGTCAAGTTAAAGTTCATTTCCATGATTAATATTTCAGAAGTATGATGTCCCCCCCCCCCCCCGAGCAATCCTCTCCTGAGCTCTGCTACATAGAGTTGACATTTTAATTAAGAGCACATGCCTGCCAAGTCCTTGTTATGCCCACTCTTCCATGCCCTCCACTACTGGCATATGACGCTAGCGCTTTGGTCACTGACCATACTCTCTACTTTCTTAAATGATGCCATAATAGGCTTTTATTGGACCTTGTTTTGGGCTGCATATCACAGGACAGTTTCTGAATTTAGAAAGCAGAAAATTTTTACTTGAAAAGACACAGTGTTTGTTCTTATGTTTTTCACACCTACCTCTCTTACTAGATTATCATTTTATTCACCGTAATACACAAGTTTAAAGCAACCCACTTCAGTTATTTTAAAAAATGGTTTCCCCATGGGGCAAAAGTGACAGCTCAGTAATAGGGCATTTGCCTTGCACATTGCTGACCTGGGATGGATCTTGGTTTGATTCCCAGCATCCCAAATGGTCCCCCAATTTCTGATCCCAGAGCAATGAATAACCCTCGAGTGCAGCTAGGTGTGGCCCAGAAAACTAAGCAAAAAAGAAAAGTCACTGAACATAGCCTGGTGCAGAATTGGAGCTTTTGAACACATACACATAAGTATTGACTTAGAGACCCCAATAGTCATGGAGTGTCACTGTCATTTCCAGCAAATCAGGACCTGAGAAACATGGCTTCCTCCTCCCTTGCATTAACTGTAAGTATATTTGGCTATAATTCATCAGTGAGGTTCCAGGATATTCTGACTACCAGTTGCAAGACCCCCCAGAAAAAATGAAATGAATAATTTTAGTTTAATATAATAGGAATATTAATTTCTTATAAAAGGTTTCCCCATATCATTTTACATTAGATTGACATGTTCACTACTACTAAGGAAACAAGCTAACATCAAAAGTGCAATTGTTGTCCAGTTTACCTTAGTGTATATGTTTCAGGATCTGATTGTTGAAGATGAATATTATTAAATATTTCTTAATAAGGGGCTACACTGTGATTTGGGGAAGCAAGTGAAAAATAGGTATCAAATGAAGAGCCCATGCTATCAACCTGGCATTACTGCTAATAATCACCTTGATCCTTTAGCTGGGATGGGATTTATATGTGTGGTTCTTTCCTTAGAGAACAAGACCACTCCACCCCTTTCCTATTTTCTCTTCAGAAGAAAACCATTTAAGGAATTATAAGATTCACTACCCCTTAAAGGGGAAGAATTTATATACATCATACAAAATTTTTCTGCAGGAATATTTTCTCTTCTCCAATTATTTATTCAATCATTGATTTATATATTAAAATAGACTCATAAATTACATTCCACTTTTTTGGCACTCACATTAAGTTCACTGGGTCAATTTTCTTCTCTGTATCAATTCCAGGCTGACACATTTTCAGTTCTTGTATTTGAATATCTTTTCTAAATAATATGATGAAAAGTGACACTTAAAACTATTTTTTTAGAGAACTGTGGAAATTGATTGACCAAGACCTCAAGGTAATTCTATTTAAAATAAAAGAACAAATAGCATATATTTAAATCAAAGACTATCCATCCTAGGTTCAAATCTCTCTCAGTCTTAGTAATAGTTTTTGAAGTAAAGTAGTTTTTTTTTTAATTCACTGTAGTAGGGCTAAGGGTCTTACCTTGCATGTGGCCATCTCTGGTTCAATTCATATGCTATGTTCAAATACATATGGTACCCTGAGAAAGAGTAATACCTGATCACAGAACCAGAAAATAGCCATCAAACTATTGAGGATAACTCCCAAACAAAATAAACTTTATCATAATCTATAAAATAAAATTCTAGTACAAAAAATTTGGGATTGTTATGATAACTGATTAATATAATCTATGTAAGAAAACATTCCAATGTCTAGAAAAGAAATAGAAAGGCTTTATACGTCCAGACGATATTGGACCTATAAGTTGTTTGCCAACTTAATTTTGATCCCTGGTACCTCATACTGTCCCCCAAGCCTGCCAAGAGTGATATGTGATCTGAGTGCAGAGCCAGGAATAAGTCCTGAACAAAAAGAGATGTGGATACAAAAGAAGAAAAAATATAGACAAGTTTTAGAGAAATGTTAACCATGGAAAAAAACAGTTCGTTAATACTTTACATATTACTAATATTGTCATACATCATCAGAAAGGCAACTCTGAAAATGCTAAGAGAAAGCTCAGAATGATGGGCTATAGGGACACTAGTTGTTTTGTAAATTTGTTTTGTAAATTGGTTGCTAAGATGCATTAAACACATGGGATTGCTTTTCAACTTGTACAAGAACAAAAACTCATACTCTGTGCATTCTCTGCAAAGGGGATTTTTCCTATTCTAAAGGATAATTGAATCGTTTTGCCACTTTAAGCTAGGAAAAATAGAGCTAGTAAGAAGTTAAAGGAATCTAATCTCCCAAAGTTCCCAAATGTTCATAAAATCATCTCTATTTTGCCTGGCTTATGACTTAAGCAAACAGGTAATGAAGTCCTGGTGCCTCAGCAGCAAAAACACCAACTTTGCAAAAAGCAATCCACAAGTTCAATTCCCTGCTGTGGCCCCATGTACCAAATGCAGCCCTTGCAGCTCTGCACAGCATGATCTCTGCCACATATCAGGTGTGTGAGGCCACTGACCAGCACTGCTGCTAAAGCTATGGGTCAGACAAATAGTATAGAGAGCAGGGCAATTGACTTGTATGCAATCTTCCCAGGCTGAATTCCAGTACTCTATATGGTCTCTCTCTATTGCTGTGACATTAAAAATACACAGTAACTTTCTTTACCCCAAGCACTGCCAGGAATAAGTCTGAGTACTGCCATGTATGCCCTACCCTTAAACAACAACAATTAAAATAGACAAGCTCCAAGGACAGGATAAGCAGTCCTTGGGAAGCACATATTTGAGTACAGCAGTGACCCCTGTGAGCTCACCCCAAGAGTGAGCTAGTACCATAACAGAGTTTGGGAGCCTGGTGCTCCAACTGATATAGGGAATATCAGTGTTACAAGGATTATCACTGGTGCAGGGATTGACCAGGGCAAGATAAAGAGGGCAAGATTGGGAAAAGGATAGAGAAGAACATTTGACCTGAAAATAGAAATGACTGGAACATTTTAGGAACAGATCTGATAAAGGGCATGATTGTGGGTTATCCTAAACATCTCTCCTATCTCTGATGTGTGGTGGTTCTTTTTGTTGTTGTTGTTGTTGTTGTTGTTTGTGTTTTTTTCTGTTGTTTTTATTTTTAGTTTTGTGACTATAACTGGCAAATGCTGAGAAAGTACTCTGTTGCTCTGTACTCAGAAATTACCTTTGGCCGTGCTTGGGGGACTATTTGGGTTGCCAATGATCAAACATGGGTTAGCTGCATGCAAGGCAAATGCCTTACTTGCTATATTATTGCTCCACCCCCCCCATGTCTCTGTTATAAAATCCATCATGCTTCTGGCCTCGCAAGAAGATAAAGAGTATGCCAGAGCATTTCCTTATTTACAAAGATATAAAGTACAAGGGGCAGGGGGTGATGGCATCTTCCCACTACCAAGCTGTTCTGGGGTCTCCTCCTGCACAGGAATATTCCTTTCTCACTCAATCTGCTTGAGTTTAACCCAAGAGAGAAAGAGAATGATAACATGCAAGCTGCTATAACCAAAGGGACAACTGACACTAAAATTTCTTTTCTAGACTAAGGTCATCTTTATTTACCCAAGTCCTCTAGATTTGGTGGGAGAAAGAGTAAAACCACAGAATAAATAGATAATGGTTTACTGTGTTAATATATGGAAAATACTGTATTAGAATTAGGTTTTGGTTGGAGCTTCAGGAAAGGTAAATAAAGAAGTGTATATGAAAAGTAAAGTTCCTATGAGCAAACTTGTAGTAGGCTGAAGAGATATAGGTGTAAGCAGTAGGACTAAAGTATGCAAACACAATAAATATTTCTGCTTTAGATAGAATCAGAAGGCAAAATGGGAGAGAAATGTCACTTTAGTTGACAGTAAAACCAGTATTTCTTTTTCTATCTCCAGTGTGCATAGAGTGACTAACCTTGTCATTTCCAGAATGAGAATTCAAATATTTTCTTTTTTTTTCATCTTTTCAATAAACATAAAATATTAATCTTTCTCTTGACTGAAAATTTAAGTTGTTAAATATTGTAGAAAATTACAGTCCCAGACTACACACCCTAGTATATTGTTTTTCATAACTTCACTTGTTCTCACCCCATTTCAGAAACCTAGTCCATAATTTCTTCTGAAAGAATATGAAGTGTGCTATGGAGCAATGTTTAGATCCAAATGACATTCCAGTAAAATTAGCAAATATATGGGACAAATAATAGTTGGATGAATGTTAATCAAATTATTTTCATCTTATTATCCATCTATAAATGGGAAATATATATAAAACCTAATATTCTAATGTTTCCATTAATGTAAAAGTACTTACTGGTTGAATATTCAAGGCTGAACTTCAGGTTCTTCCAAAGTTGAAAGGACCAGACTGGAGATTCTGAGAGATTTCACTGATGCTTTTACTCAGCATGCACTGTATCCTACTAACTTGAATTTGGAACTGAGAACCATTTAATGCAGTCCATCTCTTCTCTCTATTACTGCACAAATTACTTTTTTGTAACAATTACTAGCTTTTTTATTTCCTAAACTCAGTGAACATAAAACCAGCCCAGAATTGATTCCTACATTTTTCCCTGCTGAAAGGCTTTATTTTTATTTTGCTGATTTAGGTGACCAACCACTCTAATTTTTCTTACAGAGTCCAGGATTAATCTATGAAAGTCCCATGTTTCTTCATGGGACTTCAAAATCCCTTCAATTTTGGAAATGAGAGAAGTTACTGATCCCACCTCTAATATACCTTGAAGGAAACATAGCAATCACTTGCTATTACCCTTGATCATGTGTTACTTGGATCATGGAATTATATCCTGAATGGTTGGTTAAGTGTTGTATAATCTTAAGAAAGTACTTCTTAGCTGAAAAGGGCAAAAAGTTGAAAAGTTGAGTAAAACATTCAAAAATGGAAGAAAAAGAGTGTATGAAACAGAATATTAAAATTAAGACTGTTGAAGATTTTAGATATTCCTGATCTCTCTTTTCAGCCTTCAATGGCTCTGGGGATCATTAAACTCTACAGCCCAAGGACGACTACTAATTTCTGCAAGTGCATATTTATGAGCTAATTTGTTTATGGCCTCTTTTGCACTAAATGACATTTAGCAAAATTTTTACTATCTGGCACTTTACCAACTACAGTTTTCTAATTATTGTCCTAGGAAAACTAGTTTATGTTTCTTCACAGATACCTTTAATAATTTCTGCTTCAATAGTTTGGCATTCCTATACTTTAAAATGCTCTTCCCTTTCTTTTTTTGAAGTAGAACTGTAATATGCTTAAGGTATTTTGTTAATTTCCATCTTCCTTATAAACCTTATTCTAGTTTTCAATAAAGTGTTAGTCTTCCCTGATCTTCCAAAAGTCTAACCGTCTAAGCAGGTTATCTAATGTCCTAAGGAGTTATTTATGTCACTGACTTCACTATGTTCAACTTAACTTACTTGATTATTTTCAACTTAATTATGAACATATTGAAGCAGAATTTACCTTTGCATTTTCATCCCCCAAGTGACTATTTTATCTTAATTAAGAGTGACATTCAATAGCTGCTGAAGGTAGGCAGACAAATTATTAAGGGATTAATCAGTAGTCTAAAAATTAATATGAGCTAAATATTCATCTCTGAGCATTTTCTTATCCTATCCTTCCCAACTTGCTATAATAACAGTGGTAAGTAAGGCAGTGAGATTGGAAATTACAAAATCAAGCATATAAGAACCCTTATAAAAAATAAAATACTACCTGTTTAGTCTCTAGTGTTAGTATTGAAGTAATCATCAAGTGGACTGAGAACATAAGTTTGTTCCTGAATTTTGATGTCTTGATTAAGAAAACAAAATCAGGTATTTAACATGAGGGTGATGTCACTTAACTATATTTATTATTTTATAGTGATTTGATATTTATTTATTTTACTAATCCAACTTTGACTGTAAATGATTTGTACAAGGCAAATTTTTTAGGAACTCAAAACAATCATGAAAACTAAGACTCAGTGTTTAACTTAACTGACTAAGAAGGTCCAAAGACATACATGTAAGGCCTAACCAAACTGAGTTTATCATTTAGTGGCTCACATTCTGACATACTTTTAAAATGGATCCAATAAGAGTCGTTTGGTAGAAACAAATTTCCATTGGCATTCTTCTCCTAATCTATAAGCATCACCCATTTGCTATATAGGTTCAGAGAGCATGAGAATTTGCCAGGCATCAGCCCAAAGTGTCAATTAAAAAATACAATGGCAGTATGGTAGAAGACATTTTAGATAAAGAATTAAAATACCTGTTCCCTAACCCTTGTTTTACATTTTACAAGGCGGTTTAGTGTTTACTAACCAGACCAAGTCTCATATCTTTTCTAGGCTTCTTTTGTCTATTTGAATAATGAAAGATACTAGATCCAAGTGATTTTCACATTCCATTTAGTGCTAACTAATATTTTATCATTCTAAGCCCATGCTGAGTGTTGGGAAACATTATTCAAATATTCTTTTTTTAATATATTTATTTAATCACTTTGATTAAAAATATGATTGTACTTGGGTTTCAGTCATGTAAAGAACACCCCACTTCACCAGTGCAACATTCTCATCACCAATGTCTCAAATCCCCTTCTGAGATTTCAGCTGTATTGCTGATGTACCCATGGTTTTTCACTATTTAGTTTATATCTCTTTTTTTCTAAAATTTTAATATATTATTTATTTAAGTAACATGATCATAGTTGGGTTATAGTCATAACCAGAACACCCCCCTTCACCAGTGTAACATTACTCCCTCCCCCCTTCCCATCCCCTGCCTGTATTCGAGACAGGCATTCTACAACAGTTATTTGTTTTTAAGTTCAGTAAGTTGTATTTTTTTAAAGGATAAGAGTAAAAAAATATAGTAAAGGTGTGATAGTGGCAATCACCATTGTTTGCATAGGTCCAGAAAAATGGGGAAAATGGAAAAAAATCCTTGACCTGATTACAAAAAGGCCTCACCACAGAAGTTTATTGGCATAAGACCGACTCTGGGTTTCAGGCATACCAGTCCGTCCAACTCGAGTCATTCTCAAGGTACCGGTGAAACTTTTTCACACTTTAGCTATTGTTGGTATCAGATTGAGTCTTTAAATATAAGAATCTGATACTAACATTATTCGAATATTCTACCCAGTCATGGATTATAAGAAGGAAGTAAATGTTGAGTAAGGCAGGAGGATTTACATCATTAGATATAGCCAAATCAGTCGTCTCTTTTCCCTATAGCTAAAAAGCTTGATTCTTACTTATTCTTACTTATTAATACTTTCACAGCTCTGATCACGATTCTACATAAAAATAAGTTTCTCACCCACAGCTTACAACTTAGAAAGGCATACACATGGTAATCATCCCCATTCCTTTCTTCCTTCAATCTAACTATAATTTCATTATATTATGTTGGCCACGGTTTTATTTATATCCATGCAGTTTGGAAAATCCCTTGTGGCACTAGCTGTGTATACATTTAGAATGATAGCCCTAACTACAGTGTAAGCCTTGTGAAAGATCCAGGAATGAGCTCTTAGCACTGCCAGGTATGACTCCATTCTCCCACCACCCCCCAAAATTTATTATAGTATTGTACAGATAATCAGCAATGATTATCTGACAAAATAATACTTTTTTATTTCTGATAGCATCTAATGCAGTGTAAACAATAAACTGTTTATTATAAATACATTTTAATTCAGAAACTAGATTAATATATGTATTTACATAAAAACATTTATTCTACTTCTTTCTGGAATTCATGCTTATTTGTAAAGGGAGGAAACTTGTCCATTCTATCTTAAGACTCTAATTTTGAAAATGTAACTTCTGGTCTCAGAATTTTTCTTTGGAGTGTTATGAGAAAATTAAATATTATTTTCACCAGATACTATCCTTATTTTAATAATATGTGATCATTTGTTGTATGTGTAACTACATACCATTACTCAGGTACAATGAACTGCTTTCTTCAATGTTCAGTAAAGAATATCTAGTAGATCGATATAATTAATGATGATACTGAATCTTTGATCTGGTTTAGACCACAACAAAATTACTAGGAGATAACCCAGGAGGAAACAAAGAAAAATGTCAATATTACTGTATTATTTCAGTTGTATGTGAAATCTAAAGATGTCACAGAGAGTATATTAGTGATTTCCAGCAGTGAGAAATGGAGATAGCTAAAATAGGTGAATATGCTCAAAAGATAACAATTTCAGTAACACAATATATAAGCCCTGTATGTGTACATTATGTATAACTTGGAGTCTACAAATAATGGTACTGTAGTACACATTTAAAATTGATGACTAGATCTTAAAAATTCTAAAGACCAAAACAAAAGTGTATATGTAATTAGGATGATTATTTTTAATAAACTTATGATGACCATTTCACAAAATATACTCAAATTATTACATTGTATACTTGAAACAAACATAATAAGTCTATCTATATTAATTTTCTAAAAAATGAAGCTACATTACTGAATTACAGAGTCAAAATATCAAGCAACTGTATCTACTTATCTATTTCTGAGTGACAATGCCAGAAAATATCAGGACAGTTATTAAAACAAAGGTTCCTTTCAGTGCTTACTCTTACTATTTCTGAAAGGCATCTCTAAAATGTTAAAGGAAATATCAGGGTTTACCGTTCTGGATGCTCATTCCTTTCAATTCAGAGAGACAAAAAGCTTCCAAGTTAGACTCAATATCTTACCTTTATTTATCTTTCAAGAGATAATATCTAACCCTAATCCTAACCCTAACCTTGTAAATTAAGTTCTAAATAGCTAATATTCTTCAAAGTATAAAAATGATTTTGAATGTAAGAGGCCCTTGGTTCTACAATCTAATTAATTGTCTTATCTTCTCTACAGATTTATATTCTGTCATTTTCTTAGATTCTTTTGTTTTATTTTGTTTTGTTTTTTTTTGGGGGGGGGGCACAACCAGTGATGCTCAGGGATTACTCCTGACTATGTGCTCAGAAATCGCTCCTGGCCTTGAGGGACCATATGGTACGCCAGGGAATCGAACCGTGGTTTGTCCTAGACTAGCGCTGGCAAGGTAGACACCTTACCGCTTCACACCACCACTCCAGCCCCTCTTACATTCTCTTTTAACGTTTCACTTATCACTCAACTCTGAACCACTAAGTGTGCTTAAAGCAGTTCTTAATTGTTCTGTCTCTAACCTACACTGAAGTGGCAATTGAACAGGTATAATAGAGCATAGTATTACTCTCAATAACCTAACCTTCATTAGGTTTAATGGGTGATTATAATGGTTATAACTCAGGTAGAAAAGGAAGAGTGTCACCTTTTGCCCATCTCTTAAATTTTCCAGAAAATTATTGAGTCCATTCAAGGGGAGGGAAGTACTTTCTGAGTAGGGGATATAGTTCTAAAGAGATAGTAAAGAAGGTAGGCATTTGTCTTGCATAGAGCAGAACCAAATTCTCTTCTGGCACCACATATAGTCCTCTGAACACTGTCAGATGTCACTCCTGAACACAAGTACAAGAAGAGCTCTTGAGCACCACTGGATGTGGCCCAACCACTCATCCCCAAGAATAGAAAAAAGCAAGCAATAAAAGAGCTGATATATACCAGTTTATATGTAATGGGCTCAGATGATACTGGCAGATTTAAAACCTGACACTTGTTTACTTTATTTTTCCCCACTGTTATAAAATCCTGACATGCAGAAGACAAAGCAAGCTGAGGAGTGAACTGAGTCCCCAGAAAGCTGAGTCAATTGTTCTTGATCTAAATGTGACCTATGTGATCATGAGCATTTATCACAACAGGGAAGTGCAGTTGTGGAGTCATGAGAGACAAAAAATAAAAATAAAAAAAATAAAGCTAAAAGGAAACACCAATAGGGATGACATTAAAAATAGACTAAATGACCTGCTTGTTTCTTGGCTGGAGTCAAAACATTCAGTACTTCAATTTACTTATCACCAGGTGCTCTTTCCTTTATATGACAAGGTGAGAACATTGGGGAGAGCAAGTGACAAAAGAAAATCCCTCTAGCATTTGTGAGAAAAAATAATGACTTGGCAAAATAAACATAGGAAATGGATAAGTCGCAGTTTACATCTATGGAGACTCTTAGGCAGAGGTGGCTGGTTCTTGGCAGTTTCTACACCTTTTCCACCTCTCAGGTCACCCCCTGGAAACTAAAACCCTTCCTAATAAGTATAGTTACTATTGCATGGGCTAGGTTCACTGTCACAGGTTTGTAGACTCAAAGATGTTTGGTCTTCAAAGAGTAGGTCAAAGACCACTCTCATAATTTTTGCTTGACAAGAGGCTCATGACATTCGTCAATTGATGGGATCGAGGAAAGTATAATGTTACTACTGCACATTAGTCAGAAGTCACTTCCAAAACTGACTTCCAGAAAGTGAAGATGCTTAAAATCCTGTCCTGAATCCAACTTTTCCCTGACATAGAATAAGAATGAGTTCTTAGTTCTTGTGGCCTGAAAGATGGCACAGGGGTGAAATCTTTTGCTTTTCACGTGGCTGAGCTTGGTTCAACTCCCAGCACAACATATGGAGTCCCAAACACAACAGAAGTGATCTCTGATCACAGAGACAGGAGAAAATTCTGAGCAACATCAGGTATGGCCCAAAAGAACTAAAAAAGAGGGCTTGTGTTTTAATTGCATTTTACTTGTTCAAAGGAGTTCTCTTTTCAACTTCTTAAGTGACTATATCCATTTCTTATCCTCTCTCCTCCACAGTCTCTAGGTTAGGCAACTTTCTTGCCAGTAAAACTCTGAGTCATGGATTCAAAGTGTCTTTTCGTGAAAAATGGTATTGATCTGCCTACTGCCCCCAACTACCTAGTTAGAGAAATATGACTTTGTTCTTAATTTTTGACAATTTAAAGTCGATCATTTTATTTGGGTGCTCAAAATGTGTACCATGTAATGAAGCCAATGGATGACTACAAGGGATTTGATATGTGCTCAGTTCAAACTGAAATGTAATATGTAAAATATACCCTGGATTTTGAAGACCTAAGACAAAAATATAAAAAGTCTCACGAATGTTATTCTATTAAATTTATATTAAAAAACTTGAAACGATCACACTGATTCGAACAACAATGTATTTCCCATCAGTTTGTTTCATTTTATTCCAAGTGATTACAGAAATGTTTTAATTAGGCATTAAATCTGCTCTGCTCATATTCTCCTTCTGCTGATCATCACTCCTTTGACACATCGTGACCAGTCTCTACAGTATTTGACAAGGAACTCAGCCCAGTGAGAAAATCTGTGCATTTAACAGATCTTAAATGTAGAGTATCTTTCAAATTAAGATGACACCTCTCTTTGTTTACTTAGACACTAGGTTAAAGTTAAATAACTAAAGAACAAATTTAGTTCCTCTATCTGTGGCAGAAGTTCAAATACCGCAAGGAATTTATTATATTTATTATACCCCACCCCATTAACTCTTAGAATGAAAAATCACAATTCATTTACAACATATAAATTCCTCTTTGTGAATGCTCTTCATTCTGATTTGGCTCACTCAGATTTACACAAACCATTTTCATCTATTTTAGAAAATCAAGGTTAAAGGTTTAATGATTAAACCTTAATCCATCGAAGGGTTGTTTTTGTAATTCTTTTTGTTTTTGTTTGTTTTTTTGTTTATTTTTGGGTCACACCCAGCAATGCTCAGGGGTTACTCCTGACTCTACGCTCAGAAATTGCTCCTGGCAGGCTCGGGGGACCATATGAGATGCCGGGATTCGAACCAATGACCTTCTGCATGAAAGGAAATGCCTTACCTTCATGTTTTCTAGCTGCACCCCCCCCTCTTTTTGGCATTAAAAGGAATCATCATCAGTACAGAGGGTAATGAGAAGATATAATTAAAATTGTCTTCACAGTTCAGAATTCACTTGCTTTTGCTTGATAGAGCAGAAGGAGAAGACCATATGGTTATTGAACAAGGATAAGATATGAGTAAGGTGGCCAAGAATGGCAGAGAGAACACTGCTTCAGAGATATTGAGCTCTAGTCTTCGGCCTCTTCCCTTTTGTGTCATCTTACATGAATGTCCATCACATTTTCATCCAGAAAGCAAATAAAGACAATGTTTTCTTCTCTATTCGATCCATTAGGTGGCTTTGAGGAGCAATGGCCAATGCTAGTTAATGAGTCTTGGGACAAGGGAATACTTCTTAAGAGCAGATGGATAGTGGGAAAGTTGCACTGGTAAAGGGGAGTTTGCATTTTATGGCTAAAATCCAATTACAAACATGTTTGTAAGCTAAAATGAGAAATTATTAAAATAAAAAAGAGCAGATTGGGACTTCCAACTTTCTGTTGTCCAATTACTTCCTAATTAATTGGACACCACTTGTTCCAATCTTTTTATTGATGTTATAGAATTTTTAATTAATATTTTTACATAGGCTTTTGACAAATACCTTTTCTGAGAAGTGGACTTCACCTCCCTTTGCAGGTCTCAGTTTTAAAAAAGGCCATCTAGTACCTTGCAAAATACAAGCATGAAAAAGGAAGAATTTTCAGAGAATCTGAAACAGAAGCTAGTTTCAAACTCACTGACAAACATCATGACAGATAATCAAAGCAAGAGAAAATATTAAAGTATCGTTCCTCTATACATAACAAAAAACTGGATATCCTGATTATTTAGAGAAATATGGAATTATTTTCATTTCTTTTATATAAGTGAGGTTCAACTTGAATGAATATCCAAGCAGTGGATAATAATAGTCATTATTGTTATTATAATCATAAAAAGTTTTCATGTTAGTAATGGAATAAATTACATAATAGATGTTTTAAAATAAGTGATATTATGATATAGGTTGTTTTTTTTCATATAATTTTATAATGTTATTCCAATATTTTTCTTTATTTGTGTTGATCAGTATTATACATGGATATCTCAGACACAAAACCACCATATCTAGATATTTATCCTCTGCAGAAAGTGAAAATAGATAGTAGGTGAAACGTAATATAAGTTATATTTCTATTGAAACAAAATTAGCAGATAAATATAGAATTGTTGCCAAACCTTTTAATGAGTTTAAATAGGTTCTGAAGTCAAGAACACAAACAGTAAATAAATGTTTCCATATTTCACAAATAATTTCTAAGTTTTAGGAATAAAACCTCTGAGAAATTAAATCTTGAGCTTGCCTTTCATTAGCTCTTTCTTGGACACAAGAAGGTGGCATTTTTCCCCATTATGATCTATCTTTTTGAATAACAACTGTGTCCTTAATAAAGGCCTGGGAAACATTAGCACAGAAACCAATTCAATTCAATGAGTGTTTCCTGAATCCCGGGATAATTTCTTTGTGGAAATGAGACCAATACATCTAAAACAAAAGATGAAATTAGAATAACATGCTTAATCTAATAAAACAATTTAATTTGTAGGATTTAGAGGGCTGGCAGAGAGACCTAGGAGAATTGGTCCAAAGTCTCATTCTATGCTGAGGTAATGGAGTGAGAAGTGGATGACATTGATTCACACCTAGGAGAGGGTGCAATTCCTTGTGTGACATACAATTCACCCCTACACTTTCTCTGCTCATTATTTTTCTCAGTAGTTGTACATGAAAACAAGATCACTCAAATCTTTCCCTCTTAAAGATAAACTCACAGATGCAATCCTTTACTAAGTAAAAAGTTCTCCAAACCTCTGGAGTATTCTTTCTGCTTCTCCACATCTTTGGATTTCTGTTCCTGTTAACTTGATTGACTAAATAATTGCTGGGTTTCTGTGAGCCCTCTCATCCCTTCAATACCCAAAGACTCGCTTCAAATATCTGCTTGTGTCTGTAACTCTGAATTGTAGAGTACAACGATGTTCCTATCCCTTTACATAATGGCTGATTTCTCATTAAAAAATGTACTTTATTTTGTCTCTGGAGGAATAGAAATGAAACACATCCAAGTAACTCCCAATAATAAGTGATGGATTTATCTTCAAGTCAACCCATCTATACATTAGAGACCTATGTAGGTCGACAGTAGAACAGGTAAGCACATTTCCTGCACATGTCTCATCCAGGCTAAATCCTGCCTGCCACCACATATGATTTCCTGAGTTATAGGGGTGATCCCAAAGCACCAAACCAAGTAATAATTGCCCATATGAGATCAAGTCTAATAATGGTTGATTTGAGAACTTTCCATTTATAGACAGTTACTTTCAGAGTCTATGTGTTATTACCTTTCAACTCCAACCGACTGGCTCCCAATTTGGATGAACTCTTCATTAAACTGCCCATACTATCTTACATCTTTCTTTTCTGAAATAATTTTCTTCTTTACAAGTTCAAATTCTACATTATTTTTCTAGGTGCAAATTCTGCTTCTCTCCAAGCAAAAAGAACCTCCAAAAATGACTCAAATCCATAATTTCCATAAAAGTCTTCACAAGAGTACTCAGAATCACTAAATTTCTATCTTCTTTAATAATAAAAATAGTAAAGTCAGGGATGTGAATTCTAATTTTCTTTTATTTTAGTACAGTTTCAGTATATACATTACTTCAAAGGAATGTTGTTTATTTTGTGGGTATTTTTTGTAAAATTAATTCTGCTACTCACCATGAACCTAAAAGGCAATGAAACAGATGAAAGTGAATATGAGAGCAATTCTGTCCTTAACAAGGTAGCATTACAGTAAAACACATTGCCAACCATAAATAATTAACTTCTAAATCTTTCAAAAGCTCAAGAATTTTTCTAAATAATTTCAAATATTTTATCACCAGTATAAATCATTAAATGACTATTGTATACAATTAAATGCAAGGGATATAATATAGAAAAACTAACCAATATATTGCTTTATATATCAAAATAATGACACTGCACATCAAATATCACAAGTAGAAACAGTGAATTTAACCCTTAAAATTCAATTACACTAGAATTATTACGATTTCCTCTGACCTTCACTAAGAGGACCTTTATAGAAAATTTTGTACATGGACCTTAAAAATTTTCCCAGGACTTTATTAATTATTAAACTATTTGTGGTACAAAATTCATTACAATATGTTAAGACACACAAATATTGGATTAATGACATTGCAGTATAAATTAAGTCCATAAAATTATTAAATTAAGAAAGGAAAACTTTATTTACTGACTCAAAAAAGGTACAGTGAAATCCCCAAACTATTATATGTTCTACCTAACATTTTAATGCACATTGCTGATTAACATACAATTATTGAAAGTAGAATATTCCCCACATGCAAGAAATCAAAGCTAATTTGAAAATTTAAATGTAAGACTTTCACTTACAGTCTTAGTATTATCCCCACCTACTGTGTAACATCCATTAATTAACTTAATAGACTCTATTAACAACATACTCTGCCTCTAAAGACTCCCAGAACAAACCAAATCAAAACTAGGTAACAGATAACCATTAGTAAGAAATTTACAATCAATTAAAATAGAAAAGATTTCCATAAGAAAACACTAAAGAAGTTATATTAAGATAAGCAAAATATGGCAGCAAGAAAAGCAGCACTTTGGGAATAAGCTTAGCTTAGTGCTTTCCCTAAGAACTGGGCCTTTGAAAGTGCTACTGGAGCTAAGAGTAAGGAATATTGTAAGGATGAATTAGTATAGTCAGAATAGAAAAGGTTACATTTGAACAGTATATATCAGAAAGGATTCATAGGTATTGATGAAGTTAATATTTGCATGTGATTTTTTCATTGTACAAGTAATATGGAACCTGGCTGTGAAAAGCACTACTGGAAAAGAAACCTAGAGACAATGGAGAAGAAATGGGTGTTTTGGTGGCAGGTTTGATGCAGGAATACAGGAACATAGTAGAACAAAGCATAAGCATAAATTCTATTATAAATCCTATTTATTCAACAACAAAATTAATAAATGCTATTTATTCAACAGTCCTATTAACAACAACAAAAAGCATCCGTGGAAATAGCCCAAAGATTGGATCACATGCCCTGTGTATGAGATGCTTAGGTTCAATCCCTAGCACTACATAGGCTGCTCTCACCAGGTCAGAAATACCACCCAAGTACCACAGCATACGTTCCAGGAACAAAACTCATAAAATAATAACAATAAAATTAAAAAACTTGTTGAAAGAAAAAAAACACATAATTAAGAATTGCTTTTGAAAGGATAGCAAATGAGAAGACAATTCTGGTTGACTCAGTAGTAAGAAAAGAGCAGGAAGGCAGCGAGAAGTTAGTAAATTCTGAATTTTTAGGCCCCAATTTGGTATGATGCTGAGTGGATGATGATGACTAGGTGAAAGAAAAAGAGCAGGAACAAAAGCACTGGAGAAACAGGCTGGGATGTCACATGGAGATGTGCTGTCATGATGGGCATGAAGAAAGTGCTGTCAAATCTTACAGTTTCCTGAATGCCTGAGTAAAATGTCTGTCAATTTTAGGGAGATTCTCTTAGTGATGACTAATGGGCAGACAGGACCCCGGGAAAGAAGATCAGTAGGTCACTACTGCTACCAAAACAGTTGTTCCTGCTACTTCTGGAACAACAGAAAATGCACTGTTCCAGCTACTTCTGGAACAACAGCAAATGCACTGTTGGAGCAATAGACAGAAGATAAATCTAAATACTGAATAAGAGCAGGATTTTATGAGAGATAAACGACAGAAATGCAAACTTAAGGAATGTTGTTATGCACTATCAAAACAAAACAAAACAAAGGGAGACTGACTTCTGACAAACCAACATAAGACCTGGTTATACCATGAGTACTGCTGGGTATGGTTCCCCCAAAAGGATCTGATCACAATTTGTTTTTTGTTTGTTTTGGTGTATGTGGGGGAACTCAGGATTTAGTCATAGCTCTGAACTAAGGGATCAATCCAGGCAAGTTCTGGAAACTATAAGGTGTGCCAGGGATTGAACCCAGGCCAACTGTGTGCAAGGCAAACATCCTACCTGCTATGCTATCCATCCAGCCCAAGATTAGTTTTTTTAAATGGGAAAATGAACATTTTTCATTGACAATAGTGAAAAGTCATACACTGTTGTCTCTAAGAATCTACAGGTTTTTTTTTCGTTCTCTCTGTGTTATTCACAACCCCTCTTCCCAATTTTATAGTCCTATAATATTCGGGGAGACAGGGTAGCCATAGGAATCCAAAAGTGTATAAATGCTGTGGATTGTAGCTGCCTCCGCTGGACTGTAATTGTAAGTCTCCAAGTTAGAAACCCCAGGAGCTATTTATATGTGGAAGAAGATTTCAGCTAACTATGCAATTGCCTCCAGGCTACAGTCTCAACAGTAGCTATGTTTACTTCCCAACATTGAATGGGAAACATCATCTTGCAAAAGCTAATTTCTAAAAACCCACCCACAATAGCCTAATTTTAGAATGTATGAAAGCTAATAATTTTACAATTCTACCCTGCAGCTTCTTGTGTATGTTGCTCAACCCAAGTCTAAATATACCATAAGGGGAATTTTTAAATATTACTGTCTGTTTATTTACCTATTATTGTATTTATTTCCAAAGCAAAAGAGCATGGCAGCTTATTGTTTCCCATCGAGGTCTGTCCTCTCGACTGATGACAGCTTTGCCATGATAAGATAGACTTGATGAGAAACTCAGATGAAGAGAAATGAGACTTCCCAGTTAAACATTCACATAAAAAGCATCAACTCCAATAACCCTACACTAGAAGAGTAGAGGCTGCTGCAGACTCCTCCTGACAACTCCTCTCTTCTTAAAGATGATTAAAACCAGAAAGACACTTTGTCAAGTGTAAATCTTACATGAAGGAAAGAATCATCTCACCTGATTCTCTGAGAGGGCAGATGTTTGGTGATACAGAACTTCAAAGAAGAGATCATTTTAAACACTGCACCCTCCCCCTTTAAAAAGTAACCATAATGCTTTCTTGGAGATTAAGCATCTTTTAACAAACAATGAAATGATCTTTTAGATAGAAGCACAGACTTCTTGCTGTGAGTGAGAGCACAGAGGGGTATGGCATTTGCCTTGCACATGGCCAATCCAGGTTCAATTCCTGGTATCCTATAAGGTCCCCTAAACTTGCCAGGAGTAATTTCTGAATGCAGAGCCAGGAGTTACCTCTGAGTGCCACCGGTGTGCCCAGTTCCCTGAAAAGAAGCAACATCAATAGTAAAAAAAAAAAAAAAAAACTAATAATCTAGCTTGAAATAAAAGGGATATTGCACTGGTGAAGGGAGGTGTTCTTTACATGACTGAAACCTAATCACAATCATATTTGTAATCAAGTTGTTTAAATAAAGAGAAAAAAAAGTTTAAAAAAATCTAAAAGGGGGCCGGGAAGGTGGCGCTAGAGGTAAGGTGTCTACCTTGCAAGCGCTAGTGTAGGACGGACCGCGGTTCGATCCCCCGGCGTCCCATATGGTCCCCCCAAGCCAGGGGCAATTTCTGAGCGCATAGCCAGGAGTAACCCCTGAGCGTCAAACGGGTGTGGCCCAAAAACCAAAAAAAAAAAAAAATCTAAAAGCACCATAAATAAACTGCAATTTTTAAAAATTTCACATAATAAATATATTCTCTGATCAAAAAAAAGGGGGGGATATCTGTTTGGATTGATGTAAATCTCGTCTTTGAAAAGTTACTTCTGTGATCTACCTAATGCAGAAACTCCTGCCTTATTTTTCTGTAAGATTTGGCTTTGAGTCAAGGACTTAATTTCTAAGTAATGATCAAGTTTTAAATATGACTGATCTATGAGATTACAAGTACATTAATAAATCAATATTCTGGTGTCTATTCACTCTAGAATAGATCCTCTGGTGAAACCTCTATACCTTTGAAGCCCTCTGCAGGACAGTTAACCATTCACCAAATAAAATATTAAAGGTAGGAGGGGATTGCCTACTACTTCAAACCATCTCTTAGAGTAACGTTTCCGTATTTTCTGTGTGTTCTCCACTTTGTAACTGAAAACCGATTTTCTCAGTTTCTACGTTCAATATGCCTTTGTGTCTCCAGTTCCTTATCTCTTCAGTAGATTTTTTTTCTTTGTAATGTTATTCTATTTTAGGCATCATGGTTCACAATACTTTTCATGAAGATTCTCTTGCATAAATCTTTCCAGCACCACTTCACTCCACCATTGTCTCATAGCTTCCCCAGGCCCCCACCTAGCACTTGCTAACTTCCTACTGAAGACCAGTTCTTCCTTATATCAATATTATCTGCCACACATTGATGTCCATCACATTGCTGCTTTAAAATGCCATGCATGATGTTCAAATAAAGCAATTAAAAAAAAAAGCCATGCCTGATTCTATGCATTTGACTGACTTACCCCTTATTAATGTTCCAATTTAAAGGCAGCCTTCTCCTAGAGGCCTCCAAATTCCTCCAAGCGCTTATATTTTTATATCTGTGCTCCTTAAACATGTATACAAACTCATACTGCCTTAAGCACTTTTCAGTGTATTATCTGATTTTTACCATCTTTGCAAGAGTGGAGTTTTCGGTCCTGAAGGCCAAGGATCAATATTGTCCCTCTATTGTGCCTATGTATGCTTTCAGGAAAGGCTTATTGAAAAGATCAGTTTGTAAATATAACATTTTAAATAGGTAATTTTAAATAGGTATTTTAAATAGGTAAAACTTACATTTTTAAATTTTTTCTACTCAGAGAACTACTTAACTTCTGTACAAAAGCATCAGTCTCAATTTTCCCAAATTAATAATAGGTTCATGGCAACTGTTACCTTTTATTGAACAGCATATTTTACTAGACATGATTTCAATACAGAGTTATACATTTTTTCCAAGCTTCAGAAAAATGCATCAGCTTGATTAACAGGAAATGCTTTTCAATAATATATCCAATAGAGTTTCATCTATACACAAAATCAGGTTCTGAGGGAAATAAGTAGTCAAGCAATGCAAACGATCCTTTTCTCCATACACAATTCTGCTCTCCTATTACTAAACTTTCTTAAAGGGAACCCACCTGGGACTGTTCCATCAGGCAAGCATACAGGACAATGGCAAAATGCCCAGTAAATGCAGAAATTGAATCTTGCAATATTAAGCTTGTGTGAAGCTTCCATGGTAGAAGGTGATGTATGATTACTGTCACTCGTGTTTGATTGATTATTGATTATAATCATCTGCTCTCTCCCATGATGGAGCTGGCTATAACTCGTCCATGCAGTGACTGATAATGCCATGTCCCGTTTTTACAAAGGCACTGTATGCATATTGCTGCTAGAGATAAATTGCTCATTGACAGTGGGGGATGGAGTAAAGTGGCAAAGGAGCAACTGAAGTTTATTAGTTACTTAATGATATATTGTGCTCAATATTGTATTCCAGCTCTACATAATTAGTTTGGACAAAACGGACAATAGGGTGGGGTGCCAGCATGTCAGGTAGTCTGCTCTTTGGTCCTTTAGCACGAAGTAAAATAAATGATTCTTTGGATGCAATTTCAAATTAAAGTCCAACTGTCTCAAAATAATAAGTCATGATTACGTGAAGATCACTACTGAGGTAACTTAAGTTTAAAATATGTAACCAGATCATATTAATTAGGGAACTAGATGAAATTGTAATCTCAATATGAAATGTAATATTAAGCCATTGCTTCTGCTCACTGTGGAACCTTGCCTAAGTTAATTGGCTTTTCTGAATCCCAGTATATACCACTCAATCAATGATATGAGGCTCTCTACAAATATTTGTGCACTGAATGAATGAATCTTAATTTATTTATCTGTAAGATGATTTAGAAAGTAAGGTAGGTCTGGCAAACTGAAATTCCTCATAAGGTCAAGCAGGTTAAGTAAGTGAATTAATCCAATGTGCAGGGGTCTGTAATGAATGGTAGGTTCTGAATTTTTATTTTCAAATATGTCTTAGTCAAATTAAAAAGTATTTATGATACATTATTTTTCAATTATGTGAATATCCAATTTCTTTTGTGACTTGGATTATAGTATTACTTTGAAAACTTGTGTGAGACATAAAACATGAAGCATGGTTCTTGCTATATTTTTTAAATTGAAGTATTTTAATTGGCTTTTATTTATTATTTGTTTGGGGCTAATACTGGTGGTGGTCAGGGTTTACTCCTGCTTCTTTACTCAGTGATGACTCCTTCTGGGACTCTAGAAACCATATGGAATGCTGGAAATCAAACCCAAGTGGGCCACATTAAAGGCAAGTACTCTACCTGCTTACTATTGCTCTGGCTCTTAAGCTTTATTTCAAATTATATTCTAAAACATAAAATTTGAAAGTATTTTATATAGACTTCCACTATTTCATGAATGAATAAACATATGGTTTTATTTATAAAAATAAAGCATCATATGTCAATATAAAAGAATGTAATACTGATAAAGGTTAAAATATAAATAACCTTTTAAAATAGTGTTAATAAAATAAACTGGCCACATGGGACTATAATTATAGTTACTGTCTCAAAATAGCTGAAAAAAAAAGCTAGCTCCAAATGCTGGTGATAATGTAGAATCACTGGATATATACTTTTCTGATGGAAATGTAAAATAGGATAGTAAATCTGAGATCTAGTTTGGCAATTTCTTGCTAGACTTATTTCAAGTAAGATGCATATACCATATGACCCAGAAATCACACTTATTAACTCGGGAATGGATTCATAGTCATTTTAAAAATACTCAAAAATTAGTCTTTTCAGAATAGATATATTAGCCTACTCATAATAGTTGTTTGAAACAGTTCTTATTTCCATCAATAGTTTTTAAAAAGGTAAATAAACCTAATATCACACAATAATAAAGGAGATAAACTATTAGCATATGCAGCACTTTGAATGATCACTAGGTAATTTACACAAAGTAGAAAATGTCAACCCTAAAAGATTAAATATTGTTTGACTCCATTTTTATAACAGTTAAAGTTTTATTTAAATGGAGAGCAAATCACAAAATTTTAGAGTTGGTGAAGGTGGTAGCATACACAAAATCCCTGTTATAGGAAAACATCTGGATCTTTGGTTTGGAGCTTAATTCTGGCCCTGAATCAGGGATCACTCCCCTGAAGTTCAGAGGACTGGGGGTTGAACTGGGGTTAGCCCTGTGTAATACAAGCTCCTTAAGTAATGTACTATCTTTCAGATCCTACTTTGAACTTTTATTTCAGTGGTAAGCAGACAATCTTAAACCTTTCATGAATATATGCAGGACTAAGTCTCAAGTACTTGCACACAAATAAATGATTATAAGTAAAACAGGAAAAAAATCTCAATTGCAGTAATTGGTGATTGTCAGCAATAGTATCTACTGCACTACCATTGCAAGATGCTGCCACTGGGGAAAAGTGGGTTACAGCTATGCCTATTCTCTAAATGATCTCTTAAAGTGAATGGCAAGGGAAATAAGGTATCTATTACTTTTCAAGGCATAGCAACTATGCTCTACCAGTGATCCTCAAACTATGGCCCTCGGGCCACATATTGTATTTGTATCTGTTTTGTTTCTTCATTGCAAAATAAGATATATGCAGTGTGCATAAGAATTTATTCATAAGTTTTGTTTTTACTATAGTCAGACCCTCCAATGGTCTAAAGGACAGTGAACTGGCTCCCAATTTAAAAAGTTTGAGGACCAGGAAATGCCCTGAAAAGGAAACCTTACACAGACATAAAATAGAAAAAGTAGGAATGGAACAGGCAGAGAGAAGGCTGGGAATTGGTGAGATTGCTAACCTGCATAGCATTTCTTTTGGAGATGATGGAAATGGTGATTAGAAACTCAAAATGGCCACACATCTTTGAAAATACATTAAAAAACACTATAATACTTTAGAAGGGTGAATTTTGTTATGTAAATTGCTTCTCCTGTACTTTGACAGTTCCCTTCTGTGTGTACAAAGGTGATCTTATTGAATGAGCAAAAGGATAGGACAGCATTCACAGACAACTACTGTCTCTCACCTACCATCTTTTGGACAGTAAAGGTCTTTCCTAAAGCTTAATTGAATTAGTCACTTGAACAAAAGGCTTCCATGCTCATACCCTTCATATTTCAGAGCTTTTTATCTTCTCCACTGAGCAATACATGATCAGAAAATTCAATTCTACCCAGAATTTTTCCTTCCATGCCAATTGCCCTATAAGAATGAACATTAAAACCCAAATTAATGTTAATATTATTCTGTTTTCACATTCATCATACAGAACCATTTATAACAGTGGGTCAAATTCTAGAAGTTACCATGGTGAAACATTAAATATTACCCACCACTTAGGAAAAAAGCATCAGATAATCCACCTTGCACTACCAAGCTACACACACACACACACACACACACACACACACACACACACACACACAATTTAGGAAAAAAATGTTAAAAATGCTCAAGATAATGAATGATTTTATATTAATTTTTTACTAATCATGATGTGCAATACATACACCCTGAATGATTTGTTCTTAACTTTTTTCTTCTTTTTTCTTCTTTCATCCTTCCTTCCTTCCTTCCTTCCTTCCTTCCTTCCTTCCTTCCTTCCTTCCTTCCTTCCTTCCTTCCTTCCTTCCTTCCTTTCTTCCTTTCTTCTTTTCTTTTTTTTTTGGCCACATCCAGTTACTCCTGGCTCTGTGCTCAGAAATTGTTCTTAGCAGGCTCTGGGATCTATAAGAGTTTACCACGGATCAGACCCTAGTCAACCACATGAAAGGCAAATGCCCTACGGGCTCTGCTATTACTCCAGCTCTACTTTTTTTTAAAAAATCTTAGGTGAAAGCACTAGTATTTTTTCTAGACTTTGAGAAACTAGAGATCATTTTTAATTTAGACTAAGTGCTCCAAACATATCTCCAAAGATATGCATAAGCACAACAGTCTCTAGTATATTTTATAAGGTAGAAATGGTTCTAAAACTAATCATGTCACTGTTCAGAAAAATCACAGTAAAATTTCTTATCATTTTCTTTGTGCAGGAGAAAGAGGAGGTGTCTATGAAAATGTGATTTGCTCATCCAAATTAAAGAGTTACATAAGACAGTGGGTTGATTGGGGGGATTAACATTTTTTTCAGACTAAGAATAAATCAAGGATCATGCTGGATTATTCCAGAACACTTTAAGAAATATTAATGAAGACATTCAGACTTAGAGAAAGCAATGACAATCGGTGACAATGAAGCAGAAGAAACTTCAAAAGGGAGCATGAGAGTAGGAGTTATGGGAGGTGGCTCGAATACACAAATATAGCAATATTATTGAGTAATTTTTATAAGACACAAAACAAGTGAACATATAAACTCTGATTGCTTTGAGACATTTTCAGTACTACTATTACCTGGATAGAAATGTTTAAGAGGAAACAGCAGTGACAATGATTATAGGAGGTTAATAATTATAATATTAATAATATGAATATTATTTTGTATTTCAATTTGGAAAGGCTACTACATGTTATGTTATTATTTCAATGAACTATTATAGTGGATTGTAGTTATACTCAAAGTTTTTATTTATTGGTTGCTTTTAGTAGATTTTTCTCATTATTATAAGAATTTGCAGACATTTTTCATTCTATTGAAAAAGAGAATTAGCCTAACATTTTTCCTAGAAGGTACATAAGTTAAGGAGTAGAAATATTTTTTATCATTTGATCATAATACAAGATATTTGAATCTCAACAATGACTTTTGTTGGTTAAAAAGTTATCTAGAAGCAGATACCTCTTCTAGAAAATATTGTATACAACAAGAAGTGATTCGTATATTTGCTGTCATGGACATAAGCATAACAGGTGAATGACGCCTACAGAGGAAAAAGTGATACCAACAAACTTTTAAGAAGCCTAAAGAGGTTGAGGAAACAGTAAAATGGTACTATGACACGCTGTGTGAAATAGCACAGATAATAGGGATTATCCTCTCTTAGACTGAGATCACCAGATCCAATTCTTATCAATGTATATTTAAAATGTTTCTGTTCTTTTTTTTTTTTTTTTTTTTTTTTTGGTTTTTGGGCCACACCCGGTAATGCTCAGGGGTTACTCCTGGCTATGCGCTCAGAAGTTGCTCCTGGCTTGGGGGACCATATGGGACACCGGGGGATCGAACCGTGGTCCGTCCAAGGCTAGCGCAGGGAAGGCAGGCACCTTACCTTTAGCGCCACCGCCCGGCCCCAATGTTTCTGTTCTTAATAAAATTTTAAGAAAACATATTTTTCTCTGTTGAAAACCAGTTACACAGAGGATCAGCAGAACATTGTTGCACTGCAATTTATCTGTCAAATGAGAAAATCCATTGCAGAGCATTTGAATGCCCTCATTATCTTGTGTGCACAATAGCCTAGGGTGGACATGGTTCCCCGAAACCAACTTCACAACACTTGATTGATAACTATAAGACCTGTAATTCAAAGCTAGAAATCTATATGCTGAGTTATAGTTTAAAACTGGTAAAAGTTCTGTAAGTAGAATATTGGTGACTAAACCTAATATTTCTTCTGTCTCAGAAGATTTGTGAAGTCATGCAAAGGTTTAGTGGTCAACAGCGTAAATGTAGTGTAAACTTCAGGAGGTGCTAAAATATTATGAATAAGCAAAAACCATAAGTAAACTAAATATCAAGGGAAATTTTCATTATAGTATGAACAGGAGAGCACATGCACAGAGTTGTGGTATTTTTTTTTCCACTGAGCCTACAACAGGGATAAATGAACTCTTGCTCTTGAGGACCAACTGGATAACACTGTAGCTAAGGCTGCTTTATCTTGAGAAGCTGTAGGACATAAATCTGATTTCTAGATTCTGAACCAGGCTCTCCTTTTTTTGAACCTGCTTCAATATACTAAATGTGTGTGCCCAGTGCATTTGGATCTGTGTGTTATAAGCCTGTCCACATTGTGGATTTAGAAGATGGGACTGTTGGGAGGAGCTCAGACCATCAGAGTAACACTGAGGATGATTAGTGAATCACAGAAAAGGATAGATGACTTGATTAGAAAGACACAAAAGTTCCTTTTCTCTTTCCACTCACTAAGTGAGAAAATAATGAGAAGTCCACCAACTACAACCTAGAAAACAGCGATCTCCAGGAACAGATCAGTGTCTTGATAACCTGACTTCACATTTCAGGTTTCTACAACTGTGAAAAACACTGTTCTGTTGTTTAATGTCAACCTACCTATGGCAATTTATTATAACAACCTGATTAGTTGGATACCAATGAAACTGTTCTAGTCTTTGAATCCTGGTGGAATAGATATTTCTAGATACTTTTATAAAACCAAAATACTGAATTTCTGAATCTTTTCTTTTTGTAGTAATCTTAATTTTAAAAATTTCATTTTAAAAAAAAATCTCAGTTTTTAAGTCAACAAAGTAAGTCAGCATCATGGCAACAAATACAGTCAAGTGTATTTGTGTAAATACAAGTACACTGTATTTAAAATTTGAATTTTAATAATGTATTCAGTTTAATTTTTAAGAAGTGTGCTATCCCTTCAATGTGCAACATTTTTAAAGTGTTTATGAGAAAAAGAAAAAATACAAGTTTTTTGTTATTTTTTGCTTTTTGCTCATACAAGAGGGCACACTAACTCATGTTCAGTTCATTACCTTAGCACTCTGATTTATAAACTACTTGAATCATCTATGTACTATAAGTCTGCAAAAAGATTCTACATCTTTAACTGTATAAAGGATAGAACGGTTTTTTTGGAGCTTAGAAATTCAGCAGGAATTTTTTTTTTTTTGCTTGGCAAAAAAAGACAAGGAAGATAACGTTTCATAGTTGTATTAAGAATCTTCTTCATCTACATTTGCAGTCACAAAAATCATTCTGCTGAAATCAGGCAAAGCTCTTGAGAACCAGACAAGTTTCCCTTTCTCCCCAGAATTAGTAAAGCCTGGAAGCTCTTGACCTACTGCACTTCTGCATGTGAATCAGGGACAGTAATTTCATTTTCTTGAAAATATTCTTACCAGTCAAAGAAATAGCAAAATTAATCTCAAGAGACCTTAAATTGTAACTGAAATTGAATGGGTATGCCTTTATTGAAAGTTAAATACTGATGGTTTATTGGAATTTATGCAGACTGAGTTGAGTTGGTCAGCTCCTTCCAAAACGTACATGTTAATGGGCTAAATTACTACATATGTAAACATTAATAAGCTCATTTAGCAACCACTGAACTTTGTCTCTTTCTTACACATTTGCTTTAATCCTTTCACTGAAGATAAACAATTGAGGAAAATATACATCATTTAAGTGCAATTAAGCTTAATAATTACCCAAACTTGTCATCCATAAATCATGACCAATAAAACATTTTCAACCATTAGTTTATGGGAAGAATTATTTGCCATGCATTCGTTAAAAGAGAAGAAGCACTATTTTATGTATCTGTATATAAAATATCTTTGTTTAAAAGAAAGATCTTGTTTATTTATGTTTCATCACATTCTCCAGTGTACTCAATATAGTATGTGTCTAGCAGTTATGGTAGAGTCAAAAACAATGAGAACAAATCATGCAAAATCTAGGAATCTGCTGGTAAGATTTGTGTCATTTCAATTATTGGTTTTCATCATCATAGTGTAAGAAAAATTAATTCTTCTATGATTAGCAATGTGAATATGGAATCCCATAAGATCCCTAGATTACACACCTATGAAAATGATGCTAGCCACATTCAGCAAAGATATAACACAGTGTTTAACACCTAGAAGGAATTTTGCTTATCACCTAAGAACACATTGATGTGTAATTTCATATATGTAAATGTGACCAACCACAAAGATAGTTTCCCCATGATTTCTGGGGACATGCATAATCTAGTATGAGGGAAAAGGGACCCATTAGATTAGAACACAGAAGGCATTTTACTTTATTTCAATTTCCTTTTAAGCTGCAATGTTCAGTCTATGAGATGAACTGCATCTAAGTGCATGTATGCACATATTTGAGTGCATTCAGTGGCACAGCTGATTCTATTGGCTCTTCTTGGAAATGTAATAAAAACCTATGTTCTTAAGTGATTATTCAAGATAATGTGTGTCTGTAATTTTAATATTAGTTTATGATTGTACTCCAAGAAGACCACTGAAGGCATGATTTCACTAAATGATTTGAATTGTCTTAGAAATAAAAGGAATGATAAATTTACAGATGTGTTATAGGAGATCTACACTTAGTGACTAGAGATAGACTAGTCTGATGTCAACTTTAGGCTTTCTGAATGGCCAGCGTTCATTTCACAGGGCCTACGGAGCCTCCTAGATCTTAAACTGTTCTGAGCTGCAGTTTAGCAATAACCTACTCACCTGTGTTGCCAGATGTTCCATATACCTATGCTATTGCCAATTCTGGTGGAAACAATGGCCTGCTAAATTCATCAGGCTTAATTTTCCCCACTTTAAATGCATCAGTCATATAGATATACTATATCAGGGGTGGCGAACAAGTTCGACACAAAGAGCCAACATTTTAAACTGTGAGAGTCAGAGGGCCACACCACGCAGTGACCTGCCAAAACAGACAAACACTCACACAAAAGCATCTAATTTTAACAATAATATATTAAACACATATTGCATTCTGCCATTTTGAGTGAGGGTAAAAAAAACCTGTTCGCCACCACTGTACTATATCATTCCCTTGACACATCTCTCTCAAGGATCTGTTTTCTTTTCTGCAATATTTACTTTCCCATCTCTTGCTCCACTGGGGCCAGTAGAAATCACTTCTTGTCAAATAAGTTTTCCTAAAACAGCAAACAATTTGGAGCATCACCTTCTACTTCTCTGCATAGCCCACATTTGGCCTTTCACCAAGAACACCACTTTCCTTTGAAATCTTTAAGAAGTAGTTAAATGTACCGATTACATTTATTTTCACATAAACAAAATAAAAGCTACAAGTTTGTTCACTATGACATTATAATTAGGTTAATAAAGAATTGTTGCTTTCATTGATCAGATATAACCGAGGCTCATGGAGATAGAACAACTCAATAGCAGCAAGTGGCAAAATTAGTCTACTTTATTTTCCATCCTTTCACACTAATGTGGAAGCATAATGGATATAATCAAAGATCGTGAACTCCCTTTAGTCACACGTTCTGCCAAGAAAGGGATGATGCTGGCATATAATTCAGATCTAAGAACTTTATATCCTGGGACTGTACAGACAGTATAACAAGTAGAGCATTTGTTTTCCATGATGTCAACAGGGGTTCAATGCCTGGCACTCTGAACCCCACCAGGAAATCTCTCTGTGTGCAGAGCCATGAATCAGCTCTGAGCATCCCAGGATATGGCCAGAAAAATAAAAAAAAAAAACACTTTATTTCCTTCAAACATAATCAGTATACAATTATTAATGCGGTTGATGATATTTCTCTACACACTGATGACAGTGACAAGTAACGGTGGTTGTCATGTAAATACAAACTTATCTCTCTTCTCTATACATATTTACAATATATTTTAAAATCTAGGCATGCACTTGAGAAAGATTACATGTAATCATATGGGACAGAAGGTTATTCAAGGTGTTGACATATTTAAAGATTGAGTTTTCTTCAGTTGTGAAAATAATCATACACCAACTTAATTGTTTTATTTATTTTATTTTTACATGAGTGCTTCTCCAAATTAAGACCTACTGAAAAATGTTTGTTTAAATGAAAGACCACTTCTGATATAAGAAGTAATGTTAATAAGCATTCATTCATTACCAGGACCTTTTTTCACAAAGTTACACATTGCTGCCTTAACTTTTAAGAGTATATAGAAGAAAAAAAGAATATGTTGTATAAAATTTTTACAATAAACTAGTTCAAGTTATAATACTTATAATTATGACTCAAATATTTAACCTATAATTATGTAGCTGTGAGAAAGTTGGTATAAAAATGCCTTGATTTTGCATTGAATGACAAGACATTGACATGAGACAATCAATAGGACTGTAAAAAATTATGAATTGAGAAGAACAGAAAGTAAGTATCTTGCTCATTTCAGATTCATTTTTTATTACTTGGGAAAAGTCACCTAAGATCTGCAATATTGGCTCCCTTTTTGAGGGGTTCAAGTGACAAAGTACTATCTAAATGATAATTAAAATTCCTTGATGTTATTAGTAACATTTAAAATATATAATTGTAAATTATTGATTCCTTGCCAAAAATCTGTCACTGGTGTATAAATTAACATGAACATATGTTAATGCATAATTCACCATTTGCAACAGAGCTTTGTTGAAAGTTGATGAAAATTCATGAAATCAACCTTTTTAGATTAAGTTGCTCAATAAACAAGTAACCAGAGGCATTCACAGCTTAGAGCTTTAGAAATTAGCTCTGATACATTTTATGGGCCATGTTCAAGATGTTTATATCTATATTTTTTATTTTAAATCATGTCTAAATTTATTTGCTAAACTGGGAGAAATTATGAGATTGTTGTTTCTAGTGTGTCCCAATGTGTCCCAATGTGTGACACGAGCTTCCTTTATCTTCCTAGCCAAAATATCTTCTATGAGCCATCTCATGGAATGTGATACATCTTGGCCCATTCCCAGCATGCATGATACCATGGTAGCAACATTTTCTTCCAAGTATATCAGATATTTACTATGGATTATAAAGTTGAGATGTACCATGTAGAGAAACAGGCAAATTCACTTGAGGTCATTAAAAATCAAAAGCACGCTGATGCTATTTATTCCTAGTGTTTTGTTTTTTATTACTTTCACTTCAGAGTTGCTGTCCCATGTTTTATACAACAGTAATTAAATAAGAACTATAAATGTATGATACATAACAACAGCAATGATTATTCTATAGTATAGACTCATTACCAACTGTGCTATAAAAGAAAGTTGGTGATTATATTTAACAAGTGATTACTATGGAACAAAACCTTATATTAGTATCAAATATAAGAACTTATTTTGTCCTTAAAGCAAACATCTGAGGTAGGTGGTATATAACCATTTCCTTTTGCATATTAGGAAACTGAGGCACAACTAGGTCAAATAACCTGCACTTATGACAGTGTAATTGCCAATTCTCCAAGTAGAAATAATACAAAACAATAGCAATAACAAAATCCACACCTAACTTTATCTTATTCAGCTTTATCTTATTCAAATTATCTTATTTAAATTATATCAAATTACATATTATTAAATTTAACTTTATATTCTTCAAGTTAAAGGAGAAAATAATGTTCTAATGATATTGAACTGTGATATAAAGGATCATTGATCAAAATTTACCTCTAGGAGATCAATCTTCTGATAAACAAATTCCTCTTTGAATATATATAATGACTATATGTCAATTCAGAAAATAGTCATTTAAACTTGTATGTGATTTGTTTTTTTGCAGTTAGACTCTTGGAAATTCTGAAAGATTAGTGAACTAAACTATAAAGTAGAAATCAAAATACAATTCTGGTTGTTTTATCACAATTAGAAAGTAAAGAAGATAATCAACTAAGTTTTCCATAAATGACAAATAATTGCTAAATCCTATTTTCCAAATTTTTCAACATAATAATATATTTCCTATTAAAGTGTATTTATTGCTTATGAAAGTTTAACTGAGCACTTTGATTTTTATTTGGTTTGGGGCTTGACCACTATTTAAAAATGGTATAATTTTGGGTAATGCAGAGAGACACTACCACTGAGAAGTTTATGTCCAAGAGAGAGGAAGAGAGAGAGAGACAGAGACAGAGAGACGGAGAGAATATATAAATTGACTATACTGTCTTATGTCAGGTATGTTTAGCATTGCCAGGGAATCTTGACATATGCAAAATAATGATGAAAATTTCTGAATAAAATAAAAGTGTTAAAAAATTGTGGGATTATGAACATGTGGATATGAAACTGAAAATATGTAATTACTCCTGAGTAACTAATGCAATTCAATGAATGAATTTTGCATTTTGCCATATGATTGATTAGTCATTTCATTAATGTCTGTTTCCCAACTAAATAAATCACCAGATTCTTAAAATCTGGGTATATCTAACCTAGTCTTTAAAAATTAAGATTGAAGAAAATACCTACTGAATAAGTTTCCAGACCAACTCGTTGTTATTGTTTCAGGCCTGATTGATTTTTCCTAACTTATTCATATATTCATTACTTCCTTCAACAAATATTTATTGAATGTCACTCTGTAACTTGCTTTGCTTAGAGAAGCAGTATTAGGATGAAGGATTGAGGTTCATATACAAACCAATCTGATATTTATGTACACTTTAGTCAACATAAAAATTATTTATTAATAAACAATCCCAGGGGCAGGTCCTTGGCATTTTTATCTTTAGTTTTAATACAATGATGTGCTTAAATAGTATAACTTAGAATACTGTACGTCTTTCCCAAAAGAACATACGGATTTATAAATAACAGATTGAGCTTATTTCATTAATTTCTACTTGCCACGAAGATTTACTTAAAATTCAAAAAAATACTTTGGGGTGAGATTCCTCAAGCAGTATCCAGGGAACCCTGCCTAGTGGTGCTGAGAAAAATAGGGAAACAACCACAGAGTTATAAGGTGACATGCATTACTAGGGATTAAAATGGGGTCACTGACCATGCAAGGCACATTGCACTATCTCTACACCACCAAAGAAACGTTCTTTAAAGTCATTTTTCCACTTTAAAACCAAAGGATCTTGGGGCAGGAGTGGTGGCGCAAGTGGTAGAGCATTTGCCTTGTACACGGCTAACCTAGGATGGACCTTGGTTTGATCTCGCAGCGTCCTATATGGTCCCCCAAGTCAGGAGTGATTTCTGAGGGCACAGTCAGGAGTAACCCCTTAGCGTCACCAGGTGTGGCTCAAAAATAAAATAAAAAAATGAAAAAAAAAAAAAACCTCCAAAAGCAAAGGACACATTTTACTCATGTAAAATAAATAAAACAAGTAAGGGGGCCAGAGCAATAGTAGAGCAGTAGGGGCTTTTGTCTTGCACAGAGTCGACCTGGATGAACCTGGGTTTGATTTCTGGCTCCCATATGGTCCCCTGAGCCTGCCAGATGAGATTTCTGAGTGAAGAGCCAGGAGTAGTAACTGCAGGGTGTGGTCCAAAAACCAATTAGTAAAAATCAAACAAATAAAAAATAAAAAAAATAAAAAAACAATTGTTTAGCAAAACTAAGATTTCAAAAGTAATTTTGTATTGAAATATACTATTATTAAAACATAAAAAAATACATTTTATACAAATAGCCCCCTTCATTTTGCATAATTGACAGAACTTAAAATGCACTTGTAAGAAAAACAAAACTATTGTCCAAAAACTTTATAGGTCAAAAAGCTTGCTCTTCGATTTTAACCACAACATCACAATTGTCATGACTAAAAATAATAAGATATACAACAAAATAAAACCTATTTGTGGAGAAGCATTTTCTGCAGTGCTTTATGCTGAAAAGATATTGATTAGCTGACCCTAAAAATTGCCAAAAATGTAAAAAAAAAAAAAAAGAAATAAAATGTTGCTTATATTCTAAGAAGGACTTACTAGTGAGGCAAGTTGCTTTGAATCAAAGTTATCAGAAAAGCAAAACCATACATACACATGAATTATACTATTTGACAATAATAAGAGATATGAGGGTATTATAAACAAGGCATACCCACAGATTTCTTTCTCCTCTTTTTCTCAGACACTACAGCCCATCACACTACATTGACATTTCCTCATCTTAAAGCAATTTCACTTCAAGTGTCAGGCAACCCCCAATCAAAATGGCAATTAGCCAAATGCCAGCCCTTTTATTTCCTCCATCCTCAGTTCAATATTACTTAATGGCAGGCCTGTTAACTAAGGTGGGGCTCACCAGGATTTTGCATTGAAACCTGTAAAGAATCTGAAAGGGTTTCTCAAAGATTCACTCCAAATAGGAAAAGAGAACCAAATACATATTATTCTCTTTTTAGAACTGTGTTTGCTCTCATTCCCTCCCAAGGAACCACCCATTGCCTTACTCAGTCTCATTGCAATTTACGTGAATATCCTAAAAAGTCAACTTGTTGGAGATAATTAATCCACAGCCCATATATTTTCAAAAGCACTATTTTTATTCTCTTTACCAGCAGACTCCCCTAGCAGCATCTTCTCCCCTAAACCCTTATCCCTCCAATCAGAAAATTAAAAAATAATAACCATATAAGTTTTAAAAGATCCTAATTTACTATAATTCATATGTAGTAAAAGTTTGAGGCAGGCTAGTTCTGCTTAAAAGAAAAGTCCAGACACAGAAAGAGTAGCCTTTGAAGTCTGAGAGTGCCTCCGAGTGTTCACCTGCTAATACAGGGTCGTTTCACAATTCGGCAAATGGATTCTTACATTTTCCCACCAACGCGCATTTTTCAAAGGCAAGTGGAGCTAATAAATAGGAAAGTTGTCATTCAGAAAGATGTAATCATCCAAGGGGGAAACCTTTCCACATATTTTCATCTGCTACCAAAAAATATATAATTAGCAAGATGGGTTTTCGTCCACCTACTGAACTGTTTCAACTCAGGGGCATGGTTAGAATTCCCTGGCCTTCATTCAGGGTCACGAATTAATCAGTACTTCAAATGCTTAGACAGGTGATTAATCTCCCTGAGAGAAAGGTAAGTCCAGAAGGAGCTATACGCTAGCAGGCAGGTATTTTTGTAAAAGCAACTAACACAGCAATACACTGTAGGGGTCCGGTGCATTTTCTTTCCCTTGGTAGCTCTATTGTCAAACACTCAGTTTATGAGTTAAAAATTGTTTTAATAATTGCCAACACAGCGCTGTATACATTGCAGGCATACACACACACACACACACACACACACACACACACACACACACACACACCACAAGCAACATACAGACACAGAGACAAACACACATCCTACTGAGCTATCATGGTGGGAACTGTTTTTCTGTATTCAGTTACTCCTCCTTTATAGCACGTTTTCTTGGACTAACAAAGCATTGTTGCTGCTATTGTTATAAGATGCAGTAAATCAAAGACTTTAATGTTATTCTTACATCTATTTCCCCTTAATGATAAACTCTAAAAGCTTCCTACAGAGAGAGACTGACTTATATTTCCACAAATCACAGCACTAATATTTGACCAGCCTAAACTAGAAATCCAGAAAGTTGCATCGTAGAATTTATTAAACTGCATGGTCAATACAAAAGCAAATATAAAATATTAGTACATAAAATATTCTTAGAGGAAACATAACAAAGCAATCAAATTCTCTGTTAGCTGTTTTCTCTGTTACCATCATTTACTTCCTCAATACAGATGAGGGGCTGGAGCAATGGCAGAGTGGTTAGGGCATTTGCCTTGCATACAGATAACGTGGCTTTTATCTTCGGCATCCCATATGGTCCTCTTAGCCTGGAATGATTTCTGAGTGCAAAATCAGGAGCAATCCCTGAGAACCAATGGGTGTGCCTCCCCCGCAAAAAACTAACAACTAAGCAAGAAAAATAAAATAATTTATCAGAATATTTTTTTCCTTTTATATGAGTCTACCTTGTTTTTCAATGCAGAACAGCTTAATAGTCCTATTAAAAAGCATTACAACTAAAACCCTGCAGGTCTATCAGAAAACTGTTATAAAAATAAAATCAGAAGCCAGAGAGAGAATACAATGGGTATGGCACCTGCCTTGCACAGGTGGCTGACTTGTGCTGATCAGGTTTCTCTTCTAGGCATCACATTTAGATCCCAAGCTCTGCTAAGTGTGATTTCTGAGTGCAAATCCAGGAGTAGTTAAGATGAGCATCACTAGGTGTGACCCCAAACTAAAGCAATATAAAAATGAACAAAATCAAATAACAAGTTATGGCAAAAGTGTGGAAAAGGGACACCCTTATATATTGTCGGTCACATATAATCTGGTGAAGTCAGAAAATTTCTCAGCAAATTACAAATAAAAAGATATATGACCCAACATTTTCATTTCTAGAAATTCACCTAAAAATATTAAAACAATTTGGATAGATACATGCAGCTGTGTCACTATAAAATTAGTGCAATGACCAATAAATGAAAACAACATAACTGTTCATGCGGATCTACATAGACAAAGAAGACAGGATAAGATATATTGTATTTCTGTATTTGACTCTTCATATATCTATCTCAGGAAATTCTATATTACTATATTACTCAGCCATAAAAATGATGAAATCTAGTCCTTTGTGAGAACAAAGATGGTGAGATGTGAGAATATAGAGAGTATACCTTAGCATTATTGTCAGTGAAAAACATTAGATTTTACCCACATGTGGAATATAAAGAAAACTACTAAAGAAAAGTATCTTGGGGCCTGGAGAGATAGCACAGTGGCATTTGCCTTGCAAGCAGCCGATCCAGGACCAAAGGTGGTTGGTTCGAATCCCAGTGTCCCATATGATCCCCTGTGCCTGCCAGGAGCTATTTCTGAGCAGACAGCCAGGAGTAACCCCTGAGCACCGCTGGGTGTGGCCAAAAAAAAAAAAAAAAAAAAGAAAAGTATCTTGGCACAGAACCACCCCATAGGACTAATGATATTTGGTGTCAGATAATTCTTAATGTAGGAGTTGTGCATTAAATAAAAGTAATAATAATTCTCTGCCTCTTTTAGGTGCAAGCACAGTCCCCTTAATTTATGAATTCTAACCAAAAATATCTGTAGACAATGACAAATGCACTCAAGGAGTAAACTTATTCTTTTCAAACTATTGCTTCATGCCTTTGAATTATGTTTTTTCCACATTGAAAAGCTGCATATTATCATTGAGACTCATTTTAGAGGATGAAAGAATTAAGATATATAACTTTAATTCAGCTCGACCTGGTTTGATATCCAGTACCATATTTCCACTCCCTAACACTAAAGCACTGCAGGGCCAGAGTGGAAGCCCTACAGGAACATGGGACCTGAGGAGCAGCACATTCTTGTGTCCTAGAATTGAACTACCAGCCTCATTGTCCAAAAGCCACTGGGAGTACCCCCAGATTCTTGAACATTGCTTGAAAGAACAACCCAAATAACCAAGAAACAACCCAATTATATTTCCATTATAGCGTTGTTGCAAATTATTTTCCAAGTTTCTGTCTCTATTTCCTACTATAACACAAGATTTATGATTGTTTCCTCATGGTATTGTAAAGGTCTTGTCTATGGGAAAATTAAAGAAATATTAATGGCTTACAGTTTTCCAAAACTGGATGAGCAAAGTGAATTCTCTTGTGTTTGTTCCCATTATGACCACCTAAACCAATAAAATAGTCCTTTCTTGGTCTATTCCTGTTTGTCATTTATAAAGGTTGTTGACTTTGCACTAATAAATCTCTAATAAATAAATCATTAGAGGTGGTCAGATCAGATCTAGTCATATATATGTATTATATATTATATATAATATATTCATATATATTCATTATACATTATATATAACATTTATTTCTTAAAATATATATTTTAGGATAAAAAGATGCACAAAATGATGCACCATAAATTTACTCTGAAGTCACATTGAAGGACAGTAACTGTTCTAATGTGAGGTCTCATTGGTCTATTCCATTCAGTTCATAAGGAAGACCAAGTCACAGTTGGGAAACAGAGGGAGATGGTAATAATATGGGAACCACAGTATTGGGGTTATGAGTGGTAAAGTCTTTCTTCAGGAGGTTTTCTGGTAATAGTAATGTTCCAGGAACACTATCAATCAATCTGAACTATTATCAGCATCAAGTAAGTCAAAGAAAACAGAGTTGCAGAGACTCAAGTATTAGCCTAATAAGATCAAGTCTGATTCAATTTAATGTCTTAATGACATCTCTAATAACATGATCTCAAATTTGGAATGGAGGAAAGTATATGAAGTTCTAGGGAAGAAGGAAGAGAAAAACAAAGGAGCAGAAAACTCTTGTTTGAAGAAGTATTTCTCTGCTAAATTTTAAGACACTTTTAGAGTGGAAGACCCAGAAATTAAGATTTAAGACAAAAAGCCAAAGTAAACAGTTTAGATCTATGCAAAGGAGGAAAACTCATTTCATGAATAAAAACTTTACTACCTTCAATACAGTATAGAAAATAATGTTAGATCACAAGATCTTGAGTCAGGAAAGTTTCTTCTTGTGGACTGTCCAGGTTAGTGACTCAGGGCCAGAGTTAGAGCAGGGATAACACACCAGTGAGAGTGATCTATATCAAACAAATAACAAATAAAATGTGCTGACAGTGATGTGGTGAAAGAGAAGTTGTGTTTCTTGAGGGTGGGGGTATTTTATGATTCAGTCTCTTTGGAAAATTGTTGGAAGAATTCTCAAATAATTAAGAATCGAGTTTCCATATGACCTTGCAAATCACTTCTGAACAATTGTCCCCAAAGCACAAAGCCAAATGGATATATTTACACCTATGTTCACCACTAGATTGTTTTTTTAAAGGCAAAATAAAAAATAACTCAAATGCCAAACTATGGGTGAATGAATGCAAAAACTGTGGTATATACACACAAAGAAATTCTACTTATCTATATAAAGAAAATATTAAATAAACCTTGAAGTTTGCTATACCTTGCATGAAATTGGAGGTTGTCTTGCTAAGTGAAGTGAGTCAGAAAATATTTTTTTAAAAAAAAGGCAAGATAAATAGCTTAGTAGTTTGAATCTGTAGTTTGCAAGTCAGAATTTCAGATTGAGAATGGGAATTCCCTTGGCCTAAGAGATTCAGGGCTTCTCTATCCTTGAAGCATACCATCATGGAATCAAACCCTGGCTCCATAGATACTCATTACCTCATCCCAAGTGCTTTTTATGTGGTGCCAGAAAACTTTCCTCTCAGTTGTGGGTGAGAAAATGAGGCCACTCTAGCCAGCTGTTTTGGCATTTCTGCAGGTCCTAGGACAGGGTCTAGGTTAGAGTCTTTACAGTTCTAAAGGTTCTGTACCATCATTGTTGTCCTGTTCAGTCTTCTGTAACAGATGCTCCCTGTTTTCATTCAGTCCCCAAACTGAAGTATGGGATATTATGGATCTAAGGGTTCTGCTCAGTCTCTGTTGACCAAGTTGGGCCTCTGCTATAAGAAATTATTTTTTTTCTTTTTTTTAATTCTATGGTAAGAATTTATTCAACAGACAAAATTGACTAACATAATGAGGTAAACTAATATAACATAATATAGTGACATAACATAACATATAATATAATTGATATAATAATAATACATGTAAGAAAGTTTCTGATTAAAAACACATTTTCTTTTTAATAAGAGTTCTGGTCTATAGTCTAGGGCAGGGTTTTCCTTATCGGTCCCAAGAAAAGTTCTGCCCAGTTGCAGCTGTCAAAGTCAGTTTTCTGTACATGGTGCTCTTATTTTTCGCAGTTCAAAGGACAGTGCATCTTCTGATTTCCATCCAGTGTTCGGTGAGGTGATAAGACAACCTGGTCTTGGGTCGAGTTGTCATATCATAACTGGTACAAGTTGGTGCCAGAGCTGTGCTATAATTCTCCCAGTGGAGTTGGTTCCTAAAGTTGTTTCCCAGAGCTGTATCAGTTCTACATCTGGGATCTGGGGTTTGGGGTTGAACTAACATTCCCATTCTTCCCCAATGCTTACTGTGCCTATGGAAAAAAAAAAGTGGAGGGAATGCCAAACCCTGCCACTCCAGCACCCCTTCTTTTTCTTGTTTTGTTTTGATTTGTTAGTTTTTAACTTTATTTTCCTTCTCTTCCTTCCTCCACTGTTCTCTTCCCTTTTCACTCCTGTGGTTATTATTTGGTAATTTTTTTCTCTATTTTTTCTTTTCTTATTGGCCGGGTACATTTTTTTTTCTTTTTCTCTTTCTTTTTTGGTAGTTGCGGCCAAATTTTTTTTTCTCTTCTTCCTTTTTTTTCCTTATCCTTTTTATCGAAAAAGACAACAGAATAGATAATCTACAACAAGCTGTAAAGTGGAGCCCAGTTGCACTAGTATTCTGGGGGTAAAGAGAGGGATATATGAGATGCATGCTGGAAACGGGTCTGGAGGGAGGACAGCACTGGGGGTAGGAGTGCCCCTCATTCGTTGTCACTATATACCATAAATAATTCTGTGAAAAAAATGTATTTTGCACCGTGAAAAAAAAAAAAAGAATTCCAGATTCAAACTCATACTCTCAAGCTTTTCTGAGCAATCCCTGCACAGAGCCAAGAGGAGCCCTCAAGATCCACAGGGTGTGAAGTCACACACAAAAACAATAAAATAAGAAAAAAACATTGAGTTAGAAGCAACACAAATTGTTAGAATATAATTTTAAAATAATATAGTGACAGTACAGCAGGTAGGGCTTCTGCCTCCAAGGGTTCAATTCCCATGTGGTCCCACAAACCTGCCAGAGTCAGGTCCAAAAACAAACTCACCAAAAAAGTAGCTTAAAATTTTGTAGCTGCTACATTTAAAAAGTGAAAAGAAAGCAAAGAAACAAGTGTGAATAATACATTTTATCTCAACATTCCAAATATTTTGGTTTATCATGAATCAATCATAAAACAAATGGAGATGTTTTATAAAGATCTTATTTCTTGTATATCTCAAATTCAACTATGAAGGATTCTGTTGAACACATTGTTTCAATAAAATAAAATTTAAAAAAAGATAAAAAATAAAAGAAAAATTTAAGTACAAAAAAATTTCATTTCTAATGACATTTATTTTGTTCCTATGTATATTTTATGTTTTATTACATCTCTTTTCAGAAACTAGATTTTGATCTATATTGAGATTTAGTAGTACAATTAAATAAGTCACTTCACATGCTCAAGTAATTCCAAATACACTTCTTTTTTCCACAAATGGGTCATTAGGTTTTAAATTGAAATTAATTAAAACTGAAGATTAGGATTTTAGTCACTAGTGCCATTTCAATGGCTCAACAGTTTCATATGACTGGTGCTTACTGTAGTGGGAACAGGGGTGGGCAGTGAAGATTTTAGTGCTATGAATGAATTTTAAAGTAGTATCTTCATGTATCACTGTGTAGAGTAACATCTTACTTGTCTGAGAAATGCCTCATATCAGACATCAAGAAGATGGGCTGGGAAAGATAGCATGAAGGTAGGGCATTAGCCTTGCATGCACAAAGATGGTGGTTCAAATCCTGGCATCCCATATGGTCCTCGGAGCCTGCCAGGAGCAATATCTGAGCATAGAGCCAGGAGTAACCCCTGAGCACTGCTGGGTGTGACCTCCCACCCAAAAAACCCAAAAAAACATCAAGAAGAGAGTTTATTTATTGCTAATCTACAATTGGATAATTCTCTCTCTCTTTATAAGTGATTATACACTTTTATCCTCTAACCATCAATAGTTCTTGAATAAAAGTATAATACCTTAAATTAATGTATTAATTACTGTATCATCAATCGTGTTTCTACTTCAGGTATCTTTGAACTTTATTTCCATATATTTTATTTCAGTAATAAATTGGAATATAGTAATTTTAGCCAAGATTGTTTTTAGTAGTGAGGTGTATGTACGAATGTACTATGCAAAGTGAAATTCTAAATCTCCAAAGAAAGATTCATTTATTTCAAGGATGGAATTCTTCTTCTTGGGAGGGAACAGTAAACTTTAGAAGATTATTAGTTGCATGATAATTAATGATAAAGCAAAAGCATATAAGGGCAATTCCTTATTCCAGATAACACATTTACAACTCTAAAATAAGAGAACTTCAAATTTAATATAAGCTGCCTATAGGAGAATCATCATCCTAAGAAGAATTAATCATAAGTAAAAGCCAACTGACCTATTTCTTGAACCTGAAAGAACCATTTAAAATATCTGGCCCTTTAGATAGGATGAAATAATTATTTTATTTTCAAAAGTGATGACACCACCATCCCCAAACACTTTGATCCTAAAAGATGCACAGACTCCATTATATCTAAAAACAGATTTTTCTTTTTTTACTTCTATGAGAATAAAGATCTATCTAGAACCTAGACTGTGTGCTTGCTGGTAAGAACTTCAAAATACGATACTTTATTTACTATTGCTACTAGTCATATATATATATAGCTTGGACTTGAAGGAGAAACCTCAGTTTCATAGGAAGCCTGTTTATGTTTTTTGTTTATATATAAATATTATATTTTACATCAATATAAAATATATAAATATATTTTAAACATAAGTTGACTACCTCTGATTTGGCATTGGCCCTGATACTGCTAAAGCTCTTATCTCTGATTTTCACGTTAAGAATGCAAAAGCTTAATATGTTCTTGGACAAAAGCTTTTTTATACCATCCTCAAAGCAATCATTCCCACACTAATATACTTATAGCACTGTGTTATTATAGTTGATTCTATGACATTTGAAATGACTAGAAAAACAATGTATTGATGCTATTCACCAAACTTCGATTCATTTGACAGAAATTAATTAGTTCAACCTGATTGGTTCACTTTAATAATAATAATAATAATAATAATAATAATAATAATAATAATAAGTAGCAGTTAAATAAAGCCCAACAGAGACTAAGACTCTGGAGTGAGACTATGTGATTTTTAATAAGCTATAAAAAAATCAACAGTTTATCTCAGGTTAACAAGCAGCCTTGGTCTAGAAGTCTTGTTAACTGTTCCATGGCCATTTTGCATTAATGACTTGCTATCTTTGGATTGTTTCCAAAGCTTGCTTTGGCAACTCCTCATAAATCAATATACTCCATCACCAATCTTAACTGAAAAAGCAAATCACCTAAAATACCAATGGCACATCGACAGAACTATTACTTAAATTCTCAATGTCATATTATTAATAATTCTTGAAAAATCAAAGTAAATTTTGCATTAATATTGATACTAAATAACCTTGGTAAAAAAAAAAAAGACATGGAAGAGTAGGAGGCATGGGAGGATTGTGGAGGAGAGATGGAAGGCAGGGAAGGAGAGAGGATTTATTGCCTTAAATACAATGCATGAGAAGATTTATAGACTTAAATACAGATTTTTAAAGAAAAATCATATAGCATTAATCATAATGATGAATATTGAAGTATTGCCGGAAAACACCATTGACTTAATAATTTTTAAAATATCAGGTAATAGATATTACTTTATCATCTTGAGAACATGCATCCAGAATATATTACAAAGGCAATGATCTTAATGAAAACTATTTATATGAAGATGAATTTTGAGTGTTGTACAACTATTTATTATGATATGCCACATAAGTAAACTCTATTATAAGATGAATCATGTTTATATGGGCCTGTATTTTTCACCAGTAAATCTCAAAATGTTAAAACAAAAATCTAATATATTTGAACTAAGTGATAGTACAAGAGGTTGTCTTGTACTGTTTGTTGTCTTGTACATGATCCCCAGCATCTCATGTAATTCCTTAGCATCAACAGGAGTGCAGAGCCTGTAGTAAGCCCAGAGCATTGCCAATTGTAGTCTAAAAAACAAAAATTAAAGAATAACAACAAAAAATCTAATAGAGAATAAAACCTTAACATTAAGTAAAAACATTTATACTGAGTCATGGATGTCTAAAATATTTTATTTTAATGCTTGTTCTTAAACTTTATTAATTAGTTCCACAATGTGTTTTGTCACCTAAAATTATACAAAATAATTCATCTTTCAAAATTGTAGAGAATCAAAACACCTAATTATTAAAAAAAAAGGAGAGAAAATAAATAATATACTAGTACTCTTCCTATGGGAATTTGATATAGCCTAGGCAATAAAAAGTGATGATGCTATGATCACATTAATAATTTCACACTTTCCTTAACCCTGGCAGGCGGCTCTGTTAACATAGAAACATGTGTAAATGTGTTTCCTCACCACGAAAGAAATATTTCAATGAATTTGCAGATTTTTATAAGTGACCTTTTTAACACCACTGGTAGGAATTAACAAATATTTCAAAAAGATCACAGCTGTTTCTGAATTTCCTTTTAAAAAGTGATGACATTTTGGCAGCATCAAATATCCCCAAGAGGGTTGGTCATTCTTTCATTTCATCATTTTTATTATTTTAATTTTCAAAAGTAAATCCCTTCTGGGTCTGGGCATGTAGCTTAAATTGGAGAGCACATGTGTTGCATGTATGAGGCCCTGGGTTAAATACCATGATTCACATCAGCTTCCAAGCCACTCTAGACACTGATAAATATGATCCACACACAAAATATTTTTCCCAAAGGAAGTTTCTTCTGGGACAAATAATAGACTGAAGAGAAGTGTGGTAGATAGTTGCCTTTCAAATTGAACTCAATTCTTTGCTGATATATTCTACCATTTTTCTTTTAATAACAAAAGCAGCTATTCTTTTAATGTCTAAATCAATTAGAAAGTTATTATCTCTACAAACATTTTACAGATATTTTAATATAAAATCCCTTTTATTATCATTGGTAAAAATTAAATCTGATCTATAATAATTAAATGTTTTCTATAAATTGGAACATCGAAAAACTAATAGAGATTTTATGTTAGAATGTTGGAGTCCTTTCTCAGTGACTTTGTAACTACAGAAAACGGGGACATTATTTTTTCTGTCATGGTTCTACAATTAAGAAAAATTGTAAAGAAATAAAAAGATAAACTTTTGCTTATTTGCTATAATATGAAAACAAAGAGTGTCATATCAATTCAAATATTTAGTGAAGAATGTAAATAAACAATAGAGGATTTCAGGAAGAGGAGTTACTTAATGAAGCAAAGTAAGGAAGAGTTCATATCTCAAAAAGCAAAGCTTTAGGATTAGGGAAATAGCACAAAGAAAAAAGTACATGAGGTTTAAGGGAGTCCAGGGTCTGATCCCCAATCTGTGTGGCCTCCAAAGTAGTATCAAGAATGAACCCTCTGAGTAGGGTATAACCTGAAAACAAAACAAAACAAAAAACTTTAGACTTTAAGAACAGAACTTAGGTGACTTGAGCCTGGAGAAAGGGGACATTAAGGACAGAAATAGAGGGATATTGGACTTTCAAGGTGAGTCTTAACCTGGAAAAAATATTAACTTTGGCACTACTGAAAACAAATATCTGCAAGGATTATCTATATTTATATGGATATATACATCCATGGATTATATATCTAATGGATTAAATATACATATATATATACAATGGATTATATATATATAAGAATTCTCAGAGTTTTAAAAGAATTAAAATTAGATGTAAATATTATTAAAAGGTTGAAATATTAGTGTCATTTTAAAGGGAAAACACACAATATTCTTAATAATAATAAAATATAAAACCCAACTGTTTGCTGACTGCTTCAAGAAATTTAATTTGCTCAAATTTGTTTTCACTTAATATTATTCTTTCACTTTCTCCCATTTCTTTTTCATCTATATATAAACAAATACTCTGACAAAACTCCAAAGATATTCTAATTGCATTTTCATGCAATATGAGTATTCTGAGATCTTATCAGATTTATTTGCAAAAGGAAAACAACAAAAACAGAAAGGAAATTTTTGGTTTTTAAGTATATATATATATAATATCATAACATATATCATATATACGAATATATGTATATAAGAAAATAGAGGTATCTAAAACTGGAATTGTCAGATGATTACAGTGGAAGGATGCACGCTAAAGTAGAGACCAGGGAGAATAATTTTTTAAACCAATAAAATCAAGTCCGTCCAGGCAGACATATGGGTCCAAGCAAATCAACTTGATTCTGAGGAAAAATCCCAGGGGGTTTTCTGCTTTATTTCCCTTATGTGCACATTCCTTCGTTGTGCTGTAAGTAGAAGGAATAATCATGGTGACTTCCTTGGAATATCAGAGCAGTGAATGTGGGGGGGGGGGATTGGGAGAGAATGTGACAAAGTGACACCTCCAGAAAAATCAAATCAGTGTTGGTGATGTAGAAGCTCCAGCCATCACCATGGTCTGTCTTTGTTATGTCCCTCTGCAACCCTCAACACTTACTGCAACACTCAGGGCTCTATACTACAAGTGAAACCAAAGCCTGGGACTGTCAAATTTACCTTTAACAGTAGGGGTAGCTAAATATAGAGTGGAGTATCAGAATAAATGGCCCATCTTTCCCAATAATTACCCACCATGCCCCAAGTATAAGCAGAGATTTTTATGCCCCTGGTCAGCCATAAGAGTGCTACTGTCCCTTTCAGGGTAAAGAGATCACTTACAAGATGTCTCTTGTAACTGACAACAGAGGATAGTTTGGCCAGAGGTATATAAGGCCAAGACAGAAGTGCTGGGGGCCAGCAGTTTCAAGGAGTACCTCATAATTAATGGCTTCACTCTTAAAGGAACAGTAGCACACTTAAGGCTGGCCAGGGGCTATAAGAGTCTTTGATTTCCTATATCCGCTGTTTATACTACACAAAGGTCTTCTAACTATAAGTCAGGAAGAATAGGAAAGAAAAAAAGTCAGGAAAAAAATTGATCCTTAAAATCTATAAGAAGTTGTTGGCAAGATATCCTGGCAGATACCCTCCATCTACATTTAGAAGTTCAAGAGTAGAGCAGGGTGTTTTCCTTTGCTTCCTACACTAAGCTTTCTTAACATACACATTTCAAAAGTGCTTCCATTTCCACATGGCATGAAAAAGCCAGCAGAATATTTGTAGAGGATGTCCAAGCATGCTCTTCAACAAATTCTTTGAGAAACCTTGAAAAAGGGGCTCAGGAAACAACCATTTATTCTCTTTAGAGACTCTGAATAGGACCAGTGAGACCAAACCTAGGTGAATTAAGAAGAGCCTTTCCTTAAAATAAAGGGGAAACCATAAAAGAAAGGACTTGTTTAGTAGGTTCAGAAGCCAAAAAGAATCTCAAATGTCTGTGTGAAAGAGCAACAGCTATAAACAGAGGGGCATGTCATGGTCATGGCAGCAGGTGGACATCCAAGATTTCTCACTCCAAAAGAGATCACAAAATAAAAAGAACCAAGATTTTATGCCAGAACATTTGCTCTTCCTGTTGCATTTCCATGACTATTCCTAACCTTAGGGTATATAGATAGCTTAAATTTAGCATCAAAAATGACTTAAATTTAACACAACAAAAACAACCTACTTAGTTTAGCCTTCTATTTGACACTTATGACACTCATTTTGAGATTGGTAACAAAAAAAAATGTCTGACTCAAAGGCCCAATTTGCTTGTGCAGTGTGATGACCTTACACTTTCCAGTGCCTGGCGGTTTAGTTGATGGATTACATATTTATTCAACGTCTAATTCCTATTTGTCTTTCACTGTCTTACTAATGGACTATTTCACTCTGGCACCAAATAGACATAACTTTAAGATATGGCTATGGCTTTATAAACAACACTAACTAATCAAGCATCCAATTACCTCCCAGACTACCCCACACACAAAAACCCTACATAAAAATATATAGAAATGAAAGAAATTTCTGCCCACTTTATCTGGCTTTTTAGCCTCTTCAGATGAAGGAGGCTCCTTTATTTAGATGCAAAGCAGCTAAATCTAGTTTGTATTGCTGCAGTTCATTTTGCTGAATCAAAAGTCCAAATAGCAAATGTATGACAAATGTTCAAAAAGGCAAACATTAACAGGACAGCACAAACTAAAGAATGCAAATCTGAACTGAAAAAAAAAGAAATGTTTTGGAGTACTTGGAAATTCTCCCAGGACTGTCCCTTCCATATCCGATTCTGAATGCCAAATATACACAGTATGAACTCCCGCCTCGAGGCTTTTAGAATATCCCAGAAGAATTATGTAGGTTACTGACTTGTGCTGTGTAGGCAAAAAGATAGACTTTGCATGTGGCAGGGCAATAAAGCAAGAATTTGTCAGCTTCCAAATTGGAACCAACAATGAATTGGCTGTTTGCAACATTGCTATTTCTACAGGCATGATGCTAACATCCTTTACTCCTGTATAATAGATGGGATGATCAATTCTAGAAGCGCAGTGGCCCAGAATATTTTATTATTATATTATCTTATAAAATGAAAAAGTATAAAAATAGAAACCCATCTAACAGGGAAAATGTATCTCCCTTAACCACTCTTCAAAGAGTACCAGGTTGGAAAATTACAGATTCTTGTATAGTTTTTATAATCGAGGAGATTTTAGGTCCTGGGAAAGGTTTTTGAGCATAAACACATAGCAAGAAAATACAAGTAATATGTTCTGAAAAGTTAATACTATTTTCAACATATTCAATAGTCTTCTATATGGTGAATTGAACATTTTATTCTTCTTTATTTACTCTGATCTTGCTCCCCTATTTTGCAACTTCCTTCATTTAAACCAACACAGAGCCTGACATCTAAGTTTTGTTTAGGAATGTGTGTCAAGCAAACTTTTACCCAATACCAAGTTCCCAAAAGTACTGTGAAAGACACATGAAAATCAAGAATCGAGAATGTGGTTCTCAGAGTTCAACCTATTAAAAACTTCTGTTTTGTCATGCCCTTGCATCATAAGACAGCAGATTCTTGAACAACTTTCAAGGTCTTTTGTTATCCACAAATTGTAGGCCTTTGGAAGACCTTTTAATTTTATTTGGGACATATCAAGAAAACATGGATTGCTAGACTGATAGCACAGGGATAGGGCATTTGCCTTGCAAGCAGCAAATCCATATGGTCCCCCAAGACCACCAGGCATAATTGCTGAGTTAAGAGCCAGGAGTAATTCCTGAGTACTGCCAGGTGTGGTGAACCAATAACTAAAAGTAAAAAAAAAAAAAAGGAAAATACGAATTATCTAGAGATTATGAGAAATTTGAAATAAAGCAATGGGCTCATTGTAGATGACCCTATGTTAGTCTGTTTCCCAACATACACATGCTAGTTTAGAAGAACCCTTGGTTAACATTATTTTGAGCAATAATTAATTAGTATATCTGCCTAGAAGTCTTGATAGCATCTACAATAGAGAAAATAAAAGCGAATCATGGAGGTAATACACCTGAATAAAATTAAATAAAATGTTATAGAGTTAAAATCAGTCTAAAATTGTGCATGCTTATAGATTTTAGAGTCAAATGTTACCACATCACAGCCATCAATAGAGTACTAATATCTCTTATCAATAACACTGGTCCTGGGCCAGAACGATAGCACAGTGGTAAGGCGTTTGCCTTGCACGCGACCAACCCTGACGGACCTTCATTTGATTCCTGGCAACCCATATGGTCTCTAAGCCTGCCAGGGGCAATTTCTGAGCACAGAGCCAGGATTAACCCCTGAGCACCACCAGGTGTGACCCAGAACCCAAAACAAAAAAACCCACACAGGTCCTTTTCTCTTATTCCTATCCCACATTTAGTAACCTCAGAGTTAAAATGTTTGGTCAAAATAAAATGTTTGTTTTCACTGAACACTGTCTATTCCATGGCTTTGTTTCTATCTCTGCCATCAATCAGTGAAATCATCCTGTATTTGTTATTTTTTGACATTGCCTAGTATAAACGTCCACATTTCCATCCTTAATGTCATAATAGACACAACTTTGTCTTTTCTAGCAGCTGAGTACTAGTCCACTACATAGCTCTATCATGGCTATATTTTTATCCACACATCTGTCATTAGACATGTGGAAATGGTTTAAAATCTGACTGCCAATTCTCAAGTGGCAGACTCAAGAATGCTACCATCATCACTCTTTGTGTCTCAGTATGAGTAAAAAGTCAGTGGCAATAGACAAGAGCCCTCCTACAAACAGCATTCATTGATTCTATCTTTTCTCTCTTTTCTAAATAGCAGTTCACCAGACTGAAATTCAACTTGAGAGCTAGTCTCTTTTCTTATATTACCTTTTGTGATAAACTGCTGCTGAAGAGAGAGAACATAAAGACATTCAGTTATGTGTGACAGAGGCATAGAAGAGACACATGCATATGAAGTGAGCTTAGAGATCCCTCCTCAAAACTGGTAACGAGAAAGAAATTGTATTTGGGGACTGCAGTAAATTGATTCTGGCATACCATTTGTTGCATGATTTTCTATATCAAATTCTTTGCCTTGTAGCTGTTCCATTTTTAATAAAAGTATTCAGAGAGTCTTTAGGAATAAGATTGCTGCAGCTTGGGACCTGAGCAATGGCATAGCGGTAGGGTGCTTGCATTGCATGTGGCTGACCCAGACAGACCACAGTTTGATCCTCCAGCGTCCCATATGATACTTCAACCCCAGGACTATTTCTGAGCTCATTCCCAGGAGTAACTCCTGAGCATCACCGGGTGTGGCTCCAAATGAAAAACAAACAAAAAAGAGTGCTACAACTTAACATTTCAGTAGTAATGTGTACATCCATGCACTTGGATAAAAAGAACCGATGAACAAAAATAAAGATGTTCTCATGAAGACATGAATTTTGCTCTTCTTAATGCTATTGTTTTTTGTAGAAAATTGTAATATGTTAGGATCAGTGCTCATAGCCATTTTTAATACTTTTACTTTCAGGCTTAAAAATAATGATAATCATTATTACGTCAATAAAATTCATATTAATTTTTGAGTTATTTACATATATCCTTGATTTTTTTTTGGGGGGGCCACACCCGGCGATGCTCAGGGGTTACTCCTGGCTATCTGCTCAGAAATAGCTCCTGGCAGGCACAGGGGACCATATGGGACACTGGGATTTGAACCAACCACCTTTGGTCCTGGATCAGCTGCTTGCAAGGCAAACGCCGCTGTGCTATCTCTCCGGGCCCTATCCTTGATGTTTTAAATTTTCTAGAAATAATAACTTTACTTTTATTTTGCAATTGAAAAAAATCATGGGAGGAGTCGAAGTGGTGGTGCAAGTGGTAAGGCATCTGCTTTGCCTGCGCTAGCCTAGGACAGACCATGATTCAATCCCCCAGCATTCCATATGGGCCCCCGAAGCCAGGAGCAATTTCTGAGTGCATAGCCAGGAGTAACCTTTGAGTGTCACCAGGTGTGGCCCCAAAACAAAAACAAACAAAAAAAAGGGGAAAAAAATAGAAAAAATTAAGGGAAAGGTCAATTAATTTGTAAGTTTTCTTGCTAGCTCTCATTGCTGCTGAAATAAAATAACTTTGGTTCAAAAATATAGCTGAGTAGTATAGCACATGTCTTGCATGCATGAGATCTTGCATTTGAGACCTAGGATATACATTATCATCATTTTACAAAAATAATAGAGATATTTTTAATGAATTTTCTAGAGCTCTAGCACTAAAAATGTTCATTATATTACATTTGGTTATATTAAAGCTATGTGTTAAATTTCAGCAGAATTTGGAATAAATATAAGTTTGTGTTTATTTGTTTATGGACTACACTTGGTTGTTTTCAGGGCTTATTTTGGTTTTGCACTCCTGGCAGGCTTAGAGTACCATATGGAGTGCTGGAGATTGGAACCCAGTTGGATGTTTGTAATGTAAGTACTTAACCCACTGTATTATCACACTAGCCTTCATTTCAAGGTTTTGAAAGAGGACGCAGGTAGAAAGAAAATATCCAAGAAACCAATCTGGAGGAAAAAAAGAGGCATAGCTACCAGAACTAAAATAATTGTCTGATACAGGAAGCTTGTTTGACATTGTCTAAAAACAAGTATTTTAATTATGTGAAGTTTTTCTTTGAAAATACCATATTAAATTCTGGAATTACCTGATTGTTTACCATATGATAAATCTAGAGTAAAATATCAAGAAGTGAACCTTTCCTTCCATAAGAGGTCATTTCTTCTGGATGCTAATACATGGCTTCTGTGCAAAGCATCCTCGTTCCCTATACACCAATCTTGTCCATGCACCCTTTACTTCTAGCTCAAGTCTGCAGTGCTAGTAGGCATTTTCAAGAACTCACCCCAAGACCAGGGAACACAGTGTGACTGTAGTCACTTTGTGATTAATGCTTGTATTGTGCCAAGAGAAAGTGTGTCCTCTCACCTGTACTCTTTAGTGTGAACAGAAAACCAGCCCTCATTATAAATATGTTACTAAAATAGCATTACATGCCTAGAATCCTATGGAATCGGGAAGCTGAAACTTCATTGAAAACACTGAGGAGTAAAAGGTGGAGGCAATGCAAGGTGTTAATTCATGTCAATTTCAGCCCAAAATCAGCCAAGCAGATGAGATAATGCACGGGTTTATTCCTAAGCCATTCCGTCTTTCTTCAGACATTAAATTGTGATTGTGACATAGATAACCCTTGAGAATGACTTATGGAGACTTTATCCAAGCCTCCATCTGTTTGTGCCATGAGCCACTAATGCAAACATTTCCAAGGCAAGTGAGGGAAGCTCCGTCTTGGGAGTCATTAAAAAGAGACTAGGCAAAACACTAGAATATATAGAGCAGGCAACAATACAGAATAACTCCCCTGAGACTCAACTCACTGTGACCTAATATTTATGATTGATAGTCCAGCGATGTTGAAACATTAATAGTAAATAAGATGTGCTGAAAGGTCTTTGTTAAACAAGGACCTTGAGTTAATGATAGCTACCAAATAGGTATCTGATGAGGTGCACACTGGGGAAGGGTTGAAAAGAGCACTTTACATAAGTCTGGGTGATGAAATAGCTGATCTTCACTCTGCATCAAAGGCAAGGTGAAACAATAAAGGTTATCGTAAAAGTTATAGATTTGTAGTTCAGGCTTTCTCTCAAGCTTAAATCCCTTCTAAGTGCCAAATAATTCAACTCTCTTCAAAACTGACATCTGAGAAATAGTTTACAATATTTATTAATCCCTTCATAGAGATGTTCAAAATACCCTCATATCTCTTTCCCAGTGATAATGAAGAAATAAGCAAAAGAAATCCTAAGGAACCTACAAACACTTAGCAAATTCAGAGAATCAAGATGAGGAAAGATTGGGCTATATCATTTCCAGTTTACAGTTATTAAATGATAAACTCAGTCCAGCAATTCAGTTGTTATTTGTAATCATGGATCTTTGGTGAGTACTGTTTACAATCTAATAGTCATGTTAATTCTTTGATTGGATCTATATGCTATCCTAAGCATATAAGACCTTACTGAAGTGCTAAAGAAGGGACACAGTTAACATGGACAATGGGCAGATGGCAGAGAAAGTTGTGGGAGGTGTGATCAGAGACAGTAGAGAGAAAACTATATTGGGCATTGCAAAGGAATGAATCGGATGCCCTCAAATTCATATGTCAAAGTATTATGTCTCAAAGTGACTAATTTGGAAGATAACAATCTTTAAAACATAAAGATAAATGAAGTTATCAAGATCTAATGGGATCCATATTCTTAGAAAAACATATTTAAGAGTTCCTATCTTTTCTTTTCCATGTGAAGGCATGGTGAAAAGCCAACTGTGGAAGTTATAAAGACTAAGTGAATTTTGAAAAACAGACCAAGATAAGTCTTGATTTGGGCTTCCAGGCTTCTGACTGGTAGACAGCATAGTCTTTGTAGACTCAATCTCTGAGTCCACTACATTTTGCTATGCTAAATGTGGCAAACATATACTTCAAAGTTCTGAAGACAGAACACATCCCAATAAAGCAAGCAATGGGATCTATGTCAGGAAGAGACAAACCCATCCGTCAAACTACCTGTACTTGGGGGCTTAAAATAGTTTCTGTATTTTTGAAAGGCAGGGAAAAATGATGAAAAGAATAATATTTTGTGAAGTGTTACACTGACATAAAGTTCAAATCTCAATGTCCATAAATGAAGCTTTGGTGGAGCAAAGCCACACTCATTTGCTTATATACTGTCTGTGACTCCTCCACACCATGAGAGAGTTGAATCCTTGTAACAGAGACTTCATGATCTGAAAAACTAGAGAGTTATGATCTGGCCGATGATGTGAACCATGATAATGAACGTCAAATATCCTCATCAGTACCCTATGATTTCCTTACTATAGCCCCAAAGTGGATTCTGGTTATATATATATATATATATATATATATATATATATATAATTGAGAACTTGAGAGAATTGAGAACTTGAATATCTCAGGAACTCCCAGTGCTCTATCTGCTACTCTAAAAGATCCACCACTCGATTAGGATGATTCAAGAGCCATTTCTCTAGTCTCCAGTTTTCCTTTAGAGGAACAGTTCCTAAGTATGTCTTTAATTAGGTCATCAACTACAAAGTACTTTAATTATTATAAAAATTATCAGGGTACAGATTAGGGCAAGGAAAAAATAAACCCTGGTTTACAGCTTGGAAATCAAAAATAATTAAAAGCAAGAAAATATGACAAAATATGACAAAGAAAAATATGACAAAATATGTTTTTGTTTTTTTCTTTGTTTGTTTGTTTGGTTTGGTTTTTGGGCCACACACCATGGCACTCATGGGTTACTCTTGGCTCTGTGCTCAGAAATCCTTCCTGGCATGCTCGGGAGACCATATGGGATTCCACCAGTGACCAAACCCTTGTCAGCCACATGCGAGGCAAATGCCCTACCCACTCTGTAATCTCTCTGGCCCAAAAGTGAACATTTATTAAAGGAATAATTTTTATATGGTCCCTCATGATAGTTATTTTAATTTTCTAGAAGATATATCCTGTGTCTTTTGTATACTATTATACCAGTACCTTTTTATTGGTGGCATAAAAGAAACCAATTCCTTGCAACTTGGGCAAGCATATATTTTTCTCTCTAGTATAAGCTTTTAGAATAAAACTACTAAAGCAAATATTGAGATTTAAACTGATGAGAAACAGATTGGGTATTGCCTGTCAAAGCCCTAAAGGCCACATAATAAATGAGAAGTTAAGAGCAATGTCTGCTCATTGAAATGCAGCCTGTATTCACTGAGATTTCATATGCATGTCTTCCCTCTACTGTCTCCTTAACAGATGTCATCATATCAGATATACAGGGCCAGGGAAATGAAGTGCAAATGCCACCCCAGTAGCTGCTGAGACCCAAGCTACAGGCGCCTCAACCTGTGAACTACACATGTGCAAGTGCCTTAGAATAAATTCATCAGGCAGAATCCCAACATGTCATTGGAACTAAAACATAAAAATTGTTCCTCTCAGGATTTAGCTATTTTAGTATGATATTTTGGCGTGCCATGCCTAGTTCAGCTCACTTATTAAAGTGCTATTCTGTAAAATGTATGGAAAAACATACTGCACATTTCTCTTTTCTTAAGTTCAAATTTGAAAACAATTAAGTTTGTGCTGTGTTCATTGGTTAATATGCTTTGGTTGCTAGAGGCAGCAAAATTTTATGAGTCTCATCAGTTAAACAATATTCTTTATCCCATGTTTATATTACCTTATTTTGCAGTTAAAAAAGTGGAAAGGTTTGAGGAATAGAAGATGACTAAGGAGTCCACTTAAAGTCAAATTAGAGGCAGAGAAAACTCAAGATGAGCAAAATATTTCTATCTTCAATTGAATCAGTATAGACGAGTACATTGTACATAACAGACTGAAGTGAGATAGTAATATATATGTGCATCTATAATTCTATAGAGGTATTTGCACATAAATATGAATATATGCATAAAGGTGGCACTTTGCTTCATAGAAGTAATAAATATAGTCTCACCTAGATATGCCTCCAAATACGGGAAGTAGGTTTCTCTCCTTCCATCTCAGATGATCAAAGCAAAATTTAGGGAGATGTTTAGTATCTTGATCTAGACTACGATTCCTATGTCAGATATTCTTTCTAACTATTCAGAAGAGTACTACAAAACAATACTTCACAAAACCCCAGCCTGATAGCAAACCTACTTACCATTAGGGCAAATAATTTCATATGATTTATTTTGGGTAAGGGTATCTTTTTTGGGGGGAAATTTCTGCTTCTCTAAGTAAGATGGAATAGCCTGTGAACAAATCAGATTTCTTGTTTATTCTAGACAATGTGGGAAAGTTTGGAGATAGTGCGGGGCGGGAGGGAGAGAATGAAGCAATAATGTGTTAAGATTTCAGAGAAAGATTCACTTCATAAAGGGACTCTTCTATAGAAGGCCCTTTACCATATTGGGAAGTATTTGTCACTTCTTAATGCATAATCCACATTTTGCTTGGACAGGACCTCTAAATGAGGCCAGGCAAATCAGCAGATATTTTCCTGTTCTTGCTGAGGCATATATGGACATTTGGGTAGCCAGAATCTTACCAAAGGAGAGTTAAAAAAAATGACAGAAATCTTGTATATGTTTGCTTATCTTGTTTAGCAGAAGCCTCCCAAGTGGTAGCTAGAGATTCTTGGTCAATCTGTTCAGTACAAGTTCAGTTCAAGGGCCTGCTCAAATCCTGCAGTGCTGGGGGCAGATACTTAAGTCACCATCCCTAGGGCTATACCATGTGATGCTCTGTGACCAGATGTGATCAAATCAAGGTCAAATAGATGCAAAGCACATGTCTTAACTGCTGTATTGTCTCCTGGCTCCACTTTTCATTTATTTTGTCTCATATGCCAGACTCTGAAGTTATACATGAAAACTAAAATGCAAACTTCTGCAAAGCAGAGTTATTTCCTGACAGACCTGGGCAGTTGTTGAGATGCGAAGTGTGTGAGACCCTTCAGGAGAGACGTCCCAGTGTGAACAAGGAAAACTACAAGTCTGTTTGACTTACCTTAGTTACTTTCTGGGTTAAAGGGGATCAGCCTGACTGGAGCAATGAAATAAGTCAACCTCTGACAGGACAGGAAGGTGATAAAACCTGAATCACCAGAGTCATTAGTGTACTCTCTTAAACAGTTCATCAAAAATACTAGACATGACAAAACACCAAGCAATGCACTCATATAATAATAAAGATGATAGGGGCCGGAGAGATACCATGGAGATAAGGCATTTGCCTTTCATGCAGGTCATTGGTTCGAATCCCGACATCCCAGATGGTCCCCCGAGCCTGCCAGAAGCGATTTCTGAGCATGGAGCCAGGAGTAAACCCTGAGGGCTGCAGGATGTGGCCCAAAAACCAAAAATAAATAAATAAACAAACAAACAAATAAATAAATATGATAAAAATAGAAATACACTTAGATGGCTATTTTAATTAGCTATCAAGCAAATAAAGAACAAGTTGTAGTAAAAAATAAGTATTTTCTTTAGGTAATTGGAATATATTAAAAAATGCAACAGATATATCAGAAATATAATAGTAAAGGTTAACACTGTATATATGAATTTGTAAAAAGATACTTCAAAAACAAAGTTCCAAAATAGAGAGCATCCACGGAAGAGCTCAGCAACTTTTAAAGCATTAAAAAAATAATGAAAAGAGAATAAAGGATGAGAAAGAGGATATATAAGTCATGTCATTGAACACTCAACTAATTATATATATATTATAAAAGAAAATATGGGGCAAAAAAGAAATATTTCCAAAAATTTTCAAACTAATAAATGGCTTTGCTTTCACATTGAGAAATCTTAGTCTACTCTAAGCAGGGTGATACATACATATGGTATCTATATGCAAAACTTAGCCATAAAATATCAAATTTCTAGAAGTAAAAACCAAGAAAAATATTTTTAAAAAGAACAGGAAGTACCATATGTGAGTATATATATGGATCTAATATATATAAAACATATAATATATGCCTATATATTTAATATACCTAGAGATATATATTACTAAGGATACTACTAACACATATTATATATAACTATAACTTTCAATTACACACATCTAGTCATATAACCACTGCTGAAAGGAAAATCTATTTGAAATTAAAAGGAACACCATATCACACTAAAATTTTAATAACTAAATTTTTTGGTTAAGGAAATAAATTTACTTATCTTTATACTGTCTTACATGGTCTCAACCTGCCCAATTCCTTGCTTCATTCCTTTTCGGTCCCTCTCTGTACTTTCATCCCAGTGTCTTCTTACATTTCTCTAAGTAAGTTTACACAGTCCTCAACTCAATTCTTTATCACAAACTTCCTGTCTGATTTTTTTTATGTTAGTACACATATTACTCCCATATCACCATATAAAATACCTAAGCCTGTTCTCTTTCTGCACTTGAATTTACTTCATGAATCAAACCACAATTTTCACTTATATATGTATTTGACATCTGCATTTCTTTTCTACTAGACTATAAATTCCATTGAGATTATAAAATGCAGGTCATAATCACCCTCTATCCTTATTACCTGGCATAAAACATGACATGCATCATGTAGCAGCTGCTTTATTTAACAGATTAAAGAATAAAGCGAGATAAAAAGAAAAGACTAGAGAGGAGAACTCATGATGTAAAATATTCCGAGAGTAATTAATGAATCTATGGAAAGTTAAATAGAAGTGAATTTGTTTTCATGTCCTACACACAGTTGTGTATAATATTAATACTAATTAGATTTAAATCTGTATCAAAAGGCAATTTTTATTATTATAATGTCTAAGGTTTATGTCTGAAATGTAAAAATCTCTTGTGGGAAGGGAGGGTTGAATTCCACTCAGCAGTATCCTAGATCACTCCTGGCTGTGTTCAGGTGACCATATGTAGCATTGGAGATTGAACCCATGTTGGCTGCATTTAAGGCAATCCTGCCTGCTGTACTTTTCCAAAGTCTGTGAATTGTACAACTTTAAATTTGTGAGGAAATCCCCATTCCACCATTCACTATAGAGTCTTTCAGAAAACTATAGAAAACCTGGAGATAAAATCTTTTCCTGGTAGTATTTTTTAGGACGAATGGAAGTATCTTGTCCTGTAAATTAAATACTGCCAATAATGCACAATTCCAATGTCTTCAAAACAGACTCATCAAATACAGAAGAAAAATTGAAGAATGCGGGGCCGGAGCAGTGGCACGGAGCAGTAAGGTGTCTGCCTTGCCCACGCTAGCCTAGGACAGACCACAGTTTGATCCCCCACCCCCACCCCCAGCATCCTATATGGTCCCCCAGGCCAGGAGCAATTTCTGAGTGTGTAGCTAGGAGTAACCCTTAAGCATCATGAGGTGTGGCCTCCCCCCAAAAAACAAAACAACAAAAAAGGAGGTGTATTAATAATAACATATAACAAAAAATGTATGACTTAAAATTTTGAGAATCTTGGGCTGGAGAGATAATATACTGGGTAGGGTGTTTGCCTTTCCCTGGCTCTATCTCCAGCACCCTATATGGTCCCTTGAGCCTGCCAGGAGCAATTTCTGAGTGCAGAACCAGAGGTAGTCCCTGAGTGTCACCTGATGTGGCCCAAAAGCAAAAACAAATAAACAAAATAAAGAATTTTGAGAATCCTAACTGATAGTGTAAGAGAACTGAATGGAATAAACACTTCATTGGAAAGATGTCTGGTTTCTAGTTCCAGTTCTGCTCCCAACAAGCCAAAAACAACTATTTTATCTATCTTTACCATAGTTTTGTGGTCATGGAAGCAAAGGAATTAGGTTCCTATCTAAAGGCCTATTCTTTTTTTTTTTTTAATTGATTTTTGAGTCACACCTGGCAGTGCTCAGGGGTTACTCCTGGCTCTACACACAGAAATTGCCCCTGGCAGGCTCGGGGGACCATATGGGATGCTGGGATTCGAACCACTGTCCTTCTGCATGCAAGGCAAATGCTCTACCTCCATGCTATCTCTCCGGCCCCAAGACCTATTAAATTTATAAAGTCAAATTTTGCCCTATTTATGTTATAGTCCTACATAGTTGTATGACCAGGAAATGAAAACATTTTACAGAAAAAATATCCTGTTGCTGTTGTCTATTTCTTTGAACAGGTGATCTCTTTTTCATGACTAAAACCTCATTATTTTCTTTGTTGCCTCACTATAGAATGAAATCTGCCATTTTTTCTACCTTGTTAAAAGCTTCTATTATAGAAATTGCCAGATCTATTAGAACATCTTAATTACCACATCTTGTTCTGCTTTTAGCCTCTAGTGGGACAAAATTGCCATGATTTATGCTTTACTAACAATGATATTTTTACATTAGAAAGAAATTAAAAAGCTAAGCAGCACTCCTGGGAAGTTAAAAAAAAAATACACACCGCAGAAGGACTGCATCCTTCTGACTTATATCTACTCTAATTGTATTTACAGAAAACTTATAAAAGTATAATATTGTGTCAAAATGTTTACGGTACTCACAATATGTTTATAAAGAGAGAAATATTCCTGTTTTATGTTAACTGTGGAAAGAACACACATAAAGTTGGAGAGAAAGACTCAAAGTCAAACTATGTGATAAATAATGCTGATGTGGGGCCGAGAGACAGCATGAAGGTGGGGTGTTTGCCTTGCATGCAGAAGGTTGTTGGTTCGAATCCTGACATCCCGTATGGTCCTCTGAGCCTGCCAGGAGTGATTTCTGATCATAAAGCCAGGAGTAACCCCTGAGCATTATTGGGTGTGACCCAAAACCAAAATAACAATAACTATAACAATAATAATAATAATAATAATGTGTGAGAAACATACTAAAGAGAGTAGCAAAAATTAGGAGGTTATAAGGAATTTGAGCTTCTATTCAAAGATTAACTCTTTGATACCAAGAGTTAATATTCTAATATTAATAATATTCAAGAAGGAGGAGAGCAAGAGGCAAAGTAAGAAAGGAGTGGAAATAGAAAACACATGAGAAGAAAAGTGAAGGAAAAGAGGAGAAATGGAAGACTAGAAGGAGGTAGCAACTTCTGAAGTTATGTTGCATAATTTCTTGTTTCTAAATTTGCTCTAAAATAAGCCAAACTTCTACATTTAAAAGTGGATATCTGGAGTCAGAGCAGTGGTGTAAGTGGTAAGGCATCTGTCTGCCTTGCCCACGCTAGCCTAGGATGGACCACGGTTTGATGCCCCTGCGTCCCATATGGTCCTGAAGCCAGGAGCGATTTCTGAGCACATAGCCAGGAGTAACCCCTGAGAGTCACCGGGTGTGGCCCCAAAACAAAAACAAAAATAAAAACAAAATAAAAGTGGATATCTTCTGCACACAGAGGACATGCAGAGTTTACTGTCAGCTTCCTTGTCTCTAAGTCACCTACTCTCTTAACAGTGATCTCTTGCCTGAAAAGCACCTTAGGGAGGTAGTTTCAATAAATACATTTAAATAATACAGGCTGAGTGTTTACAGGGTAAGGCTATAATAGTTTCAGATTAAGCTTGGATATTCAACAAGTGAAGTAGCAGCAACAGGCCCTTGTTTATCACATCACAAAGAGATTTCTAGAAAAAGGATGAAGCAGCCACAAGTATCTTCTTGTCCTCATCAATGCCACTATTGAACACACTGTATTTTCTCTTATTTCTCCAGGTTTGGTATAAGAAAAATTAATGGTTTGGCAAAATGTATCAATACTTGGAGGAAACAATTCATCTTGACTTTGTTCCTACCCTCTCAAGTACATTCCCTTCATGAAATTTTGAAGTTTATTTTGTAAAAGTTAGGTTGTACTTAATCTGCAGCTTCTAATTTACTTTTCTTCAGCACTACAGATTTACATCGTTTTGGGATTTCTGAAGAAAAGTGCAAAAGTTTTGCTTTATAAAAAAGTGAGAATAAACGCAAATGGGGAGAATCTTCTTTCTATTCAAAGATTTTGGGATTTTGTTTTTGTTTTCTGCTCTTTCCCTATGAAGGTACAAGGGGAATCTAAAGTTCCATAAATTTTTAGTTGGGGTGGGACAATAGGTCATTTAGAGATGCAAAAACACCTTTCCTGTCACCCTTTTTGGTGATTAAACATGTGCCATTGGCAAAGATCATAATTCTGAAATATTTTAGACTTTAGGAGTTTCATATCCTGAACTTGATTTGTAATTAGAGAGTGAAAAAAAATTGGGGGGCCACACCCATTTAATGCTCAGGGGTTACTCCTGGCTAAGCACTCAGAAATTGCCCCTGGCTTGGGGGGACCATATGGGACACTGGGGGATCGAACCACGGTCCTTCCTTGGCTAGTGCTTGCAAGGCAGACACCTTACCTCTAGCGCCACCTCTCCGGCCCCTAGAGAGTGAAAATTTAGTGATTGTGTATGAACTGTTATAATTGTATTTATTTGAATGCTTCCTCTATTGTATATTTTTCAAATACATGCAGTGCTATTTGGAGGGGGGGTTGTTAAACACAGTGAAACTCTGAAGTTATTCCTGAGTCTGCACTCAGTAACGACTCTTAACAGGCTCAGACGACGATATGGAAAGCCAGGGATGGAACTCGGGTGGCTGTGTGCAAGGTAAGTGACCTCCCTGCTGTACTATTAGTGTCCATATATGTGTGTGTACAAATTCACACAGAAACACTGTGTGGATAGGAGGTGGAGAGATAATACATCAGGGAGGTCACTTGCCTTGCACACAACCAACTCTGACCTAATGCAGTGCTTTTTATTTCAAGATGATCTCCAAGAATGCTGATCACAGAATCCCAGGAAGGCAGAATATATATTTAGTATATTTAGTCTTCTATAGATGTGTCCACAGAAATATTTCTAGGTGGGGAGTATCTCAATAACAAAAACCAAAATAGTATTCAATTTGATAATTTCCCAGTTTATTATTAATATTAAATATTTGCTTTCTTTCTAGATGCATCTATATTTTATAATAAAATGGTCCTTTCACATTTCTCACTCACTACTGTTTGAGGTGCTCTTAATTACTAACACATTATGACAATGATGATAGATTTCACTTAATAATAAAAATTCCCAGCAACTGGTAAGCTCTCAATTAATACTCTGAATTTAAAGAACAATATGTGTAGATATCCTCAATATATTATAAACTACTTTCTATTTAAAAATTGCTTGTGGAAAACATTCTGTTTCTTAGTTGTGTTCCATCTAAAATTTTAAACTACATGCTGCCTAATTCAGTTTTTCCTGTTTCTCATAGAGAATTATACTTTCTCATATAGAATTATATATAATTAATGAGATTTAATACTCATAGAGAATTATATGTCTCCAGTGCTAAAGAAAGAGTGAGTAATTTACCAAATCGGAGCATTCTGTAAAAGACACCGTTTTGTTTTGATGCTCTTATGTAACTGCCACCAACTTTAATGAGAATTACACATATCTGTCATTGGGCAGAATCAACCCCATTATTTATTAGAGCTTAAACCCACCATTTGCCATAAAGTCTTCATCTAGTCAATAATTAACAGATATAAGACTCCCAGATTTGTGGTTTACACTCTATCTTTCTGATGGATAAAACATGGTGATGAAAGAGAATGAGCTAGGGAGAAATTTACTAGACCTCAGAAGTGTTCTTCAGTTTCCATCAGCACATAAGGAAATTCCATCTTTGGTAATTGAAAAGGAAATAATTAGCTTTGGCGGGTATTTGCTTCTTTGCAATCATTCAATTATTTTAAGTCATGGGAATTAATTTTATTTGCTGTTATACATAAATTGCCTTCTATTCTGCAGAATCATCTGGAAGTTTTAATGAGGAGAAAGGATCCAGTTGTTTATTCTTAGGACTCTGTGTCCTTGACCTCTCACTTAGTTGTGCAAGTGGCCAAGTCAGTGGACTTAGTATCATATATTGGTGTCAGCTACAACCACTTAGGAAGGAAAATCAGGAACAAATGTGCACATTTGTGTTTGGCATTAAAAAACCCTTCAAGTGACACTATGCCACAAGAGATGGAAATCTACCAATCTATATAATATCAACACGCAAGCCTGTACATAAGTTGTAAAATAATTGCCAGATAGGAAAGAATAGAAACAATACATGTTTTATTTCCCCTTTCTGCTGCATACTGGTATTTAATGCAAAAATCAATTAATTTGTAAAATAATATTTTGTTAAATATTTCAATAATTATTAATACCATGCTTTATTAATTTCCTTGGTCATATTTACTATTGAATTATTTTTGGTTGGAAAAAAGATGTTTTGCACATTTTACTAGATTATCTTTCTGTTTCTAATGCAATGTTTTTTGAACAATCCATTTTATATCTTTCCTTTTTTTGCAGGGGAAAGGGCAAACACAGGGCACCACTACTACAAAATATACAGTCAAAGTTCCCACGTTTGAGGGAATCGAAGAAAGTCAGCATATCTAGAGTGCAAAAAATAACACTTGCCCCTGGAAAACCACCTTCCTGGTTATGATATCCCCCCTGCCAGGTTAGTATTCCATTTATTTTCTATTGAAATACCTCTTATGTTGGTACAAATGTTTTTAAAGGAAGATAATCTGTTCAATTTTCACTATTTCCCAATTTTGCTGAGACTCAACTAGAGTTTCCATTTGTTCTACAATACTTTGTAACTGAGGTGGGGGTGGGAAAAGCTATTGGTGCCAGTACACAGCAAGAGAGTACATAAAAATGTTTAATGATGCAATTTATCTGCTAGCCTGAAATCCATAGCAAAGATGGAAGAAATCATTCTTTTAGTGCTTCATTCTTAACTGTATTCTGCATTTAAAGCACCTAAAATTCTCTCTGGCAACAAGTCTATACTACAATGATGGATAACAGATCTCCAGCAGTGCTATAAAGTGATTATTAATCCATAAGCATCTGCCTGCTGAGGTATTCTATGGTTTTAAAAAAGTTAAGGCCTATTTCTACACAGCTAGTATTATAATCGTTTTTAAGTCTTTAGTTTTGGAACTCCTAGCTGTTACCATATTTCTTTATTAATTTAAGCTGACTGCCAAGATTTCTCAGCACCAGGCAGTCCAGTTTCAGAACCATAGAAGAAGAACACAGTTAAAGATATGAACAAATAAACAGAATAAATCAGTAGCACTATGTGGTATTTTTGTGCTCCAAGTTTCTATGGCCAGAACAATGCAGGTATCATCTTAAAGCATTCGATTTCAGGGACAAGAAGAATCCCAGATATCAACAAGACAATAAGAAAAGAAATGGAAAGGAAAACAATTGTATTAACACCTGATCTCCCGAGAGAGAAATCAACTAACAGAAATCTTAGAAACGTATGTAGGTAGTTACTAAATAAAAGACTCTTCTCTGTTGGGAGAGAGAAGCACATGTCTCCTTAATTATTTTTGCAGCTACAGAGATCTTAGGCATGTAACTCAATGGAAATACTGGCTGCTACATAGTCAAGCTCTGAAACTTTTGACTTAGTACAACTCCTTACATCTTACAAATGGCAAAGCCAAGACTCCAAAACTAAATTACGTTTTTTTCCTAATATCAACTAGTATTAGATATAGTATTTGGCCAATTTTCATATGTTCTTGATTTTTTTTCAACAAAATTGTAACTAAGGAAGTTGAGCAAGAAATTCTGAGTGGGAAAAGGAGGAGGATGTAAAGATCTTATAGGAAAAGAGATAGATTTCTTCTTATGGTAAGAGTTTCAGGTAATTAGAGCTGCCATCTTTCCTTTCAGACAAAGGGATTATTATGAAATTGAAAATCAGTGGGGTGGGTAAAGGTATGATCAACTAAAGGCAGATACCTTGAAACCTAAATGAAACTTGGGCAAAAATTTTACCAAATCCAAGTGTATGATAACTGAACAGGAGAATCTGCCAACTATTACTTTAAGCACAAGAGACAGAATACAGGTGTGTTTGTTCTTTGTAGGTCAAAAGCTAGAACCTGAGATGCACATGAAAAACAAGTGGTCTGGCGCTAAGTGGTCTCAACAGATTTGGTTGACAGTTTTAATCAGGAAGAAGAAGAAATAGCTATCATGGTTATGAAGTTATAATCAGGAAGAAGAAAAAATAGCTATCGTGGTTATGAAGTTAATTGTTTTCTCTTTTCTCTATTTTTTATCTTTAAGGAATGTCACTAGCATGAAAAAACAGGGTAAAAAACGTGGGGAATGTGATTCAGGTGTAAAAAGAATGGAGGGGAAAAAAAAGCCCCAAATGAAAAAAAATATTCCCATAGAAATAAGAGAATAAATTACCTCCATTGACAATAACTTAAAGCTCAAAAAAAAAAAAGAATGATGAGAAAAAGTTTTTAAGTATTTAAATTTAAATATTTAAATATATGACAATAAAAATTACAGGAGTTTAAACAGATTGCCTAGAAAATAATCAAGGCTAAAATAAAGTAAGCAGTGACACTAAAAGATATAAATGCATAACTGTTATAGCAGTATGTTCATGCAAATGGGGACAGAATGAGAGACGTGCAGTCCAGTCTCAGTCTTCTTCAATAAAACAATATTAGCAAACAACTTCCTGATGGCAATATATATATATATATATATATTTTTTAAAAGAGATTTAAACAATGAGATGATATTTTGGGTTGAGGAATAAATAATTAAGCAAAGGAAAATCTATTATAGGAACAAATCTATTACTAAAAATACTTAATAGTGAACATAATGAAAAGTGTACTAATAAAAATTATGGTATAGTTAGATGGGGTGTTAACAAAGGAAGTGATATGTGAACCAGTATGATTGTATGAGGTGGAGACAGGTAGTTATAGGGATGTGTGGATGGGTGCCTGTGTCTAATGGGGGCAAAAGTGAAGACTGAGTGCACATTCATCTTTTATAAACCTGAAACATTAAAAATGAATAACAATATATACTTTCAAGTTTATATCTGGTAGCAAATGAGAAATGATCCATTAGAATCAGTGACAAGTTATCAGACGTACTTGTAAAAATAAGTGAAACAAAAGCAAAAGTTTACTAACCCTTATTTCAAGATATAATAATTTTCACAAATCTTGTTTTAGTTTCTTTCCCTTTCATCATTTTTGCTATTTTTTTTTCTTTTTAATAATTTCAAGTCCACCTACCTGGAAACAAATGTACTATGATCAACTATGTCAACTATGTGATACATAGACTTTAAATAATGTAATATATATTAAAAATTAAAATTAATAAATAAGTAAAAAATAATTAAAAGCATTTAAGATCGTAAAGTTTTAATAATAATAAGTTTTGCGATTCTGATATTGTGTTAAATGCTTTACACTGTATCATTTTTTAAATTTAAAACAGTCTGGCAGGGAAGGTACTAGTACTTTATTTAATTGAAAAGGACCTTGGAGAAACAATGGTTATAAAATATTGTTAGCATCAGATTGAGAACTTAAAATTATTTTTATAGTCCAGACATTCATCTTATCTTTTTAATAAGATATAATATTTGGGGTAGGGCAGAGAGTACAGTAGACCAGGCAGATGTCTTGAGAAAAATCCCATATGATTTCCCGAGCCCAACAGGAGTAATTCCTGAGTGCAAAGACAGGAGTAAGACTCAAACATAGCTCAGTGTGAGTCCAGAACAAAAATAAATAAACATTGGGAGGGAAATCGGGCTTCTTGTTTAACAAACCTGGTAGAACTAGTTGACAATTAAATTGAAGAACTTAAGGGCTGGAGCAATAGTGCAGTGGTATGACTTTTGCCTTGCACATGACTGACACAGGATGGACCTGGGTTCTATCCCTGGCATCCCATCTGGTCCCCAAGCCAAGAGCGATTACCCCTGAACATCACCGAGTGTAGCGCAAATACCAAAAGAAAAAAAATTATACAATTTATCTGTAATATTACTTTGGTCAGAAAAAAAAGAAATAACAAGATGAAAGCTGATACTATTTTATTTTTGGGTGGGATTTGACTTGATTAGTCAAAGTGACAGAATGAGAGAACATTTCCTGGTCAAATGAAACTTTGGTTTGTTACATTGTGCTGTCTCCAGGTAGCAAAGGGTTAAGATAGAAAGAACCCCTGAGAGAAAAATAGAATGTGGACAAATGTGTGAACTACCAAAAGAGGGAAAGTTTGGGAAATCTAGGGGAAAAAAAGCTTGTAGTCACAAGCACCAGACTGGCACACATCTCTGCTATAATTGCATTGTTGTGCCAATGATTCATTCCCATATATCAAGCCAACACCTGTTTAAACGTAAGTTTCAGAATTTGAAGAAATTAATTTGCATGAAAATGAAGCAAAATATTTAAACCTCAATAAGTATGTTTGCATTCTCTGTGCCTGAATTTATTTATAAAAATTATCTCCATTCTATATGAAATGAGTAGAGGAGGTATTCTAGGACATTCTCATTAAAATTAAAATACTTTTATGTTTCTTGCAAGTTCTAATTTAACTTGCAAGATGATGCATCATGATAGAAAAAGTTAAAGGGGGAATAAAGTATTCTCCTAGTATTTACAAAGATTTTATTTTCTTTCAAAGTTATTGACTTGAAACAAGTCTATTATTAAAAGGTATAGGGCCTAGAAGTGAGAATAATTTGGGATATTAAGATATTGAGCCATGCCCAATAGTGCTCAGGGGTCCCTTCTGACAGCTCCTAGGGTACAGTAATATAAACTGTTCATGAAAGAGATTTGATTCCATATAAGTAAATGCATTAATACCTATACTGTTTATCTATCCTACAAGTGAGAATTTTACACACAATGTAGCTCTTAGATAGAACCAAATTATGCAATTTATGGAATTTGGACAAAACTACAGAATATCATGCTGAGTGAAGTCAGTCAGATGAAAGTATAGGTAAGGAATAGTCTTTGGTATGTGACACTTAACTGATAAACAGTAAAAATAGCAAAAAAAAAAAAAGGCCTAAAGCAATAGAACTGGAGAGTTGGTCCCCAACTTTGGGGACTTTGGGGACTATGGGAGTTGAAAGGTAGGAGCCTTGGTGATTTTGGAAGAGGGAAGTAAATATTCTGGTAATGTATGTAATATAGAAATAATGTATTCAAGAAACTGTTATTAGCATAACAGAGTACTTAAATCAATAAATTAAGGAATAATTTAAAATTGGGATATATCTAAATCCTGATACAATGGAAGATGACTAATTGATTGACAATGTATATAATGTATGTATAAATATATATATATATATGTATATAATGTGTGACTTGATATAATCAAGTCATTACAGCTCAAAATTTATAGACCTTTTAGTTTTATAACTACCCAAACTTAAGTTCAGTAAGGATAGTGAAGATATAATTACTCATAATTGCAAACAGTAATTACATTTTTAAAATCAAACACAATGAACGATTCTAATTTCTGATTCTTTCATTACTCACAAGAAGATTCTGATATCATTCTGTTGATATCAGCACTATTTATTACAGAAATTGTCTTGGCAGTGTTAGTTATGTAGATCAACCTGCGCTAAAATTTCTAGAAAACAGGTTCTCTTCACTACTATTATACTAAAAATTAGTTCTCTTATTCATTAATGTAAGAACTTGACACTCATGAATACTTTTCACTGTAGTCTCCCCAGGAAGTGGGTGCCTGCTGGAAATACTGATCAAACTTCCTTATCTCAATTTAATAACTTCAATAAATATGAACAAGTCTTCATTTTTATTTTTGATTTTGGGGTCTCATGTGGTGGTGCTCAGGTTTTCTCCTAAATCTGAGCTCGAAATCTCTCCTGACAGACACGGGGATCCATATGGGATGCTGAGATTCAAACCACCATCCATTCTGAATTGCTGCTTGCAAGACAAAAGTCCTACCACTGTACTATCTCTCTGGCCCAAGAAATCTTCATTTTAAGTCAGCATATGAAAATAAATACAGTAAATTGATAACATAATATCTGCATATTTATCTCTATTTAATAAATTAGGCTTTGTTTTAGAACAGTCAAGGTAATGATAATGTTTTGAATAGCAAGAATGAAAAAACAGGAGCCGGAGTGGTGGAGCGAAGAGGTAAGCAGGAGCTATTTCTGAGCACATAGCCAGTAGTAACCCTTGAGCAATCACTGGGTGTGCCCCCCAAAAGAAAAACAAAACAAACACCAAACAAAAAAATAATAACAAAACACAAATACTAAAATTCCCAGAATTAATGCACCAGAGAACAATCCTATATTCTTAAACCCATTGACTGTATGACATGGAGTATTTTTTCCATATTTCTCTGATACCTGGAATTAATAATAAATGTGGCTATGTTGTATATAGTAAAACTAAAGAGAATATGTTGATAGAGCTGATGTTCAATTTATATTAGACTCTTATGACTGGTGAAGAATCTTGTGAATATATAATTGTCTATTAATTGAAAACTAAGACATATATGAGGGGAAATGCTCAATGAAATAACATCCTTTATCGGTAAAGCAGAGCTCATAATGTGAAGGAGAAAGGAAAAAATAGTATCTGATTCAGTTTAGCATGAAAAATATTTTATTGATTAACTTCCTTTGTATTTTAGCCATGTGGATATAGGAAAGAGCAAATTTAACAGAAACTGTCAGCATTTGTCCTTAAATTATACTTGAATGAATTAGTTAACAACCATCATTTTGGGATTAGTGTGTGAAGAAGAGAGTACCACTTGAAATAAAACTTAGAATGAGAGTGGCAGAAGTGGTCAAAGAGAGATAGGCAGCGAAAGACAGTGAATGAATGTAGAGTAAAGGAGAGGAAGTTGGGAGGCTGGCATAAAGGAAAGATTTTACAGATGTTCTCACAGCTTTCATTGCCCAGAGACATTCTCAGAACTATATGTAAACAAACTACTGGATATAGATGAAATGTTTAAGTTGAGACCAAGGGACTAAGAACAAAATGATTCCCCAGTGCTTTAGTTCTCCAGGATGATGAAATGGGATTTTGATAGTAAGTGACTTTTCTAATGCAAGGAAGTAACAAAACAGCTTCTTCTAAAAATACAGTTTGAGTGAAGAGACTAAATCTAAAAAAAAACACAATGCTTCCCTTGCATGTAGTAAGTGCTTCATAACCAGAAGTCAAAGCTTTAGCAATCAAACATATTGAAGAAATTTTGAATAGGAGAATAAGCACCCACAGAAGATTAAGGTTTATTTTCTAAAATTAGGATTAATTACAAACTCTTGCATCCATGCATGTATCTAGTTAACCTGGAAACAAACATGGAATTGAAAGTCTAAAGACAAAGAAAAGCATATTTAATTTAAAAGAGACAGAAAGTTAACACTCAGACTATAATACACTTCCTGGTGGCCACATTTACTGATATCTTTGATAACTAAATAAGAAGATGACACTTTAGCTGAGAAAATTTAAGATAACCCTACATCCGTCTTATATTCTAGGTAAATCTCTCCATTGTGGTTAATGGTTTTGGTATACCACACAGTGTCATATTATAATCAAAGGTCTTCTTAAGATTCAGTAAATAATAGAAAACACCCCGATGTAAGACAATTCCTTTCTAGAAGCTGGCAATTTAGTTCAGTGGGTAAAGTGTTTGCCATATATCAGGCCACCCTAGGTTCAATCCTTGGCAGAACCTCAGAAAATCACCAAGAGTGATTCTTGAGCATAAACCTGGGAGTAAATCTAAGCACTGCTTGATGTGCCCCAAGTCAAAAATAAATAAAAATTCCTTTCCATAATTTGATGTTTTGAAAGTGGGAGATATCAACCACCATATCTTTACTGCTTATTCATGATGAAGAAGATAAAGATGAATCTAAATCCCAGAGGAAGGACTCAGAGAATGAAAAATTTTAGTCACACTCCTGGTCCTAAAACTTGACTGTTGGCTGGGTTGCTCCAATTACCTTGAACACTGTTGGTTCAGAGGTCAACTTTGACTCAAACTAGTTATCATAGAATTTTAGTTATATACAACAAAACATCGTCATCATATCACCTGCGTACAACCCTATTGATTCCTACAAGTATTTAATTAAGTAATGTTAATTTAATTAAGTATTGTTTTCTATGTTTCCCCATGTCATAAGTATCTGAATTTTACTCTTAATTGAGTGGAAAGTACAATAATGTTATGAGATATTTTGGTTTTTGGGTGCAGTTAGCCTACACTGACTATTACGGAAAGGGACTTATCCAGAGTCAATTAGTTAAGCAGCAGCAGACTTGGATGAAAATCTTTCTCATCCAATGCCATCTCCCTGAAACTCTCTGATTGGTTATGAATGCATAAAGGTAAAAGGGAGTAATTAAACTTTTATTCCCATCTAAATGAATGCTTTTGACTAAGTCAGCATGCTTAAAAGGCAGTGGTATTACATGACAGATTATACAAATAAAAAACTTGCCATAGTTTTCGAAACACTACATGAACAAAAGAAAAATCATTGCTTTGGGCTTAGACAGCATGTCACATCAGTTTAATTAAACACACATACATACATAAAGGCACACACACACATGCAGAAACACAGCCCTAAACAACCAAAATCTACATTGGAAGGTCCTTATGTTGACAAACCAGACCGTTTAAAATAAAATTTCAAATGGCTTTTGTAGGAAATAAAAAAGAACAAAGAAAAAAGAATGTGGCTATGTGTATGGAAGATGGAATCTGATTAAAGTTGAATCTACAATACTCTATTTTTAGCTTGAGTGTCATGGAGAAGAACAGAGTTTGCTTTAGATTGTGTTTAGATTATAAATGGAGGGATCACCTCGTGACATCACTGGTTCGCACCCCGAGAGCCAGGAGCTTTGCAATTCTTGCTATAAAAGTCACATGTTTATTTTGTCAAGGGTCAGGACAGATGCTGATGGTGCTCAGGGATTACTTCTAGGGTTCTTTGGGAAACTATCTGTGCTTCCAGGGAATCCAACCAGTGGTGGCTGTGTGCCAGGCAAACCTCTCAATTTCTATACTATCTCCCTTTGTTCTATGAAAAACCTGTTTCAAAAAGGTCCTAGAATCCTTTCCGAAAGCTACCTAAAAAAGAACAAGTTTTGGGGGGATTGGGTTTTTGGGTTACACCCGGAGGCACTCAGGTCTTACCCCTGGCTCTGTGCTCAGAATTTGTTCCTGGCAGGCTCAGGTGACCATATGGATACCAGGAATCCAACCCGGATCTGTTACAGATCAGCTGTGAACAAGCAAATGCCCTACTGCTCTGCTATCGCTCTGGTCCCAGAACAAATCTTTGAGTGCAAATTTTCTCAAAAGAATAGAAGGTATTTCAATTACCTTTTTCACATCCTCTCTCAAACTGAGGTTGGAAGCCTCTAGAGAGACTCAGCCCATTTTCAGCGTATTTGACTTTTGACTTCTTTTTTTTTTCCTCTTATTTTGTACCCCATTCTATTGCTTTTCTTGCCTTCAAACAAAACCACATACCTTGATTTTTCTAGCTCTGCCTCTTAAATAGAAGGGGAAACGGGGGTTCCAGGACCAAACAGATATGAGATCACTAGTAGTAAGCCAGACAAAGAGGGGTCCACCTACTCTAGCAGCCCGGGGGGTGATGGTGGGTTATATGGGTTGTAGAAAGGGAACTGGAATGGGGGGAGGACATAGTTGGTGATGGGTACTCCCCTGATTCAATGTTAATATGTACCTAAAACACTACTGTGAAAGATATATAAGCCATTATGGAAAAACTACGTTTTTAATCAGAAACTTTCTTTGACTTACATGTATTATTATTATATCAATTATATTATATGTTATGTTATGTCACTGTATTATGTTATGTTAGCTTACCTCATTATGTTAATCAATTTTGTCTCTTGAATAAATTCTTACAATAAAAAAAAAAAGAATAGAAGGAGTGGCCAGAACGTTTGGCTTGCACATGATGAACCCGGGTCCATCCCAGTTCCTGGCATCCCACATGATTCCCCAAACCTGCCAGGAGCGATTTCTGATCACAGAGCCAGAAGTAACTCCCTGAGGGCCACTGGGTATGGCCCAAAAGCTATAAATAAAAAATATAAATAACCAAATAAATAAATGAATAAATAAATTTTAATAAAGAATAGAAGGAAATGAAGTAGGATGGAAATGGAAAATATATGAACAGAGACCCCAATTGAAATCAAGATAAAAATTGTTATAGTAATTGCAAATAAAATGATTTTGTTTGTTTTCTTTGAGGACCACTCCCAGCAGAGCTTGGGGTTTACTTCTGACTCTGCACTCATGAATTACTGTAGGCAGGGCTAGAGACCACATGGGTGTGTTTGGGTGCAGTTTTTGAATTATTAGCAAGGAAAGTTCTTTACCCATTGTTTTCTTGAAATTCAAAATTATTACTTTAATATGTATCCTTTGTTCTCTCTCCTTTTCTTATCCTGACTAATCACTTTACTCCCTTCCCTCTACTATATTTTCACATCTCAAAACAAACAAAAAAGCACTGGAGTTTTCTAATAATTAAAATAACAAATTCTTTCTTAGAATACTGTACTCAGAACCTAAAAATGAAGATGGGCCAGAGAGATAGCATGGAAGTAAGGCGTTTGCCTTACATGCAAAAGGATGGTGGTTCAGACGGTGGCTCGAATTCTGGCATCCTTTATGGTCCTCCCGAGCCTGCCAGGAGTCACTTCTGAGCATAGAGCTAGGAGTAACCCCTAACCCTGAGCACTGCCGGGTGTGACCCAAAGCCCCCCAAAAACCAAAACCAAAAGAAACAAACAAACAAACAAAACTAAAAATGGGCAAATGCTCCTGGTCTCATCCAGTCCCAGAAGAACACACACACACACACACACACACACACACACACACACACACACTTATAAATTCCTGTACCAGAAATAAAATTTCTTTGTGTCGCATGCACAAAATTTGTTATGGGTCCATCAATAAATATCTCTGTTTTTTTTACCAAGCAGCAAGCAGGAATGATCCAAGAGCTTAGTGGTATTATTTATTAATCTTCCTTGTACACATTTTTTTCTGCTACAGAGATTTGTTTTTGTTTCCTTAACAAGCACTATTTTTATATTATATTTATCTTGATGGTTCCTACTGAATTTGAAAGTTTTTAGAACACATTTTATTTTTACCTCTGGACATCAATATAAAGGCCTTAAAACACTTTCTTAGAGTTGTGTATTATCCATTTTGAAGTATGAAAATATAAAACACGAGAATATTCCTCATGTTTCACCCTGGATTTGTTTTAGAAATCACTAATTTCCATTGCTAGTGTCAAATAGGAGAATCAGCTCTAGGCTAAATTTTGGTATGTATTCTTAAAACTCATTGTATTTTCTTATTAGAACCTAAAAAAGTCTAAAAATAAATAGCAGAATCTGATTATCTTTCCAACCTTTGGATAGATATCAAAGAATGGGTATATTGTTTTGCTTTTGTTTCACAATGCCATGAATTAGGTCCAGGGCCTCACACTGCAATATTCTACCATTGAGCCATATCTTCTGTCCCAGTTTGAAAAGAACTTTTTTTAGGGGTGAAATGGAACATCCAGGAGTGGTCAGGTATTACTCCAGGCTGAGCACTTACTCCTTGTGGTGCTCAGGGTATATGGAATGAGGGAGATCAACTCCAGATCAGCTATAAGTACCCTTCCTGCTGTACTATCATCTCTCTAACCCATAGAATGGGAAGATGTTTAAAGACTAAATGGTGGAGCATGTCACAGAGCTGACGGAGTAACAATGACCTTTATGGGGGCCCACAATGGTCTCTATAGAGTAGAGTTGTCTTAAATGGAAAACATTATGATACAAAGAAAATTCCGTGTAAGAGCTTCAAGCTTATTTCTTTCATAAATTGATTCATCTCTTACTGTGCAATCTTGTAAACTGACTTCACTTCTCTGAGTTTTCATTTCCTGATTCAGGAAAAGTCTTGCCTCACTGCTGGAAAGGCTCAGAACATAGGCTGTGACCTTCAGCAGTTGCAGGAATTTAGAGTTTTTCTGGGAGATAGAAGTTTCAACCATTGTCACAAGAAGGGGCAAAGGAACATAGTGAGCTGCCATTACAGTATATTATTATCTCAGATTGGAAGTTTAAAGGAAAAGAAAGCATGAGAGTTGGACAGTTTAGAATCCCCCTTCCCCCTCATTACTTGAATTTCCTAATCTCTCTTCTAAGGTTAATCTTTTCCACTCTTTAAATCAGTATGGTAATATTGTATGCAATGCTTTATTATTATTTCATACTCTTGGAGATTATTTTGAATAACTCCTTGCAAGTGTGCTAGCTCCGGTTGGAGGGAACAATCCACAAAGGGCCTGGAAAAACCTCTGTTCTCTCTCCCTGCTGTCTCTGAACACAAGGAGGTCATTCCTCAGCTGTGAAAACTGACTTCATTATCGTGCACTCCTGTTCCACTGTCTCCTTCATGTGAGAATTGCAAACAATTCCAAAATATGAGAGGAAACAATAATGAAAATTCAAGGTGCAGCAAGGGCATGCAAAGTAGTCCAAAGCCTTTGAGAACGCTAATCTTTCATTAGTTTTTTTTTTTTTCCATGATTAAAAAGGGAGGAGCTCTGCAGGGTGAATCTGATTGCTGGATTTAGATGTGCCTGTGAAAACACAGCCTTTTGGATTATTATCCTGGTATAATTTACCACATTTTCTTTAGCTTCATCTGCATCTTCTGTATGCAGAACTTCGGTTTTATTTATATTTCAGTAGGTAAAGTTCTCTGATCATAAACCAGAATTCCCTGCTGCTACAATAAACTTAGAAAAGTAATTTTTAATTGTTTTAATTTTTATTAAAGGGTCATAATTTACAAACTCATTGATATTTTAGACAAGTGATGTTCTGGAACACATTCTACCACTACTGGCAATTTATTTCCCTCCTCCCCTTGTTTCTCCTCCTCTCCACACACACTTCTTAAGCCTGCACCTTACAGGTACATTTTAAAGTCCAGTGATTATAGTTTGAAACTTAAGTTTTCAGTGAATTGTATCTGTTGCTTCGCTATAAAGTTATGCTATTTCCTCCCACCCCCATATTGCCAATGTCCCCGAGGTTCTTGACCTTGGTCTTCTATTAATCATTGATGAAAATGCTTGACATGTCTTCTCATTCTTAAATATTATAAAATATTCAAACAGTGGGGTTGCCATTCTATTTTTAGGGCTTACCTAGATTAAACTAGAATCTATATAAGCTATCCCCACAGAAAAGAAAGGATTGGCTCAGAACTGGGAATCAATGTTAGATGTTAGGACTTTTTTATTTCTTCTTTTTCTTACTGTCTTATGACAGATTCTGCCTATTTGTTACAGTAAATGTTCATTTTTTTTTAAAAGCTTTTATTGTGTTTGTGACACAAAATTAGATTGGAAGGTTAGAGCTTCTGCCCTCCAGGAGATGGGTATCTAATTCTAGAGACAATAAGTGTGATAAAAGGATCAACAGACAATTCATAGCTTTATGTTGTTCTAATGCTGTGATGGAATATAATATGGTGTCTCCCACTGGGAATGTTCATGTCATTCTGTATAGAGATTTAACAACGAGAATAGGACATTTATAGAGAAATCCCTGAGATTCTTGACTTAGTGTTTGCAAGTCTCACATTTGAATCATATCAAATGAATGTTTGTTTGTTTGTTTGTTTTTATCAACTAGCTCTAGAACATTCCTACCTCTATTAAGGGCATTACTTCATTGTTTTATTACTGCCCTGATGCTTACTACACAGTTTACAAAACTTAAGCCCCTGTCTTTTCTTTTATTATGTTATAACAAATGTAAAAGCAAAAGAGGAAGTCTAGAATATTAGCAATAAAGTGGGATGCTATCAGAGACAGTCTAGCTTGTGCAGAAAAAAAAGACTGCAAATTTTCAAATTCTCTAGAATCTATTTCCTGCAAAAGAGAGAAAATTTATATTCTTACTTGGAATTGCCTACTTCAGTATATTTGCATAACCTTCCAACACACTTATATAAACAAAAGAAACAGATATAATTCTAAGGACTTTAAGATTCTGAATTAGCCTATTTCCAACAAACAATGTTAGTTATTTTTCTAGAATTTCATACACGTCACCAATTCTTTTACTGCTTCTCCTCTGTTTCTTCTCTTTTACTGTTTTGTCCTCTGTGATGAAAACAAAGACCATGTAATTACCAGTTTTCCTCTCTTTTATAGCTGATAAGGCAACTGTATAATTATCTGTGACCATGTAAATAATTCTGTCCAAAACTGGGAATAAAAGTGGTAAGTGTCCCAAGTGTTACTTTTAGGCTTTTTGCCTCCCATAATCCTGTATGAACTCCAGCAAGCTGGAGCTGCCTGATGAAGGATTATGAGTTCATGTTGATGTGAGACAGAAAGATTTTTGGATCCCTGAGTCACTACTTGTAACAGAAAGAGATATCTATTGGATTTCCACCCTTCCACCATGTTACACAGTTTCAGAACCACATGACAGATGGAACCCCATAGAGCAACTGTACAGGGGATTCTCTTTGAGGAGAAAGCTTTAGAGACACTGCTCCAGCAATAGGGAAGGACAGCACAAAAATGGGCACCATAGTTCTGATTAGTGATCACTCTCAGGCTTTTTTCCTGGCCTTCCCTCCTCCTCACAGAAAGCTCCTTTTTTTTTTTTTTTTTTTTGGTTTTTGGGCCACACCCGTTTGACGCTCAGGGGTTACTCCTGGCTATGTGCTCAGAAATCGCCCCTGGCTTGGGGGGACCATATGGGACGCCGGGGGATCGAACCGCGGTCCTTCCTTGGCTAGCGCTTCCTTACCTCCAACGCCACCTACCCGGCCCCAGAAAGCTCCTTTTAAGGGAGATTACAGGTCACTTTTTTTGCCCACTGTATTGCTCCAATGAGACTATTCTTTTTTTTTCTTTTTTTTTTTTTGGTTTTTGGGCCACACCCGGTAACGCTCAGGGGTTACTCCTGGCTATGTGCTCAGAAGTTGCTCCTGGCTTGGGGGACCATATGGGACACCGGGGGATAGAACCGCGGTCTGTCCAAGGCTAGCGCAGGCAAGGCAGGCACCTTACCTTTAGCGCCACCGCCTGGCCCCGAGACTATTCTTAAGCTCCAATGTTTTATGCTTATCTTCTTTCTTCCAGGCACGCCACTTCCCGGCTATGTCCCTAGCTCAGCCACCCTGCACATCTTTATCTCTCAGTTCCTTTGTTCTATATAAGCATTGTTGGAATGAAATAAATTATCTCTGGTCATCCGCCTGGGACCCTGACTGGCCAACTCGATGGACACAGTATCTATACTTTATATTCAACTTGTTATGAGTGAATTTATTTTTCACTGCATTGATGAAACCATTGAAATTTGTGTGCTATAGTTCTTAGCACAGCCTGATAAACACCTCTTTAAATGTAAAATATTTGTGAAAACTAACTTTTCTATAACTCCTAATAATTCTTATTCACATTCCAGGTCTCCATTCCATGTTTCCTGGATTCTAATTATATATACATATATATTTTTTAAACAATTGGATAAGTAATCCTCTATATTAAGAGGTTGTTATTTAAACTAAATTGTTTGCTAATGATAGCACCATTAGTAGACTGAATTAAAATGCTCTTCAAGTAAAGAGTGAAAGTTTAAATTCATCATATGTTCAGGAGCCTGATTGTTTATAATACAGTTTCTCCAAAGTTAAGAATCAAGAAATCGTAAACTACTTGTACTGTTTGCATATCTAATTCTGCAATACGAAGAAATGTAAACAGCAACATTTCAAAGCTAAAATTGTCTTTCAAAAGCAAATTCTTTTTTTCTTTTTGTATTTAAACAACTTGATTACAGATATGATTGTGATTAGGTTTCAGTCATGTAAAGAACACCCCCCTTCACCAGTGCAACATTCCCACCACCAATGTCCCAAATCTCCCTCCATCCCACCCCACCCCCACCTGTACTCCAGACAGGCTTTCCAGTTCCCTCATTCATTCACATGATTATGGTAGTTCTCAGTGTAGTTATTTCTATAACTGTCAGAAGCAAATTCTTAAATCTGAATGTAGCAAGAACTATGAGTTTTGAAATAGAAGTGTGAATGATAATCATGGGCAAAGAAGCTAAGTAATAGGATTTTACCTGTCCTGTGGTGAGCCAAGTCCATCTAATCTTCCTACTATTCAAGTCTCAAAGCTGCCTAAAATGATGGTAAACCAGGGTAATAGATTTGTATTTGCTTTATTAATGCAAATGTTTACATTGCTAAACATATCAACTATTAATAAGCCTTCAAATTGGTCATTAAGGAAACCAAGGAAATGAAGGAGAAACAAATGCTACCATTAAGGCGAAGTTTTGCCAGAAGGCACAAATGGGATGAGGGTGGTCAACAAAACTTATTTCAGAAACTAATACAATTTAGCAATTAAATGTTTCTAAATAGCTCAGCAAAATTATCTAGCACAATTGAAAGACATGCTTGAGATTTATTCTGCTTTTATCCTTGTCTCTGCCTGTCCTTGTCCTACATAAATAATTTTTTTGCATACAACAAAGTTTTAATGGTTACTAGGTCACTTCCCCATTTGAATTCTTAGTCCATATGCTTTGGTTGTATTCTGTCTGCTGCTTTGATAGACACATAATTTCATCTAGCTAATACTTTATTTTTTCTATGTTTTATTTATATAACTGTCTCCTCCCCAAAGAAAGATTTTCTTACTTATATTTGTATCCATAGAGTCTGGTACATACTAGAGGTTCAAAATTTTTGTTGAATAAATGAACATATCTCTATATTTTATCAATATAAAATTATCAAAGCAATATAATTGTTAGAAACTTTTCTGTAGAAGTTTTAGAAACAAATATACAACAAAAATAAATAAATAAAAATACTTTAGTGTATGAGGTCAGGCTCAATGGATCTAAAAAATCCTAGGTCTGACCTTTATTATCTGTGTCATGTTGGACACACTGGCTGTGATCCTTAAGTCTCTGTTTTATTGTCTTCATTTAATGTAGGCAACTGTAACAGTTATAAAAATATATGTTTTTTGTTTGTTTGTTTGTTTGTTTTTTGGGGCCACACCCGTTTGACGCTCAGGGGTTACTCCTGGCTATGTGCTCAGAAATCGCCCCTGGCTTGGGGGGACCATATGGGACGCCGGGGGATCGAACCGCGGTCCTTCCTTGGCTAGCGCTTGCAAGGCAGACACCTTACCTCCAGCGCCACCTATCCGGCCCCCTTTTTTTTTTGTTTTGTTTTTTTATAAAAAATATATGTAAAGTGCTTAATTTGGCATAGATTAAATATTTATCAAATATCAGAGACATTTTGGGAGAGGGCACTGAGCTGCACATCACTCTGTGCTCAGGCTTTATTCCCACAGGGAGCCCGCAGAGCTGGGGGCTGAGTAGAGCTTGGATACATGCACAGTTAGCACCCAAGCTCCTTGCTGTCTCCAGCCCTAGAACAATCTCATTGAGCAAACTTAGGAGACTCACTCTAGTATGTTCTAATCTGAAACCTCAGAAGACCAAATGCGATTTCATTTCAGTTTGAATTAGGAGCCAAGAATGTAATTATTGAATTCTAAAGTTTCAGTAGATCAGTAAACATTATGTTCAGTCAAAATGATACTGATAGTTTAATCTAGGCCAGCAAATCATTTGAGAGGAACTGAATGTGTCACACCATGAGGAAGAGGCAGATAGGAATAAAACTAGTAAGTCTTTATTATTGTTGTTATGGTTATTATTAGTAGTATAGTTTAAGAAGTTACAACAGTATGAAGGTTTACAGTATCAGTATTCAAGTGACCACACCCAACTGTCAACATGCCTACAATCTTACCTTCCACCTTTGTTCCTAATCATGCCTTATTCATAATTGTTTCCCTAAATTGTTGGTCTTCATTCCATGAAGACATTTCCTGGCTATCACATGGCTAATACCACTATCTCATCACCCATATGTAACTGAGAAAGTGGAATACATAAGCAGAAGTTCTTGGACAACTAAAAGTTCCAGTTAAGACTAAGTGTTAGGGCCAAGAGTGATTGCACAGTGGTTAGGGCATTTGCCTTGCACATAATCAATCAGAATCTGACCCTCGGCATCCCATATGGTTCCCTGAGCACTACAGAAGTAATTTCTGAGCACAGAGCCAGAAATAACACCTGGCACTGCCTGGATATGAACCAAAAACCAAAAACCAAAACAAAACAAAACAAAAGAAAGACTCGATGTTCTCTGAAGCTGCTTGAGTTATAAGTTGAACTGAAATTTTACATTATGGCTATGGCAAACTCATTTTTTTTGTTTGTTTATTTTTGGTTTTAGTTTTTGACTTTTGTTTGTTTGGGTTTTATTTGGGTTTTTTTTTTTTTTTTTTTGTGACACTCAGGGATTACTCCTGGCTATATGCTCAGAAATTGCTTCTGGCTTGGGGGACCATATGAGAGGCCTGGGAATCTAACAGTGGTTCGTCCTAGGTTTGCATTGGCAAGGCAAACGCCCCTACCACTAGTGCCACTGCTCCGGCCTCACACCCATTACTTTTTATGTCTAATCAACCCTAGACTTATAATCAAGTGTCCTCCTGTCACCTACTGCATCTTCCTATTTCCAGAGCGAGAATTAAGCTGATGAAAGGTGGAGGCAAGATCGCGCTATTAAGTCTTGTGACCCAGAGAAGCCAAGCCGCTCCACACAAATCTGGCTTCTTGAGGGTTGATTTCTTGAGTGCTGTGATTGTACTGTCTTCATATCAAATCGCAAGAACAGACAATTCAATAATTATTGCTAAGAATACATCAACTGAAGTAATTCTATCGAAACGCAGCTCACTGGGCTTGAAGAGGCAAGCGTGCTTCATCATGTATAAAATGTGTTTGATCACAGCTGTTTTCTCTGTGTCTCTATAAGAATGGAAAGAACTATTGTCCTGCCAAGGACCCCCAAGGCCTCCCAAAAACTGTCACTTTCTGCTGGTGACTGTCAAGATTTCTTGAGGCGAAAGACCTGAGGTGAGACCTTTTCAGCATTAACTAAACAAAAAGACTAAAGGACAGACAGGTTTTCTTTTCAGGAAATTCTTTTAACAATGGGGATAAAATACTTACAGGGCTAAAGTAGTGGACTGGGCCTGAATAGATCCACTTCAGACACTGCCTTTAACAGAGGTTTCTTTGTTATGAAAATAGGACTGTGCCTCGAGCTAAAATCAACTGCAATGCCCTGAGTCCCAAAGGGCAGCTGCACAAAAGTTTAGGACTGGAAAGGGGTGAGCAAGCCATTGTGCCTGGAAAAAAAATAAAAAACAGGGGAGCAAGAAAAAACAGGGGCCTCTTGGAGAAAACCCAGCACTCTGCACTGAAACATTCTTGTATTTGGGCCCAGGAAGGAGAAAATGACCAAAGGAACAGGCAGTCAAGTCAGTAGCAGAAGTGGATTTCTTAGCTGAAGGTGACAGGTTGCACATACATAGATTATCTACATTTTCACCTAAGTCAATAAAGAAAAGAAAGGTCTCTTAAAACCCCCTTCCCCCAAAACCTCAGCAATGACCAAGAAGATGTGGTTTCCATTGCTCCCTAAAACAGCCACTATACAAAGCACAGTTAAATATAAAAAATCTTATATCAAGCTTTCATGCAGCTGACCCTGTTCAATCCCCAACATCACACAGGGTTCCCTGAGTTCTTTTGAGCAAGGCCAGTAATCCTTACTTATCTCTGAGTGTGATCTAATATTCCTGTCCATCCCCACCAAAAAGAGCAAGGATGGTTCTTTGATGTTAAATAAAAGTAATAAAAAAAAAAATCCCTGCATTTTCAACTGTCTGAATAAAATCCCCTTTAGGTTTCTCACTGTCTAATCTTCAAACTCAAGTTTTAAAGTAATGTGGCTTTTGAAGTAAATATGAACTAAAGTTTTAGAATTTTCAGTCCATGTCTAAGCATCTTCTGAAACTAGAAAATCTGCATTTTCACGTGCACAATGTCAAAAATAGATAGTTGCAATTAAATCACATAACTTCATATCTTTCTTATGCTCAGATCTGCTGGGTCACCAACCAGTCCTTACTTCCTAATGAACATTCTTACTTAATTCTACAGAAGCCAGCTCTTCACACAGAGAGCTTACTTCTATTACTTCTATTAAAGTTTGTCTACGACTTATATTTGAATATTTTTCTTAAAGATGCATGAGATTAAAGAAAATTTTAGATCCTAAGTTCAGAAGTTTGGATGTTCTGATTCCATGCACAGCAATAGAACTTTTAAAAAATCACCCAAATCAGAAGTGTTTTCATCTTTCCAATCAAATGGAGTGTATTTTTAAAAAGATTCCATACCTAACAGAAATGAAATAGACCTATGTTAATATAATTCTGTTTTAAGAGAGAAAAAAGATTATCTTAGAGGAATATGGTAATTTAATATAGAGAGATCCTTTATATTCAACAACTATTCAATATATAGAATCAAGTGTATAAGAAAGTCAGACAAATATACACATTAGAACTACAAAGTTACAAGTGTAATATTAATTATAAAAATTAAGTTTGATAGATTAAAAGTAATAGAAATTAAAGTTGTTGATACTGATGAAGATTCACCATATAACAGAAAAGCCTAATTAATCTATTATTCTAAACGAAGCTACAAGAACTAAACAATAGTAGTCAAAGATAATCAATGGTAATCAAAAGTATTAGATGGCTCCAATTTATATCCATGTGTCATTTTCATTCCTTATGATAATATAATATTTTAAAACATGATCTAAATGAAAAGTTTTATGGAAGAAAAGTATATTTATGCATGTAATATCAGTGTTCTACTGAAAATGCCTACCTAATAATATTCCTGAATATATCTCTAATTGGAATCATAGTCAGATTTAAAGCTCTGAGCTCAAGTCATCAAGGCCTAAAATTTAGATCTAGTACTTCAAACATAGATGTAAAACACTAGATCCGTTATTTAGTCTGTTTAATCTTCAATTCTCTCACTAGCTAATTGAGATAGTAACAAGGATCTTAGTAAAATAATATGCTGAGTGCTTTGTAGAGTCTCATTTAAGTTGACAATACTAAGTATACAGTACTTTAAACAGCTTGCATTGCTTATGTATACAAAGGACTATTTATTATTTATTATAGTAAACATTAGTGTATATAATTAAAATTACATGCCACAACCTTTGATGTCAAAAAAGTAAAATCAGGCCAGAAAGCTAGAAAAACAAGTAGGAAGGAAGAACACCCAATTTTGCTGAGTAACCCAGAACAGGACTGGGACAATCTACCTAAGACACTTCCAGGAAGGTCACTGAATTGCAGTAGTCAGGTCAAGATGGGTAGTAGTAGGTGACCTAGGAACCACAAAAAAAGTAAGAATTCATGAGAAAGTTGAGAGGACATAATTTAGAGGAGGAATCTTAGCATTAAAATTACCCTGGACAGACCTGGGGCAGAGTTTGGTGACAGGGTATGAAACAAAATAAAACTGTTTAGTTTGTGGTGAGGGTTCCATGATTTTGCCAAACTCTGTCCCATCAAGAATATCAAAAGCAGGAGTCTGTGAAACAGCTAGGGATATATCTCTGGCATGAATGTAGTATGACATCTTGCAAAGGCCACACTACACAGCTGGAGAGAAGAGAAAGGTTCCAAATCTTTCTAAGGTCAATTTTGAACATCTCAACAGATAACTTGGACCTGAGTTATATTGGTTTCTTTTTCTCTTTCCTCCATTCCTTTCTATCATTTTAAGTAAGATTGTGAGGGTGATTGAGATTTTTTTTAATATAATTTTAATTTTGATCATAGTGGCTTACATATTGTTGACAATAATATTTTAGGTACATATTTACATAAAATCAGGGGGGCTTCCCATCCCCAAATTGTCCTCCCTAACCCTCCGTTTTTGTCCTACCTCCCATTTCCTCTTCCCTCACCCTCAGGGCGGTTAGAATATATGGTCCCCTCTGTATCTAACCTACTACTTAGTAGTCTTGCATCAGTTTGGTCTTGCTGCCTCCCTTATTTCCCCCTGTAAGTGGGGGCAGGGCTAGCTAGTTCAAGTTACGTGGTTTTGCCTGAAAAAGAGAAAGTAAATAATCTGGGGTAAGGGTCTAATACCCCGAAAATGGGTAGAATCCTTCTAGAGGTTCTCATCATCAATTTGGGAAGTGAATGAGAACAAGAAGGTGAAACACTACCAGTACCAAAGGAAGTGTCAAATATCCAGTGAGGACTCCGGTTATATCGATAGGCACCACAAAAAACAGATAAAAAATATTAAAAAATATAAGAAACAAACAAACAAAAAAGAAAAAACAACAACAACAACAAAAACAAAAAAAAAAACACGCCGTGGTCTTGAAATAAGAAACATGGCGTAGCACAAAACGAAAGAAGAGAAAGGAAGAGAGAAAAAAAATAAGACTAATTGGGGACAACAATTTCAATAATCACATCCAAACAGAGAAATCGACCAAAATAGCTAGGTAAATAAAAATAATAATAACGATAATAAATGAAGGTAAGATATATATATATATATATATATATATATATATATATATATATATATATATATATATATATATATATATATATATATATATAAATGTCCAAGGTTTTGTGTTTTTTGTATTTTTGTTTTTTTTTCCCTCCTGCCCTGGCACAGGTGATTGAGATTTTTAAGAGTTATTTATTTTTATTTTTTAAAGCTACTTCCCTGTGGATGGGAATTCAAGTATACTGTTGAATAAATGAGTAAGCTTATACTTACATCTCAGTTTCTGAAATTGGTTATGGGAGCTGTACTTCAGAATACATAATGAAATGAATTTTTCAAAATCCCCATTAAAAATATTTACATTCTTTGTTCTTTTTTATATACATTTTATTTGTAGTTTTTTTGAGAAATTATGTATATTCTGATAATATTTATGATTCTACTAATATATCTGATTCTAAAAGTTGATTATTTAATTATTTTAACTACTTTTACTGTTAGTGACCCCCATTCCTCCTCTATTCCATCTTGTATTACAGATATGTTTAATATAACTCAAGTATTTAATGTATGGCAGAAGGTATTTTGTGTAGTGCTGTAACAAATAAAATATAGCAGATTCCAAAATGATTGAGTATAGTACATTCATTCTCCTGCCACTTTATGAAAATCCTCTAGACAAGATTCCTCTCTTAGTGATTTCTTTATAACTCTATGATTGCACTAAATTAGTCTTTCTTTTTCTGCTTTTGTTCAGGTAACTTAATTTGGTATGTGTGTGTGTGCGGGGATTCGGGGGAAGAAGGACATATCTAGGTAGTGTTCAGAGCTAACTCTTGGATCTAAACTCAGGAATTATTCCTGGCAAACTTGGAGGACCATATGGGGTGATGATGATCAAATCTGGGTCAGCTGTATACAAGGCAAGTGCCCTCCCTGCTGTACTAGCAGGACACCTCGTTTTTTTTTGTTGTTGTTGTTTGTTTGTTTTGTTTTGTTTTTGTTTTTTGTTTTTTGTTTTTGTTTTTGGGCTACACCCGGCAGTGCTCAGGGGTCACTCCTGGCTGTCAGCTCAGAAATAGCTCCTGGCAGGCACGGGGGACCATATGGGACACCGGGATTCGAACCAACCACCTTTGGTCCTGGATTGGCTGCTTGCAAGGCAAACGCTGCTGTGCTCTCTCTCTGGGCCCCAGGACACCTCATTTTTAAATCAAAGATTTCATTGATGATTTTAAGGCCCAATTCATAATTATAAATTATTTCAACTACTAAAATCAAAGAGCTTTTTTTGGCAAGAGAACCAGAAATGAAAAGCTAGTACAAAAACAGCCCCTGAGTATTATGTTTCCATAAAATGCTGTATAATAAAGATTCTATGCATGTCAATACAAACCAGAGAAGAAATCCTGTTTTAAAGGAAAAGCATGAAAAATTTAAATTCTACCAAAAATATCTGAAGAAAATGAATAAATTAATGTCTGATATGGTTTAACAAGTATAAACTGGAAATCACTTCTCAAGAGGTCAGAGTTATAGTACAGAGGTTAAGGCACTTGTCTTGCACATGGCTGACCCTAGTTTGATCCCTGGCAGTACATATGTTCTCTGAAGCACTGCTAGGAGTGACCCCTTAGCACAGAGTAATGAGTAAGCCCTGAGTGCAGTGAGAAGTGACCTAACTCTAGGTCACCTCTCCCCTCCCTCACAAACACTAAAGAAATAGAAAAGCAGAAACTGAAAAGACATATGTGCCATTATTAGCCTTCAAGTGAAATAAAACAGCAGAACATGTTTACAGAATAATCAGTACAATTTAAAGAACCTGATTAAAATTATTCACTTATGCCATTCTGATAAGATTAAAGAACAAAAATAGCAATTTTGAGTAAAAAAATAATGTCATAACTTGGTCATTTGCAATGGCTGTCCATGGCTTTGGGCACAATGTCTGTGGTGTGTATGTGTGTGCACAGATAAATATTATAACTATATGTTGTAGAGAACCTGCCCCCTAACTCCCCATCAACAAAACATATAACTACATTCCCCTCATAAGAGATTGGTTAAGCTCATGTAGAACATGACATATTCTATCAGCTCAGTTTTCCAGATTTCAAATTGTTCCCTGAAATTAATTCACTAAATAACCCAGGCAGTCAAAGCACAGATCCATTAAGCTCCAGAGAACACATTCGTTAAATGTTAGTGCCATACAGTGAATATTTGATAAGTACATCATTAATAAAGCTTGGTGCAGGATAATTGATATGTGGATGCTTAATGACAATGCCAAATGATGGAGCACACAGAAACTAGCCAGCCCTCAATCACCATGCAGGTTGCTTCTTCACCATGTGACAGACACAACTGAAAAAAAAAAAAAGGCAGTCTGATCTTCATTAGTGGCTATCTGTAAATGGTTTTCATTTACAAGATAAATGATTATAGCTTGACTTTATTAATTAAGCATGCATTTCTCCAGAGCAAAGTAATTGAATAAAATAGCCAGTGGCTTTTATATGATGCAGAATCTTCAAATCTCAGAGAAAAGTTGCATCTTTATCTTTAACTTCTTATTTTGAGAGTACACTAACTGAAGTTAAGGTGTTGATAAATACTGTTGGTATCAACTAAATGTAGTTGATAACTACATTTTGCATACAGGAATAGCTTTTAATTTCACACTTTGAGGCTATTATGATAAAGTTATTTCTTTTTCAGGTTTTACCAGAATTGAAAGACTGAAACCCAAGAATATGAATGGATGAAAATTGTAAGCATTGGTGTTTGCAGAAATGATGGGACATGTTGCATCTTGAAATTGAGCTTGTAAGTGTAAAGTAGTCCATGAGAAATCTTGATATATCATTGCTTGAATCATGCCCAGAAAATGAACTAATCATCCGTGAACAACAATTTAAGTTCTTATATTACTTTGGGTTCAGGAAGGATGCTTGGAAGATAATATAGTACACATATTCCTGCCTAGTTCTGTTTTAGAAATAAAATATAATTCTTAGAATACCATATTTATAACTTTAAACATTCACTATGGAAAAAAAACTTAAATTTTTTTTCTTGCTTTGACTTTTATACATGTGCAGAACTTTTAAAATAAAGACTCTAGTATAATTGTGCAGTAATATATGAAAACATTCTTACTCGGGTAGTTTTTCATAGATTGAAGTCCATTAAATCAATAAAAAATTACTCCTTAAGAAGGCAGAAATCTAGGGCCAAAGTGATAGTACATTGGGGAGGGTACTTGCCTTTATAAGGCTCATTCAGGTTTAATCCCTGGCAGCATATATAGTTCCCCAAGTCCTCTAAGAGTGATACCTAGACATATAGCTAGGAGTAAACCTGGGAATTCTGGGTATATCTCCCTACTTGCTCAAATGTAAACAAAACACCTTTTAAAAAAAGCAGATTGAGTGCTCAAAAAATTATCTAAAATAAGTCAGGAGAGGCAAATATATATATACATATATATATACACATATATATTAATGTGATCCATACTGAAATACATAAAATCAATTAATGTCATAGAATATTCTGGCAGTGAGTAACTTTTTCTCACTAATTCTACCATGTATTAATATTATTTTGAAATCACTGGCAGAAATAGATTTTTAAATGAACTCCTTGTCTGTAGTCTATGATCACTCTGTAGCTAATAAACTTACTATATTATCATAAAACTGGGCACTTGACCTTCACCTCATCTAAAATACTTTTATTTGTAATGTTGTCATTGCATTTATTGGTGATTATGCTAATCCTATATGCATATGCTATTGATTCTTCAGCACACATGCAGCTTTGAAGGTGATGGTTTTATTCTATTGTTACAGTTTCAGAAACTCACCATTCACTCTTAGTATTTCTAATCATCATGAACGGGGAAAACGTTTTTATAGTTTATTGTCACATTCTCATAATGTGAGGTTACTGGCAATAGTCAGAACACAATGGCATGCAATTCCTACATGAACTAAAAATACCACCAGACAACTCAAATGATTTATTTTCTATTTGCATGTATTCCTCATTCTATTTTATTAATCCTAGTTTCTTCTTTAGCATAACCATTAAATTCTATATTATGAATGTAATGTATACACTAAACTTAAATCCCTTCATTAATTTAATAATTGTTGCTATGCTTTTGTTTCTAAGTTTCTTTCATCTTTAAAAATGTTCCTTAGATTACTAACATAGATGTAGAGATCATTCTAATTTCATTTCTTTTTTCCAACCATAAAACCTCTTTTAATATAAATCAATATATTCGTTGTATTTTTCAGAGTTAGTGGATAATAACTATCTCACATGATAGCCATAGGATTTTTACTTAAGAGAAATTCTCTCATATTCTCCCAGTTCAAACCAGATCAGATTGTGTTACTAATTATCTGCCTGACCTGAAGCACACGTCTTTGTCTCAGTGACTAATAGCTCTACATGTTTAAAATGATGCAGACTGACAAGGACATAGGAATTTCTAACGGAATCAGACAAGGTCTGATTGCTCTTTAAAATCCTATGTTATAGTAAGACTTGGCCACAAATGAGGACTTTTAGTGGCACAGTTAAGCATGACTGGGTTGTGATCTTAAATTCTATACAGAGTAGTCTTGTAATTCTGGGCAACCTACTTAAACTCTATTCCAATACTTCCCCAAAATGTGGTTATTAGTTCATATTCCATAGGGTGAGCTGTTAAAATTATTTACAAATGTGCTTGAATGTGTATAGCTCATGGAATGTGTTAATGAGTATCAATGGTTTTTCAGTGCCTACCATTGGAAAACATTATAATACCCCCATTTTTACTTCCCATATTCATACGCATCTAAGTAAAAAAAATTCTGATTTCTCAATATGGTGATTTTAAAGATTTTAGTTAAAAACAGTTTGTAGGGCCCGGAGAGATAGCACAGTGGCATTTGCCTTGCAAGCAGCCGATCCAGGACCAAAGGTGGTTGGTTCGAATCCTGGTGACCCATATGGTCCCCTGTGCCTGCCAGGAGCTATTTCTGAGCAGACAGCCAGGAATAACCCCTGAGCACCTCCGGGTGTGGCCCAAAAACCAAAAAAAAAAAAAAAAAAAAAAAAAAACAGTTTGGAAAATTAAATTCCTTAAAATGTTAAGTACGGGGCCAGAGAAATAGTACAGCATGGAAGGCATTTGTTTTGCATGTGGCCAACTAGAGTTCAATCCCCAGCATCCTATATAGTCCTCTATGCCCACCAGTAATAACTGCTTAGTGTACAGCCATGAGCACTATGGTGTGGCCCTATAATTAAAACCTTTTTTACCAAAATACTACAAAAATACTATCAAATTTTACTACCAAAATACTTAGTAGTACATAGTATTTTTGCACGTACAATGTCATATCAATATGCTGTAAATCAGTGGCAAGTGCCATTCCACAGGATAACTTTCTGCATGTTCATTACTATGCTGAGCACTTTGTGGATCTTCTTGCAAAACTTAGCATTGGCAAGCCATATACAAAAATTCTTGATTAAGTGACCACTTTTTATTTGCTTGTTTATTTGTATTTGGACCTCACTCGGCAGTGCTCAGGGGTTACTCCTTGAGTCTGTGCTCAGGAATCCCTTCTGGCTAGAATAATTGACCAAAAGAGATGCAGAGGATCTAACCTGGGTTGACTGAGTGCAAGATATGCACCCTATCTACTATGTGATCAATCTGACACCCCCCCAAAAAAAAAGGGATAGCTCTGGAGACATAAAAGCATTGACCCTATTGAGTCTGAGTGAGAAATTAAAAGTAAAATAATTATTAAAAAAACAGACTGAACATATCTACCTTGATAGTAGAAAATAGAATACAGAGAGCAATGACCAATAATGATTAACATCACTTTCAGATATTTAGAGAGGAAAGGTCAACGCTGGACTAAAACAAATACATGAAAGTTATTAAAAATTTTATTGCAAACCTGACTTTTCCTAGAGTATAGAGAGTAGTGTTTTATGTTTGTAGTATTAATGATATGAATTTTAACCTAATGCTGATATTCCAGAAAACAGAACCTCACTGTGCTGTATCTCAAAACCTTTGAGAAGGTCTTTATAATCCCTTTAGTAGAGTCCTGTGAAATTGCTTTATCAGAAGCATCTGCCCAGTAGATTATTGGAATCAGAACAGAGTCAAATCCACTTGTGCCTACTGAGCCAGTAACACGTGATTCAGTTATAGAGCATCCGAAACTCATGTCAATCCTGGCAAAAAAAAGAATGAAATGGGAGTATAACCTTCTCCTTGGACTTTTATCAGACAAAACCAGAAAGAATAGGAACTTTTGTTCCTATTCTTCAGACTGTAAAGAAAGCTTAGAGTACAAAGAGGCAAAAAGGATCACCAAATGAACAAGAGGAAAAGTCTTATTTAAAAAAAAATGACACAAGACCTACAACAGTTGCTGAAGTCAGTTCATGGGCTTATGCAGTCTGATCATTCATCCACTTGCATTATTTAAAGACAATTTTAAAATTATAAAAACTCACATACAAATGCTTGTGTGTCTGTGCATAAGTGTGCACACACCCATATCTCAAATATTATGCTTAGGGACTCTATTACTTGCAGCAAAAGAGCCCAAGTAAAACCTGTTTCAGGGAAGTGGATTATAAACTACATGTTGTAATTGAACAGAGCTCAGTAAATGTACTTTAACCTTTTCTTCATGCCTGAGGCCATATTTACTAACAACTACTGAGAGGTGATGTGACGCAGTGACACTGCTTTCTAGGCTTGTTGTGTGTGCAGGGCTCTTGATTTCTTCCTCAAACAGCCTCAGAAATGATGCTTTTTGCACCCCTAGTCTTCTTTTGTGGGCTTTCAATATTTTTCATTACCATAAATCTGCTTGCTTCTAACAGCTTGCTTTCTACCTTTCTGCTTCTAATCTCCTGGAGGCTGGGGAATAAGATAACCAAGCTTGATGGATTTTGTGTGAAAACAAGAATATGGTTCATACAGCCTAGGTCACCTCTCAAAATGTGATATCTATATACAGTAAAAGCCTGACAAATGCAAAGAAAGGAGGGAGAAAAAACATAGTTGGGTCTGGCCCTGTTCTTAGCAGCAATTTAACAATTTCCTCTTTCACATATCTTATATTCCTTCCCTTACAACATGCCCAGAGTGAAATGTGAAGACTACTCCTGGTTATTTCAACAACAGAAGTTGCCACACAAACTTTAATAACTGAGAAAAAATATTTTAATGTGTTTACTAAACATGGCTTTCAAAAGCAACCGAATTTTTTTAAATGTTTTATATTTTTAAATAATTTTAGAAAATATTTTTAATTATTTAGAAACATTTTTAGAATAGTGTGTAATATTTTTATAACATTTGGAAAAATTTTAGATTTTCTTCCTAAAATAAAATCGGAAAATTAATTGCCTAATTAGAATAAATTTTAGAGCTGGAGAGATAGTACAGCAGTAGGGAATTTGCCTTGCACAAGGCCAACAGAGAAATGACCCTGATTGGATACCCAGCATCTCATATGGTCTCCTGCGCCTGCCAGGAGCAATTTCTGAGTGCAGAGCCAGGAGTATACCCTGGTTTACTTCAGGTGTGGCCCCCAAAATTAAAAAAATTTTAAAAAGATAATAAAAAGAATGAATTTTAAAGTTTTTTGTTAATCCTCTTTCAATTAAACTTTGTCTTTTTCTGTTGGAGAGGGTACTCCCAATGGTGTGCAGGGCTTACTCCTGGTTTTGTCTCAGAACTACTCAAAGAGCACTTCTGGTTGTCTTGGGAGACCATAACTGGTGCATAAATTGAACCAGGGTTGTCCACATGCAAAGATGACAGGACTCCTACCTGCTATACCATCTCTCTGGGCCCAAACTTTGTCTGTGTTAATGGATACTAACTGTTCTTAATTCTCAAATAATTGTATAATCAGTACTTTTTTAAAGTGATAAAAATATATGATTTATCATTTATTGCTAATATTTATTGAATATATTGAGCACTTGTTATGTTCTCACAGTAAGGCTCAAAGGTAAAACAAACTGACTAGGTTCGTTTTTATTAGGGTTATTGTATTGAGAACACCAAAACAGTCCTTTATATTATCTAGATAACTCTATGAAGCATACTGGGCCAGAATAAGTTTATTTCCTCTTAGGTGACATTTTATCCAAGAGTTTAATTTATCATTCAAAAGTTTACCCTGTTGAAAAAAAGCACAAAGCAATCATTTTTCCACATGTTTATTTATTGATTGATCGACTTTTTTGACGTCTTTATTTTGGTGTGGAGATTAAGGTTGATGTCTCCAATATTATTTTATTTTATTTTATCTTGTCTTTCTCTTTCTTTTTGCACTCGAGCATGATTTGATTTCAGAACCGAGACTATTGTGTGGTGCCTGTCTTTATTGCTGTAGTGCTCACCAGTTATTTAATTCGATATTTCTTTCTGTATTGTTGTGGTATTTCAATTACCTTTTTCTTTTTTTTTTTTTTTTTTTTTTTTTTTTTTAGGTTTTTGGGCCACACCCGGTAACGCTCAGGGGTTACTCCTGGCTATGTGCTCAGAAGTTTGCTCCTGGCTTGGGGGACCATATGGGACACCGGGGGATCGAACCGCGGTCCGTCCAAGGTTAGCGCAGGCAAGGCAGGCACCTTACCTTTAGCGCCACCGCCCGGCCCCTCAATTACCTTTTTCACATCCTCTCTCAAACTGAGGTTGGAAGCCTCTGTCCATTTTCAGCGTATTTGAGCTTTGACTTCTTTTTTTTCCTCTTATTTTGTACCCCAATCTATTACTTTTCTTTCCTTCAAACAAAACAACATACCTCAATTTTTTTTTAGCTCTGCCTCTTAAATAGAGGGGGAAACAAGGGAGGGTTCCAGGACCAAACAGATATGTGATCACTAATAGTAAGCCAGACAAAGAGGGGTCCACCTACTCTAGCAGCCCAGGGGGTGATGGTGGGGTATATGGGTTGTAGAAAGGGAACTGGAATGGGGGGAGGACATAGTTGGTGATGGGTATTCCCATGATTCAATGTTAATATGTACTTAAAATACTACTGTAAAAGATATGTAAGCCATTATGAAAAAAATGTGTTTTTAATCAGAAACTTTTTTTGACTTACATTATTATTATATCAATTATATTATATGTTATGTTATGTCACTATATTACGTTATGTTAGTTTACCTCATTAGGTTAATCAATTTTGTCTCTTGAATAAATTCTTACAATAAAAAAAATACCTCAGAAAAAAAAGTTTCCCTGTTGAGAACTAAAACAATTGAATTATGAATAATATTATGTCTAAGCCTAGACCTAGGTAAAAGCAGATAGATAATATAACTTTCAGTCATTTAGTGAAATACAAAGGACATATAACAAGTAGTCACTGAGTAAGTTGACAAAGTTACATCAAAAGCCATTCAACTAAACTCTTAATGAAAAATATTTTAATTTACTCTGAATGAAAACTAATTTAATTTGCTATTTATTATTTTAATTTAAGTTACTTCCTATCTTACCATAAAAATGATAAAATAATATATGTCTGCTGGCCAAAACTTCTGAAATATCACAAGAAAATTATGTGGACTGAAGGTTGCCATATTCTATTTCAGTGTTCAATACAAAACTTGTTTCTGAAAAAAAAAAACTTGTTTCTGAAATTATGGCCTTACATCATCATTTATTTTTACAACTGATTACTAACCCTTCATTTACATTTACATACGTACTTGTTAGACACTTTTTTAAAAATTTTTTGAAGGGGGGCCGGAGAGATAGCATGGAGGTAAGGCGTTTGCCTTTCATGCAGGAGGTCATCGGTTCGAATCCCGGCGCCCCATATGGTCCCCCGTGCCTGCCAGGAGCAATTTCTGAGCCTGGAGCCAGGAATAACCCCTGAGCACTGCCGGGTGTGACCCAAAAACCAAAAAAAAAAAAAAAAAAAAATTTTTTTGAAGGGGGCATACCAAGAAACTATCTCAGAACTAATTCCTAACTCTGTGCTCAGGGATCACCACAAATTATACTGGGAATTGAACCTCAATCAACTGCATGTGAGGACCCTACATACTGCAGTCTTCTCTCCATGCCCTCCACTTTTAACAGTATATTAGAGTACTGTCACACACACACACACACACACACACACACACACACACACACACACACACACACACACTCTAGCATAAAAATCTCATGTGCAACTGTTTTTTCTTTAAAATTTTATCAGTCAAGAGGCCAGAGCGATGGCGCAGTGGTCAGGCGTTTGCCTTACACGCAGCTGATCCAGGACTGACTGCTGTTAGATCCCCCAGAGTCCCATATGCTTCCCCAAGCCAGAAGCCATCTCTGAACACATTGCCAGGAGTAACTCCTGAGTGTAACTGGGTGTGGCCCAAATTCAGAGAATTAAAATGTAAAGTTTTATCAGTCAAAGTCATTTCGTTTTATTGCCCTTTCCCTTCCCCATGAACAAGTACCATATGCTACATTGCTATCACTTTTATCTGGGCTTTATAACTCAGAATTCATCAGTCCTCAATCATTAAGGAATCATTGCTCTAAGGACTCATATATCTGCACCCATGAGTGTGTTTTGTAATTTCTCATTTTTTGAAACTATATGTAACTTGTTTATAGATGCATATTTTGAGGTATGCTAAATACTTTCTCTTGTTTTAGAAAAGTTCATTCTTATGTATGATCTAAAGACATGCTCTCAAGGAGCAGCAAACAATCAAAGAAGAGTTGGTCTACAGAAATGAGCTTAGAGGCTGGAGGAGGAAAGGGATGGACCTTTGAAAATTTGTTGGAGGGAAGTAGTTACCCTGGCGGTGGGTGTGGTATTGAAATAACAACTGAATGCAACTACCTAAATAGAAATATAAGTCACAGTGCTTCGATAAATATTTTATAAGTTTTAAAAAGGCTCTGAGATGTGCCATTATCATTCTAAGAAAATAACCTAGCAAATATTTAGCTCCCCATTTAATTCTCAGGAAACTATTTCATAAATTTATTTCAATAAATTTGGCAAATCAAAGAAAAAAATAGGATGGGGAACTCCACTAGTTGGAAATCTGACTGTACAAAGAATTATGCATGTCTACTACTTAGATACTGCATATAAGGATAATATTCTCTTCTTTACACTGCTACTATTCTTTCTGGACTATAAGGATCTCATTTGTAAATATCCCCTGATATTATTTCTAAAAACAAATGTAGCCTATATATTTTTCTCTTCATAGTTTAAAAACAGCTGATCAGATAAACTCAGAAAATCACTGTCTTTAAAGTATCCTTAATTCTAATAGCACCAATTACCTTTGATTAAAATTTTAAAAGTTAATGAATGCATTAGAAATCCTTCGTAAACGTATCTAACATTGTTCCTATTCATGAGCATTTTGCCATATATAAAAATACATTTTCCAACCACCAAACACAGCATTATTATATTTATAACTTTATACTAAGGTATCATATTCACCAGACTCGTTTCTTCCCCTTCTGGGAAAATTTGAGTCAAGTCTGGAGATCCTCCTCTTCAAAGTCTTCTACAATGTGTTTACACTTGTTCTTAGCCTTTCATACTGAAAACTTTCTGTTATGATTTTTTTTTTTTTTTTGGTTTTGGAGCCATACCTGGTGACGCTCAGGGGCTTTTCCTGCTCAGAAATCACTCCTGGCTTGGGGAACCATATGGGACGCTGGGGGATCAAACCGAGGTCCGTCCTAGGCTAGCAGGGGCAAGGCAGATACCTTACTGCTTGCGCCATTGCTGCGGCCCCAACTTTCTACTATGATTTTATATAAAACTATAAAGTATATGTTCATATTTTTTTTCTGACTATGTTGATGTTTCTGGAAGACAACAGTCATTTTATTCTTGATTTTCTATCATTAACACTATTTTTGATGATGGTGATAATATCAAAGACTCATATAAGTAGGGTATTATGAATCAAGATGGATAACAATATTTATAATTCAGTTTGTTTCACTTGAAATTTTGAGACTCTAGTGTTTCTTTCCTGTGAACTTCCACCTAAAAAATATTTTCTTTCACACTGTACTTTTAAGGATATGAAAAAATGACCACAAATTGTGTGTTATTACTATGAAATGATATTCGTTTCTCAGAACTACTCAAACAGAACTGAGGATGAAAACTGGCAAACAGTGCTTCTGTGATTATACATAGAAATCAATCTGTTGAATTCAAATATCTCTCTGGGCACTCTGCTGAATCTAACTAGCCCCACTATTTAATAATTGGAAACTAGGTTCTGTGCAGCTCACTTCAAAATAAACTGCTAGGAAGATAAGTGAGTTTGATGGGGGCTCTATGCTTTTTCCATCTTAATGGCAATAATATATACAAATATGTATCATTCTTTCATATTCATAAATAATTTGTCAGGATAATATCCAGACCAAAAATTAGTAGAATGAAGATATTTCATAAAAGATAAATTACACATGAATACAAATCAGCCACATATAACATCAAACAGAAGTGTCATACCCACATTAATAGGTCTAAGGGAGAATCAGGGAAATAGCACAATGGTAGATCACTTGCCTTGCATGTGGTCAACCTAAGGTTAATCCTTGGAATACTATATGACCCCCCAGAGAACCACCAGAATGAGTGCAGAGGGCAGAGTCAGCATTGAACTCTGAGTATCATCAAGTGTTCCACCCCTCCAACAACAACAACAACAACAACAAAATTCCAAAAGAAAAACATTGAAAATCCTATCAAAAATAACAACAAAACTAAACATCTCAAATGCATTTGTGTAGAAGTGCCCATCAAAATAAGATCAAAACCTAGCTGATGGTGCTAATAAAATGATAAAAAAGAAAGATGATGAAGCATCTGTCCATGACAAGGCACTTTAGATTTGGAGAAATATACATGCTGTAGAAAAGTAGTTTTCATAAATAACCATAAATAACCTGATCATTTATTATCATATTTCATAGTAATTCAGATTAAAATGAATATAGAGGTTTCTATGTGTGGAGAAAAATATTTTGAAATTGTTTTAAAGATCTAAAAGGTTACAGGCTGGTATTCATATCATTCTATTGTTGGTGACTCAAAAGTTATCTTTCTCATGCTATACTCCCTTTGCCCCCTACCAATACCCTTTACATCTCCCCCCATATCATACACAAACACTCAATGTAATAGTATATCCTCTTTCTTGGGCCCAGTTACTCCAAATTCAAGGATCCTGGATAAACATCTTCAGTCTATTCTGAATATTAATTCCTATGCAAGGCATAACTTACTCTAATTCTCTTTTTTTGTCTTTTCATTTCACTGATATTAACCACTCATATATTTGAAATACTTAAGTTAGGTAGAGGAAACATCTGAACATATCACCTTAAGGAGAGAATACACACAGACACATAAGCAGAGAAAAACAACATTTTAAATTTGCATTTGAAGAGCACACAATCTATGTGAATAAAGAGGGCACATTTATAAAGAATTATGCAGTCCCTTAATTTTTGTTACGGTGTTTTTCTCAGTATTTTTGTTTGCATAATGATGCTATGAGGAGAGAGGTAAATAAGTGTGCAGCTGCAGAATTCTTTAAGAATAATTCTACTGGCAAATTGAGAATCATTGTTAACACTCCTACTGTTCCAAAACCTACATGTGAAATCAGAAGTTGCAGAAATTGAGTTTACTGGGAATCACTATTAATACTAGTTTTATTGTTCTCAATGGAATGGATTCTGCTGCCACTTGTTAGTTATCAAGAGCCATAAATTGTGCTGAAAGAAATTGTTATTTTAGAATCAAACTAGTTACTAGGTCGCTTGCCTTCTCTCTCTTTTTACTTGAAATTGTCATTATTACAAAGGCAGAATAACTCTTGCATAGGTTCCTACCTCGCATACCTAACCCAGCTAAACCCAGTTACTGTTGGAAAAATGCAGTTTTTACAAATAATAATACTTTATATATGTATATATATATATATATATATATATATATATATATATATATACACTTATCCACGAACATCATTGAACCACGGTACTTTTTAAATTATGCAGTGTGCTATGTTGTTTTGAACTGCTTTTGACCATATTTACATATTATGATTTGAAAAATAGGCGCTATATGTTGCTATCTTTCAAGTCACTGTACTGTTAGGTCTAGGAGGCATTTAGATGAGTATTTTTTTAATGGTTTTGGGGTTACATTTGGCATTGTTCAGGTGACCACATGGGGTACCAAAGGCAGAACTAGGCTGGCCACGTGCAAGGCAAACACCTTACTATTGTACTTGCTCCTCCCTGGATGACTTTTTTAAGTGATTACTCAGAATACAATTTAGAGAAGACTATATTTCAAAATATTCCCAACACATTATATTTATTGAATATAATAGAGCATAATATTGAGTATATATAATATTGAATATATATTGAATAACATAACTGAATATAATTGAAATTATATTTCAAAATTAAACACAAGAGAATATGGTTTAATACTATACAAGCCTAAATTTAAAATTATCTAGTAGGGGTTGGAGAGATAGCACAGAGGTAAGGTGTTTGCGTTGCATGCAGAAGGATGGTGGTTCAAATTCTGGCATCCCATATGGTCCCCAGGGCTTGCCAGTAGCAATTTCTGAGTGTAGAGCCAGAGTAACCCCTGAGTGCTGTCGGGTGTGACCCAAAAACCAAAGTAAAAAAAAAAAGTAAAAAATTATCTAATAATTTCCTAAATGACTACTAAAGGTAGTCTTTTCATACCGAATATAAACAAAAATGACAAACATATGTTATGCAAAAATATAAATAAATGGGTTGAGTTTAAATTTCTTGGCATGAAAGTCTCCCAATAACAGAGCATTTTTATTTTTTACATACATAATGTTTTGATTATTTAAGTCAAATTTTTGATTGATATTGGAATTTGGCTATTTTAGTGGCAACTTTTTAGGACAAGTGGTTATCTGGTAACTTTGCCAAATATTGAATAGAAAGCTCCAACCCACCATTCTCTGAACTAAGGAAAGACATCACAACAATTGTGATGCCATACTTTGTCAATATACTAGAGTCTTTCCAGATGTCCAAATCAGAAACTTTGGTAACATCTCAGTTCTTCCCATAGCCTCTTAGTCAACAATTAGCTCCTAAAATCATGAATCCAGCACCATTAATATTCCAATCTCATTATTTTGCAGCCTCTTCAGCTTTAATCTAAAGTAGTTCAATACTGGTTCATTCACCACCTTCCTCTCTCTCACCCATTTTAAAAATGTAAGATAAATCATATTTTTAAAATTAAAATGTATGAATTACTTTCATCTAAATTTCACTCCTTAAATATTGTCCCAAAATTACACTATAAAAGTCCAGACTTCTAATACTTTATTTTTGGTCCTTTTTTTCTCTTTTCTCTCTCTCCAATCTCCATATCATCTACTGACATCAGTTTGCTTGCAGATTCTTGTCCAAGACATGTTTTTTTTTAATACTTTATATCTTTGCTCTCTTTTTGACTAGAATGGTTTTCTTTACCTGACTGGAAAGCTCCTGAAGATCTATCATTTAGGGCTCGATTAGCAAAGTCTACTTTGAAAAGATCAACTAGATTTTTTAGGACAGGTTGTCCTCCTGATAATAGTTCAGTTTTTATAGGTGTCTCTGCTGGTATAGAACAGAGTAATGGAGGAACTGTTCCCAATCAAAGAGATTATGTAGAAAGATTTCTGAATCTTTCTATTCTCAGTTCAGCATATTCTTTCTATTATTTTTATTTTTTAATAGTACTACTTAGTTCTACTTAGTTCAGTAGAATTCAAATCTATTCAATTTTTGACCATTTTCATTTTAAGTAATTTTAAATGTACCAGGAACATATTATAGAGGATTAATAAGACACATGCCTTTCAAACATCAACCCCTGGTTTAAAACCAAAACCAGATGATTCTTCCAGCAGCATCAGATATAATCCTGGAGGTCCCTGAGCATAACCAAAATGGCATGTAATCTCTGTCAAATAGCATCAAATCCTTAAAATCTGGCTCAACTGGAGAGAAATTCGAGTAGGGGTCCATAGGCCCTTAAGCACCACTTGAAAGTCCACATTTAAAAAAACTCAGTGTTAGAGAGACAGCATAAGAATTAAAGCACTTTGAACTGTCCTAATAATGAGAATGTATGAGGGAAATGGAGAGCCTGTTTAGAGTACAGGCGGGGGTCGGGTGGGGAGGAGGGAGACTTGGGACATTGGTGATGGGAATGTTGCACTGGTGATGGGTGGTGCTCTTTACATGACTGAAACCCAATCACAATCATGTATGTAATCAAGGTGTTTAAATAAAAAAAAAAAGAATTAAAGCACTATGTACAATAGCCTACTCCATTGTGATCCCTGGTACCTCCCCTGATTCCCTGAGTCAGGCCAGATGAGTGCTGAGGACAAAACCAGATACAATCCCTGAACACATCTGATTTAGCCCCATAATTCATCCAAATATGTGAAATTAAATTAAAAACCATATATTAAAAATAGGTGAATAATTTTCAAATTTCAGTGATGTTTATTAGAGAAGACAGACGTAGGAGAGTTAAGGATAACCGATCTTGTCCTCCTATTTATTTTTAGTTCTTTTGTTTCTTTGTTTCTTTTTTGACCATACCTGGAGATGTTCAGAGCTTACTCCTAGCAAAACTTGAGGATGCTGGAGCTCAAATACAGTTGCCCATGTATAAGGCAAACATTCTATCCACTGTAAAGCTCAAATTTCCTTCCTGTCAAGCTAAAACAGAACTATTGCACATTTAAGATATTATTTATATACTGATGTCTTGTCATATTTGGCAGGAAAGTGTATTCAAATCCTGAACCAGAGCTAAAAACCCACAAATTTAGGTAAAGGGCCTATTACATGAAAATTCTGCACTGAAAAGTAGTATAGTGGGAAGACTATTTACCTTGCATGCAACCTACCTGAATTAGACCCCTGAGCACTGACCTGAGTATTGTGACCTGAGCACTGCCAGGAATGATTCCTGAGTTCAAAGCCAGAAGTAAGCCCTGGTTACCTCAGGGTGTGGTCCAAATACACCCCCCCCTAAAATAATGAAAATCCAACTGTTAGAATTATACTTAATCAAAGACATTGTCTACTAAAAGTTATATTTGTCTCTCTTCATTTAGATAACACAGATGCTCAACCTTGCTCTTATTAACAATCAACAATTATGAGTTGCCTAAATTTAGGCTGCAATGTCTTTTCTTCTTACTTTAGCTACATCAGGGAAACTCTCCTAGTTCTAATTGCTCCAAAGAGATAAAAAAATAGGAGACAGTCTCTTTTTATAACCAAGATTAAGAATGTCACTCTGAGATGTTCATGTTAGACTAGAGTTAGTCTCACAAAAGGGACAGAGGCATAAAAAATCACATTCCATAACTATATTACATTCCTTCTCCATCACCTAAAGGACATTGTAATGCCAAAGTCTAATAATGTTCATTTGATTGGCTCTGCCCAAACAGCCTTTTATCAGGCATAGCTACTTCTCTATGATGGATGGCTATGGTTTATGGTGCACATCTCATTTGCAAACGGAGTTTGAAAATTCCCCTGCATTCCCCTGAATTCTGATGAAGCTTCTACTACCATTATTGCACACTAAACTTATTAGAATAAAAATAAGGAGAGAGTGTTGAGGTTTAAGGATGATTCGTTAATCTTGTTGTGTGAGAAAAATACATTTAATTTTCCTATGTGGAACCTGACCCCTTTTGAACTTTTGTTTGCTTTTACTTGACAGATTCCCCTAGGTACTTGGAGTGCTTCCATTTGAACCTTTGTGGTTAAAACAGGGTGGTAATCAAATCAAATCCAGCTTCAAAAAATACCTTGATGGATTTAAATTCCTAAAAATGACTACATCAGGGTGAAAAAGATGGAAATGATGGGGTTTAAAAAAATACAAGAGTAAGCTCTTTTTTTTAGGATAGAAAGAGCAGAGGAAGGTGCAAGGGGTGATGATTATCCTGGGTGTTTTTCGTTATTTTTACAGTAAGATTTAAAGCAGAAATGAATTTCAAGAAAAATTAAAGTAAAAATAAAATGAATAAAGCTGATCCACATTCAGAGAAAAGAGCACCTAGAGAAGCATGAAAGAATAAAACATATAGACTAATATTTTTCAAACAAAAATCAATACAAATATTTATCACCTTTACAATCACAGCCACTCATCCTGCTTTTGTGGGCCTCCTGTTATTCTCATTCCTGATTCAGTATCATGCTGTAAAGATTGCAGTTTCTTAAAATAAATGGTCTCAGACAAATGAACATCTCATATGACTTCCTAGCTACACTAAGAACCAGTGATAAAAATCAGTGATTCCAAATTCTCACTGATTTTCATAGGAAATTAATCATAGAAAGATATCACTGTTTGCTTATGTCCACAGCCTCAAGGCAAAGTTGAGAAAGATAAATGTGCCCTTGGATTTGTGATTAAGTTGCTATCAAGCAATCCCCAGATGCTTTGGTTGTGTGTGTGTGTGTGTGTGTGTGTGTGTGTCTTTGTGTGTGTTTGTATCTAGGTTTTAAGTGCCATACTCTACTTAAAGAAGAATTATATTGTACCTTTAAATTAATTATACCTTTATAGTTTTCTTTTTCAATTTACACAAGATATTTATAGAGGATAATTCTCCTTTTGTTTTCCCTTTATTTCTATGGCTCCAATTATGTTCCTTGAAAGGGGAATCTTGGCATAATTAGAGCCAGCTCTGATTGGCAGAAATCTATATATGAATCACTAGGAAATGAATGATTTTACCCATACAGAAGGGGTGCCTAAGACTCAGAAAGTGTGAAATGAAAAACTTAATGTTCTCCTAAGATTGCAATTTAAAATAATGCCAATATACCACATGTTATTTTCCATAACTTATGTTTAAAAATAAAATAAAAATAATGGGTTTTTATTGTATGAGACTTTAGTTATGCAATATGACTCTCTTCCACTTAATTGTTGAGGGCATCAAGCAAAAGAAGCTATGCCATGAACTATATCAGCTTTGGTGTAGTAGACAAAATGCCTTTTACACAAACCTGAGATAAATAGATCTAGAAGCACTATAAATATCACATTGGCTTATTAAAAACAATTTTAAAATGATAAAAAGAGACCATCTAAGAAACCACCAAGTTTCTAAGAAGAATTCTCATAGAATTTTCCAGAATGAGAGGACATGTATAGTGATCAGGGTTTCTCTGAATTTTCTCACTGTTAGTAACTAGTTCTGATAAGAGACAAGTCATGAAATGGGCATGTATTTCAAACTGGAGTCTTCTGAGACTTCTTTTACACAAATTTTCTTAAATACAACCATTTTTATGCCTAATTCTCAAACTTATCCAAAACTAAGGATCATGTTGTGCCTTCTTCCCTGAGAAACATCTGTCAGTTTCTGTCTTTGTACATGGTCATCATTTAGTCATTCACTAATTAATTTATTATTGAATAATTCATAAAAAAGTATTTGAGAACTCAAGATTCTGTGGATATAGAAATAACAAGAGAGCTATGCTGACGGGTCATAAGTTACAACCGTAAGAGTTCTATTATTTACCAGTTCGATTAATGTGTGTTAAAATTTCAATAGCTCTAGTTATCTTAAACTACCAATTTAAATTCAGCCCCAAATTAGATCTTGGGTGCCTTTTAACAAAAACTCAGTGTCTTATCTTTGGAGTTATTAATGTGGGAATGTTGGCCATTTCAACATCACAAAATATGACCAACTGGGACCAGAGTGGTGGCAAAAGTGGTAGGGCATTTGCCTTGCATGTGCTAACCTAGGACGGACAGAGGTTCGATCCCCTGGCATCCCATATAGTTTCCTAGCCAGGAACAATTTCTGATTTCTGAGTGCATAGCCAGGAGTAACCCCTAAGCATTACTGGGTGTGGCCCAAAAAAACAAAAACAAAACAAAACAAAGAAAGACCTACATCTGTCAACATAAATAAAGTATTTTGTTTGCTTGTTTTGTATTTGGGTCACATCCAGTAGCATTCAGGGATTATTACTGGCTTGCACTCAACAATTATTCTTGGTAGGCTTGAAGAAATGTATGATATGCCTGGAATTGAACCCACATCGGCCACATGCAAAGCAAAAGCTCTACCCATATTGCTATTGCTCTGGCCCAATGAGGTCTTTCTATCTTAATAGAGATTTGAGAAAAAAATGGAAAATTAGGGGAGTAAGTCCATACTAAACTTCAGTTAATGCAACCTCTAAGTTTGAATAATAATTTCATTTTGAGCTTGTTTTCTTATAACTTCTCTTTATCTATATTATTTAATTGTTGTAGTAAGAGATCATCTACATTGGGTCCTTCTATCAGAGAGACAATACAAATATAATTAATGCAACTATTCTAGAATATTGAAAGAGCAGTGTGTTTACTTGTGCTTTTAACTGATGTACTTCCCCAACCAAACTTGGAAAAAAATGTTTAATAATTTGATCTAATTTTCCTCTCCCATCTGGCTACCACATTTTGTATGAGCAATAAGGAGCTCAATCTGTGTAAAGAAAATTCATTATTCTTTCCACTAGAAAGGAAAGTGTTTAGCCACCATTCACACCTCTTCCACTGGTCTTTCCAAGTTGTCTTAGTTTATGACAAAAGGTGGAGATTATAGGTGCTTTGTGTTCTCTGCTATTCCATCAAGATCAAGATTAATTTACCTAAAAATACCCCCACAATCCATATGTAACATCATACATTTCATAAAATTTTATCACGGTAGTATCTGATCATCTTAGAGGTGGAATATATGATATGATAATGAAATAGTGTTGCCACTTCGAAACCTGAAGTGCTAAGTAAATACATAGCACCACTTTGTTGTGGCAACTTCAATCAATTCAAGTGTGAAGAATACACATTTTATTTTATTTCATAATCTATAGAAAAAAATTGGTTTGTGGAGTTGTTAATATCTATGCTTGATTACAAATTGTCAAAGGTTCAATTATTTACATAAAATTCAAGTTTTTGTTTAGAGAAGTTGAAGTCGGTGTTTGAGACAGATGACTTCATCTTGTAGACTTTTCCAAAGGGAACATAATCTGAACTAAGTAGATCACGTTAATGTGAAAAATTAATAAACTTCTATTTCATGGTTCCAGGTGGACCATTAGAACTTAAAGTACCTTTTTAGTGCACTCTTAGTAATCCCAAAGAACATCTGTTGTAGGACCACACAGGGAAATAGCACTTCAGTATTCTCTTGATTAAAGCCAAGGGACCAAACAATGGCAGAACTTTACTATGCTCGTTCTCAATCTTGCAAGCTCCAAAATTATAATTGCCCACCAGAAATTCAGTGCATGTCAATAGCTCAATAGAGCAATGGACATTGTGCATTTATGGTTGTGGGGAGCAGCAAAGGAACAGACAAACTGCATAGAAACAGCCCCTGGGTCTGTTGTTAGAAACTAGGAATCATTAATAACAGTAGCATCTAATCACTGAGTCTGCATATGCCACCATTCACCCTAAAAGCCTTCAATTTTTCATCAACTATTTATACTAATATTCATGAAAAGGAATGTGGGGCCGTCTAGCTTAGAATTGGGGATCTCCAATATACATTCAAATCTGAGTAGATGGAAATTTAAATAGATGATTTCCCAACTTAGCACACTCTAATGCAAAGAAATATCTACCACCACTGGAAAAAGAAGTTAATATGTACTAAATCTCTGTTTTGGAGTATAAGTGAACAGTCATACCTATTAAAAATAACCTGAACCCAGTGGTTAAAATATGCTTAACAGAAGACAACTAGAATACCTAGAAGGCAACCAAGCTCCTGTGATATGGCCACAAAAGTGCAATTCCGAGGGTTGGAGTGATAGTACAGTGTAAAGGCCACTGCCTTGCATATAGCCAACCCAGGTTTGATTCTTAAATCCCATATGATTCCCCGATAACTGCCAGGAGTAAGTCCTAAGTGCAGAGCCAGGAGTTACTCTGAAGCATCAGTGGGTATGTTACCAAAAAAAAAAAAAAAATCCACTTATTTTTTTCTTTTTCTTGTATCTATCAAACTGTAGTGAGAGTGAGGGTTAAAAGTACTTTTGGTCCTGTGTATGAAACATGTGTCATTATCTTCTGTCAGCCAGTGACTCTCATTGAAGCTGTTGCTCTAAGGACGACTGTCTTTCCTCAGAGGCTGTCCACAACCTTTCACTATTTCTAGCGCCATCTGTTCCAGCCTATTTCCAGCTGCTGTTCAGAGGAAAGGCCATGGTAATTATCTCCTTAACACATAATTTATCTTGCTGTGACCATCTTTGGACTGCCAGTGTGTGGAGAGCCCTGGTGTTCTCTTTCTGTCATGTAGCTATCATCTGCCTTGGGAATTTGACACAGGTATGGTACCTTATTGCCTTATGCATCTATCTGCATATTCTCACAACCCTAAACTTGCTTTCTCACTTGACAGTTTAATGTCTCAGAGGGATCACAGTTTTTCATTTCAAATATTTAAAACTTTATTCAAAAGGAAAAAAGTAATATCAACTACATCATGAATTCTAGGGGAAAGGACATAAAATGAATGATCTTTAAGTGTAGATAAAAAAGATTCGCTTTCCCATGATAAGAAGCAAAAGAAAATCTTACTACTCGGAGCATCAATCTCCCCATCAGTAAAATTGGAAAGTTAAAAATCATCACAGAAGTTTATTCTGAGGGTAAGATCCAATTACAGAGAAAGCAGAGCATACCCTGTGTTTATCTGTAGATGAAGTTCTTGTGAACTTACAAATCAGATTCTGGCCTGTAGATCTAGACAGGATTTAAGTTGTGTATGGAACAAGATTGTGGGTGAAACCCATGCTAAGGAACTGGGGCAGAATATTTAGCCGAAAAAATAGATACTGTCGCAAGGGACTGGCCCCAGGGTGGCTCTTTGTTTTACCCAGAAAAAGTAATTTCTCCTCTACAGCGCCTACGATCAATGCTTGTCTCCAGTAACTGTGTTTATTTCCTTACTTAAATGAGAAATACCAGAACATGGCCCAGAACAATAGTCTAGCAGGTAGCACACTTGCCTTTTGTGAGTTGACCCAGGCACCATCCTGGCACCCCACATAGCCCCCAAAACTCCAAGAGTAAACACTGAGCACAAAGCAGAGTACACTGCTGGAATTGATGGCCGAAATGAAAATATTTTATTGAAGATGGGAACTTCCTTCAATAGAACTCTCTGGCATACCAAGAATGATACAAGGAGGAAAAGACTGTGGGCTATAAGATTGTAATGGAACTTCCTGCCCCCTGCAGGCAGCAAGAGTGATGCTCCGTTTAGCAAACCTGCCCACTGAGGCCCGAGCAAACCTAGTGCAGGAAATGGCACAAGTATCAATCTCCAAAGCTGGCAGCCGAGCAGGTGGCCCTGGAGAGAAGGCCAGAAAGGTGGATTGCTCTCGCAGTTGTGACAAATGGGAAAGACAGCTCAACTCTGTAAGAAGGTGATGAGAAACCCGTCAGAGCTGGGTAAGCATCTGAGAAGTCCTGAACAGTGACAAAGCCTCAGGGATTAGCGAGCATTAGTGTGTGTGGTCCCATCCACCTGCAGCTGGATGAAGTTATACTCGCAGCCAGGAAGGGCAGAGACCCTGGAACTCTTACTGCTTCCCCTTGTCCATGGGGGAAAATTATCCCAAAATAGAAAAACGAGAGAAAAACTGTTGAAGGAAGACAGCTATTTAACACACTTGCACACACACATATACACACGCACAGAGGCAAATTGTACTGGGAGTTTCTTGGTGCAGAAAAGCAATCAGCAAGGTAGCAGGGAAAACTGCTGAAGGAGAAACATTATAAATGGCAAAGGCCTGACAGGTTAGCCAGGCAAGAAGGTGAACAGATTAAAGAGGGGATTGGAAAGGCACCGGTACTAATACTGGCCTCCTGGTGCGAGAATATAGGTACACACTAAGGAAGATGATAACTACAGAAAGACAAACTCTAGTCTGGACACAATGTGAGATTAGCAGATCAATCAGTCCTGAAAGAGCACTGTATGGTGGTTTAGAAAGAAAATTACAATTAAAAGTGATGGGGATCTATGGGCACAAATAAGTACATGGACAGAATTTCTGGAATCTGGGTAATGTATGCTAATGTCTACTAGATGATGCTATTAAAACTCAGAAGGGCAATATTGAAAGTCAGCAAGCTCTGTAGAGGAAAAGGAGATGGGCTGGAAAAGGGCTGTGACAATGCTGATGGGGATGTTGTTAATAATAAGTGGACATAATTACACTCTTATTTTGAGAAAAAAATTGAGGGATATGTTGAGAAAGCAGCAAAGCACAACCCCAGGGTTATGAGCAACAGAAATCTCTTTGCCTTTAAAGGGTCTCTGGTCAGAAGAAAATGGAAAAACTGCTTGTTTTTTAATCTAACCCAAAAAAATAAAAAGCCTAAAGTAAAATAAAAAATCAATTGAATTAGCATGTAGCACAGTCTCAATTTTTTAAAGCAGATTTCCTTTAAATGGTTTTGCAGACCAGTGTATTTTCTTTCTTTTTCTGTTGAGCCAGGGATCAAACTAGGCATGTGTGGTATTATGGAGGTACACTGGCAGTTCAGGGAGATGAATGGTTATAACTATAGCATCTTGATATTTTTCCCAATTAGGGGTTCATAAATTGAACACAACTGCTATTAGGTACTTTTACCTTCACATTGTCACAACCAAAACTGTTTCTAAAAATTGACAAATATACCATAGGAACAGAACCACTTCTTGAGGATCAGTCCTTTAAAGTATATATAATCACAGTGAACTAGCTAGCTTCTTCGGTAAATCTAAAGCCAATAACTGGAGAAAAATAAGGCACACTATCATTGAGCAGAAGTTGGGATGTATAATAACTTTATCCCTTCTAGGATGTTTTTGTAAACCCTCTGATCTTGCTAGAAATTCTATGAACTAGTCATCAAAATGACATAGCACACATTTGATTAGCAGTTCCTGTTTTCGGGCACACTTGGGTCCCCTGGGCCTAACCTAGATGATGTTCTTTTACCACCTTTCTCTAATGTGATTGTCATTACCCACTTGGTCTGCACGGCTCCTGTCACTGGGAATAATGCAAACTTGATGCTGAGCACATATCCATTATCAAATGTGCTATCTTCCAAGATGAAATTCCTTTGAAGGATGAGCTTGCAAAAGGAACAGATTGAGAACCTACCAAGTCTGAAGGAACTAAGTATTATTGAGGCCAATGTGACATAATCAGATCGAGAAAAAGGAATCCAGGGTTATCCATAAAGGACAGATCACAAACAATTTCTTCACTATTGACAATTCCTCTATAAGATTTTATAGCTTTGTTTTTATATCGATTACCACAAATCATGTTTCTAATGTAGTATAATTCATGCAGAGTTCATTTCAGGTTATTTGTTGTGGTTGATGTGCCATTGTAGCATACCTAAGAAATAGTTCCTTTTATCACATTTCCATGTAGAACAGAGAAGTGAAATTATATTTGAGATAGTAAAACCAAAAAAAAGAGTACTATACTAAGTCAACTCCTTTCCCATAATCTATTTCATATACAATATGGGCCAAACACTACTCATCCTTCTCACTCAAAATCTAAACAATTGCATTCAGATGGAATGCACATGAGTACTGTATATGTCCAAGCAATAAAAAGCATATTGAAAGATAATTGTAAAACTCAATTTCCTCATATCTAAAGACAAGCAAGCTTTTAATAAAGCTGAACAAGCTCCACTAAAAATTATTACTGAATATGAAATGATAGAAATTAATAGGCTATTTTGTTTTCTAGGTATATACCTCTGAACTATCTATTAAATCTGGAGAGACTGAAAGTTAATAAAATCTACATATCATCCATAAGAATAAGTACAACTGTTTTTCTTAATATAAAGATGACTAAAACAAATAAACAAATCTGTTTCCCTTCAGATTCACTTGTGTTTTTGCTTTATATTTGCTTCTGTCCAGATGAAAGTATAAAACTTTTATCAATAACCATATGCTGGAGAGCAAAGGAAACTCTGAAATATGTCAGGACTTGCTGTTAGATTTGATTTTTGCCAATCTTCTTTTGACCAGCCTTCAAAGCACTTAACCTGTAAGCACCAGTATGCTCCAAAGGCCCCCACAAAATTCAGGGTTTGCATGTAAGATTGGCATTCAGTTTTGCCCAAGAAGCTTATAAAAAAATAACAGTAAATTGAATCACAACACTTATAAGTGATTATCAACTATTAAACCTCTTTCAGAATTTGACTTATTTTTATCTTCAGTCAATTCGCCTTGCATTAAAGAGCCATTTATGCAAATGTAACATGAGGCAAAGGGGACAGATAAAAAGCTTACTAAAGCTTTATGAATGACTACATTCAAACTGTCTGTTATTGCATTTCTTTTAGTAAAATTCTATTATTCACTGTGGAAAGAACCACTCCCTTACGTTAATAGCACTGCAGAGCTTCTTAGGATAAAATTAGATGTGGGAGGCAGGAGGAGCATGTCTTTATTTGGTTCCTCTTAAATATAAAAGGGACATAGCAAGCATCAAACCTGAAGAAGACAAGTACATCAAGGAAGCTAAAATATCTGCCACAGAGCCCCAAAAGCCTTCATACATCAAAGGAGACACAAGTCAGCAGGATAAACATCCAGCTTGGTAGCCAGACCTGCGACTGTCTGCTCCAGCTCATGAGAGAGATATATTATTAAAGCTAAAAGACACATGCAACATGGTGAGTAGCATTGGCCAATATAATCGAGTGAGGGAGGTACCAACAAGGGGGTAACAAAAAGGAGAAGCAATGTTTCCAAAGCTAGAACCAAATATTGTCAAGGAAGAAGATAAAAAGTGGAAAACAGGGGCCGGTGAGGTGGCGCTAGAGGTGAGGTGTCTGCCTTGATCTCCCGGTGTCCCATATCGTTCCCCCAAGCCAGGGGCAATTTCTGAGCGCTTAGCCTAGAGTAACCTCTGAGCATCAAACGGGTGTGGCCTGAAAAAAAAAAAAGTGGAAAACAGAGCAACAAGGGATGTGCTCGAGATAAAATAGGAGAATGAGAAATCGGCCAAGGCAGCCCTGACATTTACTGAAATACACTTGGGTTTCAAAGATGTCAGAGACTCAGGGATGATTTCTCGAGCTGAGCTCCAAGAGATCATGAAGCAAGACGGATGGAGGAACTGAAAGCCTTCTCCCCTTCAGTGAGAACATGCTGTGTGAGATGAATCAAATGGAGCTTGAAGTTTCTGTTACACTGTGCTCAGTGGTGAGATACTTTCGCCGCGAATCTGCTCAGTGAAGAAGGAAAGGCTACTGTCCGAGGAACACCAGTAATCCAGAAGTTAAGGATTTAGTGACTAAGTTGAGTAAAGACACATCCACTCTTCATATTTCCTACAATGTTATACAAGGACTAAATGCAGTTTTTAGACCGGGACCATCAAGAATTTCTAGTTCTATGAAAGCACTGCATAATATTTTGTTAAGATGAATGGTAATTGAACAAAAACCACCCAAAGTCATAGTCCTATCCCTGTTGAATACGTCACACATTGTTCAGTAACAAGCACCAACTGGATTCTCCAATCTGTTAAATGGATACTGAAAAGTATCGAAGCAAAATTTATCCTGGCCTCAAAGAACGTTCATTCGTTGGCTTAGAGAGATAGTGAGTGAGAACTTACTGTTTAGTTTTGGGGCCACATCTGGCCATTTTCACCAATTACTCCTGCCTTTGAGCTCAGTGATTACTTCTAGTGGTGCTCAGGGGTCTATATAGAGTGTTGTCAATCAAATCCATAAATCAGCAGTATTCAACCTACATGTTCTTTCCTACATACTCTCTCCAGCTCCAATGTTTTTGTTGGGGGCCTCACTCACTTGTGAGGAGCCAAAGGTCAAACTAGAGTCATAGCCAAAATCACTGCATACGCTTCTACTCTCTTTAATGCCAAAATATTGGCTTTTGTTTGTTTTTGGGTCACACCTGGCAGCGCTCAGGGTTTACTCCTGGCTCTACGCTCAGAAATTGCTCCTGGCAGGCTCGGGGACCATATGGGATGCCGGAATTCGAACCACTGGCCTACTGCATGCAAGGTAAACGCTTTACCTCCATGCTATCTCTCCAGCCCCGGCTTTTTTTTTTTTTTTTTTTGATCATTTCTTCCATTCTATTTTTGTTTCTACTTATGTAACTGTTCATTGGACTTTAGAGCCAGATACAGACCAATAGCTTTTTTTTTTAAACAAACATTAAAAACATCTAAGGGACCTGTATAAAGGCAGTTTTCTGGGTCCCATTCCTTGCATTTTCATTCAGATATATTAGCTATCTCTAACAAGTTGCTTATCTATATTTCAGAATTATATATAGAAAATAACTGATCTACAGTTAATCACAAATGAAAATTTCTAAGTGAATGATTCAAAATCTGGTCAACATTTCATGTACAAATGTCACCAATTTCATAGGTTGTACCTAGCCACTGCTTGCTATAAATTATATAAATAAAAATGTTAAGACATAAATATGGATTATGAGATGATTATAAAGATTAATGAAAGTCATTTCAAGTATCCAATAAAATCAGTGGTATTCTTAATGACAGTGTAGGATTTTCTGTTAAAATCTTTATCAAGAGTGACTTTTCAATCACTAAATTAACTGTGTAAAATCTCTTCATTTATTTTATTTCTTCCTGAACAAGTGTTACATTCTAAGTAAAAATTGCTCATTGGAAATCATCAAACTGGGAATCATCAAACAGATTGAATTTTTTCAGAGATTTTAATATATATATCATATTTGTCATTTGATTATATATTTATGAATTAGAGATGAAATTAATAAAGGTTTTGTATCCTCCACATATTTCTACCTTAAATCCAGTGCATTCAATCACATTTATTATGCACCAGTCTTATTTGTCAACTAAGACTTAATTTACCCAGCAAAACAAATCACTAGCTATTTGACTACCTTAGATGAAAATCTCTTTCGTCTCTATACTTCTCATGTTCAATTGGTCAAAGTATTTTTGTATTTTTTTTTATTTAAAACATACACCCCTTGTCTTTTTTCATCATTGTTGATTTAGTCAAGAAATATATCTTCATTCAGAACTGTTGTCAAGTCTCCTATCTTCATTTTTTACTTTCTTTTTACTGTTATGAGGAACATGTATTATTATAACTCTCATGCTCAAAGTAATCTAGAGGATTCCTGCTACCAGTAAAATAGATATTTGGTTTCTCTTGGAGGATCCAAAAATCCTTTTGGCTCAGCCATCTCATCTCTTTAGGTAGAATTTTAATTCCACATGTATTCTGCATATATTTCAAGATCTGTGTTTTGCTCTCTACATAGCTTGCACCTTTTCCCTACTTGAATTTTATGTAACCAATCGACCACTCACCCACCTTAAATCCACCCTCAGAAGCCAATATTTCTTTATAACTCCAAATACCCTATTCATATTTTGACTTGGTTGGAGAAATCTGCTTTTATTTTTAATGCCTAAGCTTCATAAGAGCAGGAACCAGATTTTAATTTCTTTTAGACTCCCCAAAGTAATATATATATTGTAGCATGTCTACAACAGCCACTGGTAATAAACAAATGCCACATTGAGTTGGACAGAATTAAATCAAGATATGTCATAACAGAGCTCTGTTTGGAAGAATGTTATTCTGATGGAACAAAAGCAGTTTCAGATTAGAGCTTTAAAAACATAGATCTCTTGTGATTTAGATTTAGATCAAACACCATAGGACCACTTTTACTAGCAGACCGGGGGTCAGAGGAAGAGGATATGGGATGCATGCTGGGAACAGGGGTGGAGGGAAGACAACACTGGTGGTGGGAATGCCCCTGATTCAATGTCATTATGTCCCTAAAATTTTACTGTGAAAGATTTGTAATCCACTTTGGTCAAAATAAAAATTATTTAATTAAAAATAATAAAAATTATTTAAAATAGCCTTGTTTTTGAATATTGAAAAAAAATTAAAAAATAAAGTACTGTTCATTTCTTCTCCCCATTTTTTGATGAGGTTAGTTGTTTTATTCTTGTATAGTTCTGTCAGTACCTTGTAAATTTTGAATATTAGCCCTTTATCTGATGAGTATTGGGTGAATAATTTCTCCCACTCAGTGGGTGGCCTTTGTATTCTGGGCACTATTTCCTTTGAGATGCAGAAGCTTCTCAGCTTAATATAGTCCCATCTGTTTATCTCTGCTTCCACTTGTTTGGAAAGTGCTGTCTCCTCCTTAAAGATGCCTTTAGTCTCAATGTCCTGGAGTGTTTCACCTACATGTTGTTCTATATACCTTATAGTTTCAGTTCTGATATCAAGGTCTTTAATCCATTTGGATTTTATTTTTGTACATGGTGTTAGTTGGGGGTCTGAGTTCGCTTTTTTGCAAGTGGCTAACCAGTTGTGCCAACACCACTTGTTGAATAGGCTTTCCTTGCTCCATTTAGGATTTCTTGCTCCTTTATCAAAAACTAGGTGGTTATATGTCTGAGGAACCTTCTCTGAGTACTCAAGCCTATTGCACTGATCTGAGGGTCTGTCTTTATTCCAATACCATGCTGTTTTTATAACTATTGCTTTATAATACAGCTTAAAATTGGGGAAAGTAATGCCTCCCATATTCATTTTCCCAAGGAGAGCTTTAGCTATTCGAGGTTGTTTATTGTTCCAGATGAATTTCAGAAGTATTTGATCCACACTTTGAAAAAGAAGAAAGGCAAATGGCCAAAAGGCACATAAAAAGATGCTCAACATCACTAATCGTCAGGGAGATGCAAATCAAAACTACTATGAGGTACCACCTCACGCCACTGAGATTGGCACACATCACAAAAAAGGAAAACAAGCAGTGCTGGCGGGGATGTGGAGAGAAAGGAACTCTTTTTCACTGCTGGTGGGAATGCCGTCTACTACAACCTTTATAGAAAGCGATATGAAGATTCCTTCACAAACTGGAAATTGAGCTTCCATATGATCCAGCTATACTACTCCTAGGAATATACCCGAGGAACACAAAAATACAATACAAAAATCCCTTCCTTACTCCTATATTCATTGCAGCGCTATTTACAATAGCCAGACTCTAGAAACATCCAAGATGCCTTCAACAGATGAGTGGCTAAAGAAACTGTGGTACATATACACAATGGAATACTATGCAGCCATCAGGAGAGATGAAGTCATGAAATTTTCCTATACATGGATGTACATGGAATCTATTATGCTGAGTGCAGTAAGTCAGAGGGAGAGAGAAAGACGCAGAATGGTTTCACTCATCTATGGGCTTTAAGAAAAATGAAAGACATTTTTAACAGTATCTCAGAGACAAGAGAGATGAGGGCTGGTAGGTGCAGCTAATGACATGCAGCTCATCACATACAGTGATGAGTGCAGTTGGAGAGATGACTACACTGAAAACTATCATAACAATGTGAATGAATGAGAGAAGTAGAAAGCCTGTCTCGAATACAGGTGTAGGGGTGTGGGGAGGAGGGAGATCTGGGAAATTGGTGGTGGGAATGTTGCACTGGTGAAGGGGGGTGTTCTTTACATGACTGTAATCATACAACTATAATCATGTTTGTAATCACAGTGTTTAAATAAAGATAATTATAAAAAAATAAAGTACTATTTTTAAAATTAAAAAAAAAATCATAGATGCCTTATTCTGGTGTGCATATTTTAGGCATAAAAATATTAATTTAAAAAGCCAATAATAGGGTATTCATTATAAAGCATGTTTACAGAATCAAAGTAAAACAACCTTATGGTTAAAATGTATTAATATACTTATATCATTCTAATATCATCTACATAATTAGGAATGTTATATCATCACTATAAAGCAGATGATTCTTAGAGATGCAAGGCTAATATTACTAGCAAGTGTAGACTTTAGGATCACACATACATTAGTGTGATTTCCCACTCTCATTTGTCAAAAGCTGTGTGTTTTTGAGCAATTCATCTAACATGCCTAAGTTTTCTCACTGGAAAAGAGATAGTAAAACAAAATACATAGATTGATATTAAGGCTAAATAAGATAATGTGTTTAATAGTTTAGTGCAACACCCAATACTAAAATAGGCCTCAATAAAATGAGTTCCAAACAGTTTTAAGTAAAAAAACGTTGACAATTTGTGATTTATTTGAATTGAAACTGGAATGCTTTGATGGGAGAATGAAGAAAAAAGAGAAGATAGGTGTTTGTGATGGAAGCAAGAAGGAAGTAGACAACAATAATCATCGACATAAAAATTTGCTCCTCTAATACATAAACTCTTCAGTCAAATCATACTTCAAAGTTTTCTTATTATTTCCACTGTCTTTATATGGGTAGTTTTTACTATATTTCATGTTAATTTACCATTGTTTAAGCACAGGTTTATATCCCAGGAGTGTTTCTAAGAGTTAAAGAAAATGCATTGAAAAAAAAAAAAAGAAAATGCATTTGGATTAATAAAAATCCTATTCATAGAGGAGCCAGAGCCCTTTTGTTGTTTTGTTTAGTGGTTTATTGCAGTGAAAGAAAGATCTTGAAATTATAATTAATTACCGTGGCTTCCTCTGGCTCCCACAAATGCCCCAGTACCAAGTTTATATTTTGCAACAGTTTGAAAACAATAAGGCTAATGATGACAATAATAATTTACATCAGTAAATGACTCAATTAAAAGCACATTTGATTAAATCATCTATTAAATGCTAAAAACAGGTGTAGAGTTTATTGTTTTTGGGCTTCAGTTCTCCATTTAAAAATACACACTTTCTCTAAATCAAGTGTATCCCCATTTAGCCTTGCCCATGATGACACCTTTCAAATATTCTGTAAACTTTTAATTTTCCTCCTAATTATGATTTTAAAAGCTTTTTGAGGAGGAGGCTACATTTTAAGATAATTTTATGTTAGAAATTCTGAAATTTATTTTTTTCTTTTTCCTTTATAACTATTACTAATGTGTCCTAGAATCTCTATATAAAACAGACAAGGAATACATTGTTAGAAATGTTTTGAGTTAAATACTCTTTTGACCACCAACCTAGCACTAAATAGGGAAGCAGAAAAAATACTAGAGAATTGATAAAGATGTAGAGTGGCACTTTTGGTAGTGCTAAAACAAAGGAACGACAAGGGACAGCAAGTGCCAAAAGAAACTGCAAGTAGAAGTTGAGAAGAAAATGATTATAGCATTCAAAAGACAAAGTGCAGTTAGAGAAATAACTACACTAACAACTATCATGACAATGTTAATGAGTGAGAGAAGTAGAAAGCCTGTCTCCAATACAGGCAGAGAGTGGGGAAGGAGGTTGATGGGAGGCATTGATGATGGGAATGTTGTACTGGTGAAGGGGGATGTTATATTTATGACTGAAACCCAACTACAAACATGTTTGTAATCATGATGACTAAATAAAGATATTATTTTAAAAATAAAAGACCAAGACATCAAGAATGAAGATAAGAGCAAATGAGGCTGAGTGACAGCACAGCAGTAGAGCGTTTGCCTTGCATGTGGCCGACCCAGTATAGGTCTGGGTTCGATCCTTAGCATCCCAATTGGTCCTCCAAGCCTGCCAGGTGTGATTTATGACTGCCCATCCAGAACAAAACCCCAAAGCACTGCCGAAAGTAGCCCCAAAAATCAAACAACAAAAAAGAAGATATAAGCAAAGAAACCAAGATAATTAGGAGCTAGAGTTGTGATATAGATAAGCAAGAGCTGGATTGCTACTAGGCTACACATGATGCAGATGCAGGGAAAAATAGCTTATGTGTCTGATTATTATAAAGAGGAAAATACTATGCAAAAGGCAGGAAAACTGCATAAACTTTTATGTGAACATTCATGTTCACATGTTATTCTGAACATGCAACCTATGGAGCTAAATAATATTTACAAATAATGTTGCCCACAGTAGTAAACATGCCTAAGAGCTGAAGATGTCTTAAAATAAAAATTGTGTGTGTGTGTGTGTGTGTATGTATTTTTACTAGCTATAAGATCTGACATAACCTCTGGCTTATCATGTGATAGTGTCAAAGGACTCAGAATCCTATCTTAAATCAAGTAAATCCAATATTCCATTTGATATATCTGATATGAATCTGAATTTTATCTTTTTCCTAGTCACCCCTATTTTCATTATTTTTCTTTCTCCTTTCTTTCAATTATCCAATTATCCTATTCTTCCTAATCCCTTCCTCCTACCTTTTATTTATTCATTCCTCCCTCTCATTTTTCCTTTCTCTTCACCTTTTTTTAACTTCTTTTCCTCACTCCCTTCTTGATTACTATCCCTTTTTCCTTCTCCCTCAAGTATTTTTAGAATACTCTCATAACTTGATCAAAGAACTTAGAGAGAAATAGCCCTACATCTAAAAAAAAAAAAAAAGGAAAAAGGACATACTAACATTAAGGGCTATCAGTGGATCTAACTTCTCATCTGGACTCTTCTACCAGGTATTTCTGTGTCTTTGACCACTCACAAGCAAGACTCATCTTGTAGCCTCCTGATTTTCATGGTCTGACACACAGAAAGTATCATACATACAGATTATAATTAAATAAATGAATGTATAAAGCTATGACCTAGAGAAGGCAGTTAACAGATAAAGAACTTTAACATTTTTGACTGTCGAATTAATAAAGCTAAGAGGGTTAACATCCATGAAACTTAACTGGTCTTACATTGTATAGTGTTATGAAGGTAAGGTTAGCTCCCACATGGGAAGCATTGCAAAGTGGCTAAAAGCAGCATGAGAAAACAGACTGGCCCAAATTTAGCCATTTAGACTAATTTTCATTTTTATATCTTATCACTTCCCTTGATTTTCCTATAAATCTGTCACAGATTCTTCCTTTCATAATATGTACAATACTCATTACTAACTCACCCTATTCCTCTTTCATTTTTTAGACTGGGCTCAAAACACTATCCTTTTTCATCTTCATTACAGAACTTGCTGGATTGAGCATCTGGTAAGAACCTCTTTGTGATAAGCCTGAATGCATGTGAGCAATCTGATTAGGTACATTTATTTATAGTCATACATTTTTATTTACTCCAAGACTATACAAAAACTTTCCAACTACTATCTTGAAGGTATGAAGATGAAGAAAAAGGAAATATATGGCACCAACACTATTTCTTGCCCATATGCTGAACATGTTGACTAGTAATCCAGGGTAGACAGTTATTATTAAATTTCAGGGTACCAAACCCCAACATCATAAAAGTTATCCTGACACATGATACAAGAATTAGAATTACACTGCATCTTTTATTAAGTTATATAAAAATATTAAGCTTTCAGGGCACAGAGAGTACAGTGGTTAAAATACTTGTACCTTTAACCTTGAACCAGGTTGGAGTCCCTGGTACTGAATATAGCTCCTGAGAACCACTATGGTCATTCTTGAGCACAGAACCAGATATAGTTTGTGAGTGCTGCTGAGTGTGACCACAATACAAAAATATAAAATACAAAATACAAAAATATAAAAATTTTAATAAGAATTATTTGTTACAGCTTGGTGGGTAAAAATATATTCAATGGTTTATGATGCCTGTTACTATCACATACAGTAGGTTCTTCGGGAACATCACTGTTGTATTGGATAATCACAAGGGCTAACAACAACCATAAGGGTCATAGAAAAGGGAGAGCTGAAAAATAAAGCACTAAAAGGTTAAAATAACTTCATCGCTTTTTTAATCTCTCTCTTCTGTTCTTGGCAAACACAGGAGACCATTAATCTGGGGGATTAATCAAGAAAACTTCTTATGCCAGACCATTCATTTACCCTTGAAAGAAAACTCAAAAAGGCTCTAAGTGCCAAGACCAACTGATTTCCTTTCCTCAATCAAGGTGAGTTCCAAAAAAATATTGGGGAAACAAGATGTGTCAAAAATATTCTGGGGGCCCAAAGAGATAGCACAGAGGTGCTTGCCTTGCAATCAGCCGATCCAGGACCAAAGGTGGTTGGTTTGAATCCCAGTGTCCCATATGGTTTCCCATGCCTGCCAGGAGCTATTTCTGAGCAGACAGCCAGGAGTTACCCCTGAGCACTGCAGGGTGTGGCCCAAAAACCAAAAAAAAAAAAAATCATACCTTATTTAAACCCAATTTTATCAACTCAGTGCTACTACTGAGTTTAAATTTAAGCAATCTGACATATTTTACTTTTAAAATGCATTATTCTTCAGTTTTCCATACCCTAAGCTTTATAAGAAAAAGAAATATGCCACTTTACCTCATAGAGCACCTATAAATTCCTTCACCCATACAAAGTCTAAGTCTAGGCATTGTCCAAAGCAATCTGATAGGGTCAATCTCCTCTCTAGAGATGGGTGCATTCACTGTTCAACTGTATTTGATCTTGCAATTTACTCTGTTCTTTACTTTTCCACATCTAGACCACATTCATATTTATGAGACATCATCACTTTGGAGTTTTGACTGAGCTTCTTTCAAAACGCTTCTCTCCCTTGACTGTTGTCTGTTTTCTGCTTTAGCTCTTATTGCTGCACTAGGAAATATCTTCTCAGACACTTCTCAATAGTAATAGCAATAGTAGTACTTTGTTCTACTGAAACATAACAAACATAACCCCCTATATAAGGAAGATGATTCCCAGTTTTCTACAGCCTCCAAGTCATGATAAGCAATACTATAGTAATCTCTACTATGACAGCTATAGCTGGTATTTCTGTAGTTACTGTCCATTCATTTTAATTATGAGCTCCAATAACTTGAACTAGATAAATATGGAAAATTATATGTTCATAAAATATTAGTAGAATTCTCATATTTATTAACAAATTCAAAACATAAAAATTGAATATTTTTCTCTTAGCATTAACCTGCTAATATTTTTTTTGCTAAGTTTGAGACCAATTAAGAGCAAAAATAAAGAATTTTTATTTGAATAAATGTGCTCAGCCTCTCCTATTTGTCCAATTTTGTGTGTTTTTAAAGTTTTGAGGTCTTAACACGTTTATTACAGAAAATAATTTTGGTTTTGTTTATGTCAATATGCTGGGCTTCTTCAAATCCTAGAGGGGAAAAGCCAAGAATAGAGATGTCCAGAAAACTTCTTTCCAAGGTTGGATTTTTTCATTTCAGTGAGCTGTTCTCACACTGGTGGATTAGCACCAGTTTCTAATTGATCAGTTTCTAATGTGGGTGGACTACATATTTTCTCTAATCAGCTTTCTTTTAATTCCCATTCACTGTTGCCTCCGTTCTCCCCAGGTTAATATAGTTTTCAGTCTATATACATTCAGCTATTCTATCCAAGAATCACCTTAGTCATCTTTTCTAAGAGTAATCTCTCCATGAATAACCTTAGTCATCTTTTCTAAGAGTATTCTCTCCATATCTATCAACAAACTCTTGGGGTTTTTTTGTGTGGGGAAGGGAGAGAGGCCGAACTCGGTGACACACAGGGGTTACTCCTGATCACACGCTCAGAAATCGCTCCTGGCTTGGGGGATCATATGGGACGCTGGGGGATCGAACCTCAGTCTATCCTAGGCTAGTGCGTGCAAGGTAAATGCCTTATGCCCTGCATCATCCCTCTGGCCCCTCAACAAACTCTTGGGTGGCAAGGTTCCTACTGCCATAACCCTGCCACATTCCTTAAGACTAGCATAATGTCCTGCTTATTGTGCATGCACTATAATTGTGTATCAACTGAAAATTAATACTGAATTCTGTACTTTGCTTATAATATTCTCCCTTGTAACTCAAAATACATACAAGCAATGGATACCTTCCAGAGATTGTCACTACTCCTGAAAACTGCAAAACTGGAATGCAACTTACTCAAGTCATTATATATTGTAATTGGTAACAGCTAGATACCTTATGCTTTTCATGCCAAATGAGATATGTTTGAAGACATATTGAAAAGGTTACAAAATGAACAGATGGCTTATAGCAGGGTTGTAAACAACCTGATATGTCCACAAAGATCTAAAAAAATGACATTTTTTTTTTGTTTTTTGGGCCACACCCGTTTGACGCTCTGGGGTTACTCCTGGCTATGTGCTCAGAAATCGCCCCTGGCTTGGGGGGACCATATGGGACGCCGGGGGATCGAACCGCGGTCCTTCCTTGGCTAGCGCTTGCAAGGCAGACACCTTACCTCCAGCGCCACCTACCCGGCCCCTAAAAAAATGACATTTTTTAAAAGACTCTACAATGTTAATAAAAATGTTCAGTTATTTTGGTAAAGGCAGACAAGAAATTTAGGGAGGTTCTTGTCAGTCTTCAAGATTATGTAAAATTGTAGAATCACAGATTTTATTTTCTTCCTCACATTTTTGAAATTGTATGTGTAATTCACTGATAGAACTAACAGAAAGACTAATCTTGGTGTGTAATCCTCAGCAATTATAGAAAAATGCCACTACTTTTCTGTCTCTTGCTGTATGAGATTGGGTTAGAGAGAGACATAAACCAATTAAATGTCAGGAGTAATTAACTTCCGCATCTTTTATGCAATGCAAAATGAGAAAATGTTATAGTTCTCCTATAATTACAGTTAATAAAAATAAATGCAAAATTCCCTAAAGGCCTATAATTCATGCAAGATTCTATGACCACAACACACAAAAATCCCCCACCTTGCAAGAGTCTCAGGTCTTTATTCGAAGTGTTGTAGGGACTGTTTCTACTTGGTTTCCACAAAGACCCATTGCAATCAACCCACCAACATGGTTTTTCACACTACATAATAAAAGATAATCACCCTAAGCTCATAAAAGATATAGGATGTTGGCATAACATCTGTTTGGGCCACTGAAGATTTTGAAGGCAGAAGAAATTCTATGCTCCTTAATCACAAGTCAGTCCAGGAGTTACAAAGACTAAAAGTAATGGAAATCTTCAATCAAGAAACAGAAAAATCACATTTAGTCTAACTTCAAATCTACTTCAAGAGCTCTAAATCAAGGATATTGTCAGTATTTTCAAGTTTCAGCTGAAAGGTGTGTGATAAAAACAAATGGTTATTCTTAAATTTAGAGATGCACGTGTATTTACTGACAAATTATTATCTGTGGAGAGCACTTCTCTACCAACCAGTGGATACATCTGTACATAAATATCAAGTTCTCTGCATATGATTATAATGTAAGGAATAATATTACAAAGAGAAAAGATACTGAAAATCCACAAATACTTCCTTTAGGATTTTTTGTTTGTTTGTTTTTTGGCCACACCCAGCAGCGCTCAGGGTTTATTCCTGGCTCTGTGCTCAGAAATCACCCCTCGCAGGCTTGGTGGACCATATGGGATGCCAGGGATCAGAATTGAACCCAGGTCTATACTAGGTTACAAAGCAAACGCCCTACCACTGTGTGATCTCTCTGGCCCTCTTCTTTAGGATTTTAACAAAACCAGATGCTAGAAATGTTCAGGTCCAAACTATGTCAGTGATCTTTTCTGAAACACTATAAAAAATAATTTTTTATAAAGTTTAATAACTCACCAATTCAAGCTAAATAGATTAATTTGTTAGCATAAATTAAAAATTAATACACTATTATACAAAAGGAGCCAAAAGTATCAGAATAGTGTAAATAGATTTAAAATAATTATACAGAAGCTGATATAAAAATAATTTTTATTTTTGATGTTTTATGAATTTTATAAAGTTTGATAATGTTACACAACTATATTAATGTCAATTATTTAGAATGGCTAGAGAAAGCATAAATGATTGTAATTAAATAACTTTTGAATGATTTCATCCTTTTTGGTATAAATGATAAGGTTGGCGATACAATCTTAACTCAAAGATTTGCCTATTTATTAATGTACTTGATAAACACATTGGGGTTTTTGGTCCAATACTTGTAATAATCATAGACACAATGTAGACATACTATTTTAAAGAAGAGGAAAAAGGCAATTATCTTTCAGGAAAATAAAGAAAACAAAAACTCTAAATTAACTCAACTTACTCATCCAGATCAAGCAAAGTTAACATAAGTGGCAAATGTCAATGCAGACTAGGTAAAATCCATATATTAGAGCTTTATCAAAAGTATGTAATGGCCTTAAATGATTTAGCATAAATGTATTATAACAATCTATTCTACTTACACATGAATGAATACAAGCTAGATTTCTGGATATATTATTCATAGAAAGAGGGGAAAAATACATTGTTTATTATATGCAAAAAGTCTGCTGCATGGCAAAGGTTATGGGAACATTTTCAGTCAATGAATACTTCAAGGAGGAAATGAATGTGAAAAACTCAGGTGAAGACTTGATTGAAACTTACTTTGATTGATCAGCAAGAAGCTAGAGATGCCAAAAGTAGAGAGAAGGGAGAGAGAGAGACAGAGATAGAGAGACAGAACAAATTAAAAGTTAGAACCATGTTTTTAAAATCAGGAAACAGTGCTGTTATGTTAAAATATGTAATTATTAACTAAAAAAATCACTGGTGATTTTTGGAAAAAATATTATCATATTAGAATAATATTGGAAATTTGGTTTTTAATCAAACTTCACTTGTGTATTTGCAAACATGTGCTATAAATAATATGCATGTATACAGTTTATTAGATGTTTCTTGTATCTCATCCAAATTTTATTTTAGTAGATCTATGATAATAGAATAGACATTTAAAAACTTGATTTGCATGTAGCTGCTCAGGTTCAATCACTGACAACTCATATAGTGTCCAGAGTGATCCCTGAGCACAGAATCTGGAGTAAATACGATACCACATAAATGGCCCAATTCTTTCCCCCCAAAATTACCTCCTTCTGTATTACTCAAAATTCAGAGGTCAGGACATCTATTTTATTCTAATTAATCCCATTGTAACAGAGTACAAAGCACATAATAAGAATACATATTAAAGTAACATAAATTCACAAAAACTTTGATACACATGTATAAATGTAATTTAGAACATACATATGAACTATAAAAACACAATTGTTTGAGGTAAATTAAGTTCAAGGAAGAAATAGAGTTCAATTACAAAGTATATCTCTAATAAGGGGAAGTTACCTGTGGGAAGTAATTCCAAGTATTAAGATACTCTGACAGACATTGAGTGCTGACTTTGGGGATCATATGTCTACAGAATAAATGTTTAACTATACTTTGCATATGATGGCTGGGCATGTAAACATGATGCTTTGTGCATATCCATTTAGCTTTACTGAATTTTGGTTGTTATATCCATTTGACAGATACTGGTGCTCAGAAAATTATCTGTGGTCATTTTTTATTTATTTATTTATGTATTTATTTACTTATTTACTTATTTATTTTTATTTGGTTTTTGGGTCTCAGGGGTTACTCCTGGCTCTACACTCAGAAATCGCCACTGGTAGGCTTGGGGGGCCATATGGGATGCCGGAATTTGAACCACTGTCCTTTTGCATGCAAGGCAAACCCCTTACCTCCATGCTATCTCTCTGGCCCCTGTGGTCATTTTTTAAAAGAGTCAGTAAGAGTCTATCTTGTGAGTGTTTTTTAAGCCATGCACAGTTATTTCTCCAAGAACTACTGGGGAGCCATGGAAGGACTTGAACAGACAGGGCATAAGTACATTTGTTTTACATCACACTGGCTGCTTAGTGGAGAATAGCTCATTGGAAGGTGATGGTATTAGTATAGGTTCTGCATTCTAAGATGATAGTGATGCACATTAGATAATGGTAGTGAAGGTGTATAAAAGTTGAATAAATACCCAATCTACAACAAGCTCTACAAGTGGGGAACAGCAGTACGGGGAGGGGGGGAGTGGCGGGTAGAGGAGAGAGATATGGGATGAATGCTGGGAACAGGGGTGGAAGGACAGCACTGTTGGTGGGAATGTCCCTCATTCATTGTCATTAAATATTACTGTGAAAGATCTGTAATTCACTTTGACCAATAAAAATTTAAAAATAAAAAGATACTTAGGAAAAAATGAATTTTTATTGAAATCATTGTGAATTACAAGTCCTTCATGGTGGATTTCAGGCAGAGATTTCAGAGAGTGATTTTGGGCCATTCCCGCCACCAGTGTTGTTCTTTCTCCACCAAAATTCACAGCGTGCATTCTATACCTCCACAATGGCCTGCAAGTGTTACAGGCCCATTTTAAGTATAGATTGTGATAGTTTGGATCTCTTGATTTTATTGTTGTTGTTGACTTGGGCTTGAGTATTTAGTTTAGTTTTTTTTCTTTTTAATCTCTACCATTGCAGCTGAGACCGCTTCACCACTGGATCACATCCGACCTTTTATTCTCTTCTCAATTTTGTGGAAAATGCATAAATATGAGGAAAAATTTAATTCATGTGCCAAGGTTCTAATATGAGAAAGGCAGGAGCCCTGTCTAAAGATACAAATAAAATTATTTTAAAAAGGAGGTGGTAGTTTGTTGTTGTTGTTGTTGTTTTGCATAATTGCAGCACATGTTGGGGAAATTAGAAATACCCTCAGCCTAACAAAACAGGATGTCCCTATCCATGAAGCATCCTGTAATAAGATCAACTACAGGTTCCAGGCATACTAATAATCTAATCCCAGGGACTTTCTTCATGTTTTCCCAAAAGGTTCTCAATTATGGTTATCATAGCTAAGTATCTGTAATTAGAGATCTTGGTTTTTGCACAGATCTTAGATTGAAGTCTGGGTATCACAGAGCATCCTCTGATTTCATCTCACCCTTAGGTGAGATTCCCTGAAAACAAATTTTTACTGTTTCCTGGTCTTTAGTGTGTCGTGTGAACAATAAGTCTGTGGAGTAAGGAGTAAGTAGGTGTCAAGGCAGCATTACGGCCTCCCCAAGTGGAAGTTTGATTCCTAGTGCTAGGATGGGATCCAAGATTGGATGATTGAGCTCAGTCAACTGAGCCTAAATCGAGTCTCATGACAATGGTAGTGAGAGAAATAAAATGCAATGCCTGTCTTGAAGAAAGGCAGGGATGTAGGAGAAAGAAATGGGGGGGTGGGACATTGGTGACAGGAAGGTTCCACTGGTGAAGGGTGGTGTACTTTTTATTACTGAAATCCAACTGTAAGCATGTTTGTAATTATGGTGCTCAAGTAAAATATTAATATAAAATAGGAAATGCAAGGATTCAAATATACCATACAAACTGCTAAATTTTATGGGGCCAGTGATAGCACATAGTAGAATGTTTGCCTTGCATGCAGAAGACCCAAGAAGGAACTGGCTTCGATCGATAGCATCTCATATGGTCCCTCGTACCTGCCAGAGTGATTTCTGAGCACAGAGCCAGGAGTAACCCCTAGGTGCTGCCAGGTGTGGTTCATAAATAAACAAACAAAACAAAACTGCTAAAAATTTGATCAAGAATGGGTGTTGGACCTTATCAAATGCTTTCTCTGCATCTGTTGATATGATCATGTGATTTTTATTTTTCTTGTCGTTGATGCTGTGTATTATGTTGATAGATTTACGGATGTTAAACCATCCTTGCATTCCTGGGATGAAACCTACTTGATCCTAGTGGATGATATTCTTATGAGACATTGAATCCTATTTTCCAGGATTTTTTTGAGGATCTTTAGATTTGCATTCATCAGCATGAATAACTCCAATTCATGGCAATTAAATTAAAAAAGAAACTCACCTAAAAAGACTACTTTTAACATATGCATCCAAAGTATATTGTGTTTTTTATATAACTTAACATTTTCTCAATAATCTAATAATAGATACTTTTTGATCCTATTCCTACGTTTCCTGTTACTTTAGATTAATGTTCTGTTTCATGTTCATGTATTATGTTTATGTTATATATTATGTCTATGCAGATTATTCAAATATGTTTACAGTGTTGTGACTTTTTCAAGGTACAAAAGGGACAAACATAATGTCTTCACAGTGGTAACATTAACGGCATTTGACCTGAAAACAAATTTTCCTCAGAACTATTTCACTTCCTCCTGTGAGACCTCAGACAAGGTTCAGCAAACCTTTACTCAGCCAGTTTTCTGAGCCATCATATAAAAATACTAATAAGTATCCTTCAAGAAGCATTGTGAATGTGAAGACTACTTACATAGATAAAACTCTAATGTTTTAACAACATATGTTAAATAAACCATTTAACAGATTTTTGACCACAAAAGCATCAAATAAATGGGACAGAAATTACTCACATATCCTCTTTTTCCTACTTACAGTCTTCCAACTATGAATTCTTTACCCATGAAGTGCAATTGCTGCAATTGGTAAATATACTGAATTGCCATCTGAAGTCCAGAGTTAAATGAAGTGTTCTCTCCTAATATTGTATATTCCATGGATCTGAACACATTAATATATCATAATGTCATTTGATAATTGTGGTTTGTCAGTTGTCATATCACAAAGGGTAGATTCACTGCCTTAAAAATCCTATGGTTCATCTACATATTTCTCTCCCTCTCTCAACCCTTGGTAAGCACCAAGCTACAGTTCCAGAATGTCATAAGATAGAATCAAACAGTGTGCACAGTATCTTTTTACAATGAATTTTTCATACAGTATTATACATTTATGTTCCTTTATATAGTGATGGTTTGATAGCTAACATAATTTTAGTGCTAAGAAATATTCTATTCTCTTGTGTCATTGCTTATTCAGTCATTCTTTTCTGTAAGTTTATCTTTTGTTCATCCAGATTTTGGCAATTAATACATTTGTTAGTAGAAAAAAATATTTTGAAAAGAGTAACTGTTAGGTATTTCACAACTTCATGACTTAATAAACCAGGACTATGAATGTAGGGAATTGGGCTTTTGACTAACTATGATGACATGAAAACACTCTTAGAATCAGTTGCAGAATTTTATCTAGATCTGTGACACTAAGATCACCATCAGACAGGACCCGGAAAAGAATAATAACATTTAGAGAGTCATTCTCTACTTTGGAAGATAGTTATCTGCATTAAATTTTTCTTTTAGCTTTTACAATTGCTTATAATGATCAGAGGCTTTGGTTTTGCAACTTACAGTATCCTATTTATGACCATATTATTAATAATTATTCACATATAAAATTTTCCTTAGCCATTTTAAATTAAATTACAGTAGAATACCCTCATATTAACATGGAATCTCTCACCAGAAACTATTAGTCAAAAAAGTTGATAAAGGGGCCGGTGAGGTGGAGCTAGAGGTTAGGTGTCTACCTTGCCAGCGCTGACCAAGGATCAGGACCGAGGTTCGATCCCCTGGCATCCCATATGGTCCCCCCAAGCCAGGGGCAATTTCTGAGCACTTAGCCAGGAGTAACCCCTGAGCATCAAGTGGGTGTGGCCCGGAAAACCAAAAAAAAATAAAAGTTGATAAATATCTTATAAACTAAACTGTTCTTTGTTCCAACATGTAACTCTTCAAATTATAATGGATTTGTAAAGGTCACTCAGAAGGCAAGTGGCAGTATTGGGACATGAGCCCAATTCACAGACTTTAAATTTTGTACTTTCAGCTATGGCAGGTGGCCTTTGCAAGGAGAATGATAGATGCAAAAGAAGAATATTAAACTACATAGTATTATTGTTTTGTAAGTTAAAAATAATTGCAGACAATCTATGTTATATAACACAATTTATAGTTTAAAAATATAAAGCTTTTATACATATACAAGTTATTGGGATAAATTATGGATAATTAGCATTATATAAAGGCCACTATTATTCACAACAAAATCAACTGCTTTTGAATAATGTCTCTACTTTCAAACAATATATTCAATGTTCCTAATTGCCAACGTAAGAGTTTTCACTATGTAGTTCTGAGATAGGCTGTACACAAATAAAATTCATAATACATCCTAACAGCCCAATAATATAAAAACTTTTGTTTTAAATTGACTGCATTTTTGGCCAAAAAAAATCCCACCTGAAATATTATTACAAACTTCTTTTTTTGAGATCTCAGAACTGACTTTGAAAATATATCCCAAGACATTCATTTGACCTTAGTGAACACAACTGAACTTCTATTATATCATATAAATATATCATATAAATATATATGATATATATCATATAAATAACACAGATTTGTTCAATTAAAAAAAAAACTAGGGACCAGAGCGATAGCACAGTGGTAGCGCATTTGCCTTGCTCGTGGCTGACCCAGGATGAACCTTGGGTCCATCCCCGGAGTCCCATATGATTCCCCAAGCCAGGAGCAATTTCTAAGCACATAGCCAGGAGTAACCCTTGAGTATCACCGGGTGTGGCCCAAAATGCAAAATCCAAAAAATAAAATAAGTAAAAACTAATAAGAAACCCTTATCTTCTCCCTAAATCAATTTATTTGTCCTTTAAAGGAAATGCTCCAGATTAAAATTAAAAAATGCTAAGAAATTAAATTTTGTATTTATTTATTAGATCATATGGCATAGGAACCCCCAGGTCTCTGAGAACTCCAGGTAATCTGATAATTCAGAAGAAACAATAATTAACAATCTACATATCCCAAACATTATTTTGCCTCAACTTTTTCATCTGGGCTCAGTATCTGAACACAACTACATATAAACTAATTTTCAAGCCTCAGATATTTTATGGCCCACATCAAGATCATAATCATCCCCAATGGGGGATCTTATCATGTATTTCCTAGTTCTAAAATTAAATTCCAGTTCTTAACTTTAGTTCATAATTCTTTATGCATCCTGAGCTCAACAATTTTTTGTTATAGATGCTTCATAAAATACTTAATAATTACTTTCTAAGAGATTCTCCCTTAGGAAGCATTAATGAAATTAAAAGAAATTTTAATTACTTTTTATATAAGCAAATGGAAAGGAATCCAATCCCATTTAAAAAATAAATAAGATATGAATTGACACAGATATATAGTATCGCATGTCTGTGTATTATTTTGAATACCATAAATAGTATATGACTATACAAATTTTAATAAATCAGGGCTGAAGTGATAGCACAATGCTAGGAGATATGCCTTGAATATGTTCAACCTGAGATGGACTCGAGTTCAATTCCTGGTATCCCATATGGTCCCCCAAGCCTGCCAAGAGCGATTTCTGAGCACAGAGCCAGGAGTAAACCCTGAGTGCCGCCTGGTGTGGCCCAAAATCAAAAATAAAAAGTCCAAATTTCAATAAACTTTAGTTAATGCATGTATATGCAATGCTTTTGTTTGGGGGGGGGGGGTTCATACCCAGCAGTGCTTACTTCTGGTACTATACTCAGGAACTGTAGCTGGGCTTAGAAAAGCAGAACAAAGCTCCCACCTAAGGAGACCAGTGAAGGCCACCATAAAGTTGACTCTCGTTAGATCCAAAAACAAGCATCAACATGCAAGTGCATCAACATGCAGGAGAGGCCAACCCTGGATGGGGAGATGAGCACTAATCAGAACTGCACAGCCGGCCTCTCAAAGGGGAGGCCATACCCTGATTCTTCCTCTTCCACTAAACACTACATGCGCGCACAAGTCACCTGATGGTCTTGTGACCAGTAAAGACCTTCATTTCCCTTTGTTTAAACTTCCCAAGCATCATATTTGCCAGACCTCTGTATAAGTACCCTACCTTCACCTACAATAAAGAAGCTTTCTCCCTGAATTTTCTCCGCCGGGAGAGGGGGATGCATTCTTCTGTGACTCCCCACACTTTTTCTGTCCTGCCCTAAGCCATTCCTCCCCAGCTTGGTTGCAAACTATCTGGATCCAAAACCACTGGCAACATTGTAGGAAGAATTTACTTCTGGTGGTATGCCAGGGACCATACGAAGTGCAGAAGATTGAACCAAGTGACTGCATGCAAGGCAAATGACTTATCCATCCACTGTCCTATCACTCTGGCCCTATGTCTATGCAATTTTCACTGCTTACTGAATAAACAACATATTTTTGTGATACCCAAATTTGCTGATACTTATTTCCTCATATAAGAATAGCAAAATGTATCAGTGATTATAAAGTTAGTTCAAAGATTCATTAACCAGATGAAATTAATCGTTTATGACTACAGAGACTAATGTTAAATAAAATAAATTCAAGGGACAAATAAACTATGGAAAGTGTTTTTATCTCATTTATTTTAAATGAGATAAATTATTTATCTCATAATATTATCTCATAATAATTTAAATTATTTTAAATACAGCTTTTACATTAATGTAGGCACTGAGTAACTGTTATGCAAAAGTTCTGAAGAGAATTTATACATAGAGTTCACAAATAGTTTAGACAGAAAGATTTTTCTAAACTTTTTTTCCCAGAAGTGCTTTGGTTTGGTGGAAAATTGTTTAAATGTTCACATTTAAACCTTAACATTCATGAAGTAATTTATATATATATATATATATATATATATATATATATATATATTCACTCAATGTACTAAGTATGTATTGTAAAATATTATAATAAAACTAGAAGAAGTTTTTTATTATGGAGATTCATACTTTTAATCAAACTCTAAAAATGTACAAAATAGATAGAACACCTATACTTAAGGACTTATAAGGTCAAAAACGCTTAATGATACGAGAAAGTGAATATCAATGAAGTATCTGAAATCTGAGTAGGTTCTTGATGTATTTTGAGTAAGATCTTAAAGAAATTAATAATTTTGATTGGGACAACTAATCATAGCTATGATGTGCAATTACTTTTGCTCAAATTCATTTTTTCTTTATACGTTTTATTCTTTATTTTTTGTTTCTATAAATTAGTCCCTGTTTATTTCAGAAAAAATATTGAGCAACAGTCTGGAGGAACTGTATCAACAATTCCCTTGAAGATTATCCTAGTTCCACCCCTGGCACTTCTGATGGTCCCCTAAATATGTCCTGGAATGACCCCTAAGCAAAGAGCCAGGAGTTAGCCCTGAGCACTGTCGACTATGTACCCAATTCTTTCCCCCTCCAAAAAAAAATAAGGCAATAAAAGATAAAATAAAATAAAGTATGACTTTTTACAGTTTACCTTTCAGTGCTCATTTTTTCTGCTTATAACATGATTATACTAATGTTACCATTCATGATTTTGATTGGCAAAATTATGTACCTTTTATACCATCAAAGTATCCCAAATATTTCACTTCTTTTTTTGGCTAAGGGTTGATTTTTGGGCTATACCTGGCAGTGCTCAGAGGTTATTTCTGGCTCAGTCCTCCTGGCAGACTTGAAGGACCATATGGGATGCCAGGAATCTGAACCTGGGTCTGCCCCAGGTTGGTCTTATGCAAGTCAAATGTCATACAGCTGTGCTATCACTCCTATAAATTCTTCACTTCTATCCTTTTTTTACCCTAGTCTATGTCTTCCATCATTTGACACATGACCCCATCTGTTAATACCAATTTGCATGAGAAGCCAAGCAATATTGACTTCTCCATTGTTCTGTTTCACTACAATATATTAATGAAATCATCCAGTGTTTGCTCTAAATCTAAAATAATTTGATTGTCTCTAGTTACATCCAAGTTGTAGCAAACTACAACATTTCATCTTGTCTTACAGCTACATAGCAGTCTACATAGCAGAATGTGTATACTTGTGCATGTTTGTTTGTAACACAACTTCATCATCCATTCTTCACCTGTCTATGGATCTTAGTTGCTATATATGTGTGCATGTATTTCTTCCTATTACTGTTTTTGTGTTCTTGGGACTGAATCAAAGAAGTAGAATCATTAGGTTACATGGAAAAACTATTTTTAGTTAACTTTTTAAAGAAGTCCTCATTTTTTATAGATAAATAAGACAGTGACAATTCATTTTTTTACTATATCATAGTTAACACCATTTGCTTCCTTTTTATTTTTAACATCATTATTTATAATTAATGATAAAATTTTTGCCAATAAAGTACCAATTTCAGATCTACCACCACTTATTACCCCTTCACTAATGAATGATCCATGATCTTTTTCCTCTCCTAATGCCATATTCTTCCTAAACTCATTTTTATATAGTTTTTATTTATATATACTATTTATACATTACTGAAATGGCCAATAATCATATATTATCATAACTCTAACTCCTCATTGCTTCCTTACTCACCTAAATAGCAAGTTGGTAGGAAAAATTTTTTAAAAATCTTTCTTCAAAAATATATGAAACTGTTCTATAATGTAATCCATTTGCAAAGAAGAAAAGAGGAGATAAAGCAAACACAATTTCACAAAGAACTCATTAAAAGAAAAGAAAGCATAACTATCAAAATTAGTAAAATAATTACATAAGTGCAGGTTTAGACCAGGACAATTGTCTCAAGGACATTAGAGAATAAACTTTAAAATATGCTTTCTTTGGTTTGATTTAATATTACAAAATCCCATATAACGTTTACAAACATTTAAGTTATAAAGAGAAACATAGAGACACAGATCATGTGTTACAAAGGACATATTCTAACAAATTTATCATTTTTTGAATAGTCTTTCCCTCAGAAGGCATAGGAAGACCAGAGAATCAATCTTGACTATCAAAACCTAAAGCCCATTAGCCAGAGTCCAAAGACGCATGATGCTGTTCTAATTCTAGAGGAAAAGTGACAATTCTTATATTTTGTTTGTTTGTATTTTGGGTCACACTTCAAGTTATGTAAATGGTCTCAACATTTTTATCTTTACTTACAAAAGTACTCACTCTGTATGTGAACATAGTCAAAATTCAAAACTTACAATCTTCTGTTAGCTTTCAGGTTGAGAATCAGAAAGTCACTATCTTAGGAGGTTAATTGTTTTCCACACTGTAAATCCCACATCTGCAATAAAAGCAGCCTAGCTGACCTGTGGAAGAATGATTTGCCTAGAGACATCTTTACATTTAAAACATTTAAAAACATCTTCACTATAAACCTAGTAATTGTTCTCCTTAGCATACGATCAATGACACCTTGTAATTGTAGGATCATAATAAACTGACACCATAGTTTACCTGTTCATGAAACTGCACTGCATTTATCCCCTTAAAGGATAGAAGAAACTTCTCTACCCTATTAGGACCTCCACTTTTGAAAAACAATTTGCTCTTCCAGAAAATTATCAATTAAAGTAAATAAAATGCAGTGTGAGTTACAGAAAAGGCTAATACTTACTAATTATCTATGATTAAATTGCCACGTTATGTTTAGTGACACAGAGAATTCTAAATAATGCCTAATACTTCATGCATAGTGCAATAACCAGACATTAAAGGTAAATCCTTCCCTAAATAATGTAGTTACTGCTACTGAAGAGGAACTCCTCCAGTATGAATTTATGGTACTGCTTTAGAAGTAAGCACATTATTTAGGGAAGAGTTTACATTTAATGATCTGAAATCACAAAGATATTCCCTCCCTTTATTTCATTGGTCTTTTAGTAAATCTTTTTTTTGTTTGTTTGTTTGGTTGGTTGGTTGGTTTTTTGGCCACACTGGTGACACTCAGGGGTTACTCCTGGCTATGCACTCAGAAATCACTCCTGGCTTGGGGGACCATATGGGACGCTGGGGGATCGAACCGCAGTCCATCCTAGACTAGCGCTGGCAAGACAGAAGTCTTATTGCTTGTGCCACTGCTCTGGCCCTTCACTGGCCTTTTAAAGAGAATTTTCCATTTCTGGGGCTGAAACTAAAGTACAGCAGGTAGGGTGTTTGCCTTACATGTGACGGACTGGAATTTGATCAATATATTAGCATTCCATATGGTCCTAGAAGCACCACCAGGACTAATTCCTGAGTGCAGAGTCAGGAGGAATCTCATCACTGCCCTGAATGAGAACTTAAAATGAGTTGAGTTCTTTCTTGACTAAATTGACCATTCCAAGTATGGTCCTCCCCAAATCTATCTTCCTTCTTATGCCATCTTACTGGTTAGACTCCAATTTTCATGCCCAGATCTCTGATTTATAAGATTTTCACTTGCAGCTCCTTTGGATATTCTGGTGGCTGACAGAAGATCAACTACCTTCAGTTGAAAAACACTCTCATAGAGGACTAAGAAAGTACCAGGCATACTGCCTTATGAATTAGTCAAATGGTCAAGAAACTTGCAACCACAAGAACAGATGTTGAGATCAATGAGAACTAGATAGTTCCTAAACAAGGTCTTCTTATTTAGAGGAAGACAAGGCACACGGGCTAGAGACAAAATCTGAGCGTACAGAATTGACTTTCATTAATATTTCTCCTATCAACAACCTAAATGTCTTTACTCTCACTATTGTCACTAACTGTTTCAGCTCAATCTATGCACTACAAATATTAATGATAATTCTAATCCTTTAGTACATCAAGGAGTGCTAAAAAAAAACAGAGAACAGAGAAAATATTCTCAATAGTTGCACATTTCAAATTTTAAAATTCAATAGAATAAAAAGCAGCTGATTTAATAAAAAGAAGTAAAGACAAAAGCAAAAAGAAGAGCCTTTTAAGTAGCAAGATTTGGGACTGTAGCCAACTCTTAAAAGAGGAGGTGGAATAATAAGTCCTTGAAATTTTCAAATCACAGCTTGATGTACACATCTCTAAAATGCTTAAAGGACTGAGAGAAAAGAAGACAAAGAACACAAATAGAACATGTAAAATGAATTGTAGAGTGGTTTGCAGAGTTGAATAGGGGCCACAAAAGTCTAAATATACACACCATTCAGTGCATTCTTGTTTACAGAATTAAATATGCTGACAACTCAAAATGCAGCATGCCAGAAGCACGGTTTCAAATTTGTTCAAAATTTTCACAAGGTGAGTTGTTGACCCTTTTTCCAAGGTAAACTTTGCTGTACATGAATAATAATAAGCTATTATTTTCAAGTTATTAAAGTACAAACCTTTGAAGCTAAACTCTAAATGCTAAAGAATAACCCAGATAAATTTGTATACACATATCAGATCCTTTATTAAATAGATAACCCATGCAGTAATAGAATTGCTAACAATAAAACAAAAACAACCATTTTAATCCAAAATGAGCTATATGATGTTGAAAATTTAAATAACGGGGAGTAGAATCAATAGTACAATGGATAGAGCATTTGCCTTGTGTTTGTTGACCCAGGATTCATCCCCTATATGGTTCTCCAAGGAGTGCGAGGAGTAAATCTGAGTGTAAAGCCAGGAGTATTTCATGAACATTGTCAGGTATATTACAAAAACATAACAAAGTTATAGAATTTTATTCTAAACATACAATTTGATAAAATGAGATTAAAACACACCCCCACACTTTATATTAAGTAAAAATTAAATAGATTAGAAAGACAATATTGTTAATATTTCCTTTTGGAAATATTAACTGAATGCAATCACGTTTTAATTGAAGAAATATTGTTCTTATAACTTATATCTTGTTCAATAAAATTAGTGGTAAAATGTATTATGATGTATGCATTTTAACATCGATGTTTGATCTCTGGCACAAAAAAGAGGAAATAAATACAAAGAAAAGAGAAAAATAAAATAATTCTTTCTGGTAAATTTCATTCTTGGAAGAATAGAAAAATTTCATTGCTCTGGGCTTAAATCAGCACTCAGAACTAGAGTTCCAAATTATAATTGCTGAATTTATATTCATTTTTTTCCTGCCACACCCGGTGATGCTCAGGAGTTACTCCTGGCTATGCACTCAGAAATCACTCCTGGCTTGGGGGACCATCTGAGATGCTGGGGAATCGGACTGCAGTCTGTCCTAAGCTAACAGGCACAAGGCAGGCACCTTACTGCTTGTGCCTCTGCTCCTAAATTTATATTCATTTTTGTAGCTGAGAAGTATGTTAGAAAATAAATGCAAAGGAACAGACCATGTTCTCTACCTCTTTGCTCTAGAGGTAGTGACTGAATTAACTGGATCTAAAATTCCTAGAAAATTTAAACTTGGTGTCAGAATTCAGTGTAGTCCTAAATTTTTGGTAATGTGGAAATCAATTTTATTCCAAATCAAGTGGTTATGATGTAAAATTTATTCCATCTTTATTTAGGGATTTATAAAATCACCTGACTTCAAGTCAAGATGTAATTTTACGGGATAAGATATGCTTAACAAATGTGTAGAAATGAGGTAATATGATTCTACCAATGCTACCCACTTCAGAAAGCAATCATGCCATGAAGGTTGTCAGAGCTCATTCTATTGGGAAGGTGTATGATGATAATAACATTTTATTCCACTTTTAAAACTCCAATAAAAAAAATTTCTTCACTTGAAAGTCTCCAGGATTTACCCATTGTGTGAGATACAAGCATTATTTTGTTTTCCTAATAAGTGTACATTAAGTTTTATGCAATTGAGTAGATTCTATTTTCCCTAACACATAACTTTATAAGCAGCTTTTAAAGAAACTATTATATGCAAAAAAGTCATGCTCAATTCTTATCACCTGACATCACTTATTTTAATATTAGCTTCTTTAGAACAAAACAGTTATATATTTTGTATTTCTTGCTATCATCACAAACTGGAAGCAAAATTAATTTTAATTGCTCTATCTTCGGGTTAAGAAGTGCCATAACATATCTCCCACTTTGAATATACGTCATGTGTCCTCACTTAAAACTCCATGTGATTAGATAGTGATCGTCCAACCCAGAACCCTAGATCTCAGACATAAATCTGACACAGTTCTCCGCAACAGCTCCAGGAAGCAAACTCCTTCTGGGACATTCCTAAAACTGTTCAAACACCAACAAACACCAGTTTTGATATGACATCCTGATAATGAGGAAATGGCAACAACTTGTTCTAAGAGCAGCTTGTCTTATCTCACCACCTAATGATAAGATAAAATCAAAAGACACATTATCCTTTGATCTGTGCAAAAGCCAAGATTGCTAACTACAGAAGACTGACAGTAGCAACCATAACTGGGCAGAACCTATCCCAGGATCAATAATAAAGACCCAAATATAGGCTTTGGCCTACAACCTGTACAACAACCAAGAACTCTAATTCCAGAGGTCTGATTGAGACAACTTCAATTAAACAGAACTTCTGGAAACATAATGAAAGACTCTATCCTAGGCTTTGTCCTAGGATTGGTGCAAAAACTAAGACCACCAACTAAAGAAGACTGATTAAAACAAGTGATGGAACAGAACTTCTAAAATCGTAAAGAAAGACTCCTAGGCTCTGTCCTATGACCTGTGCAAATTCCAAGATCTCTAGTTACAGAGGCCTGATTTTATCATCCACGACTGAGCAGAAAGTTTCCAGACATCACAAAAGAACCTAGGGGAGAGAATAAGAGCATATACAGAATCTGTAGTTATTCCCATGACAGTATACTTTAAGGGTGGAGAAACTCTGCATCTCTTAGGCCAAGGGAATTCCCTTTCTAATCTCCCCAATATTTACTGTGCCGATGCAAAAAAAAAAAAAAGTACAAATTAAGTATTTTCTTGTTATTGTTGTTGTTGCTTGTTTTTGTTTTTGTGCTTTGTTTTGTTTTTATTTCGGGACCGTGGTTATTGTTTGGCTGTTGTCTTTATTGCTGTGGTGCTTATTACTATGGTGCTTTCAGATTTTTTTTTGTTTGATTTCTTTGTATTGTTGTTATAATTTTCTTCCTTTTTCTCTTTCTTCTTTTAAATTGATATTTAATGCCTCTAGAAGAACTCCTCCCATTTTTTTGCTTGTTTGATTTTTGTCCCCCCCCCCTTTTTCTTTCCTTCTAACAGAACCCATAACTTGAACCATCTTGTACTGCCTCACAAATTAAGGGAGAAATAATGAAGGGTACCAAGACCAAACCGTTGTATAAACATGAAGTGGAAATAAAAAATTATCAGACTTAAACACCAAATCCAAAGCCAATGACAACAAAATCGATACCCAATCTACAACAAGCTAGACAAAGAGGGAACCACTAATACTAACAGCCCAGGGGGCAAAGCAAGGGGATATGCGATGCATGCTGGAAAAAGTGGAAAGAAGACAGCATTGGGGGTAAGAATGCCCCTGATTCAATGTCATTATGTACCTAAAATATTACTGTGAAAGATTTGTAATCCACTGTGGTCAAAATAAAAAAATATTTTTAAAAATGTGCCATAACAAAAGCATACATTCTTGTTTTTAAAATTAATTTAATACAATAGGGTTGAATTCTATATTGCTCTTGATGAGATATTTTACTTTCAGACATATTTTAACCGTCATGAAAATATGGTGAAAATAAAGTATATAGCAGTATTTCCACAACTGTATTGATTTTTCAAACTTTTATACAAGAAAGATGCACTAACTTATTGTTACAGCTTCTTGTTATTTGATCCATGTAATTAATAAAACCATTCATACATTATTTCAAAAAACATAATTTAGCCAATACTGATAATAACGTATATTCTATATATTTACATAAGTAGGACAGAAACTTCGTATTATATTGAGCATACTTTTTACCTTCTTTTATGGTTTTTGGGTCACACCCGGTAATGCTCAGGGGCTATTCCTGGCTATGCACCCAGAAATCGTTCCTGGCTAGGTGGACCATATGGGATGCCGAGGATCAAACCAGGTTGGTCCTGGATCTGCTGCTTGCAAGGCAAAGGCCTACCGCTGTGCTATTGCTCTGGCCCCATATGGAGCATACTTGAGTGAAACATGGTTAGAGTAAAAATTGCTTTAGAGTAAAAATTAATTTAAATAAATAAATAATAAATAAATGTTAAATAAAGTGGTTATTATACATAGAAAGTAGAAAATAATATAGGCATTTTAAAATTTAATATTTTAAGTGGCTTGACATTGTATGTGTTCCACAAAGACAATGCAGATATTCTATAAGCAAAAAGAATCAGATTCACTCAAAATCATAATATTTGAGGAGTAAAAAGATCAGCTACAGCAGATGTTATGGGATATGGAATGGTGAAGAAGCTGCAAAAAAAAAAAAAACCAATAGAAAGTAACATTGATCTTCCATATGATAGGTCTGTTAAATCCCACTTCACTAATAAAAACTAATACAAACAAGCTTAAACAACAAAAGTACGTGCTTCATGTAGACATGAAGAAAATTAATGTGTATTCTATGTCTGTTGTTTATAAAACAAACCAAAATTTTAGAGAAAAAGTAATTTAAATAAATCCCATCTATGTCACTCCTGATATACTATTATGAATGAAAATTGCTTTATAATGCTGTCTTCATGCTTAAGTGTGTTACATATCTTGGATCTACTACCAGATCAAACATTTTTGAAACTTCTGAATATGAGACCATATATTCATCTTCATTTACTTATTTCAACATACATATATTTCAATATAAGTAATGGTGTCTTAAACATACAAGTACTAAATAATTATGTACTAAAAGAATAGCTTAGAAAATAAATTTGAAAACTAATGAGAGGTTACACTTAACTCACATATGTTAAATAAAAGTACATAGAAGGCTAGAGCAATAACACAGTGGGAAGGGCATTTGTCTTGCATGTGGCCAATACAGGGTTCAATTCCCAGCATCTCTTATGGTTCCATGACTGCCAGTACTAATTTCTGAGTACAGAGCCAGGAGTATCCCTGAGTGCCACTAGGTGTGGCCCAAAAATCCAAACTCAAAAAAAAAAAAAAGAGTATATAGTATATCAAAAAGATGCATGTCAAGGAGTTTAAGCATATCTTTTTCTAGAAATGTGAATAATGTTTTAAAAAAGAGTAATCAGTACGTGTAACTCTAAGGCAACTAAAATTCTTTTCACAAATGAACAAATTTAAAAACTTTGTGCTAAAAGAATGTGGATAATGGGGCCAAAATTGTGAAATCCACTACCAACAAACTATATCAGTTCTTCTCTCTTCTGTTGCCAATATAATCATCCCCAAACCAAAAATCTATCCTACACACCCTCTTGCAAAATACCCAGGAACCAGTTCTGTTGCTAAGAAAGAAAATCAGAGGCAGATCAGTCAAATAAACTTTTAAGCTTAATCCTCTAACTAAAAAGAGAGCAAGTCATCTGAGAAAAATATAATAATTTTCCAGTGTTTTTATTAAAAATATTTCTTACATTTTAATGGGAGATAAACGAAAGAATAAATGTAGCATAATTGGATGAATCCAGAGTCACCTGGATTTAATTAAAAGAATAACCTTTTAACAAAAATGCAAATATAGATAGTGAGGCTTCATTGAAACAAAAACATTGCATAAATATAAGACACAGGGCTAGTCAATACCATTTTCAGACTTTCATAGAGATAGGTCCTGTTTCATTTTTAGAAGCATTCCTATGTGAAGGGGCAACAAATTAGATCTAATAAAACAATAGCAATTCTGAGGTCTTCTAGAACATAAATTAAAGACTCAAAGAAATTAATATATTATTGGGTAAGACTCATGTGGCTATCCTTCATCAAATGCAACTAAATGAAAAAAAGAGAGAGAGAGTCCAACAGCCAAGATTATAAACTTTTCTTTATAAGTGAAGGTTCCCTATAAACTGAATCTACAGACTCAGACAGCAAAATTCAATGTACTTCCTCTCACCCAGGCTGAAATATTTATATGATTAATGAATACTCCCAAGTGTGTTCTATGTTAAAAGACTTGTGTTTGAAGAAGAATTGGTCTGAAGCTGAATAAAAGAAAACTGTGACAGGGAATGTATGTAGACGTTATAAGACAGCAATTCTCAAAATGTAGTTTTCATACCTAGCAATATGAGATCCTTTAGTAACTTAGAAGCAACAACTCTCTTTGGAGCTTTCCTCAGACCAATTGAATTAGAAATGCTAGGAGAAAGGAAAAAAGAGTATAAATTTAGAATTATCAATATAACACAAGCTCAAGCTTAAGTATTCAGAAAAGGAAAAAGAACACAGGTGAGTCTAACCTTAGGGTGAACACTATCCACCTGATATGTCCACAATTAACCAAGAGTCCCATACTTTTCTCTAAAGAGAAATATTTTCTAAACATTGACTTACACATTAATTTATTCAAACCCACTATGTGCTCTACATTTTTCTGGGAGTTGTTATGAAAAAATTAACAGTCATAGCTCTCTCTGAAGAAAAAGAAGCCTACTAGAGCAATAATCTTTGGTTTGGGTTCTACTCAGCACCCCAGATGTTTGTTTAATATCTTCTTATTTATTATTCAATATGTGGAGGTGACCCACCCGTTAAAAAACAACTGCCTGGTTAAACTTACTGATTTTAAATCAAAATTTACTGCTATTATCATTCATAACAGTATAATGCATGGTGTTTTTCTTTTATCGAACCTTTTCTATAATGAAATAAAATAACCAACTGCCTGTCAATTAAATATTAATACCAACGAGAATTGTAAAAGCTACTGAAATGAATATTGAACCACAGAGTTTTTTCCTAACGAGGAATGAATATCTCAGGCCAGCTCAAAACTGTTTCACTAAGCTCAGGTCAATTTTCAGGAATTAACAATGACTTATTAATTGACCTAGAGGTTGCCCCTGTCATACAAGAGGTCTGGAGTAATTGGTTGGCTAAACTGGACATTGAGAATCAACATCCCTAAACAAATATGACTATCAGATTAGAGGAGCTCCTAGAGTTTGCTTTATTTTTCTGATTTTCTAGAATACCTGGTTTCTTTAAAAGCTTGGGACTGATGGCCTCAATATATAACTATATCATTTCATGTTTTTATGCAGAATTTGAGGATGTTTATCTAATTTTTTTGTTATTATTATTTGATTGTCAGTAACACTAATACCCAAATCAGAAAATTCTGGCAAAATCAGATTAGGGCAGAACCTGTCCGAGTCCTATCCCAAAACTTAAAGTCAAATTTCTGGAAATTTCTGGAAATCCCAGAAATGACTCACAGTTTGCTTAGAAACATACAATGTAGTAATTTGACTCAGGATTTGTATTTGAGGGATCTGATTTCTGTGTGCCGTGATAAGATGCAATTGAGAAATGGAAGTTAGCCACACCCTTGATTGTCAGGCATCAATGGGGAAGGTGTCACACATAGAGATATATACTTGATTCTAAAATTTGTGTGAATATGCAGAAACTTACGATCTTTGGGTAAGATTGCATTCAAGAAAGAGAAAAGGAGGTGCACAAGTATCAAGATAGTTGATAGAAATACTGTTTTGGAATTTATGACAGGCTCTGACCCAAAGCAGTAAATAATCCCTCAAATCTGGGAGAATAACTAGGGTTCTGAATTTTTATAAAATGTGGCGAAAGAATTGTTGGCCTTAGTTTAGGAGAGAAGCCCTATAAGTCCAATTAGCTTTATCCTCTGAACTATCTCTTCTACCTGCTTAGAGTTGCCCAGAATTTAAAAATAGAATAGTCTCACTCATTTGTGGGATTTAAGACAATTAAAAAACAGTATAATAATAATAATGCCCATAGACAATAGAGATGAGGACTAAAAAGGACCAGCCCATAATATGAAGTTTATCACAGAGTGGTAAGTACAATTAGGGAAATAACTACACTAACTACCATGACAGTGATAGAGAAATACAATGCCTGTCTGGAAGACAGGCAGGGGATAGAAGAAGAGGAAAATGGGGGACATTCATGGGGCCGGAGCAGTTCATGAGCCTTGCGAGCCAGCTAGCGTAGGACAGACCACGGTTCAGTCCCTCAGTGTTCCATTATGGTCCCCCAAACCAGGTGCGATTTCTGAGCGCATAGCCAGGAGTAACCTGGGGGTGTCATCGGGTGTGGCTGAAAGAAACAAAACAAAACGAAAATGGGGACATTCATTGGTGGTGGGAAAGTTACAATGGTGAAGGGGAGGTGAGCATTTTATGGATGAAACCCAATATGAACATGTTTGTAAACATGGTGCTTAAATAAATTATTTTCATTATTTAAAAAAAAAAAAAAAGAATTGCCCAGAGTTTGCTCCCCGTTAACTGGTTGTCTCATTTAGCAAACCCTGCTCCTGATTGCATTTCTGGCATTTGAGTAGCGAATATCCTTGCGAAAAGGACTAAGGGATGCATGTTCTATACTTTGAGGCCACATAAAAATCCCTTCATCCTTTTGATGATTACAGCCAAAGCTCCGGATCACTAAGCCATGCAAAACTAAAGCCCACATAGGCAGCAAAGCTGCAAGAGCTTTGTTCCTCTCTCTAAAGGGAAGAATCTGCCACTTATCAAAGCAGCTTTGTGACCAAAATTACTTGGAAGATAATGGTATCATTGTCTTGAGATAGAATAAATACATATTACAATACATATTACAATACATATTACAATACATATTACAATCAAGGCACTAAAATACTGTCCTTTACTGTGGTTTTCAGTGTGGTCCTCTGCAACCTGTCTGCCTTTTAATTGTAGTGCAAGAAGCTCCAATTGACAACCTTTGTAAAGAGAAAATAAACCCAAAGGATAGTTGTCTATTTTACTGCATTGGTAGTTTTTGGCTCACATTGTTGATGAATGTTCCTGAATGCTGTTTTTTTTTTTTCCCCTCCTGTTTCCATGTTTATTTTATTTCTGATGGCTTAGCCTCAGGCTGTGTATCTGGGAATTGGAAGGATAGTTAGTCTCTTTCTCAAAGTGAGTTGCCAATCTATCAGACATCCCTGAAGCATTCAAAGTTTTGCTTTAACTATTTTTTCAGACAAATTTTTACTAGGAAACTATTCATTGTAGCTTCCCTCTGTTTGATGGCTCTGGTTTGCCTAAAAAGCTATATTATTTGGGATACTTCAATTCCCCTGAAAACCACCTAACCATCAAGCTGTGTATCACTATGAGTTAGTCCAGCACAGTGGTTTACTATTAGGTTGCATCTGGGAAGCTGCAGAAAATAATGTTTAAGGGCCTGATCTCCAAATTCTGCTTAAAACAAACGTGAAACTAGTACAGAGAATACCAGATTTGTTATAAATAATAACCAAGTAAGTGAAACACAAAGGCTAGTGTATCAATGAAATGATATGATCCATTTGCCTTGTGTAGAAATAAAAAAAAATAATCTTTCAAATTTAAGGCTTAAATTTGAGTTTCCTGGACTGCATCTGCTCATGGCTGTGGACTGAAGCCAGGGTCTCACACATATGAAGACACATGTTGCTAATGAACCACATCCTCGCCCCTTATGTTTTGTTTTTTTTTGGAACTCACAATTTTGTAAAGGTTTTAGATTTAGGCAATAAGAAAATATTAAGTGCCTGCCATGAAATAAACAACATATTGAGGGTTCTGTGGTAAAAACAAATGGTTTATATTAAGAAACATGCTGCGCAGTTGGAGTTTGATACAAGTTTGTGTTATTTAAGGAAATAACACAAGTACCCATGGAATTCTCCCACTATCTGAAGTAGAGCCTTCCTGTTGTGATTCAGAAAGCTGCTTCCGGGGTCTGGGAATGTTATTAATATCCATTTACATGAAAATATTTGAGTTTCAAATCTTCAATATAGCCTATAAATTTGTACCAAATAATAAAATTTATATTTTCAAATAATAGAAAAACATTTATGTGAAAATCATGAAACATAAAACCTAGATCCAACTTAAAGATAATCTAGTCCCATTATCTGCAATGTAACTGTACTTTTGAACCTATGGGGCTGGTCTGTGGTTGGTGTCCAGACACAAATATTGCTTAAAATCTCTTTCAGATTATTTTAATGTGTAGTCAGTTTTGTGACACTATCTCCTCATAGTTTTATTTTTTCCATCTTCAACAACTTTTAGAATTCTGAGGAGCTTGTCAAAACACAGATTTATGGGAGTTGGAGATACAGTACTACTGGTAAGGTACATGAATGTAGACTCTGCAAAACTATGCAAAACCAAATGCAATCTTCCAAACAACACAGAAAGATCCCTGAGTAAAGAGCAAGGAGTACTCCCTGAGCACAGTCAAGTGTGACATATACATCCAAAACAAACAAAATAATAAGTATGTTACACTCATTTGATAGATAAGCATACTAAGGTTCAGAGTGTATTGTCTTAGTTATGATCATTCAACCATCCAATATCAAAGCAAAAGTTCTAATAAGAGTTTCCAAGATAAGAATAGATTAAATCCCCAAGGTGAAATACTAATTTTATCACTTCTCAGCTTTGATGAGAATGGATCTAATTTCACCAGGGGTAGCTGAAAGAAAACAAAATAGTTTGCATTGTAAAGAAACATCTTTATATTTTTAGAACTCTGAATAATGTACCCAAACAAAAAAATTCCTAAACAAGTATCTTCTAGATCTTCATGCATCAAATGTTTATGGTATGAATTTGATTAGTTGGGCTGATGCTTGGATGATAATTAACAACTTTATGGTCTTTTTTGTTTTGTTTTGTTTTGGCCACATCTGGTGACACTAAGGGGTTACTTCTGGTAATACATTTAAAAATCGCTCCTAGCTAGGGAGACCATGTGGGAAGTTTGGGGATCGAACTGTGGTCCTTCATAGGCTAGCCCTGGCAAGGCAGATGCCTTTTTATTTTTAGAGTCTTTATTTCTATAATCAAACACATTCATCACTGTTAGATGAATAAAAGGAACATTCCAAATGAGTGTACCACCAATGAATACAATGTGGTATCATGGAAGTACTGACAATCGCATCAGTATTGCGACAGAGTGTTCCTGTCAGGCACGAAAATTCTGAAGCACTGATATTGAGCAGTGAAGGTATACTATACAAATTCCATTGCCTATTAGAAGAAAACGTTTCCTCTACCCTCATCAATTTGCATTGTGTGTAAAGTCACTATCTGTGACTATAAGTCATTAGACTTGACTGCAATGTTTCCAGCAGAACTCATGTGCAGCCATCCTGTTAATAACACCAACATGTGTAGATGTATCATTGAAGCTTCCTAATCGGTTGAGTTACGTGTTTTTAAACCTAATAGTGACTCACACAACTGCTCCACTTATGACACGATGTAAGACTTTCTGTTATTAGGTTGAATAATGCCATATTTCAATATATCAAATCACATATGAAGAACCCCACAATGGCTCTACCTCTCTCTGTTAGCCATCTATTCATCTTCTATCAGCCACATACCTATAGCTTTGAGTTAACTCTGAAGCATAATTAATAGATCCAACGGGCTCTTATTCGCACATAACTGAATGAGCATGTGTGCTAACAGGCAAACAATCTGTATGCCTCATAAAGCAGATTTGATTTTGACTTATTGGTGTTTACGCCAAGAATTCAGGGAGCTGAATAGTTGACACATAGCACCACATCGGCAGCTTTAAAGCTGATACACAGATTTGCGTCTGACATTAGCTGCCCCAGTGAAGCAGTCCCCAACACTTTCCCCAGTCATGCATCTGTAAGTCACTCTCCCAAGGCACACTAAAAAGGCAGCAAGATCATATGACAAGACAAGATGACTGAGTCTATTTCCAGTACCCTCCCCCTAACAAATCCAAAGATAAGTTCTCAAGGAGTAGTGTTACTTTATCAGTATGTGATTCACAAGATGGCACCCATTGAAGTTTGGTCTGTGTACAAAATAATCTAAGTATTTTCTTCTATACTCTTCAAATTGAGACAGCATTTGACATTTTAAGTCAATCTGAATAGTACATGATGATAATAGCAAATCAAAGACTGTTTTAGGCTATTTTCACATCCCAGCAGAAAAGGCAAATATGAATTGCTCATCCCTGATGGACCCCTCTCTCTCTCTCAAGTTTAAAACTTTTCACTTCTAGTCAAAGGATTTCTTCATTTTCTTTCATTGCATCCAAACTATATACTTGTAAATCAGAAGTTTCAGAGTCATCAATGAAGGTTCATTACTACCTCCCTATGTGCTTGTGGATTTTATTTTAAAAGTAAGTATAATAGTCAAGAGATAGTGATATCTAATAAGTGAAGCAAAACTTAGGGTGTTTTTCTAATTATCTTTACCTATATGGTAGGAACAAAAAATTCCTGGAAAAGTATCAACAAAGTTAACTTTAATACTCACAAACTATTAGTATCTACAAATATATCTAAGCTTTTATTATACCATATGCATAAAAAATAAAAATTTTATATTAGTTTTAGAATAAAATAAAAAAATATAAGTCACTGGATAACTGGGAGAGAAAAAATATATTCACACAGGCAAATATGTTTGTGCATATATATGCATACATATATACTGTGGCATTTCAACACACTAAAGAAGACATGGGTAAATTCTGTCAAAGCATTGAATAAGTTACCAAATGTAAGGTATATACAAACCAACTGTTCAGGCACTAATTGACCAATGAATATGAGACAGTCCACTATACTTGTGAGAAAAATTTAATATAATTTTATTATTCCTGATCTCTGTAAATTAGAACATAAAGAAGTTCCAGAATAACTATGTTTTACAAAAGGTAAGGTTACTGATGATCATGACGATGATGATGATTGGATACTAGGTGGTTTTCAGTACTCTAGATGCTTCTTTTATCTTTCCCTCACCTCAAGAGAGCATATGTTTCCTTGGAACACTCTGCCTCCTAATTTCACATTCTTTTTTTTTTTCCTCTTTTTTGAAGAGACACAAGTGAGAGAGAAAAGAGACACAAGTGAAAGAGAAAAGAGACACAAGTGATAAAGAAAAGAAGAGAGATAAAAGACACAAGTGAGGGAGATTAGAGAGAGAAATAAGACACAGTGTGAGATTAGAGAGAGAAGAGACATGAGAAGAGAAAGAGAGAAAAGAGACACAAGTGAGAAGAGAGAGAAAAGAGACTTAGTGAGAGGGGAGAGAAAATAGACACAATAGAGGAGAGAGAGAAAAGAGACAAGTGAGAGAGATTAGATAGAGAAAAGAGAGACAAGTGAGAGAGAGAAAAGAGACACAAGTGAGAGAGAGGAGAGAGAGAAAAGAGACACAAGTGAAAGAAAAGAAACATAAGTGAGAGAAAGGAGACAAGTGAGAGAGAGGAGAGAGAGAAAAGAGATACAGAGAGGAGAAGTAGAAAAGAGACACAGGCAGGAGATAGAGAAAAGAGACACAAATGAGAGAAAAAAGAGACACAAGTGAGAGAGAGAAAAGAGACACAAGTGAGAGAGAGAAAGGAGACACAAGTGAAGAGAGAAAAAAGACACAAGTGAGAAAGAGGAGAGAGAAAAGAGACACGAGAGAGGAGAGAGAAAAGAGACACAAGTGAGAGAGAAAAAAGACACAACTTAATTTCACATTCTATACAGTAGAGACCAAGTTTGGGTTCCACCAGGCATAAAAATACAACATGAAGCACAGACACCCTTAAGAAAAAGTGATTAATTAGGGTGAAATCTGATTTGGAGACTAAAAGTAAACTATATGCAAATGTCTTGATTCTAAACTGATATGAAAAAAGAAAAAAATCAAGTAACTCCAACTACATTCGATCGCCTGTGGAGAGGGACAATCTCTGCCAGACTCCCCAGGAGAAAGTCTTTTGCAGCTGTTCCTTTCTAGCCTACCCTGGTGTACTCACTTGATGAGTGACAGAAACAGCATGTGAAGTTAGGGGGAAGCTCCTAGCAGGTAACTGTGGAAATAGATCCACCTACTTCCAATGAGATCTGTAGTAACTATACAACCACTGAGAAGCTGGGAAGGAACAGAAATAGTATCATGGGAGGAAAGTTGGCTACAGAGCCAAAATTTTGATAAAATGACACAGCACCTCCCCAAGGATAAGATATTTTGCTGTCTCAGCTCTCTGGTACTATTAAGGAAAGGACAATACAATACAAAATGAGCATCCTGAACCCAAATCCCACTCTGTCATTTAGGATGGCTTTCACTTAGGGTAAAATTGTCATTTTGGTTTAGCTTCCAAATGAAAAACACACTGGAATCATAACTGGAAAAATATAAATAAAGTGTAGCATGTGACAATTTCATAATGCAATGGCATTTCTGTGAAAAGGACCCAATGGTGAAAGACATAGGGTGCTAAACAGTTTGTCAGATTCAGTGATCCAAAAAGAAAATTGATGTTTTTTTGCCATCATATTTATATTTTGCCAAATAACTTTGTTTCTTAGTTGAAAATTAAACTTCCATTGAATAAGCATTTTCTTTGACAAAGCTCTCATTTGGATTACAAAAATTCATACGACATTATACATGATGATTTACTCCCTTCTTTTATAAAATATTTCAATAGTTCAGCAGTTCTCAATGTCATTCCTATTGATGTTAGACTGGATAAGCTGCGGTGTTCCTGTGCTTTATCGAAAATGAGCAATGAACAATTCTACCCAGAAGATGCTAATAGCAGAGGAAGTCAAACTGTGCAAATGATCAAAATTCACAATATTCAGTTAAATTACTATTTCAAATAGACAATGAATCATTTCTTAATATAGACATTCCATATGCAAAATTGGGATATGTTTATGTTCAAAATCACCTATTAGAAAATTCAAGTTTAGCTGGGTATTCCATATTCTACCCAACAATAGAATCTTCTTCTTTGGTGGTGGGAATGCCCCTGATTCAATGTCACTATGTACCTAAAATACTACCGTGAATGATTTGTAATCTACTTTGGTCAAAATAAAAGTTTTTTATAAAAATAATATAAAGAAAATAGTAGATTTAAAATAAATAAAAAAGATAAAGAGAATTGGAGAAAGAAAAGGAGAGCTCATTGGCAGTTATATTTGTGACAATTATTGTATCACCAATAAAATCATTAATACAATAGCAGAAGCTAAAAAATAATACCACACTGATACCTAAAGTCACCTGTTGGGTAGATTTCCCCTCTGCAAAAAATGAACTAAGTTGAAATTGAAACACTTAGAAACACTTTATGTGAACTTAGCCATCGGAGACCCATTGAGGGGCTAAATGTACTTAAGTCTATGTCACATAATGTCATTTCTATTTCTCTGTGGACAACACATTGAGGGACAAAATAAATATTCAGAATTAATTTATTTAAACCCACTTATCCTCTACATATTTTATTTATACTTAAGAACACTGCTAAATGCAAATCATAAGGTCCTTGCAGGAAAGAAGCCCAGAAAAACATATCACCCATTTCTCTAGTCAGTTCACCTGCTGGAAGCTGGCAGAATTTTGACAACCCAAAGAAAACCTGGCTGAACTACTCTTACTACAGGAAGAGTTTCACACATTTTATCTTTACTGAAAATAACCATGAAAAATATAATATGGAATATGGGAAGATTCTATTGTCGGGTAAAATATGGAATACTCAGCTAACTTTGAATTTTCTAATGGGTGATTTTGAACAAAAACATATCCCAATTTCACTGAGAAGGGTGGCATTTGTGAAAGAAAAGGCTTGTGTGCTAAAACTTATTTACAAACAGTAAACAATGAGTTGTCAGATACTAAACAATAAATCAAACATCAATCCTCTCATGAGATCTTGAAAATGATGTGCTAACACTTGGACTTATGGGCTGTGGCTGCACAGTAATCCATTATCAGAAACATCACTTTACAATTACAGATTTTCTGAGGTAGAAAACACTTGAAATCTCCTTTCTAAAAATCAGTAGAGTTGTCTTTCCCAGATACCTCAATTAACAGAAAGAACAAGCCAGTCAATAACCACCTAAAAGACAGACACTATGCAAATCCTCCAACGTGAGTACACAGATGTGACTTTTACTGTAGTAAGATAAGAGGTCCAACACATACTGAAAGCTGTACAGAACCATGGAATATCTTTTATATAGCCTGCAAAACAAGTGGCAATCTTTGTGTTATGTACACAATAGGGTAAAGCGCAGAGAAATACCCACTACACATGCCGAAGTGTAGCTCTGGGTATGGAACATAGCAAGTGTTAGGAATAAATTAATGCACTTTTCAACTTTTTCTTTGTTGTCTGGGCCATATCTACAGTGCTCAAGCTTCTTACTGATTCTACAGCAGGGATCACTCCTCATAGAGCATGAAGGACTACATGGGATGTTGGCTATCAAACCTTTATGACCTGTCTATTTTCTTAAAAAGTCGGACTTTTCAAAATTTTAAATCTAGAATCAGCTAACTTTTTATAGGCATATATGACTTTGCAACACTAAATGGAAAGAGAAGTAGTACTCTGTTAGACTTAAATCTGTTGGGAACTATTATATTGCTACTGAATGAGTTATAAAGGTAGGGATGTATTGGGCCACAAAAAATGAGAACAGAACAAGAGAACTTGACTTTCCTCTGCACTGGGAAGATTTTAGAGGTGATATTACCTCTTACTTTTCCTTCTGCTGAAGGCTCTTCCAAATACAAAACATTGCAGAAGTAAACCATTGCAGCTTTCACAAAATGGAAAACTAAAACATACCATTTCTTTTGGGGACTGGAACGTAGAGTCAAATTCATAGTGCTCAATGTTTATACCTAGTACTGTGTTCAGTGGTCATGGTCACTCCTGGTGGTGCTCAGGATAAATTCTGGGACAGCTGCCTGCAGGACACTTTCTCTCACCCCTGGAGTATCTCTCTGTTCCCCAAATGCATTATTCTTCAGCACAGAAGCAGGAAATATAATCATGACCATCAAGAATTCCCCTATTGTCTCCTTTAATTATCTAAACCTTCTTGCTTTTGTTTCCAAAATTTCTATCTTTCGTTGCCTATTTTGATACCCATTATTGCATAATTATTTTCCCAATATCAATTTTTAGCAAAGAAAGGTGACTGCAGGTGGACATAGTCAGCTGCGAAACACAACATTTTGGTAGTACATGAAACGGAGAGCATAATACATTTTAATGGTTCTTGTGATTCAAGAACCTTACTTTTGTGGGACTATTTCAATGTAAGGGACTATTTAAATATCAATTGGAATGGGATCAGGAAGATCACTCAAAAGATTAGAATTACTAGAGCACACATTTTGAATGAATTAGAACTCCAGTTGAATTCCTAGAGCTCTGTGACCCTAGAACAGTTTAACACTGACTCCAGTAGCCCCTGACTACTCCCAATGTGATTCTGTTAGCTGCCAGCTCCCTATAGAGGAAGCACAGCACTGAGCCCTCAGGTCTGCATAGGAGGAAAATTAATGTGGCCTCCAAAACCACAGCTCCACAGGGGAGGCATAAAGCATAAACAAAATTTCAAAACTATGGGAAAGATAGTTTTAGATGAATCTGATAAAATTTGTGCTTTATAAAACAACCTATATTCCGGGTTAATCTTTACTTTCTCTAGAGAGACACCTGATAATTTTTACTTTTTGTTTTACTCTAAAATGGATTTAAATTGCTGGCTTTAAAATAGCTACAACTAGTGGCACAAAAACCAGAGCTACTACCCCAAATAGTATTAGGAATAGGTATCTGGGAAATTTAATTTCAATCAAGATAATGTGATTTTAGTAAAATATCCCTTTTGTTGTATGATATTTGCTGTACACTATATATATATTAATATACCAAAAACTACACATTAGAAATGCAAAACAGTACTGAAAATTAACTAGCCGAATTAAATAATGCCCTCCCCAAATTTCTAAAACTAAGAATGGCTTCTTAGAAATAGTGTTGCTTGGCTGCCTTTCTTTCTGAATTAAACAATCTCAACAAAGACCTCCCAAAACATATTTCCAGCAATAATGTATACACTTTGGGGTTTGAAAAACCAAGGCTCTTCAAGCTAATTAGCTTGGTTAATTAATATATCACTCCATTTCTTTCAAAACTCATTATGCTCACAAAAGGTCTATTGGACCAACAGAAGAAAAATGAAAATAAATGACTAGGGAAATGTTACTGAAGAAAAAACATCATTTACTGATTGAAAAACTAATATGAGGATTACCCAATCCCTAATGATTTCCCATTACAGGGTCTAAATTAAAAATGATTTTTATGGGCAGAAATGAAAGCCCTATCTCTTAAAAATCAGAACCAGAAAGACATAAAAATAGTAAAGCAAGAAGGGTAACTTGTATGTAGCTAATGTGGGTCTTAGCCCTGGGAATATACATTTTTTCCAAATCCTGTTGAGATTGAATCTGAGCACAGAACCAGAAATAAACTCTAGATATCACTCATTAGTTGTCCTCCAAAATACACACAACAAAAAGTTTTAGAGATAGAATTGAACATAGGTCTTTGGGATGTGGGGAACACTCTCAAACTGTCTTTGCTGTGTCCAGTGATGACAGGAGAGGATATCTAAAAGAATAGTTAAGGTGCCTCATGATTTATGTTGCTTCAACACCTGAAAAATTGAGCTCCCAGGACTTTAATGCAGACTATTGAGAGGTTTGGCAACATTCTGTCATCTAGAAATAATCCAACTTTTCAGTTACAAAAAAATAAGGAGGGGCAAGAGAAATAGTACAGCTGAAAGGGTGCTTGTCTAGAACATGGCCAACCTAAGTTCCATTACTAGCAACCCACTTGGTACCCTAATTTCTACCACACATAATTATTGAGTGCAGAGATAAGAGTAAACCCTGAGCACCACCCAAGTGTGGCCTAACTCCCATGCTGACTCCATGCTCAGGTCAGTCATGTGCAAGACAAACTTACTAACTGCTCTGCTGTTGCTCTGCCTCCAGTCAGAGCTTTTGTTTTGTTTTGTTTTGCTTTGTGTTTTGGAGGCCACACCTGGGAGTGCTCCTAGGATATTCCTGGCTTTGCACACAAGAATCATTTCTGAGTGGGCTTTGAGGACCATTATATTTTGTCAGGATCAAAATTGTGTCAGTTATCTGTGAGCCAAGCACCTTACCTGCTATAGTATCACTTGCCTCCCTCCCAGAGAGCATTTCTAAAACAGGTAACAGTGAAGAAAGTTTATTCCAAAGACAAAACTGTGTAAGTTGCTCTAATAAAACCCAATTTCAAAAGAATACTTGCCAAATCTTTCCTGCAAAGCATCTCTGCTTTTTGAACAGAAAACAAAGCAACCACCTACTGTCTTCTCCTTTAGTTTCTACATATGCTTTCATAGGAATATTTAATCAATGATTCTGAACCATTTTAATTGAATGTACAGTAGTATATGCACTATTCTATTCTACACCATCCTAGAAGGTATATAAACTTTTTTTTTAAATCTTGTAATTCTTGGGCCCAGAGATGGACAGTATAGGGTTTGTAGGCTTATTTGCCTTTTAGAAGCTGATCCAGGTTCAATTTCTGGCACCATAGATGATTCTCTGCATACCACCAGGAGCTATATTTCTGAGCACCAGATAAGAACAAAGCCCTGATAATAAATTGTTGTGGCTAAACAACAAAGAAAAAAAGGAACAATATTGAGGAATAGAGAATTTCAGGGACTTAAATGATGGTGGAGTGACTTTGTAAACCAAAAACATTAATATTAACATGAGTTTACTCTGCAGTATAAAATTAAATGTAAAACAAAATAAAAATAAGGAGAGTAACAGGAATATGGCACATTGTGAGAATATGTGTCCCACATGTATAATGTTCTGAGTTTAATACTCAACCTTCAAAATAAATAAGAATTGCACTTAATTTTTTGAAATAATAAAGAATCAGAGGTTAAAAATAACAGGTAAAGGAGAACTTAAAGTCAGAAAAAATGGAATGGAGAATTCACACAGATAGATCCTATAGACTGTGAAGTCCCTTTAAGTGTAGGATGTCAAAAGTGGAATATCCTTAGGAGGCAGAACTACACTGTGACTAAATTGAGTACTAGAAGAGGCAAAGAAGGAGAAAGAGAGAGAGAGAGAAGGTGATAAGGTGCTTGTCACATGTACTGCCTCCTGGTTCAATCCCTGACATCACCAGAAATGATCCCTCACACTCATTCACTCACAAACACTCACACACACACACACACACACACACACACACACACACACACACACACACACCACTCACACATACAGATTTGGGAGCAAAGAACCAATCTAGCCTGCACCGGATTTTAACTGTTGTGTTTTTTTCTTTATTCTGAAATTTAAGATATTTCACGGAGAATTTATACCCTAAGCAGTGATATATGTTAAAACATTACTTAACGTTACTTAAAGACTTCAAAATTGAGCATTACTAGATAAGATTGTATTTTAATATAATAACATTATTCTTTGTATCTTAAAAAATTACCTTTTCTACAATTCTATGTCAACTTTGGTACCATTTACCCCTTGAAAAGGTTCACATTGTCTAAAACAGAATTTTCTCATTTACTATGAGATATAAGAAACAATTTAATTTATAATTTAATGATGATATCACTTAACTCAAGTATAAATATTTTGTTAATAAGCTATTTAATTTATGCATACAGTAATACTAATTACTTTACTTAAGAAATAATTAGTACCCCACCAACCCTACTTTGTGGACTAATTAATCTTATGTATCCTAACAGTTAGCAAAGGTTAAAATGCCAAGTTGTTCTTCGTGAATTTTTAAAATATTATCTAAACTTGATTCCTAATAAGTTAGATTTCACTTTAGGACACATTCTTGTGTTCTATTGTGGCATATCACAGGGATTATTTCACACTATGCTGAAAAGAAGCAGAAAAGTTTTTATTTATCTTCTCTTTTAGAAGCCCCATATTACAATGTTCTTCTCTCTCCCAACCAATGTACAATTTTAGATGCTGAACAAATTGTATTTTATATATTTTAGCATTCTCATTTTACATTTAATCCTAGTGACAGTCTATGTGCATTCTAAATTAATCTACGATGCTCAAGACACATATAAAACCAGTTGTCATATTTTAAAAGTGAATACTTTTCTACTGAATAGCTATCCACATTAAATAACGATGACTAGAAATGATAAACACAAAATAGCTGGATTTGTCTTCTTTTGCTGAGTGTTGATTGCAGCATTTCCTTCTCTGCAAACTGCTTATATCTTGCTTAGCATGAACAACAAGCTAAAGAGACCACTGGCAAGATGATCTAATAGGGTCATCAAAATTAAGACTTAATCATATATCCTATGACTAATTTGCTAGATGAGTTTAAACAACAGCTCACTTTATCTCAGTGAGTAGAAACTATATTCATTAAAAATACTACACAAACACAAAGTTCAATGATTTTTAAGATCTCAAGTTCCCAGAGAGCAGCTAGAAATTCAGTTCTGAGGATAACTACAAAGCAAAGTAAGCATAAGCTCCTTCACAGCTTGATGTCCATTCTTCATTTTATTTATACAAGATTAGTGAGGAAGTGTAAAAGTATAATAGAGCCTAAGGGAAGATCATTTTATGTATCCTTCAAATTTTGTAACCAACACCTCCCCACTATTCCACACACCCCCAATATTCTTTTTCAGAAAAACAATAGAATTAGCAAAGGTCTGATTGTTTACTACTTGCTAAAACATATGCTAAAAATTTCATATTGACCAATGTGCTTCCAGGTCCATGGTGGATATCTAGTCTCATCTACATTTCAGAGAAGAAAAATTCAAACTCAAAGCAAATGACATTTTCCATGTTGTGATTCATAGTCATGTCTGACTCAGTTCTCAAAACATTATTCTCACTATATCATGTTTCCCCCTAAGATTCCTACAAATATCCAACCTAGTTTCTACACACACACATACACACACACTCAGTGATAGTTTCTAGCCATAAAATAACGCAGAGATATGGTGTCTTAATATTTGAACTTCAAAGATATTAATTTAGCAGTGACCAAATCTAGAACTCGCATTTTTTTTATTTCAGATAATTCTACTGAGAGAAAAGGGTATCTAGATGATCTAAGAGAATGAACTGACTGAATGAATATCTGACTCAAGCTATAGATAAATTCTGACACATTAAAAACCAAAAAAATGAAATTATGAAGAAAACATTTGCCACTAAATAAAGCACAATTGTTAAATAAAATTTCTGCATTTGGAAGAATGAAGCGAATTATTACCAATAATAATTATTATGGTTGGAAATCATAAAAAGCATGGCAGTAAAGATGACTGTGTTGAACAACAAAAGAAATTAAACACTTAGTCATTAAGTGTTTTCTATAGTAAAGAGTTTTGATGGATGAAAGTACTAAGATTAAATAAGCATATTAAGAACCAGCAACTCATAAGCAATTGGTATTGAATTTAAAATTAAAAGTTCAACTTTCTACTACACTTTGATTTTTCATTAAATAATGGAGATTTATTTAAAATGCTAGTGGGGGTAAGCTAATGCTAAGAAACATGACATTCACCTGGCAATTGAGAGAGATATTTTCTATGCATATTTTGAGAAAAAAATTAAGTTGTTTTTTTACTATAAATAAATTGATTTTGATATATTTCATATACTAAAATAAACTTTTTTTTTGGTTTTTGGTTTTTGGATCACATCCAGTAGCGCTCAAGGGTTACTCCTGGCTCTACGCTCAGAAATCACTCCTGGCAGGCTCAGGGGACCATACAGTATGCCGGGATTCAAACCACCAACCTTCTGCATGAAAGTCAAACGCCTTACCTCCATGCTATCTCTCCAGCCCCAATAAACTGATTTTTTATATTTTAATTTCACTATGGGTACATCTACAGAACCTCTAGGGAAAGAAAATTGAAATATTGTCCTCTTTAAAGGAGGGAAAAAGACTACATTTGTAACACTACACACTAAAAAGTATGTATGTGTATAAATATGCATATGTATAAATATATATATTTATATTGATATTTAATATTAATATTTATATTAACCTCCTTAACCTGTTCCATAGCTATATATGGTTCTTCCTAGAAAGATTACAAGTATAGCATTCATTGTTGTCTAATAATACAGCAGATAATGTATTCCCATACTCTTAATCTATAATACTCTATAAAGGCAATTGAATTTAAGTATTCTTACATCATTATGTAATTAACTTTCTTGAATATTCAATCTGTGATTCTAGAAAGTTTTGACTTTTATGTGGTCTTATACCACTTTCATATTGACATATGATATTCTTAATTTTTTATAAAATTGATTATTTTTGAGAAAAATAAGGAGATGCACCTTCCTAATGGAGTATGGTAATTTATGCCTACTTTTTGAAATTCATCTTGAGTCCTTAGCTTATCTATTACTACTGAGGCATTTATTATTGTTGTATCTTGAGCCATAGTAAGTCTACCTGAAAGTTTAGAGACCAGAATTTTAGGGCTTATGTCCTATGAAATTCTTAAGGTCAAAGAAAAGAAATTACTCTTATTGTTTGTGTTTTGTTGTACTTTGCAATGTTTGTTTTTTGTTTATTTTTTTCAATGATGAAGTACATCTATTAACATAGTAGCTAACAAAATAATTTGTGTTTTTTAGTTATTTAAGAACAGGAAATGCTTGAGTAAGGTTTCCATGGCATAAGATAAAGGGAAATGCTATCTAAATGACTGATGTTAAATCAGCATTGCTGCTCTGGCTTTTACAAGCATCAGTAATGCACAAATAGTAATGTGGCTATTTCTGGAAAATCACAAGGAAAATTACTTGAGGGCATATTAACCTGTAGAATCATCATAAATAAACAGCTCTGATCATAAGCTGATATGCATTGCATTTGCCATATTAGGGAAAAACAAACTAGCATTCTCTAAATGATTTATTCAAGTTTTGGATGAAAATGTTCAGAATAGGAATGTGTTCTAGTACCACTCCTCGAAAAATTATCATTTTAACAACACAGGACCTATTCATCAGCAGCTAATTTAATTCATATACTACTGGCCTATGAGAAATGGGAAAAATGGTCTAGTGAAGCACTTATTTGTAAAAAAAAATTAAAATAAATATAGTAAAATTGCTCACTCAAAGAGCATTATAGCCATCCCTTTCTCAATAAGATTTTATACCTAAAGACAGAGATTTTTTTCTTTTAGTGACACCTGCAGAGGGAGCGGGGGGGAGATGGAATAAAAGAAACATAAGGACATTGATGGGGGTCTTAGTCATGTTAGTGGTAATGATGTGTGGCAACTAACTGTGCCTCAAAAACCATAAACATCAACCCTACTTCTTGCCTAAATTTATTGCCTAAACTAGAATAATCATAAAAATAAAGTATGAGGTAAGTACTGAAAAGGAGAGCAAGATTAATTGAGCTGATGTCCATAAAGTTTGTTGAAAACTTCTCAAAGTTACTTTTCAAATCGGAAATACAATGCCAAATGGAGGATTAGGGCTTCCATACTTAGTTCACTAGAAAAAAAAAACAATTACATATCAAACAGCAGTAAGCCAATATTTTTTTTACAGTCTTCTTTAAAAGTCATTAGGGGGCCAGAGTGGTGGTGCAAGGGGTAAGGCATTTGTCTTGCCTGCAATCCCCTGGCGTCCCATATGGTCCCCCAAGCCAGGAGCAATTTCTGATTGTATAGCCAGAGTAACTCCTGAACATCACCGGGTGGCCCAAAAATTAAAAAAAAAAAGTCATTAGGACTTTCATACAAGACATAAAGAATTCTATTATTAGTGTTTATCTCAAAAAAAGCTAAGATAAAAATAATATTTCATTATTTTTCTGTTATTAAAATTATAAAGCATATTTTATATTATAATTAACCTTAAAATTCTTAACACATGAGTTGAAGATTTTTGGGGGGGATTGTAACTTAGCATGAAACCTAGAATCCCACACATGCCATACATGTACCCAATGTGTAAGAGAGATTCCAAACTGTTGTACTTTTCTTTTTTTTTTCTTTTCTTTGAATTTTTGTGCCACACCCAGAGGAGCTCAGAGGTTATTCTTGTCTCTGTGCTCAGGAATCAGTCCCGGTGAATTAGGTCACCATATGGAATGGCAGGGATTGAATCTGGGTCAGCCATGTGTTAGGCAAATGCTCTACCCATTGTACTATCACTCCCAACTCAACTATATTATTCTTAACCAAATGTGCTCACAACTTTTGCCCTTATCTCGATTATCTGTCATATTTGGGTTCCTCTCATAGTAATGCTACTGACATGTACTATGTAGAATTAAGACTATAGAGAGCTAAAAGTATGGTTGACATTTTAACAAAACTCTTAATACATATTTATGCATAAATGCAGCTCAACTGGTATTAAGAAGAGCTACAATACAATCAAAACAGACACACACACACACACACACACACACATACACACACTAACGAGACTCCCTCTCAGCTTGAACATCGGGTTGCTGCTCCCAGGGATAGTAATATGGGATAGACACAAATCTATTTGTAACATTTACAGAATGCCAATGCTCCAAATAGTAAGATAAGTCAATACAGGAAGAGGGACATAACTTGCTTATTTCTGACTCTTATCTTTCTTCTCTTATATCCATCTACCCAAAGGCTATGTGAAATTAATGCTCTTTGTTACAGGACATTTTATTATTTAGTGTTCTGTGTGTATATTTATCTTTTTAATCAACCTCAAAGCTTTGGGTTTAATATTACTACTGAAGCCAAAGAATCTGAAAATTTTCTATGAAGAGTTTATTAAGCTAGCTCAAAGACAATGTTGCTTACTATATTTTGTTTTGTGTTAGTTTACACTAACAGGCACTTTTCATTTATATATCTTGTCCACCATAACTTTTCTACTGATGGATCTATGAATGGTTATATAGTTCTCTCTTGGATCTTCTCTATAATTAACATCGCTTTGTTAAGTTACCTTAATCCATACAGTATTTATACTTATTCAACACACATACATAGGTCATGAGTTTATTCCTAAAAATCTTACACACTGAAAAGTGAGAAAAATCATATAAAGATAATCTTTGTCTCTCATAAGATTCAAGTAAACAGTTTTTAGCAAAATTTAGCTTATGAAATGTAAATCAATTATCAATAGTGAATATCCTCACTGAAAACCTGAAACTCATTTTAAACTGCATTTGCTGCCCATAAATTGCTTTTAGTAAAATGTCCATGTTTCTAAAGAATAATCTAAGTTAGAAAATTAAATGTGATCCAATGTGCCTCATTGACCCCATGTGATTAACCCCTCAGTATGAGTCCTATTAGATACATGGGGAAGAGAGAAAAGACTGTTTAAGATAAAAACCAGATAAAAAGTAACTAGGGTGTGAGCATCATTTAACCTGCACAAAGCAAGACTGAAGAAGGGCATTAACTTAGAACATTATTCAGAACATAAGAGAAGAATGGAAGTGTTGAGTCATGAAGCAAAACCTTTGTGTTAATATGTCTATCACAGACAAATTCACAATATCCCCAAAAGAATAGCACATACAAGCTCTCAAATCAGTGCCTTCTACTAACTTTACTCTTAGTATTACAGAATTCAAAAGGTGCTGACTTGTAGATCTGGATCATTTATGAATTTCCCCTAAAAAGCAAAAAAAGCACAAAAACAGAGGACAGTGATGCTCATAGCACATGTGTTCATACTGTTTTTAGGCCATCAAAAAAAATCTTAGTTTACTTTTGCTCAGGGTCACTTTTGTGGGGTGTGAGGAAGTGTATATGTTTTGAAAAATAAACTGAAACCATTATGCTGCCTTGAGCAAGCATCTGAGCCTGATGCTAATATTGACTCCATCCATCTTCTCCCATGATACTCTTCTTTGGGTTAAATCTACATTTTTAAAATTCTGTGCCTTTCTCCTCTCTAAAGTGAACCCGGACTGGAAGAGAGCAGGGTCATTGATTATAAGCCACAGGTGTGTTGTCAACAAAATCAACCCTGAAGTGGGAATAGAGACTCCTGAATGCCTAACAAGATAATGGTTTTAAAGTCCAGGTTTTAGCAAAATGCACCGCATTTCCCAAACAAATAACAAATTGTTTTCGATGGTTGCCTCTTCTTTTATCATTTCCGCTTTTTGTCATTCAGCTCTAAGTGATCCCCAAGCTGCCCTGAGCTATGCCAATTCGATTCAGGGCACGTGCAGCAGCCACATTACTCCTTTGATTCTACACTGTCAAAATACTTTGATGACTAAACCAGAGGATGTTAACTAGGGATGGGTAGGAGAAATAGAAATGAGCACATACATGTGTGCATTTATTCATAACAAAAGCACACAAATGTCTTGCAATTATAGTAATAAATGTCAAATTTTGCATTGCACATATGCCTCTATAAATATATATTATTATAAATTAATGGCACTAAATAATAATATACATATATATTCAGCTTCTATTCCAAACAATGAACATTATACACCACTGTATACCTTTTATTTTTTTTTTGCAAGATTGGGAGTTTGGGTCATCCCTATAATACAGGGATTTCTTGTGGCAGTGCTCAAGGGATCATACTTAGTGTTAGGAATTCAAACCTGTGTCAGCCACATGCAAGGCAAATGCCTTATCTATCTCTCCAGCTCAAAACTACATCACTATTAAACAACTCTGACCTCCATCTGTGAAGACTATGCAAAGTTAAGAATTCAAATGCATCCACCCAACTCAGTGTATAGAAAGAACCAGAGCATAAATCATGCAAACCTATTAGTTCCTGAACTCTGAGAAAGAGAATGAAATTTCTCTCATTGCTTAACTAGAACAATGAGCCTCAGAGGTTTTCTTCAGTGCTAAAAGGATTCATCATCTAGTATTAGAAGCAACTTACATATAGGGGATAAAAAGAAAGTTCTACCATAAAATGCTTAGTACTCAGCTAGATAGTAAGCCAGGCCTTTCCATTGATTTGGGCAATATAAGCTGAGTGTAATTGAGATATTTATTCACTCTACTTGCCAGCCTCCCCAATACTTAGATAGTAGTTTAGAGCTTCTAACTTTCTCTAAGATTTTTTAAAATTTTCCAACCTTTTGTTTTGCAAAACAAAATGTAATAGAAATATTTCTCAGGGGCCGAGCAGTGGCACAAGTGGTAAGGCGTCTGCTTGGCCTGCACTAGCCTAGGATAGACCTGGGTTCGATCCCCAGGCATCCCATATGGTCCCCCAAGCTAGGAGTGATTTCTGAGACCATAGCCAGGAATAACCCCTGAGTGTCACCAGGTGTGGCCCAATACCCCTCCAAAAAAAAAAGAAAAAAGAAATGTTTCTCATATAAGTGAACAGGGAATAAAGGAGTATTACTAAGTTTCTTTAGGTTGGCACTTCTCTACTCTCTAGTATAAATGCCTTTATTTTCAAAATCTAGTCTGAATATAAGGATAAACTAGACTGAAGCCTAAAGGGGCATTTGTTTCCTGAGCTCTGACCTTTTTGCAGATCCAAAATCGATGTTACTGAGGAAACTTCTATGTTACTGAGGAAACTAGTATAAAGCAGAGAAAACTCTGGCATATTCAAATAATATTTTTCAGGTTAATTCTTTTTCCCCTGATTTCATGATAAATGAACTCCATACATGTTTCTATACCTCCATAGAGAGATGTGGGAAAAATGAGATTTAATTAGGAGCCAGGTTTCTGGGGCTAATAAAGAATATTAAGAATTTAAGAGTGTGAGACGAGGTAAACAGACTGAAATAACAATTAAATAGCACCTTTCTTCCTCAAAGCTCTTAGCAACGATTAGTGTATTAAAGTAATTTTTTAAGTTACATTGCCTTTTATCTGAGACTCTTACTGAAATATATTTCACAATCTATAAATTACTTTGGAGTATTTAACAAAAGTTGCACAACTTAACTTGCAGTAAACTCACTGAGGCATTATTTCAATGATATTCACTCATTCACTTATGTAAAAATATACAAATTACTTATAATTACTTAATGCATAGACCCTGTTGTAATTGGGGGCATGCCCATGCATACACAAACACATAAACGCAAAATCAAGAATAAAATACCTGCTGCAGGGCCCGGAGAGATAGCACAGTGGCGTTTGCCTTGCAAGCAGCCGATTCAGGACCAAAGTGGTTGGTTCGAATTCCGGTGTCCCATATGGTCCCCCGTGCCTGCCAGGAGCTATCTGAGCAGACAGCCAGGAGTCACCCCTGAGCACCACCGAATGTGGCTCAAAAACAAAAAAAAAAACAAACCAAAACAAAAAAAAAAAAAAAAACTGCTGCAAAGGCTGATACTCTTGCAATATAGATGAGAATTAAATCACCAAATACATGATCATTTCAACATTGACAATGCCTTTTCCAGAAAACTTCGTGTCATTGGGATTTTTATTATTTTTCTCTCACTCATAAAATGTAAATTTTAAATATCCAACTAATTTTCTATACTGGCTAAAGATTCTTAACAATTATTACATTGCTCATAATTGCTTAGAGAATTTAGTTCTAGCTTGAATCTTATTCTTATATTTGAATTTCTCGGTTTATGGGCATTTCAGTTTTTACAACTAATGATATATTTTGGGAAACAGTCTGGATTTGAAGTTAGATTTTGCTGTGACCACAATTTTTTATCTCATTACTACAATCCTATTCAGGTACATGGCTATTTATCCTTTATGCATACAGGGAAAAATCCTTATATTTACTTTGACAACTGTATTTGGATTTCAGTAGGATATATAGCCATGAAGAATCAATTTTGTGCAGCTCATGCTTGAAGACTGACTTTAAAATAGCATCATCTTTGGGTTATGTATGCCGTGCAGAAATTCCAATATATATCTTGATTTTACCATATATTTTTAGTACTGACACTTAAAGGAGAAGAAAGAAGCATACCTATGCTTCCAGTTCTCCTCTATTAGCAAACATTGAATAATTTGTGTAAACTCCTATTAATAAAATTATCATTGTATTTGTCAAATTATACTGTCTGGGCAACAACATGTGATGCACTGAGATACTAATTCTCAAGACTAGAACTTTTATTATACTCTTACATATTATGTTTGGAAGAGTCAAAAGTAGAATCAGTAAAGAAAGGCTCTCCCGGCTGTTCAGTGCTCAAATTCTTAAGCAAACCTATTTGATCTCAGATGCTCAGTGTACTCCCATCAGCCTACCAGGAGTGAGTCCAAACACTGGAGTAAGCATTGAGTTCATTCAGGTGTGGTTCAAAATCTCCTTTAGTTTAAAAAATATAAAAACAGTGGAAAGCAGTTACTTGCCAATAGTGGCCAGAGACTACATAAAAAAATCTCCAAATCTCAAACTGAATAATTGATATTATCTCAGTATTTGTTTTGTGAGGCATTCAGCTGTGACTGAAACAATATCTTGCAAAGAAACAGAGTAAACTAAAGCCATAGACTAGAACCTGTCAAATTTTCTCAGGGTGAAGAGAACTGCCTTAGAGCACCAAAGAAATATTCTGAGATTACGATTCATTTATCTTCTTCCCCTCTTTCCATAGATCTCCACTGGTATCCTGCAAAAAAAATCAGCAATCAATTCTCAAGAAAAAAACAAGATACATGGACTCACACTGAAGAGTTAGCAATGTTCCCACATAGAACAAAACAAAATAAGAATATCACTTTGCATGTTTAGAAGTCCTCAAATTGTTCCCTTAAGGTGTGTGTGCATGTTTGTACGCATGCATGTGTGCACGCACTTGTTTTTCCAACTGGCCACAGGGTATGAAGCTTCAGATGTTGTCATATATTATTTTCTGTTGTTTATTAGTCAAGAGCAGATTTAACCCATCTCAAACAGCAGGGTCTTTTTGAATTAAAAAAAAAATGTCTGGAAATGGCAAAGTTTCCATAACTACCAAAACCAGTTGGCTTATTTGTGAGTTCACAGATGTCCACCGTCTGGACTCAGCTAACCCCTCCCAAAGAAAAGGGAGGCAGGAACAAAGCTTGTGAGATCAATATCTCAGTGCTCCAAATATCACAGTAGAGCCTTCCTTGTGGGAGGAATACCTATATCTCCCATAATTCCCACCAACATGTTCTTATATGTCTAACCCCGTTTTAGTCCTCTCAGTGCAAACTTCCCACTGGTTTGGATTCGGAGAAACTCTTTAGATTCTCTGTGCCAGATCAATCCTTTTTAGAGGTGGCTCCTATTAAATTAGAGAAGTTGTCAGATGAAGGCAGTGGCTCTGCTTTGCCAGCTCCAAACAGAAATCTACCACCATTGCCACTATGGAGACAGGAAAATACAGATATGTTCTGCTGAGAAGAGTTAAGTCAATAACAGCATGGCAGACAGGGACAAGGTGTAGAAAGATCTTCAGAAAGGATGAAATTGCCTACTATGTTCAGGTCTCCTGCCAGTCGTGGGATGGCCCTCCAGTATATTTAATACCAATTTTTAAACATTTGAGAATTTGCACATTAGAAAAAAATTGGCAGATTAATCACTAGCCCAACTCTCTTCCTACAACTTCCTCTAATTGCAAATAATGGCTGACACAAAGAACATGACACTGCAGCAAAATTCATCCCACTTGTAGGTATAGAAAAATTCAAATTCTGAGCTGAATAATTCAAAGTGATACATTATCAATAATGTTCAATAGGGGCCGGGCGGTGGCGCAAGAGGTAAGGTGCCTGCCTTACCTGCGCTAGCCTTGAACAGGACCTCGGTTCGATCCCCCGGCGTCCCATATGGTCCCCCAAGCCAGGAGCGACTTCTGAGCACATAGCCAGGAGTAACCCCTGAGCATCACCGGGTGTGGCCCAAAAACCAAAAAAAAAAATGTTCAATAATAATAAGGATGTCTTAAATTTTGTATGTTGTTTTTTGCTCAGATCATGATAGTCACCAAGAATAAGAGCTGGTAAAATAGGGCCTCCAGGATAATTTCAGACTAGTTTTGATAGCAAATAAAGTTTTATTGAGGCCAGAGAGTTCAGTGGGTAGGACACTTGTCTTGCACATGGACAATCTGGGTTCTATCTATGGTGCCCCGTAAGGTCCACTGGATACTGTAAAAATGATCCCTCATTGTAGATGGAGAAATAATCCTTGGTCATAACCATGTGAGCCCCCAAACAAAGTTTTATTGAAACTAACAAACTCAGTTGTCTTTTCTCTTTCTATATGGTGCTCCCCTATAGTACTGGAGGGGCCTTGAGAGCTATCTCCAATAATGTTAGGCCCAGTAGCACAGTCAGTGAGATATCAGGGCAGGTGATGCAGTACTGTTCAGGCAACAGAGCTGATTGGGGGGGGGGGGGTTGCAGAATAGGGACAGGGAAGAGGAAATTATACTGTGCTAGAGGTTAAGGTTAGTTCCTCAAGCATGCATGACATGTACTCCAGCTTTTTCAACTATCTCTCCCCGACTATGTGGTTGTTTCTATTCTACAGAGGCAGAATGGAGTAGTTACTGTGTATCCTTCAAAATGGACATTATTAACATTCTCACCCTTTACAGAAGGCTGCTGACCCCTGATATAATGCATATAGCATAGTGCTCTAAGCATCAAATGTTCACTCTCCCGTCAAGTTAGCAATACTCGACAACACAGGCAAAAGAGGACTTGATTTAAAATCAGCTGATGCAACATAATCCCCAGGCATTTTCCCCTCAGTAATTTTTCTTCACTACCATGTGCTCCTCTAATACCTCAACCAGTCAAGACAACTGGGAATCATAGTAATATCAAAGGCTGCAATCTCACTATTCCTTAGTATTCCTCAAGGCCCATGCCATGATGTTTTAATAGCTAGAAGTTAATCCTTCCTTTTCCAAGACATAAGCATACTTTTAATTAAATGTTACTTGATTCAAGTAATCACGTGTTATTTGTTCATCTCCTCCACAAAGTAGTAAGCAAGGAACTTTTCTGTTCTCCACTACTATGTCATTCTCCTTGCCTCAAAACTTAATAAGTGGTTAGTGAAATATTGACAAATAACCTATCTTATGGCCATTTATTGCTGCACAGGATAACACTAACACTGACATTTGCATAGCACTTCCCTTGCAAACATTCGACATCGTTGTCTCATTAATCTTCACAAGAACAGAGAGCAGGAAGTAACATAAAAATAAGTTTGAACTTATCTTGTGACAATAAAATAACTTCTAGATATTTTCCAACTCAATCTATTTTTCTAATGTAGGCTCATTTTCTTTCAAAAATGTATTTTCAGATATTTTATAAAAGGGCATGGAATTGATAAATATACTTTTTAGATGTTTGATACATCTAAACTATTTTTAATTTGCCATGCAGGGAAGGCGTAGGTGCTCTAACAATTTTGTTTATAAAGAGAAAATGAGGGGCTGGCGAAGCCAAGGAAGGACTGCGATTCGATTCCCCCAGCATCCCATATGGTCCCCCCAAGCCAGGGGCAATTCCTGAGCGCTTAGCCAGGAGTAACCCCTGAGATCAAATGGGTGTGGCCCGAAAAACCAAGAGAGAGAGAGAGAGAGAGAGAGAGAGAGAGAGAGAGAGAGAGAGAGAGAGAACAATACTTAAAATAATAACCTAAGAAATCCACATAATTTCATGACCAGGAACCACTGCTTAGTGAGTTTAGTCTCAAACTTAATTCTCCCAAGTATTACTGTTTTCAAAGTCTATTTTTAGACCTTTGTGCATACTAAGAAGGTCAAAACCAAAATCAATTGGTTAAAATCCTGAAAGGAAGGAATTCAGGATAGAGAGAAAATCCAGGGGTTATGGCAGTTACCTTGCATGCAACTGAGCCTCCTTTGGTCCCTAGCATGGAATATGGTTCCCTCACTAACAACAGTGACATTTAGCACAGTCAGAGTAAGTGTTGGCACTGCCAGGGGTGACTGAACTTCCACCCTAAATATTTTTAAGTCACACAAAACTTTCTAAAATAATCATTCAAAAGCAAAAAGAAAAGGTTAATCAGTCTGTGTTCCCTAATTACTAGGGGCATTAAAAAGTCACATAGCAAGTTAGTATCATGTGAAAGTTGATGCACAAAACAGAGGTAATAAAACAGTCATGATAGAGATAAGTGTATTTATTTAGATCCAACACCATTCATGATACAAAATTCTTAAGATAGGAATGGAAGGAACTTTTCTCCATCTAGTAAAGGCCATTTATCACAAGCCCATAGCAAATATTATACTCAATGAAGATAAACTAAAAAGCCTTTCCTCTAGAAAGTGGTACAAGACAAAGCTGCACCCTCTGCCACTCCGAATTAACATAGGACTAGAAGTACTTGCCATATCATTTAGGCAAGAAAAAATATATCAAGGGCAACCATATAGAAAAGGAAGATATCAAGCTCTCATTGCTTGCAGATGACATGATCATACTATATTTAGAGAACCCTAAAGACACTACCAAAAATGTTCTAGAAACAATAAATTTGTATAGCAAAGTGGCAGTCTACAAAATTAACATACAAAGATCAATGCCCTTCTTTTTTTTATTTTTGGTTTTTGGTTTATGGGCCACACCTGATGATGCTCAGGGGTTACTCCTGGCTCTATACTCAGAAATTGCCCTTGGTTTGGGGGACCATATGGAACACCAGGGGATCTAACTGTGGTCCGTCCTAAGCTAGCATGTGCAAGGCAAATGCCTTATGCCTTGTGCCACAGTTCTGTCCCCTCAATGCCCTTCTTATAAACAAATAATGATAGAGAAGAAATGGACATTTATAACCCCTTTTAACAATAGTGCCACATAAACTCAAATACCTTGGAGTCAACTTAACCAAGGCATTGTACACTGCAACTCCTATAAGAATACCCATGACATTCTTCAAAGAAGTGAAGCACAAACTTCTGAAATTTATTTGGAACAATAAATGCACATGAATAGCTAAAACAACTCTTAGGAGAATATAGGAGTCATAATTTCCCCAACTTTAAATTGCATTACAAAGCAATAGTCATTAAAATAGCATGGTATTAGAATAAAGACATACCCTCAGATCAATAGACTTGAGTATTCAGAGATGTGCCCCAGATATACAATCAATTAATATTTGATTAATCAAATGTTTGTTATCATGATTCTTAAATAAAGAAATTATAATTAAAAATTATAATTAAAAAATATCTATGGAGATATGATCCATTCCTTCATTGTCTGAATTGACTTTCTTCTAGAGGTGAAGTTCTCATTGACATTAGCATTTATGGGATAGTGAGTCAAGGAACAAAGACTGACTCAGGAATTAGTTTGGGGAATCATTAGAAACACAAGAGGTCCAGGGTTTTAGTTTAATCAAGCATAAGGGATTTCACATTGAACAGTTTAATTGGCTTAAACCTGGGTGTTAAGAATTGATAATGATGAAAATAATGATATATATACCCATATACATATTACATATGTATATTCATATGTATATGAATATGTATATGTATATATTATATATACCCATCCAAATTCACTGGGGGTAAAGCACTGTTTCTATCTTCTTTCTCTCTCAAAAGCCAGACTTTTGAGAGCTGAGTGGCATTGCCTAATAAGATTAGAGAAAGTTCAGCACTCTGGAAGGCCCTGGGGAACAAACATTTTACCAACAACAAAAACTAATTTAATGTTTTAGCAATTTGGATATCCATTTGTAAATGCATTTAGGGATAAATTAGCAGCAATGCCCCATATTTACTTAATATACCAGGAGAAACTAACTTCCCTGTTTTTGTTTCATACTCTAATTCTGGATTTATTATATTATAGCTACTAGATCTCAGAATTATTGAGAATTTGGCTGACAAATATCCCTGCTTAAAAGATGCATGGTCAGAAGAAAAAGACAAGAAGGTAGCATATCCAAAATATAAGTGCCAAGAATATTGTAAGAGAAAGGTGCATTTTATTCTTTATGGCTTTGCAGTATGTAAGAAGAATTGAGGAACTTGAAAGACTAACTTTTGAACTTCCGAACCTGATTGCCACTTCCAAGTTCTCATACTCAAAATATAAGTTCTAGAAACAGAAAAAACAACCAATCAATTACATCATTCTATTAATTTGTGTGGGCTGAACCTAGTCTGAATACAGCTTGGAGTCTCCCATTAAAAGGTAAAGCCAGCAAATTAAACCCTTAGATTTGATTAAAGCAGCTAGAGTAAGTATGTGCCCTTAATTTAAGGGGATTTAAGAACAAAAGGGAGTTTACCCTAATTCCGTTCCCTGTTTGATTCATTCCCAATTATTTATGTTAGCTTAGAAAAACTATAAAGAAAGATTCAACCTATATTCTTCAACATTTGATAACATTATAATATTCCATTTTTTATTAAGCTGAAAAAGAAATGGAATATTGTAATGTTACCTTTATTTTTGTTTTAAATATAGATAACCCACTAATTCTTGAAATCAAGTACTAATTTTGTGATTTGTAAAAAAGATTAGCATAAACTAAGGAAAGCAGCCAATTACTTATCAAGGTCAATATCTTCCAAGTTCCTGATAGGAAATGTAACTATAAAGTATGGATCTAAAGGAAGCAGAAAATAGCTGAGTAAATGGAACAGAAATAACTAAAAATTATCATTTGCCCTCCATGGATATGCCCAGGTTTCTGCAAATAGGTGTCTCATTATTGTACAAATGAGCACAAGCTGCTAGGTCTAATAGTCCTAACTTTTGAGATGTTACTTGACCTTTCTACCATCAAACGGATGAGTTTCAGCTAGGAGAAGGCTTTCAATATCAAAATACCATATACAGCCATCGGCATGTTTCTTCATTCAATTAGGAGTTTAATTACATTTTTCCTGGAAAAAAATGTGATGCTGTCACAGAACAATCAAAGTACACAGATCAAGTTTAAAGAAATGCAGTGACTGAAATTTTTAGAAAGTGAGCAAGTCTAAAAAAAAATACCACTACATGAATTATCTACAGAATGCCCAATTTTGGTTAATTATGAAGAAAACCCAGAGCTTTCTATTTTTACTTCATTATATTCATTTTTATTACAGGTCGAGACTGTACTACCATATGATAATAGTGAGCTACAACCTTCACTTTTTCCCAATATTTTGACAACGAACATGAAAAAAAAGCTTCCTAACCCAATATTTTTTTTATCAATTTCACTCCAATAAAAGATGGAAGATCGCTTAAATTGCAGAATTCAAGGATTTAAAAACACTTTTCTCAAACTATGGGTGATCAATCAAAGGTTCTGTATCTATGTATCAGAAAACATATGTTTTTCAATTCATTTCAAATCAGGGCTAGTGTTGACAGCTTAGGGAACCAAAGAGAAACAGTGTTTTGAGGTAGACTTAGAGGAAGCATACCCAGCAGTGTTCAGGGCGTATTCTTTGCTCTGTGTACAAGGATCATTCCTAGTTCAAAGGACACTATAGGTATCAGCTTATAGAACCAAGGGAACCTAAACACAAGGAAAGCATTGGCCTGCCACACTTCCAACTCCAAAACAGTAGTTTGAATTGGAATATGATGATGGTGACAGATTGTATAGTAGGTACTTTCACTTGCATACAAATGAATTAGGGTCAATCTATGACATTATATATTGTCTCCTGAGCCCATTCAGAATGATACTTAAAGAACAGAGCCAGGAGTAAACCCTGAACACAGCCAGGTATATAAAAAAATAAAACAAAAATAAATTTCTTTGTCAACATTTTTTATCATCTCAACCTTTAATTCAGTTCTAATCAATTCTTTTCAATTCAGTTCTGATCAGCTAGCTAAATGTTAGTTTCTAGCAAGATAAAGTCATGGCAATGGAGAAGACATTTGAAAATAATTTTGGTAATAATCAAAGAGAAATTAGGATTAATTGATGTAGTAGCAATAAGAGGGAATGAGCAAAATTTTTCTTTTCCTTCATGTAGAGAAATGATGAAATCTTTGATTTAACACAATGTTCACCTATAAAATTAAAATAGCATAGAAAGTCAACCTACAGTTATTTCCACCTACATTCCAAGAAAATAGCATCTATCATGTTGTCTATGTGTGTTTTCTATATTGTTACACGATTGTTATTATAAGCAAGTATATGTGTATTTCTTTAAAATGTATAAAAATAGGCAATAATCAAAATCATGGGATTTTATTCTTATTAAAAATTGTAAAATACAGATTTAATCATGAATAAAAACAATGCATTCTCATTCGTAATCCCAAATTGGTTTTTTCTTTTCTAGCAGTTGCAAAATCATATAATGGTTCAGAGATTGGACATTTGTATCCAATTTCACTTTTGGCTTAGTTAAGCAAAATCACAATCCTGAATAAAGGCTTTCAATGTTTTTTCAAATAAGTTTGCTTGCTGACATAGCTCTTCTCATAAAATCATACAATGGGCCATGCTTTTTTAAAAAATGATGCACCATCTCTTTAACAGAAAATTGGGCTATTGATTAATTGATTATGTGCTGCTCACAAATGCCAACTTAAGCACAAGGAGACACTATTGAAGCGTCATAACTCAAAGGCCGCAAGACCATGCTACATGGTTGCACGATTACTGTCCCTATTTTAATGAAGACATAGTACAGTACTTTGTTGGCTTAATTTATGCAATATATCAAAACCATGTGAAATTCCTTTATATCACAATGAGAGAGAAATTACAACACGTATGTGAATTACAGAGCTTAGTCTGATTGTTAAGGAAGGGCATTAGCATTCCAAAGCTGTAGTTGGAATTTTACTCTTTTATAAGGTGGCAGTGGATTTTTCAGAGGAAATTAAAGTGCATGAGGCTGTCTTATAACTTGTTAGTGAAAACTGTGACATTTGAAAACGATTAACAGAAAATTGAGTTTTTATTTAGAGACCCAATAATCTAGAAGTGTCAAATAATAAATGGCTCATAAGAAAATATCACACATTTAGAGAGGTAAAGACAATGTTATAAAATAACGATAGCACAATAAGAATATCTACTATTTATCTAGGAATTACAGCGCAGACTGAAAAGCATGCATTTCAAAGCCAGACTTTGAATCATTGGTTTGCAATTTATGAGTAGGGAGCCAGGGAAAAATTAGCTAATTTCTTGAGCTCTCACCTTTACCATCTGAAAATGGGCAAAATACTATTCCTTTTAAAATAAATAACTTGATATGAGGGCACACGTAATTAGAACTGAGTGTGACTACAAGAGATGGAAATTCTCCTACAATGGCATAAAATCAATTAGGGGTTTCATTTCTCACATTAACAATAAAATGGAACAGTCCTAAAAAGGTAAGGCTACAAAAGAATACATCATAGACTGGAGCTTTTTCTCATTGTCCTCTCATCTTTTAAATATAATGTGATACTTAATAGAAATTTTAACTTCACATGTCATTTCTGTTTTCCAGGTAGAAAGGAAGCAAGAAATAAGGAGGTAATTCTTAGGTCAGGTGAGTAACTCTCTCCCACATCCAAGAGTTTCCTGAGACACTCTTAAGAGTCACAATAGCTTGTGTCACAAGGGAGTCAGAAATAGAAGCATTTAACTGGCATACAGTTACTTAAAATAAAAAATACTCCAGTAGTTAATGATAAACCATATGTAAATATAGTTTTATCCACAGTATCTACCTTATCATTTTAATCAACAGACTCATTGAACATTGGCCACATATTGTTTTTGTACTTCACATCTATATTCAAATAAGAAAGACTAACCTTAGTACATAAATTAAAAAAAACATAAATCACCTATTTAGGTTGTTCTGTTCAAAACAAATATTTAAGTAATATTTAATAAAATCCCACTGGCAACGCAGGGACAGAAACATTAAACCTACAAGTAATATGACATGTATCATTCGTCAGAACAGTCCTTCAACTGAATATGAGCTATAGGTAGATAAAATTTATAGACCAAAATGAAGTGATATATGTAGGAGTGCTATTGGAAACAAAGAACAGTGCAATAGGATAAATCTGAACAGGAGTTAGTGGAGCTAGTATTACTGACCACAGTGATGCTTCAGAACTCGATAGTTTCTAGAAATTTAACAGCCTGATACAAAGGTCAAAAGAAGCCATCTATCAGAAAAAGAAAGGTAGGAAGACATTAGCTAGACATACCAGAATGACAAATCTGAATAATCTAAGATCATGTTCAGCAAACTATCATGTCTATGATATATATTTTGAAACTTCTGAATATATGATGACTATGACCTGACTGAGAACTAATTTAGTTTCTCCACTGAGGGAATTCTTTTCCGCTCTTTGCTGGCATATTATTATTTTTGGAGGAAGTTTACAGAAATCAAACACTGAAAAAAGTGTGAACAATACTGCCTTTCTTTAAAGATAAAATACTTGCACAAATTATGTGGAATTAATTTACCTGGGAAATTTGTTTCTTTTGCATACTTTTTAACTTATTATAGTAAAACAGACTAATGGCTATTTTTATTTTGGGTGTATGTATTTAAGACATTATGATATTACATAATTTCATTGCATTATTCAAGTTATCACAGCTTTGGGTACTGAGAATTCAATTCCTGCGTCCCTTTAATATGTTCTGTATTTGTATGTGTTTTCTATTTTTAAGAAGTTCTTTACTTTTCTGCATTACGTTGTTCCTCTAGTATTAATTATTTATTGTGAAAATCCCAGAATCAATCCCTTTTCCAAGTTATTCTCTGAATTTTGTTGAAGAATGGCATTCAGAACTAATATTTCAATGCTAAATTCAAGCTCTATAAAATATCATTCTTACAAATGAAAAAAAAATATTTTCACATAATAATAGAAAAGGGTTGATACCCACAATCTATAGAACACTCACAAACTCATTACCAAAATTTCATGATGTAATCATGAAATTTGCTGCAACATAGAAGGAACTGAATGAGATTATGGTAAGAAAAGTAATCTAGAAGAAAAAGGATAATTATATGTGATATTTAGAATAGCTGCATGAGGAAACGTAATGATCTAAATGGGACTTATCAAGAACTCTATAGACCCCAGAGTATAGCAAAGAAAAGAAATGTAGTGGAACAGGAGAAACACAAATATGAAAGGATAGGGGACAGGGGCCAAGCAACTCAGGTGCATTGGCAGTGTTAAAAAAGGACAGAACTAAATATTCAAGCCAGAGTCAACAACAATGAAATCATGAGATCCAAACATAAACAACCAAAACTTAAAATGAGCCTGTTATGCTGGCAGGCTGGGAGTTATGGAATGATGGCATGGGATGTACTCTGGGAACATTGGTGGAGGGAGGTCAACACTGGCAGTGGAATTGGCCCTGAAAGATTGTATATCGGAAACCCAATTATGACAAAACTTGTAAATCACAATGGTTTCGATCAATTTAAATAAAGGGAAGACAATTCGGTGATGGGAATTCCTGATTTTATGTTAATATGTACCTAAAATATTATTGTCCATGATATGTAGGCCACTATGATTAAAATAAAAATTATATTAAAAATAAAAATTAAATAAAAATTAAAAAAAATTTTCACCAGTCCCACCTATAAATGGGATGAGGTTAACGGACACTTCACCAAAGAAGATATATGGATGGTCAACTGCATATGAAACTTGTTCATCATCACTTATGATTAGGAAAATGCAATTAAAAACAAGAATGTGCTATCATCTCATGCCAGTGAAAATGACACATCTGTTGTGATGAGAAAGAAATCCTCATCTACTGTTGGTGGGACTGTCCTTTGGTTCAGTCTCTGCAACATTGAGAAAAAAAAAACTTTGTGTGGCTTTTTGCAAGTCACTGGGTATATAGAGAATAGTTTGAATGGAATTAGTATTTTTCTTATAGAACTAATAACATTTTTGTGATCTTACACAATGTCAGATCACTAGTCTCATGATGAAATTTGTTAGATGGATTAGCTCTGCCAAACACTTTTTAGAGAACTTGGGATATGAATTTACATAATAGACATAAAAACTTTACTGGAAAATATAAAGGGACAAACACAAAATTTCTTTACCATCATCAGTAATTGACTATCATAACCTTATATTTAGGGAAGAACAAAAAATAGGTATTTAAGCTAAAATCCTTGGCTTGCCTACTGGCCCTCTGAATGTAAAAGTACAGAAAATCTTTTATGGGTTAGCTGTCACCATTTATGCATTAGTAATAAAGAAGTTGGCATTAGTAAGCAAAGGTTTGTATTCACTTTGAACCTGTACTGAAAGGAAAATGTTGCAGACATTACTTTTCAGCACAGATTGAGTCTATCTGTAAGGCACTTTATGGCTTTCTCAGCTAGTAGATTTCAGAGTTCAAAAAATGGTGGCACCTCCCCTTTCCTAAGAAATCTGCCCTTCTGAGAGAAACCACCCAAAATTATCAGGAAAATTCTTGAAGGCAAAAATATCTTCATTCTAAAAATTACATTATTTATGCTGCCAAAATTACATCTCAATTGTCCCTTCTGGTTCTTTTTGCTTTGAGCCTATCACAAATATACTTAGAAAGAGGCTGGTGAAAAGGGGTTATGGTGCTGGGAGCAGGTTTTAGTGGTAGTGGAAGGTTAACTGGATCTAAAAAGTGAAGTCGCTGCCATCTTTTTGTCTTTCATGGCCTGACATTTACAAACCACAATGAATACCACATTTCTTTCTCCAACAACATCAGACCCAATACATCTATAATTATGAGTCTTTCTGAACAGAGTTCTACTCTTCCCCTTATCTCTACTCCCAATTCATTTGTTTGGAATCTACTGACTGTGGCTCTGCTTGTATTTTTTTTTTTTTTAGTTTTTATTTAAACTACCTGACCATTACTCCCTTGAACATTTTGTTGATTTTCTAAGAATAGTGTTAGTATGTCAAATGCATTTTGCTTTTTGTTTTAGTTTTGTTTAGGGGCCACTACCAGCAGTGTTCAGGAGTTAATCCTGTCTCTGAAATCAGGAATTACTCTTGACAGGCTCACAGGACAATACCGGATGCCAGGGATCAAATTCAGGTGTGCACATGTAAAGCAAATACCCTACTCACTATGCTATTGCCCTGAAATGCCTTTTAAGTCCATCACTGAAGCCAATAAATATGTCAATCATGATTTCAATAATTATGTGTTGAATTAATAGCTAGATATTGAAATATCTTACTCCACACTTTTCCTGTATCAAGGACTGTGATAATCCATTTGTATTATACATATGTTTTTAAAAAATTATAAAGAAGTTTTTTCCAAATATATGGTATTCCAAATATGAGTTAATTAGGAGATAGTCCTAAGATATGTACAATATTTTTTGGTGTTCATTTTTGTGATGTGGTTCATCAAATTTCTCTGGGATACTATTTCCTCATCAATACAATAAGAAGATATGGAACCGGAGAGAGAGCATGGAGGTAAGGCGTTTGCCTTTCATGCAGAAGGTCTTTGGTTCAAATCCCGGCATCCCATATGGTCCCTCATGCCTGCCAGGAGCGATTTCTGAGCATGGAGCCAGGAGTAACCCCTGAGCACTGCCGGGTGTGACCCCCCCAAAAAAAACACATAAACATTTTGGGGCCAGTGAGGTGGCTCTAGAGGTAAGGTTCTGCCTTGCAAGCCCTAGCCAGGGAAAGATCACCACCGCGGTTCGATCCCCCGGTGTCCCATATGGTCCCCCCAAGCCAGGGGCAATTTCTGAGCGCTTAGCCAGGAGTAACGCCTGAGCACCAAACAGATGTGGCCCAAAAAACCAAAATAAATAAATAAATAAATAATAAAAGAAGATAATATTATTAAGGTCCTTTTCTTTTTACTTATATTTGTATATTCATAAAATATTGATCTTTTCATTCTCTTGTTTATAATGTCATATTTTACTTCTATGAACTTCTAGGGAATTATTTATTAATTCGTTGATTTATCCCAGGTTTCAATAAAATGAAACATAAAGTCCATCCTAGAATTGCTATGCTAAAAGTAATTATTTCCCTTTTTTTTTTTTTGTACCATTTTTTTACATCTAACTTAACAGATGCCCTATATATTATCAATTGGGCTGGCAGCAAATTCTACAAATTTCACACATTTAACTTTTGACTGTTTTTAGGATTTCTTTTATTTTAAATTAAAAAAAAAACATGCTGAATGTTTATGATAGATTAGTAATGGTGACATGGTCAGACAAAAATATCAAGCAACAAGAAGTAGAGTCTGAAAAGGCAAACAAATACATTTTCCTATCATTAAAATACAAATGAATAATATATAACAATTAAAATTTATGTGACTCATGTCCAACAGTAACATCAGATTATATACAAATTGAGAATAATCATGATATTAAATCAATTATTGGGCACTCATTATTAATGTATACCCAGAATTATCCTTATTACAAAAGAAAAATATTAACTATGACTACTTCAATAAGTAAATTTTCCAACTACCTCCAAAAGATAACCTGCCAATGAAAAAAGTGACCTGGTCAGCTGTTGTCCCAATGTAAGTAATTAAAATTTTGGGAACAAATTGGATTTTAGTATATGTTAGAATCATAAGAACTAAATGACCCAGTTATCATGTTCAATAGAAGAGCTGTTTCTAAATATCTAAATAGGCATCCATCTCTCTGGACTATTGCAACCTGCCAGTCTTAGTAGGCCTTGAAGCCATCCCCTAATTATTCCATTGGAATCTAAAACACTGAAAACTCAATAAGATATAGTTACTCCATACCCATCCCACCATGCGTAGTTCATTCCTCAATAGCTATTTAGGCTTACCTGGGACTGTGCTATAGATAACTCTGATGGTTATGTTTCCTGAGAAACCTGCCAGACCCAGGGAGATTCTGGTCTTCCAAGAATCTCTGGTCATCCTCTAAAGGCTCTGATAGCCAAGACAAGGCAATGCTGCTTCTCTTGCTCCTGCATGTTTTTCTATGTGCCAGTGCCTGCCCAAGATATTCTTCTCACTCTCTTCTTTAATTCTCTTTTGAGGATCGATTAAATTATGTTCCCTGAGCTATAAAGGTATGAAATGCATTTTTCACTGAGTGGCACTATCACCCTTCTATAAATAGAAATTTGCTGTGAGGAAAAGAAAACCCAGCAACCTGGCACAACCTTTCACAAAAGCCCACTCATTTTTTCAACCAAGGCCAGAAATGAGCTGACAGATCATGAGTTAGGCAGAAACTTCTCTCAGAGGGGAAACTCCAGCAAATTTCATTCAGATGAAGCCAGTCTGCACAGCTGAGAGCCCACATTCTCCACTTGCAGAGTCTGTCTTAGAGCATGTCAGTGATAAAGCCTCTCTCTACACCAGGCAGTCTGAGCAAAAGCTTCAAACCCAGCACTGAGCTTCTGACAGTAAAGCTATCCTCTTCTTCAAAAGCCTGTTACATCCTTCTTCTCTGCCACAGAGGCAAAGGCAAAAAATACTGTTTTATGTCTGGAAGAGCATTTCCAATCAAAAGACAATGTTAGGAATAATGGCACTTGCCAAAGTCTCAACGAGCCTGTGTGTGCTTTCAATATCAGACCAGAGTGGCCAAAACAAGAGGGTGAGAATGACACTGGCCCCAATGTCCCTTTCAAGTGCTTTTCTTTCTCTCTAGGTTAGATTTTTTGAAAGAGGAAAGAAGATATGAACTTCAAACCAACAGACACTTTACAAATGAGTCTGTATTTCTTCAGCACTGATAAAGAAAGAAGGGGCAAGGCAGATGGAACACACAAAGTGTGTGTATGAGATCCTTTCGTCTCAAGGAAAATGAGATATGTCCTGGTTTGCAAGTAATCTCTTAGTACCAGGGATCTCAAACTCGCGGCCTGCCGGCAGCAAAAGGCCCTTCGTACAACAATTTGTGGCCCTGCCCTAGAGGAATCTTTTTTTGTTTTGTTTTGTTTTTTGTTGTTTGGGTCACACACACCCCCAATGTTCAAGGCTTTCTACTGACTTTGCACTCAAGGATCACCCCGACTTTGCCTCCTGCGGTCCCCAGGTAAATTGAGTTTGAGGCCCCTGTATAGACACTAATCCTCTAATTGAAAGACTCACTGGATGTGGGTGAGCTTTGGCATTGCCAAGCCAATTTTTAAAGCTAAAGCCCTCAAAAGAGGCTTTATATGATAGTATACTGGTATGGATAAAGCCTTGCCATGAGCTAGATCTTTATAAAAATAATATGGATCCCATACTAGAGAGACGTATAGTGTCAACTGCCTCACATGGGGCCAAACTAGATCTATTCCCATAGCATCACCAGAAATATACCCTGAGTATTACCAAGTGTGGCCCCCAAACAAACAAATATATATGTATATATATATATTTAGGTATACATATAATTACATATGTATACATAGACATATTAATTTATATATATATATATATATACAGATATATGGAGCCCAGGGTTACCTCATTCAATGGGATTTTTGATCATGTTTGTCAGTGACCTAAGGTTCTAACTCAGTAAGTTTGAGTGTCGTTTTTGAATTTCTCAAAAATATTTCCTAGTAATACAAACACTAGTGGTTCATAAACAACACTTTATACAGCAAAGCTCTAAAACACTGAGACACTGTGTCTATTGAAAAGATCTGATTTTGGTTCTCTTCTCTGATATTGCAAATTAATTTAGATGAGCTGGTGCAGGTAGTGATATGCAGGTGGGTGAGATCCCCTTCTTCAGAGGATATCCCTCAGTACACCTTAAACCTAGCACAACACATTCATCCTTCAGTACACATTAAACCTAGCACAACATATTCATCAAGCAAGTACTTGTTCCCAGGTGTTCATGTTGAGAGACTGCTAGGATCAATAGCTCTGTAGGAAACCTATGTGGTTAACTGGAGAGAAGTCAATGGGAGAGGTCGATTTGGGTAAGAAATCCACAGGAGGTGTGTTAGAGTTGGCAAGTCTGAGCAGCGGTGAACTGTGTCTGGTCTATCTTAGCTGAACCTATTAGGCTTTAAAACCAACAAAAGCTTTGACCAATGCCCACCCCACTAAGAATGGTGTACTCAATTAATCATGTGCTTGACTTCAAAATTGCTGTTGGAGTCTGCTCACTGTGATTTATTTTTAGTTACTGATTTGTAATACTAATACTGTTAATGACATGACTTCATACATATGAAATTCCAACACCACACCCTTCACCAGAGTATTCACTGTGGTTCTCCACTGTCTCACCTCAAAACTCTCATCTCAAGCCTTCTCTTCACTTTGTCTCTGCACCAGGGCAGGCTTGGTTCCATAAAACAAATCTCGGGTTTTTTTGCCTTTGGTCCTTTGTCGTTTTCTTCCTATGCTTCCTTATATCCACATCAGAGCGAAATCACTCTGTATACCCCTTTTCTTCTGGTTTACTTCATTGAGCATGATTCCCTTCAGTTCCGTTAATCTAGTAGTAGATTGCATGACATCTTTTCTTTGTAGCTATGTATGTATGTATGTATGTATGTATATATACATACAACCCAGTGTGTTTTTTTAACCAGCATTCTAGACACTTCAGATGCTTCCAGATCTGAGATATTAGAAATAGTGTTGCAATAAACACAAGAGTATAAATGTCTTTTTCTAAATAGAGTTTTTGGTATCTAAAGATAGTTTCTCAAAAGTGAGATTGCAGATTATATAGAAACTCAGGTATTAGTTTAAAAAATCTTTTTAAAAAATCACCAACTACAACAATGAAACTGAAGAGAGTTTTAAAAGAGTCTCCTCATACACCTATGAAACTTTCTGTTTGTAGAGACTATGCCAGTAGAAGCAAGTCTATTAAGTCATTACTAAAAATACCTAGTTTTAATGGAACACTTATTAAATGTTAAGCATTCAAATAACTATTTTATATAAAACTCTTGGAATAAATTTATATCCAATTTGAATTGGGGAAAGTAGGGTTGATTTTATAGGTGAACAAATCAAATTTTTACCCAGTAACTACCAATTTTGGCCCTGAGGCCTGTTCCTGTCTCCTCATAGCCAAGGACTTAGAGAACCTACATTGTTCCTTTGAATCTGCAGCCATGAAAAAAAATCTGCAAGCTTAATAACTTTTAAATGAGCTTCTATTTAAAGCATGCATGCATACTTTTAATAAATATTGATAGAAATTATTGGAAATGAACATATTTAGAAAACCATCTTTCATTTTTTTAATCTTAGTTCAGTTTTATGTTTTTAATTCACCAATTGGGAATACATTTCAAAGGAAGCCATAGCCAATAACTCATTGTTCACATGCTAGTTCTACTCTGGAGAAGTGAAGATCTGAATACTTCAACAAGTTTTTAAAGTGGACGCCTGTTATGTGTGCATGTGAAAAATCACTTATATTTAGGGACTGGAGTGATAGAACAGCAGGTAGGGCATTTGCCTTATACATGCCAACCTATGCTTGACCCTGGTATCTAATATGATCCCCAAGCCTGCCACGAATGATTTCTGAGGGTAGATCCAGGAGTAATGCCTGAATGCTACTGCTTGAGGCTCAAAAAATCACTTTCATTTATCTACCTGTTATTTTCAACTGAAGCCTTTTAACACAAGATTCATCAGAACTATGTAACAGAATGCAGCAGGTCAGTGGTGTCCTGAAAAGTCTAAATGGTAGTGTGTATATATCCATCTTTGACCCACAACTACATAAATTAGTCTTTTCCACACAACATACCATTTACAAAAGATACTAAATTCTCTATGTTCATGTGTTTTTTTCTGTATATGAGTAACGATGTATTATATTGTTTTGGTAAATAGATAATTTATTGTATCAATGTGTCTACTTGAAGCCTATATATAAATGGTAGAAAAGTTATACAGAAAAATCTCTTAACTTTTTTTAAAAACATGAATCATAGTAATGAGGGAGGGAGGTGTGATACACTGAAAGCTAAGACAGAAAATGGAAAATTGTGGTAGGCTTTATTGTAAGTGTCTTATTATATGGTGTCTTATATGGTATATTATAAGTGTCTTAATTATGGTGTTTCTGCAGCCCTGGCAGTGAACTGGCATTAACGTTGATGTAGTCTGGCCTAAAACTTAATGAAATGTTGTTCTTTAACTTTAAAACTTTCTCATAATTTGTGAAGAGAACAAAATAAGAGCCACAGAATCTTATATAAAGGCTATATTAACAAATAAAAGATAAAAGATACATGATAAATCATTGTTTTAAAATGATTCATTTGTTCTTTTTATGTCATTTAAAAAATTACCATTAGTGAAGAATTTAAAAAAATTTCCATGTTAGATGTAACTTTGGAAACCTGAGTCCTCAAGCCATTCAAACAGGTTATAATTATTTCAGAAAACACTATTCCATGGAGAACTATTGACAGACCCACTGATATTTAAGAACAAGTTGGAGACAGGACTAAAAAATATAACTCTTTTGTGACTTAATTTGGCAAGTCAACAGCTGAGGTGAGAAACAAGGCCATTCTATTGTCTTTATGAGATAGAGAAAATGACTTTAGGGGAGAGATTTGTTGCTATGACTGGATAAATGTCCCACTACTACAATGTTACATAGTGTTCTTAGTGAGTATTTCAAACACAGGACTTAGAACAGAAAATAGGCATTTGGAAAGTATATGGACAGACCTATGAGCATGACTGGTCACTGATCAGATAAGTTGTAAAAATGAAGATTGCTATCAATGCAAACATTTTGTCCACTCATGAATCCAGAAGTTTTCTCCTGAATAAATACTGATGAGTGTTATAGTGTTGATCAGAAATAAAACTCATGAGATGAGTTCTGAACTTCAAGTTACTCAGGTGTGTGAGAGTATAGAATCCAACACCAACATCACTTTCTCCATGTGGAAGACAGATGGCTGGTAAGAGGAAGGATTCTTGCACAACCTAATGAAGGAGAGTAGAAGCAGTTTCTGAAAGAGCAAAACACTTCTCCAGTACAGAGTCTATTAAATGTGGAATAGTTGGTACAGCTTGTGCATACAGGAACATAGTCTATCAGGGGATGGTACAAATATTTTTAATACCAAGAATATGCCAGATATGTGCAAGATGAAGCAGCTTCATAGGGAAAGTCTCACACAAATAAACAAGTCTTTCCATTTTGACAATAATTATTGGTTAATGATGCCATCAATCAGAAACCTTTATTCAATGTAAGTCAACACTTTAAAAATAAAAATAAAAATATTTTGTCATCGTTATACTAAAAATCAGAGTCCTTATAAAGGGGACCAATAAATTAACACACCCTTTATGACAAAAATCCTTGTGCACACTCCATTCACCTGATCATATTGTACTCTGATGTCACTCTGCTAAAGATAAAGATAAAACAAAACCATGGTGTCAAATTTGGATACCACTGAAAGAAGAATATCCATCTTCAGTTACAGAGCTAGCAGATTGTTCATGCTTTCATTTCCCTATTTGTGTTCAAGAACCTTTTCAGTCTTGTCCATGATAAAAGCCCAATATAGAAACTGAATGAAAGTCCATACAGTAAAAAAGTCAGACTCTGAAATTATGCCTCACTTGTGGAGAATCACATATTCTGGCAAAGAAGCCAGAGGAGATCTTGTACAAACAAAATTTGTATTAAATAATCCTTCCACAAACATTCAAGATGACCTATTATTATCATCTTTGTTTACAGGTTGGTTCCTGGTCATTTTAAATTTAAATAGCTTAAATAATTTCTGTGCTATATGTTAGGTTTAAAAGCTAATATGCAATATATCAGTATAATGTTTCTTTTAAAATTTTTACCTTCGCAGCTTATAAAATATTTCTATTTTCACTGGTCTGTGATATAAAAAGGTTGAACACCAATGATCTAGCTCTTTCTTCCAGTTCCCTTTTCATTGGCTTTGTTAATTATGTCAACACAATCCCATAAAATATTTCTAGACATACAGCATAGATTGGTTTGTAAATTCACATTTTATAGTTAATAAGACTATCAAGGCAACAATTGCCTATGTGCTTTCTTAAATTTTTAAATAATTATGCTGAGATTAGAAAAAATGGCCTTAATTATGAACTCATTTCAACTCATATAGCCATTATTTATTGAGCAGAAATAGCAATTATCTTCTAGAAAGGATCCAGAATTTTCTAGCTGCAGTTAAACCATCACCATCTTGTTTCTTCTGGTCCAGAGTAGACTGATCTGAAGACAATTTACTATGCTTTCTTCCATCCACAGGGCCCCAGCAAGCATATTTCTTACTTCACATTCTGTCTTTTTTCCCTCACTCAAATAACCTCTCAATCTTCAAACATCAATTGTAACTTTCTCAAGAAAGTCCTCATTTATCCACCATCTGAGTAACTAAATATTCTGTTTTTGTCAATGTTTCTCTCATTGAAATTATGGGTCTGGAGCCAGAGCAGGTAAGATTTTTGCTTTGCAATGGCCAAATTGGGTTCCATTCTTGGCATCACCTATGATCCCCTGAGTTTGCCAGGACTGGTTCCTGAGCCAGGAGTAACACCTAAGCACCACAGGATATGGCCCAGAAATAAACAACAACAACAAAACAAAATTATGGGTACATTTATATATTTATTATATGACTTCTCTACTGGATTCATCTCACCTCATTGCCCTGCCTGGATCACATATGATAAATCAAGGAAGAAAGTATCACAAAGATTTGGAGATTCATTCATTCCAACAGGCAACCAGATCTCCAAGAAAAAACATAGTAATTTTTATAATGCCTATATAATGACATAACATGTTGACAACTTTTAAACTCTTTGCTTTATTGTGCTTTGCTACAAATCAACTTAACAATCCAATAAATAAATCAGTTCTGGCAGCCCATCTAACTAATATTAATACTTAATGTGATACCATACAAACATTGTGGTTGGTGTTTTTTAGAATTTTCCCATATTGGGCTTCTTTTTAAATTTTTATAGAAAGTTCTTTGTTCTGCCTTGTGTTCCATTTAGCTCTGTTGGTGTCTGTCACTTTCACTTGTTGATAGACTCTTGGAGGGGAGAAACACATTATAGTCTTTCACTTAATTCTTTGTAATTCACAGAAAATGTTCAGTATCTGTTATCTCCAATCAAATTATTGATCTTATCTGATCCTTTTAATATCAATAATTTTGTCAGAGATAAACTGTCCTACCTGAATATTTTAAAGAGAAATAAAATATATACTCATGAATGACTAGACAATAAATTAAAAAAACACTGAATCTTTATTTTCTAATGTGAAGATTTGGAAGAGTTAACTAAGTAAGGTGTATTCCATACATATGGAGCTGTGTGTGTGCCAGAAGGGTATAAACCAACAAGAGGGAGTTCAGGTAGGAAAAATAAACATGATTAAGCTTCTGGAGGGGTATGAGGAGAGATTAAGGGAACTAAATATTTATAGTCTGCTTAAGTAATGACAAAGGGAGAGGAACACTTTATGACTAGGCATGCTTCAGTACAGAAGAGGCAGAAAATCAACTGAAAAGGGAAAACAGCAACCAAGAAGTAGATGTCAGTAGCAATGAGAAGAACATTTAGAACAGGACTATCTACTATGAATTATAGAGTAAGTTTTTTAACAGCAAGAAGAGATACGCTGCTGAAAGGTTTCCCAAGGGAAACCAATGAACAAACTATCCCTCGAGGTGTCTCAAACCAGAGAAAATAAGCAGAAATTGTCCTGCAGGGAAAAGCTCTGCCCAGACATTAAACATGAAAGGGAAAGCTTTGCAGATTTTTTCTCTAATTTATATTCTTCTGAAATCCCAGGAGGCTAAGGAAAGATGTGGGAACAATGGATGGAGAACTCCCAGTGCAAGGGCTTTGCTTACATGTCTCAGCCTTGGCTCACATCTCTAATGAGTCGGCACAGAGGCCAAACGCCAAAAGAAGCCTCTGCTCAGATATCTGAAGCTTTATTTCATTCAGGACCCTTCATTAGTCTATCCCCCCAGGACTTGGTTAAATGATTAGGAACCCAAATAAAATCTGAGAGGTGTGAACATGCATATAATCAATCATGGGCATTTGATTGAAATGATTTCTGTACCAATGCTACTGGTCTGTGTATTTTATTGTACGGGAAACACCCACTAAAAATCCTGTAGGATTTGGTATCCATCATTATAATTCTGTATTTGGTTCTCTTTTCCCCTTCAATTACATTCAGGGGATTTATAATGTTCTAGGATCAAGCCTCTCACCTTCACATCCTACTCCATGTACACAATAAACAGGATACTAAGAAGACAAGAGTTCCTCTAGGCCAGTGGTCGGTAACCTTTTTTTTTCAACTGAGCCAACTCTCACCAAAACCACGATTGAAATTTATTTTGAGAGCCACACAGGATGCGCACTGACAGAGGCTAGGAGCAGAGTCCTGACTCCTGGAGTGGCCACCCGGCACACAGAAGAGCCAAATTAAAAGTGTAAAGACCCACATGTGGCTCGCAAGCCGCAGGTTGCGGACCACTGCTTTAGGCAACCAATAAACTTTCAGTGGCTAAGTCTGTCTTCTTCAAATTGTGTATTTATTCAAGCAAATGCTGCACTAAAATAAATACAACATGGCATTATGCAAAAAATTCCTGAAAGTTAACATCTATGGCTAGAAAAGGTTGCTGGAAAACAAGAATACTGATTATACTGTGGAATAAAAGAAAATGGCTGGACAGAAGTAGAACTATACTCATGAAATTATCTTCCTGAAATCACAAATGTCCAATGAATTTAGGGAAATATGGTAAATCTTATTAGAAATGAGTGAAAGCAGAGAAAGGTTAGTGAAATGCTTATTCAACCAGATTGGGGAAAATTAGGCATATGACAATATCAAGTATTGGTAGAAACTAGAGCAAAAGGTTTATAATATACTTCTTGTGGGAGTTTCAACAGATATAATTTTCCTTACCTCCTAAATGATGTCCTGTATATAGCAGAACAGATGTACTCCTAGCTATTCACCCTAGAAACAGTGACACATTTTTCTCTGGGAAGTTGTGAAAGTATATTCAAGTAACATGATTTGCAAAGTTATTCCCAAGAGCCCATCAATAGCAGATTGCAAAAAAGTGTATTAATTAATATCAGAATATTATACAGCAGAGAAAGTGACTAAAATACAATATATAACTACAGATTAATCACAATAATCTAGTGTTTAGTTAAATGCAAATCAGAAAATATACACATGATATGTGTTTTATATGGTTAAGTACAAGTAAAGCAAAACAATCTGTTAAGCATGCATAAGCAGTGAGACTATTAAAAGACAAGGGATTAACTGCAACAAAAGTAAGCAAAGAGCTGGTGTTGGTAGATGTTTTTTGTTTCAATATCATTATTACTGTGATCATCTAGCTATTATTAATTACACCAACAATTTGTTTAAAATTGTTTATTATTTAAATAAGTCATATGATGTTGACAATAAAATAATTTGATTTTATATATACATTAATTTAACAAGAAAAATATGCTGTACAAAGTTTAATAGCATTTACATCAGAAATTCCACAGGCCTATTTGTTAAGCTTGAGTAGAATATTTTCCCCCTTTTATTTAGAGGCCCTAATCCTGCCTGGAAATCTTCTATTTGACTTTAGAAACAATCTCAAAAAAACTCTATCCGTGTTTCTTAGAAAACTAAAATTAGAAAAGAGAAAGATTCTGTGAGAAAAGATTCCAGTATGAAAGCAAATAAATCCATTTTATGAACTAGGAATGAAAGTTTTTTATTATTATTTCTTTTGAGCCACATTTGTTAGTACTCATCGACTATTTCTGGCTCTGAGCTAAGGGATCACTCATGGAGAATGTTGGGGGCCATATGCATTGCCAGGAATTGAACCCAGATCAATGGAGTATAGGATATTACCCCCTATACTATTTCTTTAGCCTGTGGAATAACACTTTAAGAAAAGAAAAAAACAGCAACAGTCATAGACTTTTGAAAGGAAAGTACACTCTTATATGATGAATTAACTTCAGAAAATATCAAGTGACAAACACCCCATATATTGTATCAAGTAACAAATTATATCACAATGGTATTTTAGATAAAATAAAAACAGGTTAATTGTTATCTAAATAGTTAAATAGGGAAGCTATGTAGAATAGAAATTTATTAAAACTTTGAAAAATATAGTAAAGTACAAAATACAGTAAAGAATGTTAAAGATTTACTAAAGTTTTACTCAAAATATTTAGTAATATAAGTTACTAAAAAATTAATCCAAGTAAATATTTTATAGTGACCATAGAATTTTTTGTTCTCTTATAAATAAAATTATAGTTTAAATAAGTTAATATTTAAGAAAATTTTAGATACCAGAAACCTATTAGACTGACAGACCCTCTAATTTGGTAATGATGCACTAAGTTGGTATTTTCATTAGATTGTATTATTAAAAAATGAATTAACTCTGTGGAGCATTTTTGTCCTAAATTATTTCAAGAGTAGCCTTTGACAGGAACTAATCTTTAAAAGATGAGAAGAGAGGAAAATTCTCAAACTGCAATAAATGCCACACTTCACCAAAAATTTACAAAAGATACTAATTGTCTTCCTTCCTGGGAAATGAAATGAGTGAATGAATCAAGAAGTCACAGAGTTTCATTGTGTAAAATGTAGAAAAAGTCCATCACAGAAACACACTAAAGGGAATTATAGACAGTGGACCTGCAGAGTTGAGCAGAGTAGAGAAACTTTCTCATTTAATAATAATAATAGACATATAATAAATATATACATAATATATATAATATACATAATAATAGACATATAATAAATAAATAAACATATAATAAACATAATAAATAGACTTTAAAATATGGTGATCAATAAACCTGGAATAAAATGGTGAGGTTTTTTGGTAAAACAAAAAGTTTTTATAAAAATTATATACAAAAATGTGCCGTTGGAAAAAGGAAGAAGTACATGTTCAAGAGAGAACCCATGCTTCTCCATAATGGAGAAACCAAGATACATGTTTAAGGTAGAACACAGAAGAGAAAACCAACAGAAAGTAAATACACACATACATACATACATACATACATGCATATATAATATATATCTATATCTTAGTTGAACTCTCTTCCCCTGAAGAAATAAAAGCTTTGAAAATATAATTGCAATTGTCTGAAAATGTTTGAACAAAGCATCATCACTAAAAATTACCAATACTAGAGAAAGAACATTCAATCACATCTGTAATTATGTATTTCTAATCCACACCAATGAATAGATTCAGTCATTTCTATGTCCCAAAGGACATTACTTAACCATTGAGTTGACCAGGTCTGTCTGTTTAAGCTCAGGCTAAAATTTGTCAAAGAACTTTAGAGCACTGTAGAAATCCTGATCTTCAATCAACCAACCTGTATTTTTGTCTTAGTTCTATGTTAAACCACAGTAATAAAAGACAAAAAAAAATATTGTAGGAATGAAAGCAAAATGTGGTACTAAAGTGTACTGTAATTTATCTGAGTGATGCAATTACAAAGGTGTCAAATAATTTGCATTTATTTTTTTACTCTTACCCACTTGGCATATGCAGCCTGTCATTTTTATCTTACATATTTTTTGATTTGTGTATGGAGGAAAAAAACATTGATTGCTCATCCTTTCTTTCTGACAAGTTCACCCGTGCTTGACTGAATTTTCCTGCTGAACAAAAGCATCAAATACTTCGGAGTCAAGTGCCATGCTACTGATACTATACCATCAACAAATGCTTTAATCTTGCTGAAAAAAAAATAGTAACTTGTAAGAAAATTAAAGTTCTATTGTTTAAGCCTGAGAAGACCCTTCAGGAAAATTTGCCTTCTGTAATGAACATAACCTTAGACTGAAACAGTTACCTTTGCAGTCTTCAGAGCACAGGTTTCAACCTTACTTTTGGTGCCCCCCTTTCCATGAAAAACAAAATCAACTCTCCTTTAGAATTCTACTCATCTTTAGAAATAGAAAATGTCCAATTGAATGAAAAGAAACAACCACCCCTTTAGGATGTTTTTAGAGTCCCTGGTACTGGTATCACCCATTTGAGAAACACTGTTGGAAAAGGTAATTTAATCCTATTTCAAAAAAATATGAATTATTTTTATTGGAAGATAGGTATACATAACTCTAATATGGTAGAGATATTCTCAATATTATAATCCCCCTACAGCAGCAACAATGGGATCACCTTGGTGAAGCCAGAGCATTGCTACCCATTAGAAAAAGCTCTGGGCCCTGTTGGATCCCCCTGTGATGCTATTTTCAAATCACCAGACAGACTGAACCCATTATTGCTCCAGATATGGGAAGGACAGCACAAAAAGGGACAACATCTCCTCATAATCAGTGACTACTATTAAACTTGACTCCAGGTTGACCTTCCTTCTTCATAGAGAGCTCTGGTTTAGGGAGATAACAGGCCATTTAATTGCCCACTGTGTTGCTCCTGAGAGACATTCCTAAGACTCAATGTTCATGTTTATCTTCTCTCTGGTGCCTCATTCTCCACTGGCTAGGCCTCTGCAATGTCCTGCTACCTGTATATATCTCAGTTCCTCTTGTCCTATAAAAGCATTGTAGGTACAAAATAAAGTGTCTCTGGTCATTGGCCTGAGACTCGTTCTTTCATCAGCTGGTCTTCAGTTCCCAATGCACCAGGGGATGGAAGTTAGCCATTGATGGAAATTGGACATCAACAATTGTGCCCCTGAGCATAATTGAGTATGGTCCTCAGTAAGCAGTTTTAAAACATCTCTGCACAACTTGGAGTTTATTAGAGCATGTGATTTCAGGGTCTTGTCACTATGATGAGAAAAGCTTTCCTGGACTAAGCAATGGAGGCAGGCACAGATTCTCTCTAGTTTAGAGATGAGAGCTGTGATTCTACCAGGATAGGTTAAGAGAAACCAGAAGCACACTAACAGGCTGAATGCACAACAATTTATCCATGATGCTTATATCTAATTCAGTGTGTTTCAGTCAGGAGTTAGTGAGATCCCAAGCTAGAATTCATTAAGGTTTAACTGTTGTAACAACTTATGATGTTCTTCATCTCTTCGCTGGAACATCATAATGAAGTAATAGAATGAAGAAAGCACCATGTTCACCTTCTCTGACTTGTAAATATGCATAGTATTTATCACTCCACTTTAGGGATTACCGTATGTTTCCCGAACTAAGTGACTTTTCATCTTTATTTAATTAATCGAGTAATCCTCAGTGGATTTAACTCATTATTCTTTTTACTCAGGCAAAACTAAGGTTTCCAAAATTTATGTATATAGTCCATCTAAGAGATTATCATCGGAGAAAGACTAATGCATCTCAAATTTATCATTCCAGGCAGTAGCTGTCGAACAAATATCAAAACAGCAATATGCTCCCAACAAACTGCAAATTACTGAAAGCAGCACAGGCCATCGGTCGGGCAAGCAGAAGAATCAGCACTAGGACACCTTTACTAGTGGCATCACAAAGGTTTTCTTAAGTGTCTCTATGTAATTAGTCTTAATTTTAATCCATCCCAATGATTTACATTTGGAGAGATGGTGTGGTGTGTGGATATTCTTTTTGTGTGTGTACATGATTGTGATGCTTTAAGAATATGTCAGGGGGCGGGCATTCTTTCCTATAGAGGAATCCTGGTAGGTTTCACAAGCTGAGGTTATGATGGAAAATTATCCAAAAAAAGTAAAAATAATTGTTCTTTTAGGGTGCCATCTTCTATGGAAAAACATATTAACTGCAGAAATTTCAACACTGCCTGTAAGCATGTGATGCAACCCAAAGATAAAACATGCTTGAGTCAAGAAATCAAAGTTTAAATCAGGTTTTGTTATCAAAGGAAAAGTTAGCAAACGAGATGATCACACTACTGATCAGAAACCATTCTAGGAGCAAGTATTTAAAGACCCTCTGGACAACTGTTTGCATGAAAGAAACACTAACCTGGATAAAGACCTAGTTCCTCTTAGGTGAGAAGTATTTGAAGACAACTGGGGTACTGGAATACCCTTGGAAGATGCACTGTCATTCCTGCCTTCTTCATGACCAAGAAAGGTATCTCCTCCCCCATCCAGGTTTTAAAACCTCTTGTGGACTTCTCCTTGGCTTAAAAGAGCCATAGTACATTCTATGAACACTACAAACCACAAGAAACTTTTTTTAGTGTGGTTTCATTCAAGAATTAGATAGGATTTACAGTTCTTCCACTTCAATGAAAACATTAAGGAAGTTGCTGTGAGGTTAACTTATCAAAGAATAAATATGTCATGCATACTGCAAAGTCATAAATCTCTTCACAGGAGAAAAAAGTCCTATCAGCAGCTCAAGCCAGCCCAGCTTTTAAGATCACTAAAGCAAATGCACTAAACCTAATATATTCACATATAACACATGTGGTGGCTGTTCCACATGCTTCATAACTCAGAGGGCAACTGCTGCTCTATGAGAAATGGATACTGGCAAGTCACAGGTAATTTATACTGCATCACTTGCAGAGAACAGGACAACAGGCTGTTCTGGTGCCTCCAGGACCTGCCAGGATGGGGGCATTTCAACAGCTGGGTGGAGAGGAGAGGTAGGGTGAGAAGTGAGCAGGTGGAGGGGAGGAGGAAGTATGTTAGCTGCATTTCATCACATCCAGTAACATAAACTCATATTTCCCATAGACCATAACCCTTATACATATATGTATATATATGATAGATTCACTAACATAAACTTGATACCAAGCATTCATTAACATACTTGATATTTTATTCATCAAAATGTTCATCTCTTTTGAGAAAACACTACATGACTAGTACAGTGCTTCTGCCTTTAGTCAAATATATAAGACAGTACCATACAAAAGTCAACTAAGGGTGACCATTCTGTCCTCAGTCATTCATGTTCTCCATGAACACTACTTAAAGATGCCGTTTGCTATGTCACAGCAATTCAGAAATAATCATAGCATCCTCAGAGTTCACCTCGTAAGTGGGGAAATACCTGGCGCTATTGTGCTAGTCTCCATAATCCTTTGTTACCAATCAACAAAGTGTTTGAAACATCCTGCTGAATGGGAATTTTACTGCCAATAGCCTAGACACTTAGCCTTATTAAGGGCACCTCCTACTGGTCCTTTCATAGAGTGAACTATGCTTTCTTCATCATCAATTCCTTGCCATATTCCTGAAGAGGAGAAATTGCTACTGAGAGAAAGAGGGGAAACAAATTCAGAAGCAAAGACCTGTGTGATTTGAATTAGCAGTCTCTTAAAAGTGCACCGTCCACTTTGTGGGGGACCTAGGCAAACAACATCACAGTTCATTTGCAAATCATTCTAAAAGCATAGAAAAACTCAGAGATTTAGATCTGCAAGCCTATCTACAGGTATTTATTTTGTATATGTAAATGTTTGTCTACCTCTTCAAGCCCAGATTTCTCAGTTGAAGAGGAAATACAAATAAAGCAGGGAAACAGCTGACCTTAACTAGACAAGGAAAATTAGCGGAGTCTAATTAGTTTTGATACTAAATAAAACATAGAAATCCCTCCATTCATTTACACTCCTCAGCACTTGAGAAAATTACTTTAAATTACGTTCATGTAATTGATAAGACAGCCGTGGTCTTTTCCGGACACTTTTCTTCATGCAATATTTTTTTTAGCCAATGCATGTCAGCCCTGACCTGCGGACCCGGCTAGCCAGGGAGGGATACCCATCCTGAACTGAACCCTTCCTTCCTTGATGGTCTCCTAAATGGACAGAACACAGTTAACCTCCTATGAAGCCTTCTCGCCGCAGCCTCTGGCTTTGCGGGACTCCAGAAGGGAATTTGACAGCCACCTCTTCATCTCCGCAGTGCTGGTCCCCCTCCCACCTACCGCGGGGGTAATTGCGGAGGACAAAGCTCTGGGAGATGCGCCTGGGAGGAGGGCACCGACCGGACTGGGGAGCAGGGGGGCGCGCCTCGGTTGCAGGGCGCGCGGATTCGGGCACGAGCTCAGCGCGAGTACGCGCGAGCACACACCGCACATATAAACACACACACACACACACACACACACACACTCACTCACTCACTCACTCACTCACTCACTCACTCACTCACTCACTCACTCACTCACAGCAAAGTGTTTGACCAAACGTAGGTGAGGAGTCGGGTGAGCATGCTCGCAGAGATTTCTGCTCGCGGGGGGCCTGCTTGGACTTAGGGAACCTTTCGCAGGCTGTGCGCTTGCCTGTCCAGATCCCCAGCGACCAGGAGAGGCGCTTTCTGGCTCCGCTCCTGTTTGCAACCCTTGTCCATGCAGCACTTAGCAGAAATAAGAAAGCCCGAGCTCCAGGCTCTTGGGGAGGCTGGGGAGTTGGCTGTGATTTACATTCCAGATCCTGGTAATTTTCCCAAGTACAGGTTGGGGTACTCCTCCGCCTCGCCTAGCCCCTGTTGGAATCTCCTTTATGTGTGAATTTGGAGATAGGTAGTTTGCCTAGAGGGAGTGGAATGGTCTGCCGACCGATGGTCCATCCTTCTCCCACCCCAGATCCACTCCCTGTACCCCCGAGCCATCTACATTTGTAGAGAAGCCCCCACCACACCTCCAACACACACACACACACACACACACACACACACACACACACACAACAAACACACACACAAAGTGAACGTCAATGAATCACTTTGCTCTTTCGAAAATGTTTTGGCCATCGAAGCCCCCCGATCCACACTGAGAGACTGCAGCAGCTCTGAGCAACCCTTCGATTCCTTTCTCCTGTTTTAACCCCATCCGAATTCCAAACAGCTTTGCCTTTTTTTTTTTTATTATTATTAGAAAACTGTGCTTACTAAACACCAGGGCCAGGGGGCTGTTCCACGAATATCAGCCATTTGGAGTTTGGAAGTGTCCTTAATATATCTGGTGACTTGGCTTGCTTGTGTACTGCCTTCACCATTAAAAGAAGGAAATAAAAGAAAAGTAAACACGCTGCCTTTCTCCCAGCAAGTAGGCTACCCGGTAGGTACCACGGTACTCTATCCAAGTACCAACACACATTGGTTGTTCTTTTTTTTTTCCATTCTCCATCAGCAAAGTCTCAAAATCCCAGATGGAGGGGCAAATCCTGACATCCAAATGACTCAGCCCCATCAGCTAGGCTCCACAGACTTCCTCAAAGCCGAGCCCTGTCACCCCAGTTTCTCTCCTTGGGTTTCTGAGGCTTAAATCCAGCCCAATTTCTGTCCACACATCCCCATCATTTTCCTCCTCCCTGCCCAAGTCCACCAGCTTTCCCAGAAGCAACACAAGTATCTGCAAAAGCAAAAGATGCAGAAGCAACGGATTTGAAAAAAAAAAAAAAAAAAGAACTACCAAGGAACCCCTCTCCACCCCCGGTGGAGGGGGTGCAAGGAGTCTTCCAGTCTTTTATCATCTTTAGGGGAGCACAGAGTGAGCACAGAACATCTTGCTCTCTCCCCTATACCTACCACTTGTCAAATAAAACCAGAAGCAGAAAAAAAAGGGGGGAAGGGGAAGGCTAGGAGAAGAAAGGAAAGAATCTCTTACCCGAGACTTGAAGATGTGCGCTGAACAGGGTAGCTCCGAGGAGTACAAAAGCCAGCTTGGGTCCCCAAACACATCCAAGACTATTCTCCATATTTCAGCCAACACCTTCGGGGCTGGGGGTCCTGGGCAAAGGCGGCACTCACACACATGCACTCACACAAGCATGCATACATGCAAACACACGTTGAGCCCCTTGGCTTCCTCCTCCTCCTCCTCCTCCTCCTCTTCTTCCTCCACCTCTTTCTCCTCCCTTGCGCCTCTTCTGCCTCCGATGCCTTTTTTCCCTTGTCCACTGACAGAATCAGCAGGAAAAGGAGGTTGTAAAAAGTTCCTTTCGGTCCAAGAGATCCAGAGCCCGAGCAAACTAACTCAAGGAAAGAGAGGGGGCAAAAGGAGGGAAGACATCTCTCCGCGGGGCTTGCGAGTCACCCAGAAACAATATAATATCCAAGAGGGCCCAAGAGGACGTGGGAAGCAATCAGTCGCGTGGCTGGGCTAGGCATGAAAAGAGGGAGGTTGGCTCCGGGTCCTCAGCTGCTGCGTAAAGTTAAGGAGAAAAAAAAAAAATTCTGCACGGGAGCTGGAGCTTGCTGTTCGTTTTTCTTGCCAGAGCCGAAAGGGGGGGACCGAAGGCGGGGAGGCGGGCGGAGGGTTGCGGGGTGGAGCGCTCTCACTTGTTACTGGGGTGTCCGCCAGCGGTATCTGAGCTGGGAGTTGGAGCTGTACTATCCATTGATCCAGAGAAGTGGAGGGCTGGAAGGGAAAATGTGGAGAGCGGAGGAGGGAAGCGAACTGGATCAGGCAAAGATTGTACGGGGAAAGGGGGGTGGGGGCCGAGAGATGACGGCGATGGGAGAAAAGAGCGGTCGGACGAGCTTCCAGCAGCTGCCTTCTTCGCCCGGTCTCCATATCAATGAGCTGGGATGCCCTCTGTGGGCAAAGCGTGGGAAGTCACTTTTGTCAATGGAGCCAGCGAATATTCTGAGCCGCTGGGGGTTAGCAGACATCTCTTTGGCAGTCCAGCTTCAGGAAATGATTTTGATTTCTCCCTGCAAGCCAAAGTGGGTGCTTGAGCTGGCTCAGGTGTTCAAGGAGGTTGGTTCTTTGGGACTTGTTTTTCTTCTATGCCTTTAGCTTCATTTGCAATAGAATTTCATCTGGAAAGAATCAACTTCTTGCTTCCAGAGGTGAGGACTCGGATACACACACACACACACACACACACACACACGACAAATGTCAACACCGTTATGTCCTGACTTAAAGCTAGGGTTTTCATGTAGCAGGTCGTTTTTTTTTTTTTTTAAATATATCCATGTTTCTTCTCTACACTTTATTAGATCACTTTGTTGGCTTTTTTAAGAACCTTTGTCAGGTACCAAGTGCACTGTTAACTCCCAGGAAATAAAGATCTGAGCTTTAGTAAGGTTCAACCTCTGTTCTCAAGGAGTGTGTGATCCGTTAGGAAAGAAGCATAAAGGGATGATTGTAAAGGAGCATAAATATAAGGGTCAATGTGATGAGGTGGACTTTTGCAAGAACCCAGATGGAAAGACTTTGACTTCTTCAGTCCTAATGTATGAGCATATATGTGTATACATGCCTGCACGCACATGCACAAAAAGAGGAAATAACTAAGGAAAGATAAACAGTGTTTTCAGGAAACTGGAACTGACTTTTATTCGCATGTTTTATCTTCATTGAGGGAAGCCAAGTTCCTTTGATAAGTGCTGCTGAGTGTCATTCACACACACACACAAACACACACACACACACACACACACACACCACTTACTGAGCTAGCACAGAATACCATCCTTGCCAACACGTTTTTGCTGAATAGGTGAAATTACCAGGAAACTGATTTGTTCAGGAACACAGATGAATAGGAATGGTCAATAGTTTGCCCTTTGGACAGAGATTCTGCTGCAACTTTTCTCCACGCCTGACAATATGACATTGTCTGTGCCAGTAGTCTTCAACCACTCATTCCCGAACCAATGTCAGTCCGGTGGTGCAGAGAAAATGACCGGTTCACTGCCTGGGCTATAAGTGCTACTCAGTGGATCATGATGCAGGAAGGTGCTGGTCTGTAGATAAGCACTGGTTTGTGACCCTTTGTCTGAACCACATCCTCCCATCAGCCTCTCAAACTAAATTCCAAAAGGAGAATAGCTGCCTTAGAAAAGTTAAAATATTAAGTCTTTGTGAACCTTTTACAAAAATTCTTGAAGTAATTTAAATTGTATCCTTTAAGATACAATGAAACTCTGATGAATACTAAATTTTTCAAAGGTCCTCTTGAGAATAAGGTCTCTGGGGAGGCAAAGGCAGGGTTCAGAACAAGAGTCCTTATCGGGGGCCAGAGTGGTGGCACAAGTGGTGAGGCATTTGCCTTTGCATGCACTAACTTAGGACGGACCACGGTTCGATCCCCCGGCATCCCATATATGGTCCCCCAAGCTAGGAGTGATTTCTGTGCACATAGCTAGGAGTAACCCCCGAGAGTCACTGAGTGTGGCCCAAAAACCAAAAACAACAACAGCAAAAAGAATCCTTATCTGTTCCATGAATACTTAGAAAGTTCATGAGCATCCTAAATCTACCTGAAGTAGTCCTTAAGACAGCAATCATATTAATGCTTGATAATTTGGAAATGACTTTCAACCAGATTCAATAAACTTGAAGAGTCCCTTTGGAAACCCCCATCCTTTCCTTTTCCCTCCCTCCCTCCTTCCTTACCTCCTTCATTCCCTTTCTTCTTCCTCCTTCTCTCCATTCCTCCTTTCCTCTTTCTCTTTCCCTCTTTCCTCTCTCCTACCTTTCCTCCTTCCCTCATTTCCTCATTTCTTCTTCCTTTTTACTTCCTCATTTCTTCTTTTCTTCCCTCCTTCTTTCCCTTCTTTCTTCTCTCCTTCACTCCTTCCCTCCTTCCCTCCTTCCCTCCTTCCCTCTCTTCCTTTCTCTAAGTCAAAAAAAAAAACAACAAAAAAGGAAAACAATGAAAGAAATGATTCAAATAGAAATAAGAGAAATTAAGAATGTAATAGCAGGTTTTAAAAACAAAATGGAAAAATCTGTAAATCGAATCAGCAAAAAAAAAAACCATAGGAAACAGAAAAAAAGAGGAAAAAATTAGATAATATGAGAAAAATAATTGGTAATGCCAAAAACAACTTCACAAGCATAGACATTCTCTCTTCTATGAAGAAGGAGAACAAAAAAGTGAGAGAAGAGAAATTCATTGATGAAAAAATTGGTGAGAACTTCTCCAACCTGATGAGTAAGATGGGAATATTGATCTAAGAGATCCAGAGTAAAATCAAACCAAAAAACATCCAGTTATCTTGCAGTCAAAATGGCAAGATTTAAAGACAGTGATAGATGTCTTACAGTCAAAAGACAGAAGCAAAACAAGAGTAAAACATGAGAAAGAAACATTAGAATCATATCAAATTTTTCTAAGAAAACTCTACAAGGCATACAGGAATGGAATTAACTCTTCATTATTTGAATGAAAAGAAGCTCCAAAAAATATTTTCTACACAGAAAGACTATCATTCAGGGCAGAAGGAAGACTAAAATAAATTTTAAACAGCAGTTGGGAACATATTTGGAATCCAACTCCAACTCTGCATAAGGCAAGGGAAGGCCACATATGAAATGAAAACATCAAATAGCACAAGCAACCAAATCCTCATATCGATATAGGAACAAATCCCCACTGTCAATAACTTCTCTAAATGTCAATGGAATAAACATATCTATAATACAACACAAAGTACCAAAATTGATCAGGAAATAGAAAACCAACATTAAGTTACTTACAGAAATAGAAAACCAACATTATGTTGCTTACAGAAATAGAAAACCAACTTTATGTTGTTTACCTAAACTGTGTTTACCTAAACTATCATAATATACAGAGGTTCAGAGTGAATGGTTGAATACAGACTATGGCAAATGGTCATACTGGATTCAGACCAAATAATTTCAAACTGAAGAAAATAATAAAAGATACAAAAGATTTACATACTGGTAAGGGATTAACATCAACATTTTTAAACCAATTGAAAGGGCAGCATAGTTTACAAATCAACTACTAAAGAGTTCATAAAAGATACTGATGACAGCACAAAACTTACAGGAAGTTTTGATACCTACATTCTTATTTCTCAATAAATCAACTAGATATAGTATCTTTGAGGATTCAGAAACTAATGATGAATTGAAAGAACTGAGTCTAATATGAATATTCCAGAACTCTCTCCCACCTTCAGTGATACATATTCTTCTCTAGTGCACATGGAATATTCTCCAGGTTTTGCTTGGACAAAAATCAACACCCATAAATTTATAAAAATGGGAATAATGCCAAATATGGGTAAAGATTAAATATTGGAAAGTGAACAAAATAATTTAAATAATGAATTAAAGAGGGAATGGAATAAAAATATTTCTTGAAACAAATAGAAATAAAAGCAAAACTAAAATAATTTATAAAGCATCTCAACAATGAGCATAAAGTCCAGAGCTATCCATGCTCACTTCAATAGTAAAGAGAAAAATATTAAATCAGCAACCTAATCTCTCATCTTGAGAGTATAGAAATGCAGCAGCAAATGAATCCAAAAGTAAGTAAAATACACAGGATGATAAAAAAAAATTGAGGGATTCAATGATGTAGTAAACAAATAAACTATACCAAAGATCAATGAAACCAGGAACCGAATCTCTGAAGTATAAAAAAAGATAAACAAACCCTTAGCTCATCTTGCAAAAAAATAAAAAAACAAAAAGGACCAGAGATGATGAAGAGGAAATTATAATAGATTCTCTAAGACATACAAAAGATCACAAGAAGTTATTATAAACAATTTTATGCCATTAATTTAACAACTAAAAATTAATTAATTATTAGAATCATACAAACTCTCAACTTTAAAATAAGAGAAAATAGAGAACCTGGACCAACACACACACACACACACACACACACACACACACACACACACACACACACACGCGCGCGCGAAAGAAAATGAAAACAGTAATTAAAAAATTCTCAAGAACAAAATTCCAGGTCCACCTGAATTTACCAGTGAGTTCTATAAACACTTTAAAGACTTTATGTCCATACTTTTCAAACTCTTCCAAACTATTTAGGAAATAGAAATTCCCCTTAATACATTTTCGAAACCAAAATTACTATAAGGCCGAAAAACAATGAAAATTATACACCAATATCACTGATGAATGCAAAGATCCTCAACAAAATTCTAGTGAACCAAATTCAACAATTTACTCAAAGGATTATAATCTATGATCAACTAAAGTTTATTCCAGGGATACAGGGATAGTTTAGTATACACAAATTAATGTAAAATACCAGATAAACAAGTAAAATATAAAAATAATCATCATATAAATTAATGCTGTAATGTCTTTGACAATCATATATTCATGATTTTAAATAATCAAAAAATATGGGTATAAAAACATATATCAAAGTTGTAATAGCCACTTACAACAAACCCATAACCAATATAATACTCAGTAAAGAACTGTAAGCAATTCCCTTGAAATAGGGCACAAGGCAAGGATATGTATCCACTTTCTTCACTCTTATTTGTCATACTTTGGAAGTATACATCACAGAATTCAGACAAAAAATATGTAAAGAAAATCCAAATTGAAAAATAATTGCAAATAACATGGCACATTAAAAACCCTAACAACTACACATCAAAAACATATTTCTTTTAATTTTTATTGTGACCACAGTGCATTACAAATCTTTCACTGCATCATTTATGGTACATAGTAACAATAAATGAGGGGCATTCCCACCACCAATGTTGTCCTCCTTCCACCTCTGTTCCCAGCATGTATCCCATATCTCCCTCCTTTACCCTCCCCCCCCAATGCTAGTGCAACTGGTCTCCACTTTACAGCTTGTTGTAGATTGAGCATCCATTCCACCGTTATTGGAGATAAAGAGGATAAGAAAAAAGGGAGAAAAAAAATTGGTGACAACTACCAAAAAAAAGAAGAGAGAAAAAAAAGAGAAAGAAAAAATAAAAATAAATCACCAAATAATAACCCACAGGAGTGAAAAAGAAAGAGAAAAGTGGAAGAAAAAAAAGAAGGAAAATAAAGTCAAAAACTACCAAGTCAAAACAAAACAAGAAAAAGTAGGGTGATGGAGTGGCAGGGTTTGGCGTTACCCCCACTTTTTTTTTTTTTTTTTTTTTTGCATAGGCACAGTAAGCATTGGGGAAGAAAGGGAATTCCCGTGGCCTAAGATATTCAGGGTTTCTCCATCCTTGAAGCATACCATCATGGGATCAACCCCTGGCTCCATATATGCTCATTACCCCATCCCAAAGGCTTTTTTGTGATGCCAAGAAACTTTTCTCTCAGTTGTGTAATCTAAGACGTACATAGATGAAGAGACGCCAGAAAGGTTGTGTAGCAAGCGAGAAGAAGCACCTTTTCTTTATTTGTAGTTGTTGTTGTTGTTGGTGGTGGTGGTGGTGGTTTTTGTTTGTGAGAAAATCAAGCCACTGTAGCTAGCGATCTTGGTATTTGCTCAGGTCAAGGGACAGGGTCTAGGATAGAGTCTTTAAGGTTCTAGACTGAAGGTTCCTATCTATCATTGTTGTGTTTAGTCTTCTGTAACAATTGCTTCCTGTTTTCGTTCAGTCCCTAAGCCAAAGCCTAGAATATTTATGGATCTAAGGTTCTGCTCAGTCTCTGTTGTCCAAGTTGGGCCTCTGCAATAAGACATCTTGTTGTTGTTGTTGTTGTTGTTGTTGCTGTTGTTGTTTTATAAGAGTCCTGGGCTACAGCATTATTGGTCCCAAGGTAGATTCTGTACAGTCACAGTTGTCAAAGTCAGTTTTCTGTTGTTGGTGCTCTTATTTTTCACATTTCAAAGGATGATACCTCTTCTGATTTCCATTTAGTGTTAGGTGATGTGATAGGAAAACCTGGTCTTAGGTTCAAGTTATCATTTCCCTTTGTCATATCAAAACTGACACAAGTTTGTGCCAGAGCAGTATTATAAATCTCCCAATGGTGCTTAGTTCCTGGTGTTGTTTCTTGGAGCTGTATTAGTTCTACGTCTGGGATCTGGGGTTTGGGATTGGACTAACACTGTTCATTCTCCTAGAGATTGCATTGTATCCACATGACACATGTTCAGGATGGGAGGCACCATTCTGCTATAAAAAGGGTGAGTTCTTATCCGTAAAAGATCTTGTTTCTGTATCTATGGTTTCCCCTTTTGTTACTGTGCCCATACAAAAACGTATGGTATCATACTGTGTGCTGGTGCTATTCTGGGTAAGGATGACAGGCTGTACACGCCGTGTCTGTGGTCTGATTTTGATCTGAGCTTTTGTTCCAATCAAGGCTTTTTGTACCCAGCAACACCAAAAATGTAAGGATAGAAAAAAAATGTATATATTAAAATACAACAAATAAATAAAACTGAGTTAAAAAAAGAAGGCATTCGAATAAAACAAGTGGTGGAGGAGGCTACCTGTATATTTAGGAATATACATCTTAAGATGTATTATTATACAGGTGTTGAGTTTCCATAGGCAATATAAGACTTCCAATTAGGTCTTTTGATATATTCTTGTGGGGAATAAAAGCCAACGTACTTTTCGTATCACAGATCTTGGGGTTGAGTTTGAGATATGCTTTGCGGTATTACGGAACCCTATAGTGTCCTTGAGCTGGAGGTTTTGCTGAAGCTGATTCCTGTATCATGCAACAGTCCACGATTTGGTGGGGGTGAGAGGGGCCATCAAGCATGAGTCAGCAGGCGTGCTGGTTGTAGTTCTTTGCCGAGGCATGAGAACAGGGACCCAGAGGGTGTCTTTCACTGAGGAGCTGGAAGGTGGTCTGTTGGGGCAGGAGGTCAGTCTTGGTGCCTATCAAGTTAGGAACTAAGGGTAAAGAGGGTTAAATTATGGGAAGATAATGGATCAGGATTGGGAGATGAGGGGGTAGAAGAGACACAGGAGTAGGGGAAAGGCAACACATGATAGGGGCTATATACAATATATATGAATTGTTTATGGCTTGGGCTTGGAGTCAGTACGGAAAGTCATGTCCACATAAAGACTCACTTTAAAGATCTATTTGAGTGTTATCATCCAGATCTTCGGCATTCCGTTTCCTTTCCTAGAAACCATCTAAAGTACAGAGCATTTTTAATAAAACAACAAACCAGTACAGTAATATAGTAGGTTTCAAAATTAATAAAAAATATCTGTAGCATTTACATATTCCAGTAATGAAATAGAAGTAAAGTAACTATTGATAAATCCTCTTTAAAATAAAGTGTCCAAAATTACCAAGTACTTAGGCATCAACATAACACAAAATACAAAAGGCCTTTTCAGGAAAAAATTATATATCAGTGCTAAAAAATTGAATTAACACCATTCCAGAATTGGAAAAGTTATCATTGTCAAAACTAAACTTCTACCTAAAGCATTATAGAGATTCAGTACAATACTCATTAAAATCCCAATAATGTTCTCCAAATACTTTGAATAAGCACAAATAAAATTTGCATTTATTTTAAGACACACTGAAAATTAAACTAAAATTTAGGTAAAAATAAAAGAAAATAGAAATTATTGGTTTTTTTAATTCAAATGGTTCTACAAAGCTAAAATAATCAAAACTGTATGGTGCTGGAATAAAGAAACTCAAAAATCAGTGAGAATAAATTCAGTTTTTTATTAAATGCCAATATTTTCAACCAATTAATATATGACAAATGAGCTAAGTACCTGAAGTGAAACAAAATGTCTCTTCAACAAATGATGATAGAAAATTGGATGAATACCTGTAAGAAAATTAAGTTGAAAACATGTTACACACTTCACAAACATAAAATTAAGTGGATGAGAAACTTTGAAATTGGAACTCAAAATATTAAAGATATACATTACATCAAAATATTTTTAAAAATTAAGGAATTAAAATAAAATAAAGAACTTAAAATTGAAGAAAATGCATAACATTGAAGAAAACAGTATACTCTTCATAGAATAATACTCAGAAGTATATTGAAGAAATGTATCAGAGAAGAAAAGACAATATAACCAGACATAAATGAAACTACATCAAGTCTCAGAACTACACATCATAAGATATGGAAGCTCAAGTAAAAATATATTTTACTGAATGGTATAATATACTGTTTGCAACAGTAAATGAAAAAACATTAATATTCATAATGCATAAGGTATATACAAAACTCAACAACATAAGACCAGCAATCCTATCCACAAATGGTGAGGATATGAACAGATATTTTCCCAAAGAAGACATATATATGTACCCTTTGCCACTTATGATTAGAGAAATAAAAATATGAACATCTTGGGCTGGAGCAATAGCACAGCAGTAGGGCATTTGCCTTGCACGTGGCTGATCCAGGGCTGATCTGGGTTCTATCCCTGGTGTCCCATATGGTCCCCCAAGCCAGGAGCAATTTTTGAGTGCATAGCTAGGAGTAATCCCTGAACATCACCAGGTGTGCCCCCCAAAAAACAAAAACAAAAAAAGTAAACATCTATTAATATATTATACACAATAATGAGAATAGTGTATGTCCAAATATCTGGAAATAGCTGGTGTTGATGGAGGTGTGATGAGAAACAAACCCTCATTCACTCTTGGTAGAAATGTTCTGTTTCCACCCTATAGAAAGCAGTATGAAGATTTCTCAAAATGTTTAGAATAGATCTCCCATATGACATAGAGATACCATTTCATGGTATTTATTCCCCAAACACACAACCATTAATTCAAAGAATTTATGAACACTTGTGTTCATTACAGCACTTAGTACAGTGGCTGATATGGAAACAACCCAAATGACCAAATAAGGTTGATTGAATCAGGAAGTCATAAAATATACAGTTCAGTATTATTAGGCAGGTAAATAAAGGACAAAAATAACTCAATTTGACACTACTTGGATGCTGAAAGAAGTTAGTCAAAAAGAAATATGTAGATACAGAATAATCTCTCATTTATGTGGAATTTAAAAACATACAGTTAGTGAGCAAGAAATGATCAAAAGTATCAGAACTAGAAAGTTATTCCAGAGAACTGAGAGCTTAGGAGAGATTTTGTAGACCTTACTGGAAGGAAGTTGATCCTCTGGTGGTGAATGTAGTATTAAAGTGGTGCATGCACAAAATCATCATTAACAGTAATATAACGCACAAGACATCAATAAAGCTTTTTATAAGAAATCCAATTATGTACCAGGCTACCTTCAATCTGTATAGAAATACACAGACATTATATAGCCATTGCCCTTGACTAATTTGAAGTCCTACTGCATAGAAATTTTTTTTTAGTTAATATTTGTTTTTTGTTTTTTTTTGGGGGGGGGTTGTATTGCTCAGAATGTTTGTTCCTAGTTTTGGTAGGAGTTCTCTCACTTTGTTCTGCAGGCTCCTCTCCCTATAGAAATAGATTCTCACCTTCCAAGCAAATAAATCCTGATTCCCTTTAGTCAAGCAGAGAAACCTCACTTTTGGAGCATGTTGACAAAAACATCATGTATTTTTTGTCAACTACTCAGAACAAAGGAGGCATTTGCTGGGATTACTTAGCAAGAAAGTTTTTCTGTCTTTCAGTGGAGATGAAGTGCAAAGAGTAACCTCCTTTCCTTCTGTATTGTGGAAGAATATGAACTAAAAGAAAGATACAAATTTGGGAGACATTCTGGAATTTATATTAGATGCAATTGATTAATTTGAAACAGAATAACTTCCTTACTTTCTTTTCAATGTTATAAACTCTACCCCCAAAACTTAGTCCCTAAAACTATAAATTCCTGAAATTCTACCATAAACTCCTTAGAATTTAATATATGATAAAATATCAATGTGATAGAAATCAAAATCTTAGAATTTAAGATGTGATCTAAATAAGAATGAGATTGGGGAAACCTTCCAAGATATTCCATATATTTTTTTAAATGCTACTGGGGGCCAGAGCAATAGTACAATTAGTTGTTTAGGCACTTGCCTTGCATGTAGTTAACCTGGGTTTGACCCAAGTACCACAAATGATGCCCCAGGACCTGTAATTGCTGAACATAGAAATAGGAGTAAGCTCTGAGTACCACCAGGTTACTCTCAACCTCCCCAAAAGGAAATAAAATAAAATATTAGAGGAAAGCAAAAGTCAAATACAGAGAAGGTTATATTATAAAAGCAGGAATAAGAACAAGATGAGGCAATTTCTGGAAGCAAATAACACCTAAAAAATAAAACCTAAAGAAAATAGATAAATATAACTTAAAGCAAGAAAATTCACATTCTCTCTTGAAACTTACAAAATATTTGTTTGATTTCAGCAATAAAAAGCATTTTTGAATAGTTGACATCTATGACAATAAGATAAGAAATTAGTATTATTTTAAGGTATACAATGTATATGGACCAGGGAGCCAGTATAATAGCAAGGTAGTTGCATTGCTTATGCAGCTGATTGATCCTTCCCCAGACCCTCACAAACCTAAAAACTCTCTATACCACCCCCAACAACCAGCAGGAGTGTTTCCTCAGTTTAGAGCTAGAATTAAGCCCCAAGCACAGTTGGATGTGAGGTCCCCTAAAAGAAGACAGTACATTATAAGAGTAGTAGGAAGCAAGTACAGATGTCTGTAAAATGAATTGGAGTGCTGCTACAAACATATTTAGACCTCTACATAGAGGCGCTAGAAATTAACAGTCAAGAGACTAAAAGAAAAATAATATTAGAAAAAATAATATTAAAAATTAAAATGATATTAGGAAAATTTTCAAAAATTAAAAATAAAATTCACACATAAATAATATGAGAAAAGTAAAAATAGAAAAAAGTAATGAAAATATTGCTGGCAGAAATCTGTACATTTAAAGGGAATTTGGGGGGCTGGAGCGGTGGCACAGAGCAGTAAGGCATCCCTTGCCGGAAATGGCCTAGGACTGACCGCAGTTCAATTCTCCTGGCGTCCCATATGTTCCTCCAAGCCAGGAGCGATTTCTGAGCACATAGTGAGGAATAACCTCTGGGCGTCACTAGGTATGACCCCCCAAAAATTAAATAAAATAAAGGGTATTTTGGTACAGACTTAATAGGAAATTAATATCAATCATATTTTAGGAACTTGTAAGGAATGAATCCTTGCTATTTAATGACAGAAAAACAATGTAATTATCTCTTACTGTTATGTAAAAGATAAAATTTTTAATTGATGAACTTGGATATTATGACACAATCTCCAAATTTCTGAAGGTGATAATAGTTATACTTTTGTTTCTAGAGTAGATGAGATATATTGATGGGGGAAAGTATAAAATGAAGAGATCCAGAACTTAAAAATGTTGGAAATTTTCAATCTATTCATGTTATAAAAAATACTGAAATCTAGAGCTTCATGATAACAAGTTAAAATCTGGAAAAAATGTCAGATTGAACAATCTGTTCATGTCTCAATAATATTGAAAGATGAAAATTACTCAGAGGGCTCTTGAGAAAATTATACCTGGACCTCTTGCTAATAGAGTGAATCTAAAAGATATGCATAGAAGACCAAGGGTTCTCAAGAAGTTACAGCAATGGAAACACTGAGATACTGAATGAAAGGGTCAAATGAAATAAAGCAATTGGATTCCTAAATTCTATAGGCAAAAATTTGGCTGAGAAACTACTCAATCTCAAATACATCTATGAATGGACTTCATTTAAAAAAAAAGGAAGAATAATTTTAAAAACAAAGATGTAAACCCAAGATCAGTGTTGCAAGTCAGCCCCTGAAGAGGTTGACTGATGGAGGGATGGAGGATGAGGTCTTTCTCCTCCAGCTCGGAGCACGCGCGTCTGCCACCCTGTCCAGCTGCAGCTGACGGTTCTGTGGTGGCGGGTAAACAGCTCACAGACAGTCAGGCTTGTGGAAATTTAGCTTTATTCGGTGGATAAGACTGAAGTCCAAAGACTCAGCATAAGTTCCAGCCAAAAGCCCTTCGCCTTCCACAGACCCTTGTTTTTATCCCCCAGAATCAGGTACCACCCAATGGTGGGATCAGATACCACCCAATGGTGGAAGCAGAATCAGGTACCACCCTAGAGTGGGGGCAGAATGCCTGGTCACACCCTAGGGTAGGGCACAATCACCAATCAGGATAGGGTCAGTAACATAATAATCCCCTAAAATATTTACATACACAACAATTCCCCTGTTTGCTTTTAGTAAACAAACAATATTGTCTACAATTATTAAAGGAAAAACTAGAGCGGCTGTTTGCATAAGCGCATCACAGGAAAATGTAAAGAAAAACTTCTAACCTAAACACAGTGTGTCTAAAACCAGAAACATGTATCAAGGAATCAACTACAAGCTCCTGAGAAGATAAATCTATGACGTACATAGATGAAGAGATGCCAGAAAGGTTGTGTAGCAGGCGAGAAGAAGCACCTTTTCTTTATTTGTAGTAGTTGTTGTTGGTGGTGGTGGTTTTTGGGTCACACCTGGCAGTGCTCAGGAGTTACTCCTGGCTCCACGCTCAGAAATCGCTCCTGGCAGATACCAGGATTCGAATCAATGACCTTCTGCATGTGAGGCAAATGCCTTATCTTCATGCTATCTCTCGAACCCATTTTCATTCAAGTCCAGGTAGACCAGAAAGCCCATCTTTGAGGTAATTGAATTAGGCCCTTATTTTGGAGGAAGAAGCATATACCCCCTGCACAGTGGGGGGAGGGGGCACTGCAATGATGATCAATAGGCTTCTGAACTTAATCCAAGTTCTTAATCCAGCTGAAGTCCATATAATGTCCGAAATTGATGGGAGCTTAAGCCTCAAACCAAAACAAAATGTTTAAGGCAGAGACCCTCCCTGTGTAATATAACAACTTCAGGGCCCATCCAAAATGGATGGAACCTCCTATAAACCTAGTATTTTGCCTATGATATGCCCACGCAAAAAGCCTTGAGACCAGACAAAAATATCATTTAGGAAATTATAGACAACAATATCTAACCCACTAACCTAAAGTCAAGAAAACAAAACCCTAATGTAATACAACATCAACTCCTAAGATTAAAGACTAAAATAGAAAAATATTAATTATGATAGTCAAAAGAAGTGTAGTACCAAATATAAATTCAAAGGATTACAATTATAAGAAAAATACAAAAGGTGAAATTTCTACAGAGTCCATTATCAATTTGTAAAGATGAAGGGTCTGGAACTCTGAAAAGACCAGCCAAAGACACTCGATGGGTCTGGAAAAGCAGGTTGAAGCCATCATGAGTTGGTTGGGCTTTTGCATTTTCTTTGGGGTCGGTGCAATCTTGGGGTAGCCATTGTAAAGATGGTCAACATAGCACTGTGTATGTGGATGGAAAACCATGCATCTGACCTAGGACAGACAAACCTTGTTCCATCCCCGGTGTCCTATATGGTCCCCCAAAGCCAGGGGCAATTTATAAGTGCGTAGCCAGTAGTAAGGCCGTAGCGTCATCGGGTGTGGCCCAAAAAACAAACAAACAAACAAAAGAGTATTAACTTAGTTGCTTTATAATATGATGAACATCTTATTATTGTTGATCAACAGATCCTTTTCAATGCATAATATATTGATATAAATTAACTTTTTTTGAGTTTTATTTATTTATTTTTTATTGTGGTTGAAGTGAATTAAAATTCTCTCACAGTAATATTTGAGGCACGTAGTGACCATAAAGTGACGGGCATTCTCACCACCAGTGTTGTCCTTCCTCCACCCCTGTTCCCAGTATGCATCCCACATCTCCTTCCTTTACCCCCGTCTTTACCCCCGTAATGCTAGTGCAACTGTTCCTCCCTTATACAGCTTGTTGTAGACTGGGATCGATTCTGTTGTCGTTGACTTTAGATTTGGTATTCATGTCTGATCAGTTTTTATTTCCACGAAGTGAACATTCAACTGTCTGGCCTTGGTACCATCTAGGGGAAGAAGGAAAAAAGAAAGCAAAAAGGCAAACATAAAAAGAGAAAAACTGGGAGTTCATCTAGGTGTTATAAATATCCATTTAGAAGAAGGAAGGGGAAAAAAACCATCATCTAGGGAAAAAGAAAGAACAAAAGAAAAACCAACCAACCAAACAAACAAAAAAACAGACCAACAACTTCTTAAAATAAAAAAAAGGTTATAAAATAACTTTTTTTTAATAAAAGCAAGGGCATGAAAACTGCCTTCATTCAAATGGCCTCGTGGACAGTCAAAAGTGACAAACATTCTCTGATGGAACAATGGTCCTCAAACTATGGCCCTCGGGCCACATATTGTATTTATTCCCATTTTGTTTCTTCACTTCTAAATAAGATATATACAGTGTGCATAGAAATTTGTTCATAATTTTTGTTTTTACTATAATCTGGCCCTCCAACAATCTGAAGGACAGTGACCTGGCCCCCTGTTTAAAAAGTTTGAGGACCCCTGAACTAGAATTTAAAGCTTTATACATAGTAGAAAACAAGCATGTACTATACTAATATAGAAAGAGAGGGGAAAATGACTTGAGAAAATTCATGGAAGAGAACTCCATTTGGGACTAATAACCTAAAGTTTCAATTATTATGGATATAAAAACTTTGGAGAATACAATTCAATCCATCTGCTGTAAGAGAGTTTTTTAAGTAAGGATATAATAGGAGGATAAAATCTCCCAATAAGAGAATCTAACAAGTTTTTGTTTTAAAAAAAAATAACCAGTATTCTTGGCTTCAAATGTTTCCTAATGTACACAGACCACTATAGAAAAACTATATCTTTTAGTAATTTTTAAAGAATAGGCAATGCATGTATACATTAAAAGCAAGCCCTCTTAACCTTTTTTTTTGATATGGGATATTTTTTGAGAAATTTTTATTTTTATTTTTAACGCAGTGGATTACAAATCTTTCACAGTAATATTTTAGGTACATAGTGACATTGAATCAAGGGTATTCCCACCACAAATGTTTTCCTCCCTCAACCCCTGTTCCCAGCATGCATCCCATATCCACCTCCTTTCCCCCCCACCCCCCTTGGGCTGCTAGTACAAGTGGTCCACTCTGTGTCTAGCTTGTTGTCGATTGGGTATTGATTCTGTTGTCATTGGCTTTGAATTTTGTTTTTCATCCTTTTCCCCTTTCTTCTCTTAAACGTTTTATAAAAATATAAAGGGTACTTAAACTCTAAGAAAGTTAGTTGAAATAAGTTTTGGGTAGTAAATGCAAAAAGATAATTGTGTAACTTATTAAATGATTAAGTGATTTGGGGTCAGATGTAAGATCTCTGGGTTTACTTGGATGTTATTCGATTGAATTAGTTGAACAATTTAAATACATAAAATTTTAGTGAGTCATTTTATTATGTATTTGTCAGACTTCTAATCTCCTTGAAATATTCTGAAAATACATTATGTGTATTCAGTGGCTCTGGTTGGGAAATACTGATTTTAGATAATTTTTAGTTAATTACAGAAAAATGACAAATAAAAAAAAATTATGAGGCCAAATGGGCAGAAAACCACATAAAGGAAACTAGATCAGATGGAGGTCATGGTGCTTAGATGTTGAGAACATTGACCCAAATAATAATGCACTGTGGTGGTAACTATTAACTGTGGTGCTATACTAATCGATCAATACCAATTAATGTCCACTGTGAAGGTTGCTCTCCTGTGATTATAAAAGTTCCTGCTCCCCTTTGTCCTCATAGAAAATAGTTTTACAATTAAAACTTAAGATAGAGAAATGAGCATGTTAATGAGTTGTTTATGCAAAATTAAAAGAAATAATATATTGTGGATATATTTAAAGTTCAAAATTATCTTAAAAGAAAAGAACAAAATGAAATCAATATAAATTCTTTTTTTTTTTTTTTTTTTTTTTGCTTTTTAGTCATGTCCTGCTGCATTCAGGTCTTACTTCTGGCTCTGTGCTCAGGTATCCTCCTGATGATGCTTGGAGGGATGGTACAGGGTACAGGGATCAAACTCTGGTTGACTGTATACAAGAACTTTACCTAATGTACTGTCTCTCCAATATATAATCTCAACATTTTAAATAAGCCAAGCATACTTTTAAAGGACTACTTTTAGTAGCCCTCTCCAAAGGCACATGCACAAAAACATGCACACACACACACCCAAATCTATAAGTGTAAATTTAACTTTAACTGAATGTTTAAAAATAATATGAACAGTTTTATTAACTGCTATCTTGACAGGAGAAATTTTTCAATGTAGTCACTGATAAATCCAAAATCATATTATACCATATTAGACACTTCAATGTTCTGGAAGATAGGATTGTGAATTTTACTCTACTAGACATAGATTTAATGCAAAATTATATAACATTCTCAGTTCTTAATTTAATTCTTATTTCTCCCAGTAAATACATATATATATATATATATATATATATATATATATATATATATATATATATATATATATATATATATATACATTTGTGTTTGGGATTAACATCAGTTAAGTCCTAACTAGTAAACTCATATATTTTGTATGTCTTTAGTATTTTACTAATGTTGTTAAATTTACATGAACATTTTAAATAGCATTCATTCCATGGCTTGGATATATAATCTGTCCTATCTTAATACCACCAAAACCTCTTGGTTCCTGTCCCTCATCCATTTATATTTGTATTTTCCCTTCTCCACTCAATTTTTTTCTCTTCCCTATACTCTCCCATTTAAACCATTGCAATTATTCATGCAGTTATTTTAACTACCACATGCTTAAATATTACAAATATTAGTGATACTATTTTGTATTTATCCTTATTCTTCTGGCTTAATTATCTTAATATGGCATTTTCCAGTTTCCCCCATGGTGCAGCAAATTGCATGATTATACATTCCTTACAACTGTAATGTATTCCATTGTATTTATGTACCATATCTTCATGATCCACTTGTCTATTTCTAGAAGGAAGCATACTTTTAATACTCATGTCAGTGGAACAAAAAAGATAAGCATATGTGACCCACATTCACTTTCATATGGAACTGATGAGTGGGTTTCTACAACCATTTATAAGCCAATTGTATCTCCAGCTATTAAGAGATAATATGTTTAAACTTCAGTACATGCCTTTCACAGATGAGAAGCCTAAAACTAAGAAAGTTGAAAGCACTAGCCCAACTTCATGCAATTAGAAAGTTCAATTTGCCCTTGCTAGACCCAATTCCCTGGCTGTCCTGTTTCTCTATGCTCAGAAATGTTAGGAAGAGGTCCTGCTACTATAAAGGCAGCCCTTGGAGAGGTACCATCTTAAGAAACACCTACCTGTTTTGTGCTGCATCTATAGTTCATATACTTGGCAAAAGCTTACCTAAGGAACTAAATAATAGTGTTCTAGGGGCCGGAGCGGTGGATAAGCAGCAGGGCATTTGCCTTGCACACACAAACCTAGGACGGACTGCGGTTCCATCCCCCGGCATCCCATATCGTCCCCAAACCAGGAGTGATTTCTGAGTGCATAACCAGGAGTAATCCCTGAGCGTCACTGGGTGTGACCTAAAAAAAAAAGAAAAAGAATAGTGTCCTAAAAAGACTCTGGTAATTGTGTATTGTGAGAAATGCTGAGAAAACTTCACCTGGACTCTGGGATACATTGCCTTAAAATTTTTAAATGCTCTAATGAAGACATCTAGAAATACCAATAATGACTGAGTATTAAAAATTTGAATGGCTGTTCTCTACATCCTTTCACTAAACAGTCTCAAGCTTCTACATGGTGACCCACAGGGAGGATATCTCAAAAACCTTCTATTAATTATCTTCAGAAACACAGGCCATTGTTTTAGTAAAAATCCATGTCAATGGACGAAAGCCTTATTGATGTGCAAAACAGGAATGAATCTTACATTCAGTCTCAGAAATTCACCAAAGTAAGGTCTTTTGAAAATAGCAGAGTGACATTTTTGCAGTTGACTACTCTTGAAAATTGGTACTTTGGTACAATGCTATTCCCTGCTACTGGGAGAATTCTTCTGAGGCTGGTAAAACTGCTGAAAGAAAGTCCTATTTGTTGCTACAGTGGCGAACTACAGAAGTTTAATTGAATAATTTCCTGTTTCTAGTTCTGCCATGTAAAACATTGCAGAAGGTCCAACTGTTTGCCTTGATCCATGAGAAAACTTTGTGATCTATATTCTTAAGCAAAATGGCCTTTGTCAAATCAACTGCACAGAGAACTCTTAAGGAAAAATAAATGAGGCAAGGTCTTTATTTTGGTAGTTTGATGATAAAGAGTCAAGGGAAAGACTGAATTTTTTATTGGCCAGGAAAAAATAATAGGAGAAATTATATTCCCAAGCAAAAGAAAAGAATGAGTAGTTTGATTTGTTTCCATCATCAAACTAATGAAAACATTAAGATCTTAATATTTCATTATCATGATGCAAGAATATCAGCACACTTCTTTTTCTAACCTATTACATAAAAATAGAAACATTTTAAATTTTGCACAAAATATTACTTTTCATTATAGGCGTATTGTCTGTATCTCCAAATTTGATTAATGACTATTATGGTGTAGTTTTATGCTTTATATATAAAAGTAAAAATGCAATTTATTTAGACATTTTTAAGTAATTAAAAATAATAAGCCAAGGCAGTATCAAGTTTAAATTGTTTCACAAATGAAAATTCACTTTCTCGTTAGCAGTAAACTTTCTTAAAGCTGTTTGTAATATTTGAACTTTTTTCCTGAAAATGATTGGAAGATATCTGATGAAGACAGCTTCTGATGTTTTTATATAGAAACAATTAACAATAAGCAATGTTTTTTTTCTGACAACAGTAGTTCTATAAAGTAAACTGAAATATAAGCCTTAACAGTAATGGCATAGGGGATAAGTCATCATAAGATTTTATAACAGCATTCAATGAAAATAAGAAAAATATCCAACTTTCAAGTACCATACAATCCATTTTTTCTAACTAACATCAATTCCAATACACACCCACACGAGCATTCTTCTAGCACTGTAGCAAAAGCATGGGTTGAAAGCTCCATTAACCCATGAACATTACATCTAGGCACTCTATGACTTAAGGAAGGTTAAACATTTTTATGCTTCTATTATCTCCTCTGTGAAATAGAGACATAAATATGTTGTCAGTGTCATTGTATTGCAAGCTTTTTATCTATACAGTCTCTTCTCAACATTGCTAGACTGTTTCTTTTAAAGTATGGTAGGTAAAATCACTTAGCTCTACATCTTATTCTTCTCACTCAAATCTTATTTGATCACATTCAAGAGAAAAATTCTTTACAATTCCTTAGAAGTACTTACAAAAACTTAAAGGAGCTACATGTCCTTCCTTATTGTCTGACACCCCTACCCCTCACAATTGCCCCTTGGTTAATATAGTTCTTTAGTCACAGCCTTTGCTTTTTTTCTGGAACAAATAAAACATCAGGACTACTTGCCCACATCCCCCATAGCAGGGAGTTGCTTTCAGAAATGCTTTCTTGTTAACTTCTTTAGTTCTGTGCACAAACAAATCTTTCTCAAGAAAAACTATTTTCTGACCAACTTTTCCTAGAAGTTACAAGAGAAGTAAAACTGTAATTGAGAAAGTTGAGGAACATAATTTCATACTTATTTTTTGTCTTGAATTTTTCTTCTTCACCCCACCACTCTGGCTAATTAATTCTACTCATTACACACATCTTAGTGCAATTATTTTTTTCTTCTGGTGAACTATCTATCTCATCACTGTGTATCCAGAATTCACATTACAATTGTCATTCATAGCCTATGTTCCTTTTCATATTACTTAGCAAAATGGTAGACGTATACTTAATTGTGCTTCTGTGTTTCTCACTACACAATAAACCAAATGAAAGCGTATATTTTCAAAGAGGCTGGACCAATTGGCATTCCAACCTGGAGAAATGAGAATCCCTTTCTCTTTGCATTCACATTAGCCCTGGTTGTTCTTATTCTATGGGATATTCTCTGATATCTCATTGCTGTTCTGATTTGCATATCCTTGATGATTAATAATGTGGAACATTTTTTTCATGAGCGTTTGGCCATCTGTATTTCATGTGAGGAAATGTCTGTCCATTACTTCTCACCATTTTTGGATAGGGATTTTTCTTACTGAGTTTTACCAGTGCCCTGTATATTTTAGTTATTAAACTCTTCTCTAATGGGTATTGCGTGAATAATTTCTCTTATTCTGTGGGTAGCCTTTATATCCGAGTCACCATTTCCTCTGAAGTGTAGAAGCTTCTCAGTTTAATGAAGTCTCATTTATTTTTGTTTTCACTCACTTGGCCAATGGTGTTTCTTCCTGGAAGATGTCTTAAACTCAATGTTATGGATGTTTTTGTCTACATTTTCTTCTATGTACCTTATGATGTCAGAAGTAATATCAAGGTGTTTAATGCATTTTTATTAAGAGAGGTCTGAATTTTCTTTTTTGCATGTAGCTGACCAATTTTTTAATATGGATATTCCTCAAAACACTAGAAATTGAACGTCCAGATAATCCAACATCTATTCTATGGAGATATATATGGAATATACTAAAGGGTATACTATAAAACACAATACAGAAAAGCCCTCTCCACTCCTGTGTTCATTGCCGCAATATTTACAATAGCCAGAATCTGGAAATAACCCGCTGCCCAAGATGGGTGGATAAAGAAATGGTGTTTTACATATTTACATATTTATTTACATATTTAAGTATTTGCCTATTTACATAATGAAATATTATGTAGCTGTTAGGAAAAATGAAGGCATGAGATTTGTTTATACATTGATAGTTATGGAGAAAATTTTGCTGAATGAAATGTTAAACGGATGGGGATGGACATAGAATAATCTCACTATCTGTGGTATATAACAAATTAAATATAGTATGGTAATAATATCCAGAGATGATAAAGATGGGAGCCAGGATGATCAGTCCATGATAGGAAGCTTACTACACATAGTGGAACAGTGCAGTTAGGGTAGAGAAGGGTTCCCTAACAATGAAAATTGGAATTAATCACACTAGATACAAACTGGATGCTGAGTAGAGATAAAGTAATAGGCATGATATTCCTTAATTAATAATGCAAACCACAGTGTCTAAAGGTGAAAAGGGGGGGGGGAGAGAGAAAGAGAGATAGAGTTGTAAAATGCAGGCCCCAGAATTAGGCAGGAGGAGAGGTGACAGGGAAACTGGAGACAATGGTGGCGGGAAATGTGCAGTGGTGAAGGGTGGTATACATTGTAATAATAAAACCCAATCATATTTCTACTTAATGTTCATATGACTGTTTGGTCTTGTTACTCTCCATTATGTCCCCCTCCATTAGTGGTGTGAAAAAAGATGGTTCCAGTTTTTGATTCTGTTTGAAGGAAAGATAAAAAATAATAGTAATAATAAAATAAAATGGGACAAAAATCAAACAAGCAAAAAAAGTGAGAGGAGTCCTTTTAGAGCCTATATCTATCAGTTTAAGAGCAGGGAGGGAGAAGGAAGAACACCTAACAGCAATATAAAAAAGAAATAAATAGATAAATAAAATAAAAGATTAAAAAATTAAACAAAAAACTCAAAAGGCACCAGGGCAATATAGGCAGCAGCCATACCATAACCAGGGTCCTGAAATAAAAACAAAACCAAACACAAAGGAGAAAAAAAAATCAGCAACAAACAACAACACTAACACAACTAAAAAAAAATGATTTGTGCTTCTCTTTTTTTCTTGCATTAAGCACCAAATCCAAAGCCAAAGACCCAAAGAATTGATACCCAATTTACAACATACTAGACACAGAGAAGACCTCCTATACAAGCAGCCTGGGGGGGGGGGGTAAAAGAGGGAGAAATGGGAGGTATGCTGGGTACAGGGGTGGAGGGAGGACAATATTGGTGGTTGGAACGCCCCTGATTCCATATCAGTATGTACCTAAAATATTAATGTGAAAGATTTGTAATCCACTTTGATCAAAATTTAAAAAAAAAACCTTAATCATAAACAACTTTGTATTTGTGGTTTTTAAATAATATCAGAAAATAAAGAAAACATGGCAAGGACACATTATAGACTTTAGGGTCTATATACAGCATGCACATAGCATCAAATCTGAGTTTAATCCTTAGCACCACATGATCCTCCAACCTTTCATAGCTGCCATATTAGAAGCTCTTGAGCACAGTCATGGGATGACCCAGGTAATCCTTAATTTTGTAGGGCTTGACCAGCACATAACCTCAGCACTTTCCACTGAATTTCTGATCCAGTTAGCCAAGAATCTCAGGTGGGACCCCTGAGTCTTTTGAGCACTCCCTGGCAGTCTTCCATTCAAACAAATAAATCCAGCTTTTTTTTTTTTCTCACTATTGTATTTGTTGTATTCTCACAATGAACTGCAAGGTAGATACTGACTGACTAAATGCTTTGGTTTGGGGATTCTGCTAGGACTCTGCTGATGGATTATTCCTGGCTCTCACGTCATTCCTAAAGGTTTCAAGAATTATTCCTGAAAGGACTCAGGAGAACACACATGGTGCCTGGGATTTCCTAGGTCTGCTGTAAACACTACTAGTCCCTTACTAGTTGTACAATCTCTCCAATCCCTTATAGGGGTTTGTTTTGGAAGAATGAACACAGTATGGCCACTTCACAGTGACTGAGTGGTCAAGGAAGGAGGTTTCATAATCTAAAAGCCTTTCAAATTATATGTCAGAAAATAGATTTGCCAAGAATGTGGTACAGCAGAAATAACATAGTATCCTCACATAGTATCCAATGCTAATGGGACATCTTGACATAAAGGTGGGCAGTGAGCTGAGCTATAATACAGTTCCAATAAATATGTGTGGAGGCCAAAGTTAGGATAGGAAGGACAGGAAAAGAGGACAGGAAGAAAAGGACAGGAAGAAAGATATCAATTCCAGGATCAGTACATGTCATCGAAGAATTAAACAAAAGTGATGCATTTTTTGCCACACCCAGTGACACTCAGGGGTTACTCCTGCCTACATGCTCAGAAATCACTCCTGGCTTGGGGGATATATGGAAATTGAACCCCGGTCCGTTTTGGGTCAGCCACATGCAAGGAAAGCACCCTTCCACTGCGCTACTGCTCTGGTCCCCAAAGTGATGCATCTTAATGCACTAATGAAAATGTTTTATGAGAAGTTATCTACACTATATTAAATACTGATACAATATCACACTCCTCCTCAACTAAGAATGTGCTCTTGGAGCTTGACTCAGGAAATGTGTTATCAGCATATCCACCATTAGTAAAGTAGAGACACAAAAATTGTGAGAAGGATTATGTCCATATCAGGTGAAAAAACCTGAGTAAGAAAGCCGGGATGGGCCACCCATGGGAGATAGACGTAACAGAAAGAGGGAGGCAGAATCCTAGCCATGATTTTGAAATTTTTGATTCAACAGAGACAGAAGTGGTTCTATTTCTAAATGTTCAAACTCCTTAGGCTTCAGATACTGATAGTGGTTTGTGTCTTCTTGAAACCAATGAAGTCTTCAATGACATGTGAAAAATAGCTTTTTCAAGGGGGACAAGGATCATGGTGACAAGCACAGAAAGGGGACACTTTAACTTTGTCCCTGCCAGGTAATCCAGTCTGAGAGGATCAGGCTATGCCACAGTTAGTAAGCAAGTAGTATGTATGGTCCAGGATCCTCCATCAGTCCTCGTAAAATTTAGTGAAGCAAAATTTTTGCATAGTTTCCAAGTCTATGTTCTTTTAAATATACTGTCATCTTCCATACTTATAAAGCAAAATTTATATAACATCTTAAACTAATGTGAACATGAAAATAACTAAGTGACAAAAAATAAATTACGATTTCCATTGCATTAGAGTAATTTTGTTTCTCTATTCATTCCATATAACTGTTTAACCAATTTCACCATTACTTCTGTAAAATGCTAAAAGGTTTGTTTTTATTTCCTCAAATACTTGCAATCTTAAGGTTAAAACCACGGGGTAAATTATTAAAACAGTGCTAAATTATTTAATATTCAAAGCTCCAATAATATCAATAATGTAATTAAACAAACAAAACTGTCATTGATTGAGATCAGCTCAGCTTGTTTTGAAAGCTTTGCTAAATAAAGTGATAGCAAAAGTACCCAGCAAGATCTTCAACATAGAAAGGGATAATACTCTTTTTTTTTTTTTTTTTTTGGTTTTTGGGCCACACCCGTTTGACGCTCAGGGGTTACTCCTGGCTATGCGCTCAGAAATCGCCCCTGGCTAGGGGGGACCATATGGGACGCCAGGGGATCGAACCGCGGTCCGTCCTATGCTAGCGCTTGCAAGGCAGACACCTTACCTCTAGCGCCACCTTCCCGGCCCCGGGATAATACTCTTAAGAGAAAAACATCATGAAGGTTAAGGTAGTACAGAAGTTAAGAAGCTTGACTCGCATACTTTATACCCTGGTGCTTATCCCTGTCACCATAATCATTTGATTCTATCAGGAGACACTTCTGAGAACAATGTCAGGGAGGACTACCAGAAGAAAAGTTTGGTGGTCTCTAAATTATGAGTTAAAAAAAAGGTAAAGGAAGGGCCAGAATGATGGTGCAGAGGTGGGTGTTTGCCTTGCATGCAGCTTACGTAGGACTGACAGCGGTTTGATCCCCCAGAGTTCCATATGGTCCCCAAGCCAGGAGCTATTTCTGAGTGCAGAGCCAGGAGGAACCCCTCAGTGTCACTGGCTGTGGCCCAAAAAAAAACAAAAATAGACAAACAAACAAAAAAGTAAAGGAAATATGTGTAAGGAATGAATTGGGAGTGGTATTGGAAGGAAGAGCACAGATGACAGGAAAAGAAAAATATTCTAGAAAGAGATGAGTATTTTCAAAACTTTAGTGGAGGAAATAAAGCATGAGCTATAAAGTTCTATAACTTTCCTAAAACATTAGCTAATAGCTGGTTGGCTTAATATTTTTTACATATATCCCTATGTAGAAAAGTAGTGAGGATGCTCTTAAACTATCAAACCCGAATTTTTCAAGAAAATGTGGAATTTCCCTGCCAGAGGCAGAAGACTTGAAATAAGTGGTAATAAGTAATATGTTTATGATCACTTTTAAAAAGCATATAAAATAATAAGAGATGAAATTTATTTCAAAGATGGCAACCAAAAGCTATAAGTTCCCTGTAGGATAGGACTGGGCAGGGCTGTCTCTTTATCCTGTGTTTTGTTTCACTTTGGGCCCACACCTGCTGGCGCTCAGGTGTTACTCCTAGCTCTGCACTCAGAAATGGCTCCTGGAAGGCTGGGGAACTTATGGGATGCTAGGAACCAAACCTAGGTTCTTCTCAGGTTGGCACTTGCAAGGCCAATGCTTTGCCACTGTACTATCACTCTGGCCTCTCCTGTGATTTGATGGAGAGAAACCTCTACTCAATATGACCCTGGCACCTGACATCACCAGTGCTTCAACACACAACCATTAATGAGAACTGAGATGTTCTTCTTACACTGGTATCCTCATTCAAAACACATTACGAGCATTTTTATTGGAAATCAAAAATACCAGAAGAAACATGCTAACTAACATAAATAAAATATGTGGTTGCTTCATGAAAACCTTCAGTATCTTACACACACACACACACACACACACACACACACACACACACACACACACTGCATATCAATGCACTGAATAATAATTGAATAATTTTTCAACTGTTTCTTTTAGCTATGGTCATCAACACAAACACAATTTTAGGAATATGAGGAGAAACAAATAAAAAATAATTATAGTATGCAAATGATTAATCTATTGAAGAGTTTCATACATCAAGCTGGTTAAAAATTAAATGTAAAACTAACCAGCAGCTGAAATAAGCGAACATACAACTACAGCTACTGGTATGAAGCTCTTTATATTTTTCTTGGTCATAGAAAATAATTGATCCTCAAAGTTTACTAGAGAAGAGACATTTAAGTTTTATTTTCTTTCAATTCTCAAAGCTAAAAAATTAAAAGTACATTAACTAATGAATGATTACAAAGCCACAAATGAATGATATCACTGAAGGAAATAAAGCGGAGATGAAAAATAGGGTGATGACGGTAGGATCAGAGACCATATGAGTAGTATCAAAATTGAGTCTCGTATAAGATTTACTGAAGGTTTTTTATTTAAATGTACATTGTTGGGTCTGTGCCGTAAGGGACTGTGTCATGAACTCTATGGGGATAAATGTGGACAACCACACTTTTATCAACATTTCTAAACTTTAATACAAAGAAACTGTATACTGGAATGTTTAGAAATGCCAAAAAAAAAAACCCACATTGTTTTCTGGAATTAAGTTATATTCTACATGTGTCTGGTTATATACTATACATACTGCTTCCAATTATCCTTAAGTGAAAGATTAACAAGATTAATTTGCTGGTAGATCAACAAACCTATTCATAAGTCACATGTGAGAGAGTAAAGCCTGACTCTCTAAAATTCATCATCTTTCTCCTATTAGGTAATAAAATACCTAGAGATAGAGGAGTGTCTCATATTCTCTAGATATATCCCCTATGTTGTATCTTGTCATAAAACTCTCAATGAATGTTTGGAGATACACTTATTATCCCTCAAAGAATGTATCAGCAAGTGTCTATTTCAAACCTTGGGTCATAACCTCATATAACTGAATGTAGTGACTGCAAAATAATTGGAAACAAAAAGGATTTCTGGTATATAATGAACAAAGATTAAATCAAAATATACCACGGAATAAACACAAGGTATTTCTGGCAGTTCTGGGTCAGTACCTACTACACATAGTTCTTGGTTCTCAAGTCACCACTCTTAATTCACTGTGCATTTCTCACACTACACAATGCTGAGATCTGATGTCTGCCTTCATTTGAGGCTATTAGATGCTATGAATTGCAGTGCTTTGACTGTACATGTATTTTTCCTCTTTCATAAAAATAAGATTTTAATGACCAAAAATAAAGACTTTCAATATTTTTCTACCATAGTTTCTTGGTATGTATCAAAATAATGTATCTTTGTGTTGTATTGTATAAGAATGTTTGATTTTAGAAATTGCTGTTATCAATACTGTAAAATAAAGTAAATGTTTAATTTTAGCAAGTAAAGAGCCCTTTAACTTTTTTAATTTAATTTTTTTATTTACAAAAAGCCTTTAATATTTATCTACTAATATTTCTGTGTATATATGTAATTATGAATACCAAAAATTAAGCATAGATTAGAATTAAGCATAGCATAGAAAAATAGTCTAGAACTTGCCTTCCATGTTGCCAACTTGTGTTTGATCCTCAGCATTCTATATGGTCCCTAAGCATTGCCAGATTAACTGATGAATACACAGTGAGGAGTAACCCTGAGCACTGCCAGATATGACCTAGCCCCCCCTTCCAAAAAGCACAATAGTGAAAGGAATGAAAGCATCTACTAAAATTATTGTGAAAGTACCATAGCTAGGGTATAACCTTGGGACTGGCAATAAAACAGCAACTAAAAGGAAATAAAAGTGAGTTAGGTTTTTCATAAATTAAAACTTACATTCAAGAAATTATTAGCAATGATAAATTATATTTGATTTTATTTAACTGGAGTTATGGGAAATACCCATATTTAATTAGGAGTTATCTTTAGATTTATATTGCTAGCTTTATATTCCTAGTAACCTTTGCCCAAACTTGGGGAATGTATTTGGTGCTGAAGGTCAAACAGGGCTTAAGTACATTATCTCCTTTACTATCTCACTTACCTTACCTTGATTTAAGGACAATATATTTTAATTATGAATGAGTATACTTTTTCAGGACAATGACATTTTTAGGACTATGACAATGTATCAGTATATTTGGTACAAGATTGTAATTCATGCAAATTGGCAAGAATAAAATAAATTATGTTAAATTACTTTTGCATTGTCAATTCATTTCTATTAATCATTATTTTTTAAAGAAACTTTTTTTTGCTTAAATTTGTCATGAAGTTTTGTCTTTAGAGTGAATGAAGCCAGCCAAACTAAAATGATACTTTAATACCAACATATTGACTGCAATAAAAAATATTTTGAATGACTTTTAATGTCTTCAAATATAGTTCCAATAAGGTATTAAAGCAAGTTTGAATCTAGGAATTGAATATGGTATGCCAAACACTGCCAACAGTTACTCCTGAACATAAATTAAGGAATTAGTCCCAAAAACCACCAGGTGAGACTCCCAAAAAATCTAATAAAATGATTAATATAAAGTTTCAAGAAACTATTAGTCAGCTGATTTCTGCTGTGTGTCAGAAGCACGGCAGACATCTTGGGGCTTTTCTCTACCCTACTTTGGTCAGGGATTGTGATCCTTTTAGGCATTCTTTACTGAGGGGCTCATCTTCTTCAGAGGTGAGCAGTACCACCCACAAAGGGTGGAGCCAGAGGAACTCAGCCACTTGAGTTCACAGCCAAATGCATCATCTAGCCAATGAATACCACCACAACACGTAGAAAAATCCACAATACAAGTGTGAAATGGGGAAACAATGCAGGACAGCACCTGGCATAGAGAATTAAGATGGCAACTCTGTTGTCCAAAAAATGGCCAACCACCTAGTCTAACAGATATGGAGTTTAGAGAAAAAATATAGAAGATGTTCACTGGAATCAAAGAAAGCATAGAACGAATTGAAAGGAACATTAATAAGAATCAAGAGGATATGAAGATAGGAATCAGAAAACTCCAAACTGAAATAACAGGTCTCAAAATCTCGGTTATTGAATTGAAAACCTCAATGAAAAGACTCTCCAACAGATTAACAACAGCTGAGGATAGAATCAGTGATCTGGAAGATCAGATGCATAACAACTCCATACAGCAGAAGAGATTGGAACAAAGTCTTAAAGCAAATGATCAAACAATGGAAAGATTACAGATGAAAATAGAAGTATTTGATAAGCTCAGCCGAAACATCTTAAGAATCATTGGAGCCCCAGAGACCCAGGAAGAAAATCCAAGGAAGAATCAACAGTCAAGGACATCATTACAGAAAAACTACCAGAGCTAAAGACTACATGCAACCAAATCCTGCATACCCGAAGAGTACCACGTAAAAGAGACCCAAGGAAAAGCATCCAAAGACACATCCTACTCACAACGATGAATCCCACAAATAAGGATAAAATAGAATACTAAAAGCAGCAAGATCAAAAAGGGAAATTACCTTCAAGGGAGCATCCTTAAGATTTACAGCAGACCTGTCACAAGACACCCTCAAGACCAGAAGGCAGTGGTGGGACATAGTGACAAACTTCACCTAGAATACTTCACCAAGCAAGACTCACTTTCAGGTTTGAAGAAATATATAGCTTCCGGAAAAATAACAGCTCAGAAACTTTACAGACTCAAAACAAACCTTAAAAGAAAAACTGAAAAGTCAACTTTAAGACAAGACTGATCAACAGACACACCAAACTTCTACACAAAGATGGTATTAAATCCCAGGACAATTCTCTCTCTCAATGTCACTGGGCTAAATGCACCAGTTAAGAGACACAGAGTGCTAAATGATCAAAAAATTGAATCCAACCTTCTACTGCCTATAAGAAACACACCTGAATAGTCAGAAAAACAATTTCCAAGAACAAAAGCCCAGGCCCAAATGGATTCACTAATGAATTATTTCAAATTATTCAAGAGAAAATTCTATCAATCCTTTTAAGGTTCTTTCATAAAATTGAAGAAACAGGAACATGTCAAAATAGTTTCTATGAAGCTAACATCACCTTGCTACCAAAACCTAACAGAAATGCTGCCAAAAAAATTACAGACCGATATCCCTAATGAACACAAATGCAAAGATCCTCAAAGAAATTCTGGAAAATAGAATTCAATGCATTATCAAGAAGGTCATTCACCACGACCAAGTAGGTTTCATCCCAGGAATGCAAGGATACACCATATCAAAAAAAGAAAAACCAAAATCATATAATCATATCAATAGGTGCAGAGAAAGCATTTGATAAGGTGCAACACCCATTCTTGATAAAAAAAAAAACCCTCATCAAGATGGGAATGAAAGGAGATTTTCTCAATATAGTCAAGCCATCTGCTACAAGCCAATGGGAAATATTATTATCAATAAAGATAAACTAAAAGGCTTTTCCCTAAAATCTGGTACAAGACAAGGCTCCCTATCTCCCCATTCTTATTTAACATAGTACTGGAAATACTTGCCATAGTTATTAGACAAGGAAAAGATATCAAGGGCATCCAGATAGGTAAGGAAGAAGTCAAGCTGTCACTGGTTTCAGATGGCATGATAATCTATTTAGATAACCTTAAAGATTCTGCCAAAAAGCTCCTAGAAATCATAGATTCATGTAGCAAAATGGAAGGCTACAAAATTAACAAGCAAAAGTCAATAGCCTTTTTATACACTAGTAATGATAGAGCAGAAATGGACACTAAGAAAACAATTTCATTCACATTAGTGCCCAACAAACATTTTTTATTATTTATAATGCCATAATTAATATAATTAAAATGGCAATACTCCCCAAAGCAGTGTACAGATTTAATGTGATCCCTCTAAAGATACCTAAGACAATTTTCAAAGAAGTAGATCAAACACTCCTGAAATTCATTTGGAACAATAAACACCCACGAATAGCTAAAGCAATCCTTGGAGAAAGGAATATGGGAGGAATTACTTCCCCCATTTTAAACTGTCTTACAAAGCAATAGTTATCAAAACAGCATAGTATTGGAATAAAGACAGATTGTCAGATCAGTGGAGTAGATTTGAGTATTCAGAGAACATTCCCTAGACATATAATCAGCTAATCTTTTTATAAAGGGGCAAGAAATCAAAAATGGAGCAAGGAAAGCCTCTTCAACAAGTGGTGTTGGCACAACTGGTTAGCAACTTGCAAAAAAGCAAACTCAGACCCCCATCTAACACCATGCAAAAAGATCAAATTCAAATGTATTAAAGACCTTGATATCAGGACTGAAACTAAAGGTGTATAGAACATGTAGGTAAAACACTCTATGACATTGAGACTAAAGGCATCTTCAAGAAGGGCGTTTGTCTTGCACATGGCTAACCCAGGACAGAGGATTCTATCCTTGTCATTCCCTATGGTCCCCAGAGTCAGGAGCAATTTCTGAGTGCTGTGGTGGCTCAAAAACATAATAATAATAAAAAAAAACCAATAAAACAGGTGTGTGTGTTTTTTTTTTTACTGTTTCCTATCACTTTATTCCATTTTTTATTGAGTTTTTTCACCATATCCCATCACTGCCTTAGATCCCAAAGGATTGCTTTTGCTAAATCTGCTGTGAATCTTAAGGATCTTCCTTTGTATGTTTCCTTTTTTTTGATATTGGTGTTTTCTGTATTCTATCTCAATCTAAGGTTTTCATAATTGTGACTACGATGTGTCACAATTGAGTTCTTTTTATTTTAGTTGGTACTCTTCAAATATCCAAGCCTCTGTGGCTCTAGGTATCAGGGAGCGAGTTGACTCCCAGCACTGCACTGAGAGTCAAAGACCACACCCAATAATGCGAGGTGCAAAAGGGAGTTTATTTGGTTAACCAAGGTCCAAGCCTCATCCCACCAGGGAAGTCTAGGCAAGGACCTCGAGTCAAATCTTCAAGTAGTTTATATAAAAATTACAAGCATTAACAGAACATTAACAGTATAATCATTTCATTGTATATATGTCTTAATCACTGATTTTTCTGGCTCAAATTCTGTTGTCAAGGAATATCCTAATTAAAACCCTGGTTTGTGGGGGGATACTCTGATACAGAACCTAGTTGTCTGGGGTGGAGGGATACTCTGATTCAGAGCCTGGCTGTCAAGGGTAAATCCGAATTAACTTTTGTTTTCAAGGGAGCCTTTTTCCAAGCTCGCTCAACCCATAGCTCCTTATTCCTGGAAGGCACCAACTTTGATTTTCTTTCAGAGTTAACTCACTCTCTGCCTTCAGCTAGAAGTGGAAAAGTACACTTTACTGGGGTTTGGGCTTCTTTAGTTCCTTAGTTCCTTATCATGGACTTGGGGGTGGTAGTGGTTGGGAATCTTGGTTCTTACATAGGAACTTCTCAGCAATAATCATTGTTGCTTTTTCATAGGCATTTTTCTTTATCTCAGGAGCCCCCAATGATTCTTATCTTGTTTCTTTCGAAATAATCCCAAAGTTTTGTTGTTTGTTTGTTTTGGTAATTTTCTTAATCATCTGTTCCTTTTTTTTTTATTTAAACACCTTGATTACATACATGATTGTGTTTGGGTTTCAGTCATGTAAAGAACACCACCCATCACCAGTGCAACATTCCCATCACCAATGTCCCAAGTCTCCCTCCACCCCACCCGACCCCCGCCTGTACTCTAAACAGACTCTCCATTTCCCTCATACATTCTCATTATTAGGAAAGTTCAAAATGTAGTTATTTCTCTAACTAAACTCATCCCTCTTTGTGGTGAACATCCTGTGGTGAGCTGGAACTTCCAGCTCTTTTCTCTTTTGTGTCTGAAAATTATTACAAGGGTGTCTTTCATTTTTCTTAAAACCCATATATGAGTGAGACCATTCTGCGTTTTTCTCTCTCTCTCTGACTTATTTCACTCAGCATAATAGATTCCGTGTACATCCATGTATAAAAAAATTTCATGACTTCATCTCTCCTGACAGCTGCATAATATTCCATTGTGTATATGTATCACAGTTTCTTTAGCCATTTGTCTGTTAAAGGGCATCTTGGTTGTTTCCAGAGTCTTGCTATGGTAAATAGTGCTGCAATGAATATAGGTATAAGGAAGGGGTTTTTGCATTGTATTTTTGTGTTCCTAGGGTATATTCCTAGGAGTGGTATAGTTGGATCGTATGGGAGCTCGATTTCCAGTTTTTGGAAGAATCTCCATATTGCTTTCCATAAAGGTTGAACTAGACGGCATTCCCACCAGCAGTGGATAAGAGTTCCTTTCTCTCCACATCCCCGCCAACACTGTTTATTCTCATTCTTTGTGATGTGTGCCATTCTCTGGGGTGTGAGGTGGTATCTCATCGTTGTTTTGATTTGCATCTCCCTGATGATTAGTGATGTGGAACATTTTTTCATGAGTCTTTTGGCCATGTGTATTTCTTCTTTGTTAAAGTGTCTGTTCATTTCTTCTCCCCATTTTTTGATGGGGTTAGATGTTTTTTTCTTGTAAAGTTCTGTCAGTGCCTTGTATAATTTGGAGATTAGCCCCTTATCTGATGGGTATTGGGTGAATAGTTTCTCCCACTCAGTGGGTGGCTCTTGTATCCTGGGCACTACTTCCTTTGAGGTGCAGAAGCTTCTCAGCTTAATATATTCCCATCTGTTAATCTCTGCTTTCACTTGCTTGGAGAGTGCAGTTTCCTCCTTGAAGATGCCTGTAATGTCCTGGAGTGTTTTGCCTATGTGCTGTTCTATATATCTTATGGTTTTGGGGCTGATATCGAGGTCTTTAATCCATTTGCATTTTACCTTCGTACATGATGTTAGCTGGGGGTCTAAGTTCAATTTTTTGCAAGTGGCTATCCAATTGTGCCAACACCACTTGTTGAAGAGGCTTTCCCTGCTCCATTTAGGATTTCCTGCTCCTTTATCAAAAATTAGGTGGTTGTATGTCTGGGGAACATTTTCTGAGTATTCAAGCCTATTCCACTGATCTGAGGACCTATCCTTATTCCAATACCATGCTGTTTTGATAAATGTTGCTTTGTAGTAAAGTTTAAAGTTGGGGAAAGTAATTCCTCCCATATTCTTTTTCCCAATGGTTGCTTTAGCTATTCGAGGGTGTTTATTGTTCCAAATGAATTTCAAAAGTGTCTGATCCACTTCTTTGAAGAATGTCATGGGTATCTTAAGAGGGATAGCATTAAATCTGTATAATGCCTTGGGGAGTATTGCCATTTTGATGATGTTAATCCTGCCAATCCATGAGCAGGGTATGTGTTTCCATTTCCGTGTATCCTCTCTTATTTCTTGGAGCAGAGTTTTATAGTTTTCTTTGTATAGGTCCTTCACATATTAAGTCAAGTTGATTCCAAGATATTTGAGTTTGTGTGGCACTATTGTAAATGGGGTTGTTTTCTTATTGTCCATTTCATCCTTATTACTATTGGTTTATAGAAAGGCCATTGATTTTTGTGTGTTAATTTTGTAGCCTGCCACCTTGCTATATGAGTCTATTGTTTCTAGAAGCTTTTTGATAGAGTCTTTAGGGTTTTCTAAGTAGAGCATCTTGTCATCTGCAAACAGTGAGAGCTTGACTTCTTCCTTTCCTATCTGAATTCCCTTGATATCCTTTTCTTGCCTAATCGCTATAGCAATTACTTCCAGTGCTATGTTGAATAGGAGTGGTGAGAGAGAACAGCCTTGTCTTATGCCAGAATTTAGAGGGAATGCTTTCAGTTTTTCTCCATTGAGGATAATATTTGCCACTGGCTTGTGGTAGATGGCCTTCACTATATTGAGAAAGGTTCCCTCCATTCCCATCTTGCTGAGAGTTTTGATCAAGAATGGGTGTTGGACCTTATCAAATGCTTTCTCTGCATCTATTGATATGATCATGTGGTTTTTATTTTTCTTGTTGTTGATGTTGTGTATTATGTTGATAGATTTACGGATGTTAAACCATCCTTGCATTTCTGGAGTGAAACATACTCAATCGTAGTGGATGATCTTCTTAATGAGGCACTGAATCTTATTTGCCATGATTTTGTTGAGGATCTTTGCATCTGTGTTCATCAGCGATATTGGTCTGTAATTTTCTTTTTTGGTAGCGTCTCTGTCTGGCTTAGGTATCAAGGTGATGTTGGCTTCATAAAAGCTATTTGGAAGTGTTTCTGTTTGTTCAATTTCATGAAAGAGTCTTGCCAAGATTGGCAGTAGTTCGTCTTGGAAAGTTTGATAGAATTCATTAGTGAATCCATCTGGACCTGGGCTTCTGTTTTTCGGCAGACATTTGATTACTGTTTTAATTTCATCAATGGTGATGGGGGTGTTCAGATATGCTACATCCTCTTCCTTCAACCATGGAAGATTATAAGAGTCCAAGAATTTATCCATTTCTTCCAGGTTCTCATTTTTAGTGGCGTAGAGTTTTTCAAAGTAGTTTCTGATTACCCTTTGAATCTCTGTCATATCAGTAGTGATCTCTCCTTTTTCATTCCTGATACGAGTTATCAAGTTTCTCTCTCTCTCTTTCTTTGTTAGGTTTGCCTGTGGTCTATCAATCTTGTTTATTTTTTCAAAGAACCAACTTCTGCTTTCGTTGATCTTTCGGATTGTTTTTTGAGTTTCCACTTCATTGATTTCTGCTCTCAGCTTTGTTATTTCCTTCTGTCTTCCTATTCTTGGGTCCTTTTGTTGAGCATTTTCTAGTTCTATTAGCTGTGTCATTAAGCTACTCAGGTAAGCTCCTTCTTCCTTCCTGATGTGTGCTTGCAAATCTATAAATTTTCCTCTCAGTACTGCTTTTGTTGTGTCCCATAAGTTCTGATACTTTGTGTCTTTATTGCCATTTGTTTCCAGGAACCTTTTGATTTCCTCCTTGATTTCATCTCGAACCCACTGGTTATTGAACATGAGGGTGTTTAACTTCCAGGTGTTAAAGTGTTTCTTCTGAGTCCCTTTGGAGTTCACAAATAATTTCAGAGCCTTGTGGTCAGCGAAGGTAGTCTGCAAGATTTCTATCCTCTTGATCTTATGGAGGTATGTTTTATGTGCCAGCATGTAGTCTATCCTGGAGAATGTCCCATGTACATTGGAGAAGAATGTGTATGCAGGTTTCTGGGGATGGAGTGTCCTATATATATATATATATATCCACTAGGCCTCTTTCTTCCATTTCTCTCCTCAGGTCTAGTATATTCTAGTTGGGTTTCAGTCTGGTTGACATATCCAGTGTTGACAAACCATGTTAAGGTCCCCACAATTATTGTGTTGTTGTTGATATTATTTTTCAGATTTGTCAACAGTTGTATTAAATATTTTGCTGGCCCCTCATTCGGTGCACATATATTTAGGAGAGTGAATTCTTCCTGCTCTACATACCCCTTGATTAATAAAAAATGTCCATATTTGTCCCTTACAACCTTCCTGAGTATAAAGTTTGCATTATCTGATATAAGTATGGCCACTCCAGCTTTTTTATGGGTGTTGTTTGCTTGGATAATTTTTCTCCAGCCTTTTATTTTGAGTCTATATTTGTTCTGACTATTCAAGTGCGTTTCTTGTAGGCAGCAGAATGTTGGATTGAGTCTTTTGATCCATTTAGCCACTCTGTGTCTCTTGACTGGTGCATTTAGTCCATTGATGTTGAGAGAAAGAATTGTCCTGGGATTTAACGCCATCTTTATTTCAAAAGTTGGTGTGTCTTTTGGGTAGTCTTGTCTTACATTAGGTCTTTCAGTTTTTCTCTTAAGACTGGTTTTGTGTCTGTGAAGTTTCTGAGCTGTTTTTTGTCTGTGAAGCCATGTATTCTTCCGTCAAACCGGAAAGTGAGTTTTGCTGGGTATAGTATTTTGGGTGAAGCATTCATTTTATTCAGTCTTGTCACAATATCCCACCACTGCTTTCTGGCATTGAGTGTTTCTGGTGACAGGTCTGCTGTAAATCTCAGGGAAGCTTGCTTGAATGTGATTTCCCCTTTTGATCTTGCTGTTTTCAGAATTCTGTCTCTATCTGTGGGATTTGTCATTGTGACTAGGATGTGTCTTGGGGTGGTTTTTCTGGGGTCTCTTTTGGTTGGTACACTTCGGGCATGCAGGATTTGATCACATATATTCTTTAGCTCTGGAAGTTTCTCTTTAATGATATTCTTGACCGTTGATTCTTCCTGGAAATTTTCTTCTTGGGTCTCTGGGACTCCAATGATTCTTAAGTTGTTTCTCTTGATCTTATCATAGACTTCTATTTTCATCTGTTCCCATTCTTTGACTAATTTTTCCATTGTCTGCTCATTTGCTTTAAGTTTTTTGTCCAATCTCTCCTGCTCTATGGAATTGTTATGTATCTCATCTTCCACAGCACCAAGTCTATTCTCAGCTTCTGATACCCTGTCCCAGAGCTTATCCATTTTGTCATTCACTTCGTTTACTGACTTTTTCAGTCCTGTTAGTTGACATGTTATTTCAGTTTGGAGTTTTGTGATTTCTGTCTTCATATTTTCTTGGTTCTTATTAGTGTTCTGTTCAACTCGATCCATGGTTTCTTTGAGTTCTTTGAGCATCTTCCATATTGCTAGTCTAAAGTCCTTATCTGAGAGGTTGATTAGTTGGTTGGTCATTATCTGGTCCTCAGAATTGTCATCTTCATTCTCTATGTCTGATGCTGGCCTGCGTTGTTTCCCCATTGTCACACTTGTATTTTGGGTTTTTCTACGTGTTGTGGTGGTATTCATTGTCTATATGATGCAGGCAGCACACTCCTCTGGCTCCGCCCTTTCTGGATGGGCTGACTTGCCTCTAAGGGAGGGGAGTCCTCCATGGATGAAGCCTCACACTGGGTCAAATCTTAGGCCCGAGCATGCAACAGAGAAGACAGTCTGGAGAGAAATGTTTGCTTCTGTGATATAGCGCCGTTCTTAGTGTAATTTTTCCTTCTTGTTGCAATGGAGTTCTTTTCTTAGAAAGAGCACAGGGCCGCATAGCGAAGCGGAGCGGCCATGCTCTGCTGGAGCCTCTTTTTGCCCCACTCGTAAGAGTTTCACGCAAGAGGACTGTAGACAGACATAAACAGGTCAAGCTCACAGTTTTTCACAGTTGGGCCCCACTGGGCTAGTGTACTTTCGCGGATTTTCCCCGCCTGGTGTCACACACAGGAAGCCGGCTTTTGCAAAGCTTGGCTGGTTTTCATGCTCTGTAGTCCCTCCCTGAAAATGTCGTCTGGGCGAGCGAGGTTTCTGGAGCCTCTTTTTGCCCCACTCGCAAGAGTTTCACGCAAGAGGACAGTAGACAGACATAGACAGGTCACGCTCACAGTTTTTCACAGTTGGGCCCTACTGGGGCGGTGTACTTTCGCGTATTTTCCCCGCCTGGTGTCACACATAGGGAGCCGGCTTTTGCAAAGCTTTGCCGGTTTTCATGCTCTGTAGTCCCTCCCTGAAAATCAGCCTGCCGGTTTTTATGTTCTGGAGTCCCGCCCTAAAAATGGCCTCTGGGAGAGCAAGTTTTCTGGAGCCTCTTTTGCCCCACTCCCAAGAGTTTCATGCAAGAGGACAGTAGACAGACATTTACAGTTAGCACTCACAGGTTTTCACAGTTGGGCCCCACTGGGCAGGCGTAGATTTGTGGATTTTCCCTGCCTGGTGTCCCAAACATGGGTCTTGGCTTCTGCAAAAGCCTGCCGGTTTTTATGTTCTGGAGTCCCGCCCTAAAAATGGCCTCTGGGAGAGCAAGTTTTCTGGAGCCTCTTTTGCCTCACTCCCAAGAGTTTCACACAAGAGGACAGTAGACAGACATTTACAGGTAGCACTCACAGGTTTTCACAGTTGGGCCCCACTGGGCAGGCGTAGATTTGTGGATTTTCCCCGCCTGATGTCTCAAACAGGGGTCCCGGCTTCTGCCATCTGTTCCTTTTTTTAAGGCTTTTTTTTTTCCATCTCTTTTTGTTGTTTAGAGATTTTCTGCAGTTTATCTTCAAGCCCACTCATTTAGTCCTCAGCAGCTGCTACTCTTTTGGTGAGGCTTTCCAGGAAATTTTTCACTGGACTTACTAAGTTTTTCAAGTTATAACATTTCTCTTTGTATTTTCTCATGTTTACTTTTATATCCCCTTGCATTTTATTGTGTTCCATTGTTTCCTTGAAGTAATAAAAATTCCAAAGCATTTGCATCCTGAACTCTACTTTGGAGATATTATATTGAGACTTGCTACTTATTGGGTCTGCAGGATTTCACTCTTCAACCACAAGTGTAGTGGAGCTTAACTCTGCTTTACCATATTTGCTTTTGTTGTCTCTATATTTTTTTTCTATGTCACTGGAGTCAATGCCAGGGAGGTCTCAGAAATGTTTATATGGGTGAGTGAATATTTTGCAGCCATGCAATAGGTGAAGGCCCTGAAATATCTTTATTTGTAAAAATTAAAATGACCTAGGTGCTGGAGCAGTGGCTCCGCAGTAGGTTGTTTGCCTTGCAAACATCTGACCTAGGATGGACCGTAGTTCAATCCCCTGGTCTCCCATATGGTTCCCCAAGCCAGGAGGGATTTCTGAGTGCAGACCAGAAGTGACCCATGAGTGCCACTGGGTGTGGCCCCAAAACCAACCAAAAATGTAAAATGACCTATTGGAGCAGAAATCATGTTATCTGCTGCTATTAGAATGTCAAAATAACTCATGGGGAAATGTATGGGATGAAATTTACAAAGATGCTATTATGTAGTGTTCAATTCTAGCTATTCTGAAAAATTTCTGAAATTAGTAAAGAACAATTCCAGCAGCTAAATAGTTTGCAATTCAGTAGATACAATAATAAATATTTCTGACATGACTTAATAGTTACTTTTTGTTAAATATGATCATGAAGAATACAAACATTAGGAATAATTTTGTCACGATTTAGAACACACTAGACAGAAAGATCTATATCCTAATGTTGATTTTTTTAAGTAAAAGCTAGAGGTGTTTAGTAAAAGCTAGAATTGGTAGAAATGGGCATATCACTTTTATTTAATATTTGACCCACTGTGAAGGTTTTGTAACCCAAAAAATATCATCAAAGTTAGATGTTGTGATTTGTAATGTCATCGTAATTATTAACTACATTGTAAGTCATGTCCTTAATTTTTTAATTCTTTGAAAAAAAAGATGAACTATAAAAGCATATAATAAATATTTAATATTTTGTAATATGTTTGTAATAAATATTTGTAATATTTTGTAACGTATATATTAATGTGTTTTAATACATAAGGTGCTTCTCATGAAGGTAAATTTTAAAAAGATAATAAAATTGAGATATAAGGCATTTATAACTAAGCAGAAATTTTATTTTTTTTCCATAACAACTTGTATATTTCAAAACTTATTTGTTGGTTATTTCTGAAGAAAAAAAGACAATTATTTAAACACTGCTTCAAGGAAGATAGTATAACTTATGTTAAAAGAGAAAACTCAAAGTATTACTTCAAATGTTAACATATATAAGATTAGATGGAAAGTGGTTGTTTAGAAACATTTACAGTTACAGATGATTATAAACTTAAAAATTATATTTCCAAAAATTTATTAAGAATTACAGTTAATCGGGCCCGGAGAGATAGCACAGTGGCATTTGCCTTGCAAGCAGCTGATCCAGGACCAAAGGTGGTTGGTTCAAATCCCGGTGTCCCATATGGTCCCCCGTGCCTGCCAGGAGCTATTTCTGAGCAGACAGCCAGGAGTAACCCCTGAGCAATGCCGGGTGTGGCCCAAAAACAAAAACAAAAACAAAAAGGATTACAGTTAATCATATGAAATGCCTGAATCATAGTTTCAGAAATATCTTCAAAATTTGATTCTTGAAATGTAAGTTTGATTCACAAACTATGCCCAATTGAAATAGTTAGTCATATGCCATTTAAAGTACAAATATTGCAAAATTATCAAGCAACAGAATTAAAACTTGTTTTCCAGATAAATCATGAAATAAATTTGAGCTTGGATTCTAACAGAATTCTTACAATTTATGACAGTTGTAAACAAATTTCTGTACTACATATTGATGTGAAACAGTATTCCCAACACTGATGATCATAAAAAAACACTGATCATTTGTTGAAGATGCTCTAAGAAATCATGTATGCCTAATGATTATTTCAAAATACAATTCTTTATTACCTACTGTCAATAAATGTTTGATTTGAATGCCTACTTTATAAACAATTAGCCCAGACTTATGTAAAAAAAATTCACAGGTATAAAGTAGTCATAATTGGAAAAAATCTGAGAAGCACATATTAATTCAGGTACTATTTACTAGCACAATAAGACATATCAAAATCTGTCTTTTTATTGACATAATCAGAACTTTCTGATATTTCAAGTCCAAATATAAGAAATATTGACCTCTAGAAAGAAATGCCATAGCAAGGAAAATCTATAAAGTAATTAGATATCACACAAGAGTATAACCACAGTACAAAACACCTGTATTATGTCTTTCAAAATCTACACTATTCAATTGAAGGAAACAAAAATTTCTTTGTGAAACTTCAGAATACAGTCTTTAATCATATAATGAGGGGAAATGATATATTATAAACTACTTAAATTTTACAAAATGTACATTAAGCTATCAGATATTAATACTATGAAACACCAGGGCATCAACCTGTATGATAAGACTCCTTTTTTGTATTAGGAGTCAACATTCTGATTCTTTTGTTTTCCTTTTACATTTTTCCCTTTTAATCTATTTTATTCTTAAATATAATCTGGGTCACCATAGTCTATACAACTGACATCGAAGGGTTTCATATATTTAATATTGCAGAACTATACCTTCCACAGGTGTCTGCTTCTTTTCACTATTTCCCAATACTCCCATGGCAACCTCATGGTAAATTTCTAACTAGAGACAAAATCTCTGTTTCTGTTGTTTGGGGGCATGTTATATATCCTTACTATGCTTTTATATTTTACATATGGACAGAGTATCCTGTCTGTCCTTTACTTCTGACTAACCTCAATTAGGATGTTATTCTACAAATATATCCATGTGGCAACAAATTGCATGATTTCACCTTTTATTAAATCCAATAGTATTTTAGTTGTCTAGGTACCATAGTTTCCTTGATTCAGTCATCTACTATTAATATACTTAGGTTGCTTCGAGATGTTCTGACTATTGTGAATTATGCTGCAATGAATACAGAAGTGCAAATATCTTTTTCTAAACAGTTTTTTATGCCCTTGACATAGATGACAAGAAGTAGAATTGCTGGGTTACATGGAAGTTCAACTTCTAGTTTTTAGAGAAATGTTCAGATTTTTTCAAAAAGTCTAGACTAGTCTGCCTCCTTTTTATGTCTTTAAATTTCTTCATATTTTACAGATTCTGAAAACATGCAAATGAACATCATACATTCACTTGACTAAGACTTAGGTAACTCCTGCTGATGAGCTCAATGAATATTTGCTTGTATAGCTCAGAGCTATGCAGCACTGCAGTGCAGTGGCAAGACTTACCCAAGAAATGAAAACCCAAATAGGATCAAGAAGCAAGATACTTCTGAGCTACAGGATAGACTAGAATGTAGACTGTGGAATAGCACTAGCTCTGAGGAGTTCTTTTATAAGAAAGACAATGCCTCTTCCTGATCTTGTTTGCCACCACAACATATGAACCCCTTATCATCCTATAGAACACTAACAACTTCATCTCGGGAAAAATTATACTATTAAAGTGCTTGAAAATTAGTCTCTAAAGGTTACTATCCTAAAATTCACTTTATTATCATTATTATTTGAGAATACTTCTAGTAGCCTAATTACAAATACAAGAAAATACACTTCAGAATTAAAATAACCTTAAATGAATATAATTATTCTACTGCTTTTAAGGAGAGTAAAACAGCCCATATATTTTAATCTAAACTCTAATACATGATGGATATAAAAGATATTATATAATGTACTAAAGAATGCACATAAGTTCTAAAGATCATCTCCAAAGGTAGCACCCACATAATTTTAAACAGTGGCAATAACATTTTGAAATACAACCCATAAGAGCATCATTTCACATTAGTTTGAATTATATATATATATATTTTTTTTTTTTGGGTGGGTTTGGGTCACACTCGGCAGTGCTCAGGGGTTACTCCTGGCTCACGCTCAGAAAATGCTTCTAGCAGGCTCGGGGGACCATATGGAATGCTGGGATTCAAACCACCATCCTTCTGCATGCAGGGAAAATGCTGCACCTCCATGCTATCTCTTATGCCCCTAGTTTGAATTATTACTCATTTATTTTACATTAGTTTAGTGTCACAGTTACAATAGTACTAATATTTATGCTACTGATTTAAAATTTGCTGCACCTCCTTTCATAAAGGTACTTAATACCTGCACCCTTTGTAGCCTTTAATCCATCTCCTTTTTCCCCTACATCCCTATTATTTTTTCCCCTACTAGATAATAAGTTTTGTAATTCAAAACCAATGCTGTGTCACTGTTTGATGCTTTTTTCCCTTGCTTATTCTCTCTATATTCTAGATAAATGAGACTATCTTGATTTGTCCTTCTCCTTCTGCCTTACTCTGCTAATCATGTTAACCAAACAAACTTCTTAATAAAGTCACTTAATACCCACATGCTCACCCACTTTTTACCCTTCACCTTAATGGCACATGTCAGTAATAATCTTCTCCAGAGATTCATATTATTCCTGAAATTATGTAGGATTATAATTTTAATCCTGAGTTCCATCTGCCAGGTTGTTAAGTATTGACTTCTCTAACTTATTTGCCAATAAACTTGGCAAAGTCAATTTCTATGTGTGAGAATTAGAATAATACTACATAATATGACAGTTGTAAAACAGAGAACTAAACACAAAAGGTCACAGAACAATCCCTGGCTCGTTATTATTATTATTACTATTATTATTATGTTTATGTTTATGTTTAGATTATGAAGTAGCAACACTAAAATACAACTCTTATAATGCAAGAGAGTAGCATTTAGAAAATGCTATTTAGAAATTACATGTATTTTGCTACCTCTGCTATAAACAAACATTCTACAGACTTTAATCACTTGCAAGAGTGGCACCAGCTCTGCATAGGTAGGTTTATAGACAGGCGATAATAATCAAGGTGGGTTAGCAGTGGGTTTCATACTTTCTCCATCTGCAGACTGGCACACATCTATGAAGTAGGTATTGAGGATCACTAATCTAAATGAAACAATGGTGTGTCTGTTACTCTATGGTTTGTTACAAAAAATTCAAAGCTTGTTTGTGTATTTTTGTTTTGGGCCACAGCTGGCTATGTTTAGGGATTACTCCTAGTTCTGTATTCAGTGATCACTCCTTGAACACTGAGGGGAGAGAGAGAGAGAGAGAGAGAGAGAGAGAGAGAGAGAGAGAGAGAGAGAGAGAGGGAGAGAGAGAGAGGGAGAGAGAGAAAGAGAGAAAGAGAGAGAGAGGGAGAGAGAGAAAGAGAGAGAGAGTAAGAGAGAGAGAGAGAACAAAACCTTTCTTCTCTATAGCAACCTGTGGTGAGAGAGAGACAGAGAGAGAGACAAAGAGTGAGATAGAGATAGAAAGAGACAGAGAGAGGGGTAATTCATGGGACAATAGGACCAGGGGAGGCCAGTAGGTCCAGGGACTAATGATCCTCAAACTACGGCCCGCGGGCCATATATTATATTTATTCTCATTTTGTTTCTTCACTTCTAAATAAGATATATACAGTGTGCATAGAAATTTGTTCATAATTTTTGTTTTTACTATAATCTGGCCCTCCAACAGTCTGAAGGACAGTGAACTGGCCCCCTGTTTAAAAAGTTTGAGGACCCCATAGAGGAAGCAGCACCTCTCTTTGCTTTATGTCAGGCCCCAGGCACTGTGGCCTTCAGCCTCCCCTGCCTCTGTGAGCCAGTAGGTTCTGCTCTGTCTTTTTTCTGCTTCCCAATTGACAAACTTTTTCCTTATATATGGCCAGAACCATTGTCCATTACAGGGGGCATGTCCAAGGAGTGTGCTCAAGTTCAATTTCAAGGAGGTGTTCAGGGGGCAGGTCCAGGTCCAATTACTATTATCAACTATCAACACTTCTCTATATAACACTCCGAAATTTAAATTTAGGGAACTATGCATTAATCTAGAGAGCAGTTGTTTCAAAATTATGTTATTGATACACTAATGCATGTGGTTCTTCTTCCAAAACTGTGTTGGCGATGGCTGTATGTGCATATAATAGGAGTGAGGTTTATGTGTTGGAGAAATGTGTGTATTGTCAAATTCAGAAGGGCCTGTATGCTTATGGATGAATGTTCCTGGAAGTACCTTTTCTGGCTTTCTCATGCGAATAGAGTGAATTTCAAATGCATGAGATTTTGCCTACCTGAAAACATTATACAATATATTGAAAGCATTTTCTGCTAGCATAAAGACTAAGAATGCTGCTAAATTTCTATAGTGCATAGAGACCTAGAATGCTACTAAAACATTTGACAATGCACGGAATGTTCCTCACAACAAAGAATTATCTAGATAAGTATGTCAGCATGGCCAAATTTGAGAAACTGCTCTAAATGAGGGTATCATGGGATTTTGTTTTAATGTCCGTGGAATGAAGTGTTGATAACTAATTTTGGAGGGAGAGGCTACAATAGATGATGCTCTGATTACTCCTGAGTCTACACTAGCAAATAACTCCTGGAGGTGTTCTGGGGACTCAGGATGGAACCCAGGTTGGGTATGTGCAAATTATATTTCTCCAGTCCCAGTATCTTTTCAGCCCCAGTGATGATAACTTGATAAGTTAAGTTGCAACAAGAAATCCTATAATATAGAGCTACAGATATAAAGATAAATTACCTTTCTGACATGAATTCTTGTCCCAATACCAGAAAAAATTTGGTCTATCATTCAGAGGCCCTTCTTATTCATTAGTGAAATGATGGTTTGGAATAAAATAATAAATTTCAAAGATATTTCTACAGTGTGGTATACCATGAGAGCATTTCTATAGGACACAATGATCTAGTCAGCTTCCCTAAGTATAAAGTACACATTCCAATTTTGTAAAATTTTATAAAACTGTTCAACTTGGGACTGATTATCTTTATTTCAAATGAAGCATAGACAACACAAATTAATTACATTGTTCCATTATATTCTAGGCTCTCCCAAGTGATTTGAAACTGTTTCAACTTCCAAAAATTCAATGTAAGCTTGAGATTTTTATATCTATTGTATATAATATTATATATCAGTAAGAGCATATTTATACCCAGTTTCACCAGAAGATGATTCCCCACACTTTTGAGGAAAAAAGAAAGCTACTATAGCATCTTGTGGTATGAGGGAACTAATTGAATGCTATTTGATGAAAGTGATTCATAGTAATAAAGATCACAATAATAATAATGGTAAATGTGAATTGTTCATGGCATGAAAATTAGAGGCAATAAGATTTTACTTGCTGAAATAGAAATCTTATTTATTATACTCAACTCCCATCATGGTAACTGAGTATTATAAATGGTGTATCTCCTTCCAATTTTCACCACATATTATCAAGACCAAACCATCAATGAAAAATGATCAGGCTGCTGCACTCAAAATTAAGTATCATGATTTTATTGTGATTTATAGTATACATTGCTCATTATTTACTCACTATTGTTTATTTTTCACCATAACCCTTCCTAGCTCTCAAGGCCTGCTTCCACTCAAGGGTTGGTAAAGCAAGTTATTGGCTTCTTTGAATTATCTTACAGCCAGACACAGATAAAATAGCTAATATGTTAAGAGAGGTCTGCTAGAGTCTATGGAAGAAAATAATTCCCACCACCTCCACTTCATTTCACTAATATGAACTTTTTTGAACTTATACATTATAGGATAGAAGCATTAGCCTCATGTCAGACAGGAATGAGAGAGAGAGAGAGAGAGAGAGAGAGAGAAAGAGAGAGAGAGAGAGAGAGAGAGAGAGAGAGAGAGAGAAGTAAATTGTTTGCCCCAGAGGCAGACAGAAGGGCTGGGATGGGAGGGAAAATGGGGAGAATGGTGGTGGAAAAATGCACTAGTAAAGAGCAGTGTACATTCTATATCAGAAACTCAATCATGAACAATTTTGTAATCATGATGCTTAAATAGATAAATTATTTTTAAGATCAGCCCACGTGAATCAAATCTCAGTGAGAGATATAGAAATCAATTCAGAATGGGACTTAATAACTTACCTTATCTAATTGAATATTAAATATTTAATTATCGGCATTTTATTTGATTGATGTTGTCTTCTTTTGAAGGTGTATGTTATCCAGGAAAAACCCAGGCCTCTCAATAATTCTTCCCAAGTACCAAAATCAGTAATTAACAACATTATAAATAGACAATTATGTGTGCCTTAAATGAATGCTGAATTATAAACAGATATCGGAATCATTTTGGAAAAAAAATCCCCAAAATTGTGTTTACTTCTTTGAATATATCAATGAAAATATTAAATGAAATAATTAAATATAAATCACACCATACACTGAGTTTTCTTCAGTTTTTTGAGTAGTAACTGACCTATTAAATTGGTAACATGAGAAATGAGGTTCCTATTCTCATAAAGAAATTTCCATTCCTTTTAATTGTGATAGCCAGCATTTGACCCTACTGCCTTAGATTCCCAGATTTCAAAGCAATTGAAACCTTTATTGTCAGGGCAAGTATAAAATTAGATAACATGTATGATTGACACTCTATAATATATAAGTGATGGGTAAAGTTTTACTAATTGAGCAAGATAAAGTTTCAAGTTAATGTTAATTGGGATTCAAATTGTTTTGTTACTTGCTTTATTTGGTTATTTAATACATTCTTCTATTAATACCTTTATTTAAGCACCACGAGTAAAAATATGTTTGTAGTTGATTTTCCATTATATAAAGGACACCCCCACTTCACCGGTGCAACCTTCCCACCATCAGTGGCCCCATTTCACTCCTCCCCCACCCCTGCCTGTATTTGATACAGGAATTCTCTTTCTCTCACTAGCATTGTCATGATAGTTGTTAGTGTAGTTATTTATTTAACTGAACTCATTACTCTTTATGGTAAGCTTCATATCATGGGCCAGTCCTTTCAGCCCTCCTATCTATTGTCTCTTGCTATTATTTTTTATTTTTCTTAAATCCCACAGACTAGTGAGACTATTCTTTGTCTATCTCTCTCTCCCTGATTCATTTCACTCAGCCTAATAGTTTCGTTGTCCATCCATGAATAGGAAAATTTCAAGACTTCATTTTTTCCTGATGGCAGTATAGTATTCCATTGTGTAGACATACCGAAGGTTCTTAATCCACTCAACTGTTGTCAGGCATCTGGGTTGTTTCTAGATTCTGGCTATTGTAAATAGTGCTTCAGTGAATATAGGTGTGCAGAAGGCATTTTTGTATTGTGTTTTGTATTTATACCCTAGGAGTGGTATAAACTGGATCATATGGGAGCTTAATTTCCAGTTTTTTGAGAAATTTCTATATTGTCTTCCATAAAGGCTGGACTAGATGGCATTCTCACCAGAAGTGAATGAGAGTTCTTTTCTCCCTACATCCCACCAGCACAAATAATTCTTGTTCTCTGTGATTTGTGCCAATCTCTGTGGTGTGAGATGGTACTTCATTGTTTTCATTTGCATCTCCCTGATGATTAGTAATGTGGACCATCTTTTATGTGTCTTTGGCCATTTGCATTCCTTTTTTGAGGAATTATCTATTCATTTCTTCTCCCTGTTTTTTGATGGGGCTAGATTTCTTTCTTGCTAAATTCTGTTAGTTTCTTGTATATCTTAGATATCAGCCCCTTATCTGATGAATATTGGGTGAATAGTTTCTCCCAGTCTGTGGGTGCCCTTTGTATCCTAGTCACTATTCCTTTGAGGTGCAGAAGCTTCTCAGATCAATATAGTCCCATTTGTTTATCTCTGCTTTCACTTGTTTGGATAGTTCTGTTTCCTCCTTGAAGATGCCTTTAGTTTCAATGTCATGAATTTTTTAACCTACGTGTTCTTCTATATACCTTATAGTCTGGGGTCTAATATCTAGGCCTTTAATCCATTTCAATTTGACCTTTGTACATGTTGTTAGATGGAGGTCCGAGTTCATTTTTGTATGTGTGTGGCTGACCAATTGTTCAGACTACTTGTTGAAGAGCCTTTCTTTGCTCCATTTTGCTTTTCTTGTCCCTTTATCAAAGATTACTTGATTGTATATCTGAGGAACATTCTTTGAATACTCAGAAATATTCCATTGATCTGAGGGTCTGTCTTTATTCTAATACCATGCTGTTTTGTTTTTCAGGTGGGGGCTCTCAGGTGTTACTCCTGGCTCTGCTCTCAGAAATCACTTCTGGCAGGTTTAGTAGAGCATATGGGATGCTGGGAATTAAATCCAGGTCTGCCCTGGGTCAGCCAAGTGCAAGGCTTACCTCTGTGCTATCACTCCGGCCCTTACCATGCTGTTTTGATGATATTGATTTGTAGTACAATTTAACATTGAAGAAAGTGATGCCTACCATCTTCTTTTCCCTAAGGGTTGCTTTAGCTATTCTTGGTTGGTTATTGTTCCAAATGAATTTCAAAAGTGTTTTATCCACTTCTTTGAAGAATGCCATGGGTATATTTAGAAGAATCGCCTTAAATCTGTATAATTCTTTAGGCATCATTGCCATTTTAATGATGTCAATCCTCCCAATCCATGATATTTAATACATTCTAATGCAAGTGTGGACTATCCTTCTACATAAGATAGAACAGTGTCTTTTCATCCTTAAGAAAAATGAGGTTATTTTATTATTATTAATTATTATTATTATTATTATTATTATTGCTACTTAAGTGGCTTTGCTTCTACTGAGTAGTCAAGATGCCTTTTCTTAAACTCAGAAGAGAGGGACAAATACAAAAGACAGTGGAGTGGGTCTCTGGGCACACAAATAGGAAAACTGTTGAACAGAAAAGATAAATATAAGTGACTATAAATTTTAGGCTTTCTAAAAGAGATTTGTAGCTCAGTCAGGGCCTACCCTATATTTTGAGGATACAGATTTTATCTCACTGCATAGAAAGTGTTTATCTGTTGTAACAAAGATCTGTGCCAATTAACTGCTTTATATATGAAAGTATGTTTAACCTGCCTCAGCCTAGTGTCCTCAGCAGCTACCATTTAATGTAAAAATACCTCAAACCTGAAGGCTCACACTCTTTTAGAAACACTATCAACATTGACCTCATAACCTAATGACCTATTGGTAAGATTAACAAAATGCATCAAACAAGAATTTATTGTATAAAAATTATTTAGGAAAGTTAACTCTGAATTTAATAAATAAAATAAATGGACAAATTGTGAAAGAATGCCTATTACATTATAAAATGTCATACTTCCACACTTCAATAAAATAACATAATACTTTCTATATATAACATAAAATATACTAAAAAAGGAAGGTCGCTGATATAAAAGATTAGTAGCAGCCTTATTGATTTTTAAATTTTACCTTAGACATTGTGACTTACAGGGTTTTCATAATGCAGTTATTTCTGGTATTCAATATCCCAACACCAATCCCACCACCAATGTAATGTTCCCACCACCTTTGTCATCAGTTTCTCAAATTCCCTGAAGCCTTATCCTTGACAAGTATGAATACTTTATTTAATATTATTTGGTCAAACTAATAGAATAATCAAAAACTTCATTTATAGAAAATTTGTAAAAGGTATTAAAATTATGGGGTATCTTACATCTCTGCATAGTCCAGGAATTTACTTTGAGGATCTGTGGAGCTGGGCTGATGGGCAAATGCAGTCTTCATAGGGGCCCTCTAATCAGCTGCAAAGTATTCAGCTACAAGGTTGGTATAGTCTTGAGATTTACCTGCTAATTGTGCCTGTCTTTCAAGAGTTAGAAGAGTTTACATCATTGGCTACTTGCACAGATGTGACAGAAGGCTCTGATTTTCTGTATGGCTGCTGGAACTTCAGAAAGTAGGGAGATATCCTGGTCTGACTTCAAACCTTTTCTGAAAACATAGCCACTAAACCAGCATACCTGGAGTTTGGAGTATGTAGTAGTCTGCAGATATTATATAAAAAGCATTGAAGCTGGGCCGTTGGCATGGCAGTAGTTGTAGGGCAAATCTTAATGATTTCTTTTTCTTTAAGATCATATGGCACTGTAAAAATCAATCATTTAACAGTCAGTCATTTATTGATTGCCAGTTATATGACTCTCTGCCATCTATCATTTTGTTTGTAAGGTATTGCCAAATACACTTCTGTGGCTTCAACAAAAACCAATCATTCACTAAAACTTTCTCTCCTTACATTTATAATGCTTTCCAGGGCTACAAAGATAGTATAATGTATATGCCTGTCTTGTACATGCTGACTTGGTTTTAATCCCCTGCACCCTATACAGTCATCCAATCTCTGCCATAAATGATTCCTGAGCTCAAATCTAGAGCACTTATCAACTGTGATGTATAAAGCAAATAATACAATGTCCCATTTAAATGGACTTTACATATTTATATTTTAAATATCTACTGATAATTTTGCATCCTATCCCAAAGTATTTCAACATTTTATTTTCATAAAAGAGTTAAGGGATAAAATGATAGCACAGGGGGTAAGGCTCATGCCTTGCAGAGGCTGTGACTCTGCTTCAAATCCCCAACACCAAATATGGTCCCCTGAGGACCACCAGATATTATTCGTGAATACAGAGGCAATAATAATTACTGGGTACTGCTAAATGTGACCCAAATCTGCCCCCAAAATCCCATATAAAAAAACTTCAAATGATTTACTATTTGACCTTCCATCAGCTCATTTTTATTGTCTTTTATATTCCTTTAAAAAAAAACATTGTTATTTGGGGCCAGAGAGATAGCACAGATATAGGGCGTTTGCCTTGCATGCAGCCAATCCAGCAACGACGGTGGTTGGAATCCTGGCATCCCATATGGTCTTTCATGCCTGCTTGGAATGATTTCTGTGTGCAGAGCCAAGAGTAACCTCTGAGTGCTGCTGGGTGTGACCCAAAAACCAAAAATAAAAAAACCCAAATCTCACATTGTTATTCATACTAATTTTTTCCACAAATAAAGTTGTTCATGATTGAGTTGCAAGTATACAGTGTACAATAGCCTTCACCAGTGTATATTTCCCATCACCAATGTCAACAGTTTTCTTCCTTTTCATTGAATTCATTGGTGGATGATCTGAACTTTTCCTGTGCATTAGAATCTCCATGTCAGTGTAAGGATAAATTTTTCTGCCTTGAATATATAGAACACTCACCATCAAATTCTGAAAATCTACCTATCTTTTCTATTCATTTGCATTTATATTCTATTCTTTATGACTAACCTTGACAGCTTTACTCAATTCTTTGTCAGTAATTAGAAACTATATTGCTGTCTCATAAACTCCTTGTACCACAAGGTAGACAGATGTTCAGAAACATTGACTAAAGACAAGAAACTTTCTAGCCATTTTAGCTTTTAAATATATGGCCTTTGGAAGCAAAGAATATTTCATTGTCTTTATTCCAACCCATTTTTTCCTCTAAGCATCTACCATAGAGCTTTCCTCATACTAATACAACAATACATACTTGAGGAATCACTTCATCACTCCCAAGTCATATTTATCAGTTTACCACAGGGAAGGTAAGACTTTGAATCAATCAGGGAATTCAGTGTCATCCAAGAAACTGACCCAGTGCTTCCAAAATAAAGAAATACATCCAAAGACTGTAAATTAGGGTAGTGTAGCAGCAATATAACCATTATTTCTCAGTCTAACTTGATCCATCCTAGCTGGAAGGGTGTAGTCACAGTTCAGAATAACTGCTCTCATTGAAAAGGACAGAGAAGAAAATAAATAAATACAGGAAGGAAGAATATGGAAAGAAAATAATGGGGGAACAAAAGTTGGGTTTTGGTTATACAGATGATGTGGGGTGGGAGAATGCCATGACTATATTTCCAAAGTACAGACACAGCAACACTGAACACATGAGACTTAAACTCAGTCACTAAACTTTATAATGTGGATTTCAGGTGGTTGGTGCAGGCTGAGCTATGGAGATCTTGAAATATGGGAATACTGGTGGAGAGAACTGGCATTGGTGGTGAGATTAATGTTAAATATTTTATGTCTAAAACTCAATTATCAGTAACTTTGTAAATCACAGTGAATTAATAAATTAATTAATTAATTAAAATAAATTAAATTAAAATAAATAAATTAATTAAAAGAAAATGTTTTAAAGTACGAGAAATATGTACGTTATCTTTAAAAATTAAAAATAAAGGAAAAATACTCCCTTGAAATCTACTGATATTTTGTATCAACCACCATATTTTGGTAGGTACAACCAGGTTTCCCACTAAGGCTTGGTTCTGATTGCTTGCGACTTACAAGTTAAAACTTTCAAAACTTTATTTTTTTTCAGGTTAGAGATTTAGTGAAACTTTGTTATTTGAAGAACAGGTATTAAAACCTTTCTTTTTGAAATTCAGATCAACCTTTATAAAATAATTTTTATTTAATATATAGTTTTATTTAACAAAACTCCAAGGGAAAAAAATCAGCTTGCCTAGACAGGCAGTGAGAAAAGATGGAAATAATTTGAGTTCTAGATGTTATCATTAGTCTCCAAGCCAATCAACCCTAGTAATATTTGTATCATAGAAGTAAAAGCTGTGTAGTAGATTAAGTTGTCTTTCTAAAAACAGCAAAGATGCTGGCATCAGGTTCAGATCCATGGTGTGTGCGGACATGCAGTAGACTGGCAAGAGTGGCCCCAACAACAAAGGGAACTGAAGCCTATCTATTAACATAGATCAGAGGCTAAACAGTGCCCTGACTTACACAGCTACAGGATAATATCTTACCTACATAAACTCCCCAGAGACCTCACTGGCAGTGGGGAGGACTTATCATGTTATAGAAAAGAAGCACTTTGAGACTAAAAAAGAAAACATGGTAAATTAACCTAAAACCCCACCATACCTGTGGGTGAAGATTTAATCCTGTGGACCCAATCAATACTAATCCCCTATTTAACTTCTCTAAAATAGAGTTCAGAGTGGAACTGCTTAGAATATTCAATGAGTTCAAAGAAACAATGAATGGAAGGCCAATAAAATGTAGGAGTATATGAGTGTAGAAATGAGAAAAATATAAACAGAAATGTCACAACTGAAAAACTTGGTAAGAAAAATAAAAAATTTAATGGGAGGCCTCACCAGCAGAATAAGACTAGCTGAGTACTGAAACAGAAGCTTATAGATGAAATAAAAAAAATCTCCAAACAACAAAACATGGAAAAAAACCTCAAAATAAATAGACAATGGAACTTCAGAATAAATTCAGCAGAAACAACATAAAAATCTTGGGGTCCCACAGAAACAGAAATAAAAAACCTATAAAGAAGCAACAGTTAAAAACATGATAGCTGGAGTCAGAGAGATAACACAGCGGTAAGGTGTTTGCCTTGCACTCAGCCGATCCAGGATGGATCCTGGTTTGAATCCCGACATCCCATATAGTCCCCCGTGCCTGCAAGGAGCAATTTCTGAACACAGAGCCAAGAGTAACTCCTGAGCATCACTGGGTGTGACCCCCAAACAAACAAACAAACAAAAGACATGATTGTAGAGAAGTTTCCACCTCTGAAGTGCACATGACACACATCCTAGATGCCCAAAGATTACCAAATGAAAGAGACCTCAAGAAAAACTAGCCAAGGCATATCGTAATAACAATCATAAAAACCATAGAGATATAATATTGAAACCTAGAAGATCAAAAAGGGAAATTACATAGAAAGAAGCATACTTAAGATTTGCAGCGAATTTATCGCAGCAACTCTCAGACCCAAAGGTAGTGACAGGATATAGTGAAAAAATTCAATGAATGACTGCTTCCTAACAATACTTAACTCAGCCAGGCTTCCATTCAGATTTGAAAAAAGAATACACAATTTTATGGATAAACAACAACTCAGGGGTTTTCCTAATTCAAAATAAACCTTAAGAGAATATCTAAAGGTTCTATTTTAAGGCAAGACAAACCTTACAAACCAAGCTTAAACAAAAATAGGGTACAACATCCCATGACAATCTCTCTCAATGTCAGTGGACTAAATGCATCAATTAAGAGACAAAAAGTGGCAAAAATGGGATAAAATTGAATCCAATATTCTCTTCCCTGCTAGAAACACTATGAATAGTCAGAGGAAACACAGACTCAGAGTCAAAGGTTAGAAGACAAGCCTTAAACAAACTCACTTAAAAAGTGTGGGTTTGGACATACTAATATCAGACAATATAGACTTCAGGCTCAAAAAGGTTACAACGGTGGGCGGGGGGCAGAGAGATAGCATGGAGGTAGGGTGTTTGCCTTGCATGCAGAAAGACGGTGGTTAGAATCTCGTCATCCCATATGCTCTCCTGAGCCTGCCAGGAGCGATTTCTGAGTGTAGAGCCAGGAGTAACCCCTGAGTGCTGCTGGGTGTGACCCAAAAAAACAAAAACAAAAACAAACAAAAGAGGTTACAACAAGCAGAGGAGGTGGCTTCTTAAGGGATATGTATATTAGGTAGAAATCATACTCCTAGACATATATTTCTCAATGAGGGTCCACCAAAATAGTTTAAAAAGCTGCTAAAAGATTTAAAGTAAGGCATCAATAGCAAGCAATACAAAAGTATTTGGAGACTTCACCCCCACTCTGCAATTTCTTGATAGAACAACCAGGTTAAAAACTCCACAAAGATATACAGGCTTTGGAAAATGAACAGGAATAGAATCAGTAGAAATATATAAGGTTTTTTATTCCTTAAAATATAAATACACAATGTACATGGGATATTCTTCAAGATAGATCACATTGCTAGGCCATACAACATATCTCCATAAAATCAGGAAGATAGAAATTGTATCAACTATCTTCTCAGACTACGATGCCCTGAAAATAATTGTGAATTATAAAGAAACCAAACAAACAAATATCAGAATATAGAAGCCAGATGACATTTTAAAACTCTGCTTAATGCATCCAAATCTTTATCAACTCCAGCATATTAAAAGCCCATCATCTCTAAACTTGGGTTCCAGAGGCTGCCATTGTTTGGGCCCAGATTATTTTACAACTTCCCCTAGAAAACTTCCTTCTTTCTACCACACTAGCTTTATGATTGCTATTGGAATAATCCCATTAGTTTGTATAACATAAATCTGTTTGACTATTTTTAAACATAACATGAATTACTATACTCTTGATTTTTATCTTTGGCATATAACCTGTTCCTAGGTTTCCTTCTTGTCAGCCCTTCCTAAATGACCCTATCACCCAGGTAATCACTGCTTTGCTGTCAGAGTAAAAAGGTTTGTTTTAATTAGTAATTCTACATAATTTTGCTTTATTTCCTTATTGACCACAAATGAGCATATAAGTGGTAAAATTTGTTCTAAAATGTGTCCTTCTCCTAAGTTGCTTAGCATGACAGCTGCCAGTTTTCACAATGTTGTATTAAAGGTGAGTTTTATCATTTGCCTTAGCTGTGAAGTATTAATTGCCTTGTGTAAGTATATATAACATATATATATATACATATATCATGTCTTTTTCAACCATTCATTTGCCACACAGAAGTCCAACTTGTTGACAGCATTATTAATTTCAGAGATTCTTTTCGGTTTTATTGTCACACCTGACAATGCCAGAAACTACTCCTAGTTTCATGCTCAGAAAAAAGTTTGTGGTGCCAAGGATTAAACCCAGGTTGAGCTCTTGCAAGAAAGCACCCTACCCTTTATACTATATCTCTGTCTCAACACCTCAGTAATTCTTTTATGAGATTTTCTCTACCTAAAATTCACCTCTTCCAAACATCTGTACTTTCTCTGCTGACTCTTAGATTCTGTTACAATTTTTTCTATTGGCCATTATTACCACTGCTATGAATTAAAGGGCCTTTTACTGGAAAATAAATATCTCTCACCCCATTGTACCAAAAAGCAAATAATCCTTCCTGTCCAGCGCATTTCAAATCTTCAACTGTGCTATATAACTTAGAGCATGTTGGCACATGTTATTATATGTGTCACTTAATTATATGATTATTTGTACATTATCATCAGCTACTTCCAGTATTGAAACACAATCTCTACAAAAGTAATAAGCTTTGTGTAAAAAAAAAAGAATGTAACTGAAGTGTCTAAAAAGTGTCTTGACCCAGTGAAAAGTCTTAGTATATAATTGCTACTGATTTGCTTGATTTGTTGCCTAACTTTTCATTAAAGTGACCCTAATTGATACAGAAGAACATTAAACCTTTATAAATATAAATTAGTGTTTCTATGTCCTAACATTTTTCCTCTACAATTCTCCTTTATTTATTTTCAGAAAAAACATGACCAGATTTAGTTAGGTAATCACAAAAATGATTAAAATAACAGTTTTATAATCAAAGCCTTTGCTTTTGGTTTCATTTTTTTCCTCTCAATGTATATAACTTTTCTTAGATTTCTCTAAGATTTACAGTGATATCCATATCTATGCATAATACTTATTGTAATTAATTAACTGGGCTATCTTCACCATCTTCTATTTTATTTCAGCATCTTAAAATAGGCAACTCTTCTCAAACAATCACTGGTCAATTATTTTATTGCTGTATGTTTATTTTCCAAAATAAGCCAATACTGGCTTTCTTTGAAAAATTATCAGGATCTAGCATTATCAGTATCTCAATCCCATTTATTACTATACTTTGCAGATGAAATTCCAATAGCCATCCATATAAAAAATTAGGTTTCAAAAATCTCACCAAGGTTGACAGCATTCACTTGTTCCTTAAAATGAATTGTGCACATTAATTCTGAAGACTGTTTAGTAAACTGTATGTCCAGGTACATCAAAATAGGAAATATGTTTAGTTACATGACATTTATTTTTATCAGTGAGACTCCTTGTATTTTATACCATGTCCCTTCAAAATAGATGAGATCAAAAGGCCCCCAAGAGTAATAAAAATTTTTTAGAGATTGAGAAGATAGCAAAATATGAATGCCATGGTAAAATAGGCACATATACTATTGGTAAAACATAGCTATCTTTTCAATAGTATCACTTGTTACATGAAAATCTGCCTATTATACCCTAGTTACTAATGTTATTTTCTACCTTTTATTCATTATAGATAGGTATTTTCTAATGCATAACCAACTCAAGATAAACCTTATGCTTTATTTTTGTTGCCTTTGGGGGGGCGTACATCCAGAAATTCTTAGGGGTTATTTGTGGCTCTACACACTACCTGCCCCCAACCAGACAAGACTGAACCCAGGTCAGCTATACTAGTGCTCTGGCCCCTGAGATCTGTTTCTTTTTTCTAAGTCATGTCAATACATTTCAGGAAAGTTTTGTCTTTTTTAAAAACTGTTTTTATTTAAATAATTATGATTTACAAAGTTATTCATAGTCTAGTTTTAGACATACAGTGTCTCCATACCTCTCCACCCATACCTCTCCACCCACTCCAGACGGCCATCAAAGCAGGCACCTTTTGAAGCTTAGTTGTTAAAGTTTGGGTCTGATGATTTCACTGTTGTTGAATCCATGGTTTGGATATTTAGCTGTGTACTACCTTAACACCACCAATGTACCTGAATCCCCTTGAACCTGGTCCCCTGTTAATTCACATTTGCCTTTCTCCCTCTCAACTCTTGATAAACACAATCAAAAAATAATCCTGAAAGAAACTCTTTATTTCCAGTACAATTTTTTTCTCTGGTAAAGAAAAGCATTGATTATAGTCTCTTATTTTACATTTAATGATATATCAAACTTTTGTGACTTGAAGTTCCTTAGGGAAATGCATCCAACAAACATTTTTTATTACATTGCTATGAGTGTGATTCTGTATATTAACACATATTTAGAGAACAGTGATAAAGCATAACTGAATTATGTCACCAAAAAACTTTATCATGCAATGCGAAATAGAAAGCATAAATGTTAAAATGCATATATAGTATGAACAAGGTAAAATCCAAAAGAACCAGATTTTCTTTTTCTAATTGGTTGTAAGAGAAACCTTTAGGCTCATTTTTGTTTTGTTTTGTTTTTGCATTTTTATATAGCAAAAGAAACCATTGATGAATTAGCTTTTCAAGTGAGATCAGACTTGTTTAGTTGGTTTAGCTATTTTCTGATAAATTAGCTTATAAGTAGAGTTTGTTGATTTTATCCCTTTTCTGCAAAATATTTAAATACAAACAGTGGTAACAGGTTGTTGGGGAGGTCAAAATAATGCAAGATAATCCAGTACATAAGTACATGATTCTAGTACTAAAAACAAGACCTTCAAACTAAATTAAATTCATGTTTTTCAAATGATTATGCTAAAATGTTGTTTGTTATGACTGAAAAATATAGAGGTGGACAATTTGAATTATTTGTTTGAAATCTGCATTGCAAATGTTTAGTATTGCCTGTTTTTTATTTCATAACAAAATGAACTTTACTATTATTTCTTACTATTTGATAACATAAATAGTATGGGTTTATGGTAAAAAAAAAGTTAACAACACAGTTATCTTATGAAAAAATTATCACCAGAAATATCACCAGTCTTGAAATAATTATTAATACATTAATTAGCATTCTAAGATTATCATCATATATAATTGTATAAGTTTATATTTATAGATACTTAAGTAAATGTGTATAGAACTTCCTAAATATATAATAGATTATATTGTAAATTTAAAATGCATTCTATATACCTAACATGCCTAGTCTTATAGCTTAATCTAGCTTAATTTAAAGATTAGTTAAAGTCATAAAACTTGATTCAAAAATTTGTATTATTTATTACTCATAATAATAATATCTTGCATATCTTGTATAATTTACACATTGTTTATACTATAGAATGTCATTTGATTTTTTTTCATGACCACTGAGGTGACCAGGAATTGTAATTGGATGTACTGCCAAGAATCACTAGAATCTCATACCTTGTCACTAGTCTAAGAAAGGTTCAAAGTACAGTTTCTCCTGAGTGCCTATCACTTTCATACCATCACAAAGTTCAAAATTGTAAGTAAAGCTATTCTGTGAAAGGGATGATCTGCATTAATTAATTCTATTACTTAAACCACTAATTTATCTCATTATGTATACATATTTATATCATTTCTAAGTATAGATGTATAATAATGAATATCTTTATATACATATAAAATTAATAGAATTGTCTTTAATTTTAGTTTTGTCATAAGCTCCCTTTAAATTTCACCATACTCTTTCTTTTACTAATTATTTGGTAAGTGTCATGATGAAATTTTTTTTTAATTTATTCCTTACCAGTTTTATTCCACCTCAGAGAAATGAGAATGTATCTTGTCACAAGTTAATATTTTCAGAAGTGATGACCTGCTAAAGGTTTACTGTCTCCCTTGCTTCTTGCTGTGCAGAGCAGCAATGCAAACTTAATGGACATGATTATTTTTCTTAGAGAAACTTACATGGACCTCACTTACAATAGTACCATATCTTATTACTACCAATACCAAATACAGCACATTATATAATGTTGAAGTCCTAAAATTTAAAAGAATGAGAAAGTTGAAGTCTGAGAAAAAAAATGAGAAAACTTCCTTGAAGAAACAATGAGTCCAATTTAGTGATAAAGTAGAATGGTGACCATCAATGCAAATTATCCTCTAATAAGCACGTAAAATTTAGAAAAGAAAGCTTATTATCAAAAGGATTTTTCTCTGAATTAGTTAGCTAAATATGCAAAGTTCATATAAGATTCATCACTGTACTCCATAGATCACAACATAGAATCTACACATGAGAATCATGAAATTCATTTAAGAATTTCTTACATGAAAATGTTCTGGCTAACAAAGAGTCAAAAGCAACTTAACAGGTAACACAATTGAGTTTTAGGGGGAAGAAAGAAAAGATAGGTTCTGTGGGACAGGGAGATGTGCACACTGTGACAGAGTTAGTGTTGGAATTATGTCCCTGAAAAACCATTATTACTAGAATGTAAATAAATAGATAAATGAATAAATAAATAAAAGAAAATAGGATGTATATTATATACTACTTGGTATTTTTAGAGGCTTTAAAAAATCCTTCAAATTGCATAAAGTACCTCCAAAAAGGTTTGATTAAAAAAAAAAAGAATGTAAACTGGGGCTGGATCAATAGTATAGCAAGTATAGTATTTGCTTTGCATGTGGCCAACCTAGGTTCAACCACAAAAACCCCATATGAGTCCCTGAAGTGACCTCTGATTTCAGAGTCAGGAGTAAGCCTCAAGCACCAATATGTGTGGCCCTCCCAAAATAGTACTAAAGGCAAAATATAGTAATAATAATTTAAAAAAAAATGCCCTTGCTTAGGAACTCATACCAGATCCACCTACTTCTTTTTGTAAAATGTGAAGAGTATTTAAACAACATAAATACAAATACTTGAAGGTAGGTTATCTAAATAAATCTTTAACTCTGATTATAATTCTGACTGTAGTTATAATAAATTATTATATATGTAATTTATAATTATAATTATATATGTAATATATAATTATCACCCTGGTTATAATTCTTGTAGCAGAAGGTATATTAGTGGTTTATTAGCATATTTAGAATTATATTGATGATTGGTTCCTAGTTGTTCCTTTGTGGTTTTATTTATAATAAAACATTGTTTTTCTTTCATACATCTTATAGTTCCGATGTTTAGCTTTTGAGGTTTAAGTTTTATTTTTATGAAGTAAAATGGAAAAACTAAAGTTCAAATGCAACTGAAATGCACTTTATTTTCATGACTACTTCTGCAAGAACACAGGCAAAGGTCAATATGCTTATGCATTCTGAATTCTTCCTAAAGCTGTTTAGCTGTGCATTTCTGTAGTTTAACAAGACAAATAATGTCTCATCTAATGCAATATCACTGTGAAAGATATTTTCTATCAGATCATCTTCAAAAACTTCTAAGCAATAAGGGAATTACCAATTGTAAAAGTGCAATGTCTGTTGCAATCCAATAACAGCAAAATTATGAAATCTATCACTTTATACATTTACCTTGAATTTAAGTATGTCCCTCTTTTACCTCACCATGGCTCTGGCCCAATTTTTTCTAAATCTCTGATAAAAGGAAAAACTTTGATTTAAGTAATGATTTCTCAAGACAGGTAGGAGAGTCTACTTTAAATCACTTTTCTCTGAAAGACATTGAGTTAGTTGAATTCTGGGAAGTTAGTGATTCAGTATTTTCTTTGTTGTTCTCATTCCAAGTTGCCTTCTGAGAAGAAGAGATGGAAAGAAATAGTGTTTTTACCTTTCACCATTTTTCAACCACCTTAAGTGATTAGCCAGTTCCACGAAAACAAGTCGTATCTCTGCTAGCACTATTAAGGAAAGCTGATATTTCTTTGCAAATTCCTAGAACCTAAGACCTAAAGAATACTGAAGAAGTGGTATTCTATTAATCAGACAGAACCTACAGTCTCCTCCATCACCTTTCTGTTTTCCTTCAATCTCATGGTTGACAGAGCTCCTCTCTCAAGCTCCAAAGCTTTAGACTCACATATCTCATGCTTGCCATATACCCTTGCCCTAAATGCATTACCTGGTTCAGAGAATCAAGATGCATATGAATAGCCACACCTGTGTCAGTACATATTGCCTAGCACTGGCTGCTCTCACTTTGCATTTGAACATTTGTGTCTCAAACTAGACAGCATGCAAAGCCAGAAAGATTCACTGTGTGGTATTTTGCAGAAAATGTTTGCCAACCTCTGCTTTAAACTCAACCATTTTCCACCCCAAGCCCATCTGGAGATTTTCAGATTCATTTGGCTGAAATTCTTCAGAGTATCAACAGTATCTCCTTTATTTGTGAGTGTAAATTCCTACAGATAGAAAATGTAAAGTTATAGGATTTGAGGGTTAGGAGGCTCTCTAATAGAGCTTGGACACCTGGGAGTGTCACTCACAGGAATACTCAGCTCAGTTGTATTGATCTAGAGGTTGATTGCTCTGGAGATTCAGTACGCTCAGGTCTTACAATGCTGGGGTACTACAAGCCACCCTAGAGGTGTGACCCACCAATTCTATATTCAGCAATCCTTGGGAGCCATATGGCTCCAGGAGTTAAAGTTGTGCATGCCAATTATATACTCCAGCTCCTGGATTTATCAACCTAGTCCACTGGTTATATTTGTTTCTTTGGTTTTTATTTGGGGATTATACATAGCTATACTCAAAGCTTACTCCTTGATTCACTGCTTTCACTCTCAGTAAGGTTTAGAGGTCTATTGTTAATACTGGAGACCAAACTCAGTAGACTGCATGCAAGGCAAATGCCCTACCTTCTCTCTATCTTTCAAGCTTCATTGTTTGCACATCTTAAATTCAACTTTAGAACATCCTTAAGGTCACAGGAAAGGTAAGGAGGAAGCACAGGTTTCTCCCCTACCGACATATCTCCACAAAAAATTAATCTGCTGAAGGGACCGGTGAAGTGGCGCTAGAGGTAAGGTGTCTGCCTCGCAAGCGCTAGCCAAGGAAGGACCGCGGTTCGATCCCCTGGTGTCCCATATGGTCCCCCCAAGACAGGGGCAATTTCTGAGCACTTAGCCAGGAGTAAACCCTGAGCATCAAGTGGGTGTGGCCCAAAAAGCCAAAAAAATAAAATTCAGTCTGCTGTAACCATCATAATTATTACCTAGAGCCATATTACTTACATTAGGGTTTCAATTATGTTTTTACTATTTGCACTGTTCATTCTATGTATTTATAAATTTAATTTAATTTTATTGTTTTATTTTATTTTATAGTTAGGTGTCCAATATACAATGAATCAGGGCCAATTCCACCACTATTGTTGATCTACCTATACCAAAATTTCCCCAAGTGCATCCCTTATCATGAAACTTTACCCCACAGCCTTCCAGTACAACAGGTTATTTAAAGTTTATGTTAAAGTTTGAGTCTCTTGATTCCACTGTTGTTGACTTTGGTTTGGATATGTAGTTCTGTCTTTATTTATCGCCATCAATGCACCTGAGACCACTTGGTCCCTTACCCCATCCTTTCATATTTGTTTTTCTTCTCTTTCATTCAGTTTCTTTCCTTCTCCTCACTACACTCTGGGGCCAAGAGTGTTCCAGACAACTTCCATTTAGGCCATTTCATTTCTTCATGCAGTTATACAAAATAACTGTATATTTATTCTGTATTTGTCCATCTAACTTCATTTAACATAATATCATCCAGTTCCAAATATGTTGCTGAAAAGTTCATGATTGAACTTTTTGTTTTGTTTTGTTTTGTTTTGTTTTGTTTTGGGGCCACACCCATTTGATGCTCAGGGGTTTCTCCTGGCTAAGCGCTCAGAAATTGCCCCTGGCTTGGGGCTAGCATTTGCAAGGCAGACACCTTACCTCTAGCGCCACGTCCCTGGCCCCGATTGAACTTTTTTTGTTTGATCATGATTGATCATTTTTTGTAGCTATGCAGTAGCCAATTGTATATATGTACAATGTTTTCATGATTCACTCATCTGTTCTTGGACAACTAGGTTGATTCCAGGTATTAGCTATAATACTATGATGCATTGTACATACATTCTTTTAGATGAATGTTTTTCTTTGGGAGGATATATACCTAAAAGAGGGATTGCTGGGTCATATGGCAACTCAGTTTTGAGTTTACTGAGAACATTTCATACTTTTTTCCACCGGGGTTATACTAGACAGTACTCCCACCAGAATTGGATTAGTGTTTTTATATCACCACATTCCCACTAACAGATATTGTTCCCAGTATATTTGATACATACCATCCTCACTTGTCTAAGATGGAACCTCATTGTTATCTTAATCTGGATTTCCCAAATAAGTGATAAGTGATAAGTGATGAGGAACATTTTTTATTTGCTCCTTGGCCATCTGTCAGTCTTTCTCAGAAAAGTTTCTCTTCATTTTCTCTCCCTATTTTTGATGGGGTTTTTAGGTTTTGTGAAGCTAACCTTTGTGAGTACTTTGTATGCACTAGATAGCAAACCTTTATCTGATGTTTTGTGTGCAAAATGTTTCTTTCATTCAATTATCTGTCTTCTAATTTTAGCCTTTGTTTCTTTTGACAACAGAAACTTTTTAGTTTGATGTAATCCCGCTTATTTACAATTGATGCTATAGGGCTTGCCGTTGGCATCGTATTATCAAAGACTTATTTGACTTTTATTTTGGGGGAGATTTTTAATTACTGTTTAAATTTCCTTGCTTGTGAATGACCTTTGTAAGCTTTCTTTTTCCACCTCATTAAGTTTTAGGAGATTATATATTTCCAGAAATCTTCTAGATTCTCTATTTTAAAAGAGTACAGTTGTTCATAATAAGCTCTCATGATGTCCTGAGTTTCTGAGTGTTCTGTTATAATTTCTTCCCTTTCTTTTATGATCTGATTTATTTGAGTATTTTCCCTTAATTTTATTTTGAATCTTTCTTTCTTTTTTTTTTTTGATTATTTCTAATGGTTTGTCTACCTTGTTTATTCTTTCAAAAAACTGGCTCCTGGTTTTTATCAATACTTTGTATTGTTTTCCTAGTTTCTATATTGTTGATTTCTGCTCTGTTTTTTATTATTTGTTTTCTTCTGCTTATATTTGGAATCCTTTCTTGTTCCTCTTCCAGATATTTAATGTATTCCTTAAAGTATTTATTTAGTCTTTTTCTTCTCTCATGATGTAGGACTGTATTGCTATGAGTTTTCTCATAATTACTGCTTTTGCTGTGTCCCATAGAATTTGATAATTTGTATCTTTATTATAATTAGTCTCCATGAATCTTTTTATGTCTTCCTTGATGTTCTCTTTTATCCAGCTGTTGCTGAGCAGCATGTTGTTTAGTCACCTGCTTTTAAATTTTCTCAATATCTTCTTTTTACAATTGCTCTTGATTTCTTTGGCACTGTGGTCTGATAAAATGCTTCGTATAACTCTTCTTTTCGTGTGAATTTTTATAAGTTAGACTTGTGTCCTAAAATTTGATCTATACCAGAGAACGTTCCATATATACTTGAGAAAAATGTCTATTCAGCTTTTTGAACATAAAAGTCATTGTACGAATCTATTAGTACCATTCCTTCTAGTTTTTGATTTAGGGTCCTTATGTCCTTGTTAATGTTCTGCCAAGTGTGACAAGTGGTGAAACTGGCATATTAAAATTCCCACTCCTATCAAATTACCATCAATATAATTCTCTAAATTTGTGAGCAAAAGCCTTAAATACTTTGCTGACTCTGCATTTGGTCCATATATGTTCATCAGCGTTTGTACTTCTTGGTCTACTGTTCCCCTATTCAATAAATAGTTCCACTCTTGTCTTTTTTTCTTGAGTATATTCTTGAGGTAAAATGCAATTTGATCATATATATATATATATATATATATATATATATATGGCTTTTCCAGCTTTTTTTTGTTTTTAGTAGTGTGTGAAATTGTTTTCTATTCCTTTACTCTGAGCCCGTATCTATATTGAGATTTTAAGTGTGTTTTTGAAAGCATAAAATGTCTATTTTTTTCTGATTCAATCCGCTACTCTATGGCTTTTGATGGGAAAATGTAGTCCATTGACATTTAAAGAAACATTTGACTGCTGCTGTTACATTTGGGTATTTGGTTTATATATTTTATCCCTGAGTATTTCATTTAGAGTAAGTTTGGTTAGCATAAATTTTCAAGTTCTTATTTGTCTGAGAATGTTTTTATCTCACCCTCCCATATAAAGAAAAGGTTTAATGGCTAGTGGCTCTAGGTTGAAAGTTTCCTTTATTCAATAATTTGAATAGTCAGTCCACTCTGCCTGGATTGTTTCAAATGGATGATCTTATTTTATTTTTATGTTCTGTCCTTTATACTTAAAGTTTTCCTTCTCCCTTACTGCTTTAAGAGTCCAACTCATTCTTTTATTTATTTATTTATTTATTTATTTATTATTTTTTGCCATTTGGATTACTATATGTCTAGTTTTTTTTTCTGCTAGGGTCTATTTTTTTGGCAATCTTTTGGCCTCTAGGATTTATACAGAAGCCTCATTCCATAGAGTGGGGAAAGTGGGGGAATTTCTCTGCTATTATCTCTATTATTACTTGTTCTTTCCCATCACTTTTCCTTCCACTTGATATTCATATAATTTTGAAATTATTTCTCTTGTCTTTATTCGTTAAGTACCTTACAGTTTCTTTCATTGTTTTGTTTCTTGTTTTTCTTTGATTTTTTATCAATGCTGGCTATAAATCATCTTCAAATTCATTTATATGGTTATCTTTTTGTTGTTTTTTTCTTCATTTTATAATATTTGTTGAGACTAGATTAAATCTCTATACAATATGTTTTTAATTAATATTTTTATGTAAACACCTTGTTTACAAACATGATTGTGGTTGGGTTTCAGTCATGTAAGAGAACACCCTCCATTACCAGGGCAACATTCCCATCACCAATGTCCCAAATATCCCTCCTCCCCATCTCACCCCCGGCCTGTACTCTAGACAGCTTTCTATTTCCCTCATACATTCTCATTGTTAGAATCGTTCGCAATGTAGTTATTTCTCTAACTAAACTCATCACTCTTTGTGGTGAGGTTCATGAGGTGAGCTGTAACTTCCATCCCTCCTCTCTTTTGTATCTGAAAATTATTGCAAGAATGTCTTTCATTTTTCTTAAAACCCATAGATGAGTGAGACCATTCTGCATCTTTCTCTTTCTCTCTGACTTATTTCACTCAGCATAATAGATTCCATGTACATCCATGTATAGAAAAATTTCATGACTTCATCTCTCCTGATGACTGCATAATATTCCTTTGTGTATATGTACCACCTGTGTAATTCTGCTTGCAAACATGTTCTTTAGTTCCAACAGTTCCATTTGTATGGATTCTCTCATCCTCTGAAAAAGTTCATCTTTGAGGTGGTTGAATTGTTCATCTATAGATTGTTTAATTTTCTAGACTAGTGCCTACTTGATTTCTGTTGCTAAAACATTAAGTGTTGATTTTAGGTCCTTATCTACAAAGCTCAGGCATTTTGAAAGGCTTGAAAATATGTCTAGATTTTTCTATATATCCCCAATTGCCATTGTAATTAATCGAGTATTTTTTGTATTTAGTGGGTTTGAATGATGGCACTTCAGGTTTCTCATTATTTAAAAGTGATCTATTGAATTGATTATATAAAAGGTTTCTAAAAGTATAATTGCCAGTGGGCTGGAGCAATGACACAGGTCATAATATGTCTGCCTTGTGCACACTAGCCTAAGACAGACTTCCGTTTGATCCCCTGGCATCCCATATGACCCCCCGCCCCTCGAGCCAGGAGCTATTTCTGAGCGCATAGCCAGGAGTATGACTGAAAAAATAAAGTAAAATAAAAGTTGTAGGTTATTTTTCCAAACACATGAGATTATCTAAGTATAATAGAAAATTTTCATTTAATTGATTGGTTTGGTTGCCTGAGTTTAGAGGCTGTATATTTCCTAAGAGAAAGAAATGCTAGGGATAACATGCCTGGAAATGGTAGTTATAAATTAAAATGTCTTAGCATAGATGTGCTAGCATCCATACTTTTTGGGCAAGAGAAGGCAGACAGATCAGGTGTCAAAATGGACATCAGGTTGAAGGAAGAGCTTAGGGGAAAAGATTGGCAGTGACACTGACAGCCAAGAGGGTGCTGATTAATATCAGGAACCACAAATTCCTTACCTTGGAGGATGCACATGAGATGGGATGGCAAATGGACAGGTGTCAGAATGGGTGTTGGGCTAAGGAAAGAGCTGGGGGGGGGGGAGAGTTTGGTGGTGATATTGGCAGCCAGAAGGGTCCTGGTTTATATAAGGAACCAAAAGGTCCTGCCCTTGGATGGATGATGCATCTGGGATGAGAAGGCAAACAGGCGGTTGTCAGGATGGGAGGTAGTCTGGGGGAAGAGCTCATTCTATGTTTTGATACATGTTTTCACCACTGTGTCATCCAGATAGTTTTAGAACCTTGAAAAGTCTTCTACTTTCCCTCTTCAACTTTTCTTCCTCTTGACCCCTAGAAACCAATGACTACTTTATCCTTCATAAGGCTCCAGTGCTGCTTTTTTCAGGTTATACTGGTTAAACAATACACAGATCTGGCTTCTTCTGCCAAACAATAGGTGGTTTCTCCATGCACTTTTGATGAGTTGCAGCTTATTCCATCTTATTGATAAATAACTACACAATGATTGGATTAATTATAATTTATATGGTTGCTCACTGAAGGGCATCTTGGTTTTCTTTGTACTTTACCTATTACAAATAGAAATTGGACAATCATGCACATATACATTTCTGTGTGGAAATGACTTCCAATTCACCTGTATATTCATGAAGAACACTTACTGAATTTAAAGGTACCTGTTTATTTTTGAAATAAGCTGCCAATTCATTTTCCAAAATGTCATCCTGCATTCTTGCAAGCACTGGGTGATTTGACTGCAGTGTTATTCATCCTCACCCATAAACAGGGCTAACAGTGCATTTGGATTTTGGCTATTCTTTGAGATGTGTAAGAGTATCTCATTCTTATTTTAATGTGAAATTCCCTAATCAAATATAATGCATCATTGTGGAGGTTTATTGTCATTTAGTACTGAACATGATGATATGATAACATTGTGCCTCTAAAGTGTGTAAAATATATACCCTTCTTTTTCACCTCAATACAATATTGAACAAATGAATCAGGGCTAGAAAGATACTGCAGAGGTAAAGGCACTTCTTGCATGCAGGTGACAATTCATTCCCCAGCACCACATAACAGTCATTAAAGCTCTACAAGAAGTGATTCTAGAGCACAGAGCCTGTAATTCCATTGAAAATCATTAAAATTATTTCAATATAGTTAATATACTTAAAGTAAAACAACTTAAACTAAAATCTTCTGTATTTTCAAGCAACAAAATAAATAAAAATACAACATGAGGTAACATTTTCTGGAAGATATACCTCAAAGTTGTTTACACTATTTCTTTAATTCATACCTGTTTATACAGTAAATTTTAATCAACTCTCTTTCACTAATTCAATTTTTTTAGTTCCATTAAAAAATCATACTATTAGGTACCTCCTCTGATAAGGTATGCTCCGAATTAGGTTTGATCCAATTTTCACTCTTGGGTAAATCCCTACAATGGCTATCTTTTATAGTGGTAGCCTACCCACCTCTTTTTTTTTTTTGTTTTGTTTTGTTTTTGGGCCACGCCCAGCGGTGCTCAGGGGTTACTCCTGGCTGTCTGCTCAGAAATAGCTCCTGGCAGGCACGGGGGACCATATGGGACACCGGGATTTGAACCAACCACCTTTGGTCCTGGATCGGCTGCTTGCAAGGCAAACGCCGCTGTGCTATCTCTCCGGGCCCCTACCCACCTCTTTAACTTAATGAAGAAACCTAAATTAGCAAAGTATGCAGAAAGTTTAGAAGCCTCTCACCTCATCATTTCTGTAATTTCCAGCTCTTCAAGAAAAAGCAACTCTGTCTTGTGAACATGCAAGCTCTGAAAGAGCATAATATCAAACTAAACTAACAATATTTTAAAGAAACTCAGTGACTTCCAAGTTCATTTTCTTAAATTTTTAGATCTTCCCAGAGCAAAAACAAAAAGAACCACTCGGAAAGACAGTGCAAAATATCATACTATCACCAGAGTAACATTGGGGGAATAATGTAATTCAAGCATTTGGAAAAGAAAAGAAAGGAAAAGAATCCAGAAAAATAAGAAAACAGAGTTAAGCATCGCATTTCCCTTATTGAGGATTATTTGAGGATATTCTGATTTTTGTCCAAAATAAATTTACCAGTGATTAGATAATATTCTAACACTGCCAAATAAATAATGCTTACCTATTGGTTTCAGAGCTGAGTGATGGCTTCTGACTAGAAATTGAATGAACAGTTTAATGGTAGTTCAAATAGTAGCAAATAGTTGTTTGCCAGTTTACAATCACTTATTCTCATTCTCTCTCTGTCATTTTCTGAACTATGTTGCAGTTAAGAAAGCTGTCATACAAAATGAAAGTGGCTTTTTCAAGCAGAAAACAAATGTACTCTGGCTGGCAGACTGGCATTTAATCATTCAGTCTTTTAGCGTCATTACTTTGCTGCTAGCATAAACCATCCCACGTTGTTTATGGAGGAGGAAGAATTGGGTGTGAACACCTGGCCCTTGCCAACCTCTGTAAGGAGATGCCACTGGGGTCTTTGCTGTCATTCTGGGAAAGTGATCGTTCTCAGAGGCACAGCAGAATTCATTAGTAGTAGAACAGGTGCCTTCTGAACTGTGACACCAGGTCCACATCTGGCTTGAGGATACCAGTGAATTCAATAAAACAGCATTTACGCTTTAGGTTGCTACCTGGTTTCAACCTGCCTGGATGAAGATTGGGATATATTTAAAACAGAACACTTTTTTCATCAACTTTTTTTCAATTCTAGAAATTTTGAGTCTTATTAGATGGTCTGTATTCGCTCAGAGTCCTGTAAGTTTCCTTAAGTTCCTCACCTGTATTTTAACGATAAATTAAACTCACCCTTTTAAAAGCAAGGTTGAATCACCTACTCATGGGCAGATACTGTGCTTTGCTGGAAAGGGCTCCAAAATGGCTTAAAATTAGACAGCAATGAACATTCAGCAATAGCAAATTGTCTTCTGGACCCAGCTGTAACTGCCAGCTAGAAGAGTAAAAGATAGATGACCTGTTACTAAAGAAGTAGTAATTTGTTTCTGTTTCTTTCTATTTCTATTTCATATTTGTTTCTACTCTTTTTGTAAGTAAGGTTCCGAGTATGAGGTTTCCTTATGAATACATGGATTAACACTATGCATAGAGTAACTTCAAGAAGTAGAAAATGAAAAGTTTGGCATTTTCTCCATGTACGATTTAAATATTTAGACTTTTTTCATACATATGCCTTCTAGAGTATTTATGGGCTGAAACAATAACCTAGTTTTCAATCAAATGTTCTCAGTTGAACACTATATTGAAATATTAAATTTAATTAATGTGATACATTTTAAATTTATTTTGTCAACTACCATATACTATTGAAATATTTCACTTCCCATCAGTGTATTTAAGTACTCTTTCCAGAGCCATCATATGTTTCATTTATTATAAAATACAAACTTGAAGTTTTTATTCTTTTTTTGTTGTGTGTTTTGACACTTGAGTATTTCTATTGAATGGGTCTAATGTCTTAATACCTAATTTTCAAAGTTTTCTAAAATATAGCCTCCATTTGGTTCTTGTTTGTTTGGGGCCACACCGGTGACTTTCAGGGGTTTCTCCTGGGTATGAGGTCAGAAATCATTCCTGGCAGGTTCAGGGGACCATATGGAATGCCAGGGATCAAACCGAGGTTTGTCCTGGGTCAGCCTTGTGCAAGGCAAAGGCCCTACCACTGTGCTATCACTCTGGCTCCTTCATTTGTTTTTTGAAAATGATTAAAGGTCTTCTATTTCTTGAAAATAATAAACTAGTATTAAAAAACAAGATGCATTGAGAAAAGGAACATTACAGTATGTGATACTAAACTGAAATAATTTAATTTGAAAAGAATTATTGAAAATGAAAACTTAGAATGTGTCAAATTAGTAATGATTTTTATTACTTCCCTTTAGATGTTATAAATAGATGTTTCAGGAGCTTGTACTGGCCTAGACCTTTTTTTAAAAAAAATAAAGCATGTTATAAGTAAATAAATGAAAGTTGCCTTTCGGGTGCTGTGATCCTCTCATTCTTCCCAAATGAGCTTCATACATCTTCTAAAACCAATTAGATTATCCAGCAGAGGTGCTAGAAGTCAAACACTTCTAGAGAAGTCTGTGCCATGAAAACAATCCCCATGTTTGCCTTGCAGTCAATCTTGGGATTAATCAGTGCCAAGTTTGCCAGTGTATTTGTGTTTCTATAGAAGTTCAGCACCCTACTGGGCTCTCCAAAACATAGGAAATAAGAGAAATATCACATTCTCTTCCCAGAATGTGAAGAAAAATGTTGTCTTATTTACCAGCTCCCAAGACTCAGCTTCGAGAGCTCAAGTTAAACTGTCACATATTATCAAGAGCTGATAATAGGTTATTTGCTTCCAGTAAGAAATAGAAAGAGAAAGGCCAGGGGAAAATAAGCTAAAACCAGTTAAAATGAGATATTTGTGTTATTAAAGTGTCAGGCAGAAACTTACACCCATGCAGAATTTTGTGAATCGCCTGGCACCCCAGAATGACAGGGTCATCCTTTCTGCATTGGTTTCAAGTTTTGTCTTCTCATTGTGCAGCCACATAAGTGTCCTTGTTATTAGATCTGGTGCTATTTCCACTCCTTGTGGGGAATTGGTTAATGCCATTGTCAGAACCGACAGTGTTTAAAACATTTTAATCTTGTAAAACGTTCTCCTTAGTTACACAGGGGAGTCTGCTTTGGAGTTTCTGCCATTATCCTGAAAGATAAGGAGCCTGTGTGCACATGTTCTTCCAATTTATTATATTAGCACCACTAACATCTCGGGATAATTTTAAGTTATGGTCATATATCATGTGTCTCTAACAGCAAGTCTTTTTTATTTTTCAAATTGTCTCTGTAAACAGATCCATTTTATTCTTGGTAGTAAAACACAACTCTAGAATATTGTGGTGAGTAACAAAGGAATGCCCCACAAATACATATTGTCATGGTACTCGGTCGAATGCAAGAAAGAGGATGGAGTGATCAAGAAGAAAATTACTGGGAGAGGGGAAGGGAGCTGCTGACAATGGGAGGAGATGAGGTGGAAAAAGAAAGAAATGAAATGATCCCCAATGTTTTCCTTTGGGGGGGGCAAGTGAATATTTGTCAAAGTGAGGTTATTAGAAAACCAAGTAACACAACATTCTATGTTGTATAAAAATATCTTGTAATTTTTCACAGATGATTCAAGGCAGGGGTCTCAAACTCAATTTACATGGGGCCACAGGAGGCAAAGGCGGGGTGATCCTTGAGTGCAAAGTCAGTAGTGAGCCTTGAACATTGTGGGATGTGACCCAAACAACTAAAACAAAACAAAACAAAAAAAGATTCCTCTAGGGCAGGGCCACAACATGTTTTTCGGAGGGCCGCAAAGCGGCCCTCGAGCCGCGAGTTTGAGACCCCTGATCCAAGGCAAAATATTGCACACACCTTCATTGTTTCTTTCCTTTCTTAATTAACCTATTAATTAATTTGTTCCTACCTACATTGCACATAATGTTTTCCAATTATGTGTGAAAATACACGAAGAGCCATAATCTCTACTTTCAATACCTGTACATTCTGGACAAATGCCCAAAATTACAGGAAGCAGTAGACTCAGGGTGAGGCATGTTTTAATACAAATAATGGAAGTAATGACCCTCATGTAGTGAGGAAAGGAAACAAAGCTAGATGAGAAAAAGAAATTAAAATTGTATGAACTCTTCCGAACAACCACATATATATGTACATATATACAATATAATAATCTATTACTCTAATAAAAGCTCAAAATGCAATTTGCCATGAAATGGATAGAACCAGAAGATATGCTGAACAAGCTAAGTGAGAAGAAAGTGCATAGATACAGAAAGATCTCTCTCATATGTGAGATGTAAAAATACACAGTAAGGAAGTAATGAACTGCCAAATGCAACCAAATAGGAGAGTTGGTTTACAGTACTGAGTTCATGTGGGACAAAGAGATTGAAAGGGAGCATCTTGGAGGAGAAAGATAGGTACTCTGGTAGTGGGTGGGTGGGTGTGGTATTTATATAACACATACATGATATTATCATCAATAGTGTTATAAATCACAGTACCTTGCTCAATAAATATAAAAATGTATGTATACTATAAAAAACTACAGGCTTGAAAATGAGTAAGAATCTACCATGTAGAAAAATCAAGTAAGGCCATTTCAGGCAGAGAAGGCAAGAAACAGAAATTTTCAAGAGTATTCCTCACTTTTCATGGTTTAACTCTATTGTCACCTGGCTCTTTAGCTGGGGTTTACTGCCTTCAATATCTCAACCCAGGGGCTTTCAAAACTGACACATAAACTATAGCTGTTCAAGGGTGTAGCAAATGTAAAACAACTGGTTATTCTACCTACCTTGGTTCTAAATGTTGGTGCCTGGATTATTATGCACCAGGGAAGCTGCCAGTCTATAGGTTTATGAGAGGTTGTAGAATGCAGACCAAACCTGTTTCCATAATCTCCACAAAGTGGAGCCCATTCTTTAGATCAGTTTCTCCTGCCAGGTTTTGCTTTCTATTTAATGACAAATGTAAAACTTTTAGAACTCTTTTCTGTACCAAGTTTTGCAGTCTTATCTATCTAATGAGGTTTACCTTTTAAAACTTGAAAAGCAAGGCAAGGCAGTTCTCCTATAGTTTTGATGTTTTCTTTCATCAGAGAACACCCAATAAACTTTCCAAGAATCAAAAGGTGGGGCCAGAGCAATAGCACAGCGGTAGGGAGTTTGCCTGGCACGCAGCTGACCCAGGAGAACCTTAGTTCGATTCCCCCGGGGTCCCATACGGTCCCCCAAATCCAGGAGCTATTTTTGACTGCATAGCCAGGAGTAACACCCGAATGTCACCACCACCGGGTGTGGTCCAAAAACAAACAAACAAACAAACAAGAATCAAAAAGAGGTTTATTGCGTTCTGTGAAATTGGAGAATTCAGACCAAGAAATGTGGAGAGCAAGAACCAAAGGGAAAATTGCAAAAACTACAGGAATGACAAGAAATGATGTACTGCTCCATAAGATTTAAGACAATTGGGGGGAAATAATGATATCCAGAAATAAATGGAAAAAGGAAACATAATTATAGGCCACTTTCCAGTGTCCTGTGTAAGGGACGATAGCTTTGGTTCAGGAGAAATGGGGTAATTGTTTTGCTGTTACACATAGAATTGCATTGCGTTTCCCTAACATGGTGATACTATCAATGAGTTGCTTGGGTAAATTCCTTCATTTACCCAACATAATAAACCAAATAAAAAACAGATCGTAACAGCAACAAAAAGCTACATCCTCATTTTGATTTGACTTTCCAGCAATTAAAACAATGAACCAGCCTTCTTTCAATAACTTCAGAAGAACATATTTCTTAAATACTTTAACAGACATAATAGGCATTATAATTCTGGGATGACTTCTTTTCACAGTAGATATCATTATACTTATATTGATAATATAACATAAGCACTGAACTAACTTTAAAAAATGGTCTCACTGTTAAGATTATCAAGCATTCCAAGTTATTAGGATTAGTAGCTTGAATGAGAAACATTTTATTTGTTTTTATAATAAAAAGTACATAATTGTTATTAGTCCCAGGGTTCCTGCTGTTGAATGCAATAATGATTGTCTTTACTCCAGACTTCATTGCTTTTTATTTTGCATCATGTGCTTTATTGATTTTCCTGTTACTATTATTTCCTTCAATAAGCCATTTAAAATACCATCAATTTTCATCCTTAATTTTTTTTTAAACCTGATTCCTACCCACATTTTTCCAGTGAACTGAAAGGAGGACTATGCTACAGTTTGTGTAGTATTCTTTTTTCTTTTTTTACTTTTTCTCATTTATCTTCCCCTTGATGGGATATGTTGAGATTTTAGGGCACAAATAAATAATCCCTTTCTCTTTCTCTTTAGCTGAGATGCCAATTAAGGAAAAATACAAGAAACCAGCAGATAGTGATCAAAATGTCAAAATTTACAACTGATGAAGTTGGTTGTAATGTAAAACTTCCTTCTATAGTATCTCTGAATTGGTCAGACAAAGCTACAGATGGAGACACAGCTAACTAACACAAAGAGTTAACCCCATGCTCTCTCTAATAAGTATGTATATATATATATATATACATAAATATATATAAACATCTATGTACAGATGTATCCCATATCTCAATGACAAAAAATGTTTCTTGCTATTTTCATTCATAAACTAATGGACTCCTAGTTAAAATTTTAGTTCATGTACGTGCACTGTCTTCCATTGTTTGAACCTAGATAGTCGGTATTAAATTTCCAATATGGTTTGATATTGTAGTTCTCAAGTTCTCCAGATGTTTGCTGTGTAACTTCTCTGTGATTTATACCAAAAAAATATATTTTTGATAGTATGTTTGCTTCGCTAAGGTACATGTCAATTGAACATGTTAGTTTGTTTTGTTTTTTTTATTTTTTTATTTTTTTTGCTGCCAGTAAGCAAGAAAGCAAAGATTTGAAATATTTCCAAAGAAGTTTGAGTTTGTGTGAGAAGAAACTCTTGGCTACTTGATTTTATACCCAGTAAGTATTTGGCTGGGTATCCACAATCACAGAGAGGACTGAGCCTTGCCAGATTTTTTTTTTCTTCCTTGCTCTGGCCTTAGATATCCATGCAGTAAGTATCCTTTTGCATAGGCTCTAAGGATTTATGCAAACATTTTTTGTCACTGCTTCATATCAGTAATATTGAGGTATTATGAAAAGACCACTGGACTATGAATCAAAGTAATTGTATTATAGTATCTGTTTTATCATTAAAATTTTTATTGTTTAGTATAAGATTTGAAGAAAGTTATATTACATCCTAAAACCTTGATTTTCTGATGGGTAAGTATGACTAAACCAGAGATTTTTTTCACTTTGGAGGCACAATAGAATTCAGGGAAATACTTCATAAAATGCTAATTACTGAACAGGTATGAGATTTGATCGTGGTGTTTAGAAAAGTCCCTTAATAGATTCTAATGTAAAGTCAGTGCTGAGAACTGCTAGATAAGATGATTTCTAAAATTTTACTTTGTTTTGGGGACATACCTGGCAAGACTTTACTAGGTGACACCTAAAATTTTATTAGGAGCAACAGTACATCTCAGATTAAATGAAGTTTATATTTGGAAATTTGGGGCAGAAATTTGGTTTGGAATTCCAAATCTTCCTCATTCAGATTAAATTATTTTGGGCAATTTCAACTGCTTTCAATTATATTTTTCTCCTGTGTATGATAAGGGCATATTTGATAAATCAGAACTTTGTGTATGGCAGACACTAAAAAAATCTGATGATAAAGAAAATGAATAATGTAATGAAATTGATTTATCTACCCCTCTATAGGAGGAAAAAATAGTTGGCTGAATATTATATAGGCTTAAGATCAGAAGGGAGAATAATAGAACAAAATCAAACATTTGGAAACAACGTTTCTATGTTTAACTCCAAATTTGGTACAGTACTCAATTACATTTTTTATTATTGAATACAATGCCATAAGTTATACTACTTAAATAAGCCCCTTTATGATATAATGTAAAAGAACTTGATGTGACAATTTTTTGAATTATTCAAAAGTAACAGGAGAATGTTTTTATAATTCTATGATAGAATAATATCGTTAAAAAGAAAAAATACCTAGGAAAGGATAAAAATACTTGTTTTTATTTTCTTTCAAAATTTAGTGCATCTGGGACTGGAGCAATTGTACAGTAGATATAGGGTTTGCTTGCATGTAGCTAACCCAGGTTCAGTCCCCAGCATCCCACATGGGTTGCTGAGTCTGCCTGAAATAATTTATGAGTTCAGAGCTAGTGTAGTTTAAGTGTAGTTTAATATGGTTTAAAAATGTAAATAAGGGGCCAGAGAGATAGTACAGCGGTAGCATGTTTGCCTTGCATGAAGCTGACCTAGGATGAAACTGGGTTCAATCCCTAGCATCCCATATGTTCTCCCAAGCCAGGAGAAATTTCTGAGCACATAGCCAGGAGTAATTCCTGAGCATCACTGGGTGTGGCCCAAAAACCAAAAAAAAAAAAAAAAGTAAATAAAATGTCAATACAGAGCATTTATATTACAAAATACTAAATATTAAAAATTATTTATAATGCATTATTATAAATTCTGTAATAACTAGATTAAAATGTGCATAAATTAACAAGATAAAATAAACAATACTAATAATGAGAAAAGTTTCGAAAGACTTTAAAATAGAAATATGTGAATTTAAAATATATAACTATTATCAAGGAACTGAAGGTTAGCACAAATGATATGCAAATACAAATTCATCATATTGAAACTTTTAAAAATCTGTCAGCTACTGTTACAGATGCAAACTTCTGAACCTGTTTTATGAACAGCTCTTTCATACAAAGAGACATGCTCCCAAATTATCCCAGCAGTGCTCACACAGTCAAAGATACTGACCAACTTCAGTATCATAAGCAGTAGAAGTATAAATGAATTTGAAAATAATTTAGTTGAAAACTTTATGAAATAAATATTAATGATTCAACATGCATTGATTGCATTTACAATAGAAATTTTTAAAACATTACCAAAATTTATATATAGTATATTATAAATAATTTAAAAGAATCTTTTGGTAATATATTGATAAAATGTAAAGAATAATCAGTAGACAGCTGGGTAGACAAAGAGAGGAAGATAGAGATACATACAAGTAAATATTACTTTACCTGATTTTCAACTTCATTTTGAAATACCTGATGGATGGGGGCCAGAAAGATAGTACAGCAGTAGGGTGTTTGGTTGCCTTGCATGTGGTCGACCCAAGAGGAAGCCTGTTCATTTCCTGGCATCCCATATGGTTCCGTCAGCCTGCCCAGAGTGGTTTCTGAGTGCAGAGCCAGGAGTAACCCTTGGGCACCACTGGGTGTGGCCCAAAAACCAATCAATCAATCAATCAGGTTAATAAAAAGACCTGATGGAATTATAGTCACTATTCAGATTTGTTCATCTAAAGTGTAATCACAGACCTTTAAAATAATAATTTTATCTAGATCAACATTTCTTTCCTTGCCTTTTGGTGTCTTATATTGTTCTATTGTGATATTATTAAAATTCTCTTGTGTGCCCATACTGCCATAACCCCTGTGAAATACCCACTTTTTGCATTTTTCATCTAGTCACATGGAAAAAATATTCTCCTAATTCCTTTGAACAAGAGAAGAAAATAGGATCCATGAAATTAAATAAGCACCCCTTAATCTAAATGCTGCCTTTTGGAAGGCTGACAGTCGGTACTACCTCAGGGTTACTAACCACTATACTTTGGAAAGGATTGAAACTGTTTGACCATGCAGGGCAGTGCTTAGCAAACAAAGTTAGTATAATTTGTTACTGGGAAGAAAAAATATGATTGAATGAATTCTGTGAAAGCTGTGCACTGTAAGATAAGAGTAGATTTGCTCAAGTATAAAGAGTAAAATCTAGACACAAAATCTTGAGGCTTTATAGTTTCTTTCTCTAAACCATCCTTTACATTCTTTGATTCCCAAGTGTTCTATCTAATTTTAATTACAATCCCTAATTATATTTTTTCTCCACATGGGGGATTTCTTTATAACTATATAACTTTATATATATATATGTATAACTTTATATATATGTATATATACTTATATAAAATATATAACTTTATGACTAGTGAATATAATAGGATTTGGTAGAGGGCAGAAAAGTAAATGTTGGGCTGAACTGTGCTGGATCTCTGAAGCCCAGCATATCTCTCGACTGTCTTCTCTGCCACGTCCTCAGGCCTAAGATTCCATCCTGTGTGTGGCTTCATCTGCAGACAGCTCACCTTCCTTGGAGGTGAGTTAAACCACCCAGAAAAGGAGGAGCATGGCCACTCCACTTAGAACCAAAAAAATATGAAGACAGAAATCGGAAAACTCCAAACTGAAATAACAGGTCAGATAACAGGTCTGAAAAACTCAGTAGACAAATTAAAAGACTCAATGGATAAGCTCTCCATCAGGGTAACAGCAGCTGAGAATAGAATTAGTGAGCTGGAAGATGTGTTGCATAACAACTTCATACAGCAGAAGAGATTGGGAAAAAAATCCTTAAAACAAATGATCAGACAATGGAAAAATTACTCAAAGAATGTGAACAGATGAAAATAGAAGTCTTTGATAAGCTCAAAAGAAACAACTTAAGAATCATTGGAGTCCCAGAGACCCAGGAAGAAAATCTACAGGAAGAATCAAGTCAGGAAGGTCATTAAAGAGAAACTACCAAAGCTAAAGAATACATGAGATTAAATCCTGCATGCCCGAAGAGTAGCAACTAAAAGAGACCCCAGAAAAAAACCCAAGACATATCCAAGTTACAATGACATATCCCACAGATATAGACAGATTTCTGAAAGTGGCAAGATCAAAAGAGAAATTACATTCAATGGAGCATCCTTGAGATTTACAGCAGACCTGTCACAAAAAAACACTCAATGCCAGAAGGCAGTGGTGGGACATAGTGACAAAACTCAATGAAATAAATGCTTCGCCTAGAATACTGCACCCAGCAAAACTCACTTTCAGGTTTTAAAGAAGAATTCATGGCTTCACAGAAAAACAACAGCTCAGAAATGTTACAGACTCAAAACCAGTCTTAAAAGAAAAACTGAAAGATCTACTTTAAGACAAGACTGACCAACCAACATACCAAACTTTGACACTAAATCACATGACAATTTTTTTCTCTCAATGTCAATGCACTAAATGCACCAGTTAAGAGACACAGATGGCTAAATAGATCAAAAAACTCAATCCAACCTTCTGCTGCCTCCAAGAAACACACCTGAATAGTCAGAACAAACAAAGACTCAAAATAAAAGGCTGGAGGAAAATCATCCAAGCAAACAACACCCATAAAAAAGCTGGAGTGGCCGTAATAATATCAGATGATGCAAACTTTATATTTAGAAAAGTTGTAAGGGACAAAGATGTACATTTTTAATTAAGGGATATGTACAGCAGGAAGAAATCACTCTCCTAAACATACATGCAACAAATGTAGGACCAGCAAAATATTTAATAAAATTGTTGACAAATCTGAAAAAGAATATCAATAACAACACAATAATTGTGGGGGACCTCAACATGGCTTTGTCAACACTTGGTAGGTCAAGCAGACTGAAAACCAACAAGAATATACTAGACCTGAAAAGAGAAATAGAAGAAAGAGGCCTAGTAGATATATATAGGACACTGAAAACCAACAGGAATATACTAGATCTGAAAAGAGAACTAGAAGAAAGAGGCCTCGTAGATATATAGGACACACCACCCCCAGAAATCTGGAAACACATTCTTCTCTAATGTACATGGGAATTCTCCAGGATAGACTACATGCTGGCACATAAAACATACATCCATAAAATCAAGAGGTTAGAAATTTTTCAGGCTACCTTTCCTGACCACAAGTCCCTGAAATTATATGTGAACTACAAAGGAACAAAGAAGAAAAACTTTAATACCTGAAAGTTAAACAACCTAATACTGAATAATCAGTGGGTCTGAGATGAAATCAAAGAGGAAATTAAAACTTTCCTGGAGACAAATGACAATAAAGACACAAACTATCAGAAACTATGGGACATAGCAAAAGCAGTACTGAGAGGAAAATTTATAGCTTTGCAAGCAAAAATAATCAAAGAAAAAGGGGCATACCTGAACAGCTTAAGGATGTAGCTCATAAAATTAGAAAGTGCTTAACAAAAGGAACCAAAAATAGGGAGACAGAAGGAAATAACAAAGCTAAGAGCAGAAATTAATAAGTGGAAACCCCAAAAAATCAATCTAAAAGAGCAACAAAAACAGAAGTTGGTTCTTTGAAAAAATAAACAAGATTGATAGACCATTGGAAAAAGAAAGAAAGAGAGGGAGAAAAACTTGAAAACCCATATTAGAAATGAAAAGGGGAGATTACTACAGATACTGCAGATAATCAAAGGGTATTCAGAGACTACTTTGATAAACTCTATGCCACTAAATATGAGAACCTGGAAGAAATGGATAAATTCTTGAACTCATGTAGCACTCCACGATTGAATAAAGAGGATTTAGCATATCTAAACATCCCCATCACTACTGAGGAAATTAAAATCATAATCAAATGTTTTCCCAAAAACAAAAGCGCAGGCCCAGATGGATTCATGAATGGATTCTTTAAAACCTTTCAAGAGGAATTACTACCAATCCTGACCTTGCTCTTCATGAAATTAAAAAAAAAAAAAAAACAAACAGCAACACTTTCAAATAGCATTTATGAAGCCAACATCATCTTAATACCAAAACCAGATAGATCTGCTGCCAAAAAGAAAATTACATACCAATATCCCTGATGAACACAGATACAAAGATCCTCAACAAAATCCTGCCAAACAGGATCCAATGCCTCATTAAGAAGATCATTCACTATAATCAAATAGGTTTTATCCCAGGAATACAAGGATGGTTTAACATCCGTAAAACTATCAACATAATACACAGCATCAACAACAAGAAAAATAAAAATCACATGATCATATCAATAGATGCAGAGAAAGCATTTGATAAGGTCCAACACCCATTCTTGATCAAAACTCTCAGCAAGATGGGAATGAAAGGAACCTTCTCAATATAGTTAAGGCCATCTACCACAAGCCAGTGGCAAATATTATCCTCAGTGGAGAAAAACTAAGAGCCTTCCCTCTAAATTCTGGCACAAGACAAGGCTGTCCTCTCTCACCACTTCTATTCAACATAGCACTGGAAGTATTCGCTATAGTGATTAGGCAAGAAAAAGATATTAAGGGATTCCAGATAGGAAAGGAAGAAGTCAAGCTCTCACTGTTTGCAGATGACATGATACTCTACTTAGAAAACCCTAAAGACTCTATCAAAAAAGCTTCTAGAAACAATAGACTCATATAGCAAGGTGGCAGGCTACAAAATAAACACACAAAAATCAATGGCCTTTCTATACACCAATAACAATAGGGAAGAAATAGACATTAAGAAAACAACCCCATTCACATTAGTGCCACACAAACTCAAATATCTTGGAATCAACTTGACTAAAGATATGAAGGACCTACACAAATAAAACTATAAAACTCTGCTCCAAGAAATAAGAGAGGACACATGGAAATGGAAACATATACCCTGTTCATGGATTGGCAGGATTAATATAATTAAATGGCAATACTCACCAAAGCATTGTACAGATTAAATGTGATTCCTCTAAAGATACCCATGACATTCTTCAAAGAAGAGGATCAAGCACTTCTAAAATTCATCCGGAATAACAAACACCCTTGAATAGCTAAAGCAGTCATTGAGAAAAAGAATATGGGAGAAATTACATTCCCCAAATTTAAACTGTATTTCAAAGCAATAGTATCAAAACAGCATGGTATTGGAATAAAGAAAGGCCCTCAGATCAGTGGAATAGCTTGAACACTCAGAGAATGTTCCCCAGATATACAATCACCTAATTTTTGATAAAGGAACAAAAAACCTAAATGGAGCAAAGAAAACCTCTTCAACAAGTGGTATTGGCACAACTGGCTAGCCACTTGCAAAAAATTGAACTTAGACCCCCAGCTAATATCATGTATGAAGGTAAAATCCAAATGAATTAAAGACCTTGATATTAGACCCGATAGCATAAGGTATATAGAACAACACGTAGGTAAAATACTCCAGAACATTGAGACTAAAGGCATCTTCAAAGAGGAAACTGCACTCTCAATCAAGTGAAAGCAGAGATTAACAGATGAGAATATTTAAACTGAGAATCCCCAGGATACAGAGCCACGCACTGAGTAGGATAAACTATTCACCCAATACCCATCAGATAAGGGGCTAATCTCCAAAATATACACGGCACTGACAGAACTTTACAAGAAAAAAACATCTACTACCATCAAAAAATGGGAAGAAGAAATGGACAAACACTCTGACGAATAAATACAAATGGCGAAAAGGCACATGAAAAAATGCTCCTCATTACTAATCATCAGGAAGATGCAAATCAAAACAACTATGAGGTACCACCTTACACCACAGAGATTGGCACACATCACAAAGAATGAGAACAAGCAGTGTTGGTGGGGATGTGGAGAGAAAGGAAATCTTATCCACTGCTGGTAGGAATGCCGTCTAGTCCAACCTTTATGGAAAGCGATATGAAGATTCCTCCAAAAACTGGAAATTGAGCTCCCACACTATCCAGCTATATCACTTATAGGATATACCCGAGGAACACAAAAATACAATACAAAATTCCCTTCCTTACACCTATATTCATTGCAACACTCTTTACTGTAGCAAGACTCTTGAAACAACCAAGATGCCCTTCAACAGATGAATGGCTAAAAAAATCTGTGGTACATATACACAGTGGAATATTGTGCAACTATCAGGAGAGATGAAGTCATAAAATTTTCCTATACATGGATGTACATGCAATCTATTATGCTGAGTGAAATAAGTCAGAGAGAGAGAGAAAGACGGAGAATGGTCTCACTCATCTATGGGTTTTAGGAGAAATGAAAGACATTCTTGCAATAATAATTTTCAGAGACAAAAGAGAGGAGGGCTGGAGGTTCCAGCTCACCTCATGAAACTCACCACAAACAGGGATGAGTTTAGTTAGAGAAATAACTACATTTCAAACTATTCTGACAATGAGAATGTATGAGGTAAATAGAAAGCCTGTCTAGAGTACAAGCAGGGGTGGGGTGGGGAGGAGGGAGATTTGGGACACTGGTGATGGGAATGTTGCACCAGTGATGGGATGTGTTCCCTACATGACTGAACCTAATCACAATCATGTTTGTAATCAAGGTGTCTAAATAAAATATTATTGTAAAAAAAGACCATTGGCAAGTAACAAAGATAGAATGAGGATAAAGTATTTGTACATGGCAAAAAAAATGTAAATGTTGACCATAACTCAAAAGTCTGCATGTTTGTCAAAATCATTAATGTGAGAATCTAAAAATATTAGCAAACCTGTATCAAGTTTTAAAATCTGTTTTGAGAGATAAAAGTCAAATATATGGATAATCTATAAAGTTTACTATTTTCAGTTACCATATTTTTGTTAAAAACTTAATTGAGATTCTTTGTTTTATAATACTATTAAATTTAGAAATACTATTATTTTTCATGCATGTAATTTCAACATCACATTCACCTTCAGTGTATTCTCTCCCTTCCCTATCCCAAGGACTTCAATATCTTTCCTTCTGGTCCTTACTCCCAACCCAGTTCTATGGGTTATTTCTATCATTATGTTGTCTTTAGACCTGTGTTACTGCTTTGCTAAGTATCTTTAAGTTCCATATATGAGAGAATTCATTCTGTATCTGTCTCTTTCCTTATTATTAGATTCACTGAATATGATATTTTCTAGTTCCATCCAAGTCATGGCAAATTGCATGACTTTACTCTTTCTTAGAGTTGTATAGTATTTCATTGTATAACATACCAGTAACTATATTTTTCAGTGTCCATATTTTAAAGTTGACAGTAAGCAAAAATTAGCCAATTGTATTTGATAATCAAGTGGAATTTGGGCTGGATCTAATTGGATGTTCAATATTTAGGACTATCAGACATCTGAACTAAAAATAGAATATATGTTGAGCAATAACTTCATTTACCACCTACCTTAAAAGTTACTAGTTATTTGTTAGTTTTTTGTTGACTTACCAGGGAACATTTTATGAATATTTTTCTTGTGAACTAAAGCTTCCACTACCTACCAAATGGTTTTTCTAAGCTTCACCTACATTTCCCTCATGCTGAACCTTGGGATTTTCCACTAGAGTAGCCCTGCCATCCCATTATCCTGTTTCTCTCTGAGAGCTGACATGTATCAAGGACTCACATTATATAACTTTTTTGTCATTGAGAGAGATGTGGAATTGAACCCACATCAGTTGTGTGCAATCCAAGTTCCTAACTGGCTGTACTATCTCTATATCCCTATTTTTAAATTAAAAAAAAAAGTTCAAACATACTCTAGTTAGCCAGAAAAGCATCTCATAATTGCTCTATCTCTGGCACTGGGTTGTTCCCTGAGTATCACCAGGTGTGCACTGGAATTCCCCAAGCACCAGAGTACCACAGGACCTGAAGAGCACCACATTCTCAGGCCTTAACATTCAACCACATGACCGAGTTAACTGATAATAACTAAGAGTGGCCCCTGGGAACACCCAAAATACCCCCAAAAGAGAGAAGAATTACATACCTATATAGCAACATGACTGACACAGTTACATAATTTAATTAGTATTATTCTCTCAAGCGTTTTTGAGGCGCCACACCCCCAGGTACTCCAGGGCTGCCAAAGCCATAGTAACAATGTTGTGATGGGAGGACTTGTAGCACCAGAGATGAAACCCAAGATCTCATATGTCCAGGCCATATGTTCAACCACTTGAGCAACACCCGTGGCTTCCAATTGCCTAGCTTTAAAGTTTTGGCACTTTTCAGTTGTTCAAAGTGTTATCAATTATGGTATATATCTAAAGACAGGTCATGGTATCCAAAATATAAGCCTTCTCTTTGATTTATGAACAAGTCAAAGAAGAGACTTTGACTCTTCTACCTGGAGGTTTCTGTTAACTTTATAGGTCATTTTCTCTCCATGTGGTTTATTCCTTTGAATATTCTATATCAACATCACAAATCACATCTAAATTTTATCTTTTATACAAAACTTTAAGAATAATAAATAAGAATAATAAAAATAAAGAATAAAAATAAAATAATAAAATTACCCAAAAAATGAAATGTTCATGTAGTACAGAGAATTTCTGACTCCCAAGCAGTGGTACACTTTTGGCAGCTTAATCTGTAGCACTGTTTGTGTGTTTTGAATATTTTATAGCCTTCTGTCGTCATTATTTTATAAAAACAAATAGAAGACAAAAATGCTGATATAAGAATTGTAGATCTTGGAAGCTTAATATAGTTGAGACAAAGATGAAAATCACTCTGAGTGCCAAAAGTGGTAAATCAACAAACACTCATTGGGTTTATGCCAGTCAACTGTTCAGTTGTGAATTCAAGATAACAAAAATAACATATTTGAATTTATAGAAATATAATCATAGACATCTACATAACATATAAAATTAATTGAGGCATTTAAGTTCTCTATATCTTGGTCCATTTCTTCCTACTCATATTTGTTGGATCTTTGACAATCGATGTTGATATGTGTTGAGGTAAAATAAAATATATGAAATAAAATGGTTCCTATGTAGCTCTAAGTAAGAAGCTAAAAATTTATCTTTTTTATAACAACAAATACCTTTCTGAATCAGCTTTCAGATAAAAAATAGCAATTCTTGACCTGTAAATTATGTTTACAAGTATATGTATACACAAGAATAGCTTGAGGCTGAAATGACAGTATAAAGTATTTCAATAAATTAATTGATTATTTCATTCAAACATATAACTACAAGTCTATTTAATGAGGAGCATATTAACATATAAAATGTTTCAAGAAATTGAAAATAATAAAACTAAAAAATATACAAAAATTTGATGGGGGAAATAATTAAATTCATATATGATGTGTGGGTTTTTTTGGGGGGGACACACCCGGTGATGCTCAGGGGTTACTCCTGGCTTTCTGCTCAGAAATAGCTCCTGGCAGGCAAGGGGGACCATATGGGACACCGGGATTTGAACCAACCACCTTTGGTCCTAAATTGGCTGCTTGCAAGGCAAACGCCGCTGTGCTATCTCTCTGGGCCCGATGTGTGGTATTTAACTTAGCCCTTCAAATAATACAGAATCTTGAGTTAAGAAAAATTACATAGGATACTTTCTAATGATAATATTGACATTGATAATACAGATAATATAAACAAAAATTAAAAAAAATTGATATATGGCTAACATAGAAATAAAGGTGTCAAAAATGAAAGAGACTAAAGTATAGAAAAAGAATGAAACAAAAAAAAATAATGATCTGGGGTTTGGTCATTACTTTTCTTGTGACTGAATTCAGTTTGAATCTGGCACCATATATAGTCACCTGAGCATTGCAACAAGTGAGCCCTGAGTTCAGAGCCAGAAGTATGACAAATAATGACAAAAATAATAATTTGTTTAATTAGTGTAATCTGGAGTAATAAAGCTTAAGTTAATCTTGGGTAATAGAGAGTAGAGGGCACATAAATTTGAGAGCCTAGAAACCTGCAAGACTGCAGTATAAAAGATACAATATCCTTCATAAAGTATGTTTCATAGATGTCAACACATACAGCATATAAACTCGAAAAGTTGTAATACTTTGTTTGTGATTTTTTTTTTGGTTTTTTTTTTTTTATTTTGGGCCACATCCAGTACTCCTGGTTATGTGCTCATAAATCGCTCCTGGCAGGCACGGGGGAACAAATGGGACACCGGGAATCCATTCAGGTCTGTCCTGGGTCAGCTGCATGCAAGGCACATGTTCTACCATTGTGCTATCGCTCTAGCCCCTGTTTGGGATATATTTTATTTTAAGAACAGAAGAAATAAAGGAAAGATGAATGAGAATTCTCAGTTATAAACCTATCTGCAAGTGTTCAGAGGGGAATTTTTCACTTCCTACATGGCCTATAAGCTGAAAACTTGCCTTTCTTGAGTTGTTTGGACACATACAACAGTGCTCTAAGAACAGTTTGCTCTGTGCTCTGGGGTCACACTGGGCACACTAAGGGGTCACACTGGGTACGCTAAGGGAACCATATATTCATAGTACCTTGATGCTATCTCTCCAGCCTTGAAGACTGACATTACTTTGCGTTATGTTGGCATAACATGGTCACTTGAACACTGCATTGGGAGTAGCTCCATTGCCTGTGCCTCCCCTCAAAAGTAATTCAGAGTTAATAAACAGGACTTAGTTAACACACATGCAAATACATTCTGGAAATAAATACCTATATATTCAAGTATAAACCAACCAAAATATAAGCTGACCCCTAATTTTACACTGAAAACTTGGAAAACAGTGACTTGAGTATAAGCCGAGGTGGAAACTGCAGCAGTCACTGGTAAATTTCAAAAATAAAAATAGCCAAAATAATTATAATGATTGAGGAATCAGTAGGTTAAATGTTTTTCAATATATATTGCTAAAGAAAAACTGTAAACTAGCAACAATAACTTTAAAACTTTAAAAAAATGTGCAGAAAAGTAGTTTAACAAGTAATCAAGCTAAATCACACAGGTTAAAATCCTTCAAAGATGGATTACTCCACATCATCATCTGTATGTCCAAACAAAGCTTCAGCTGTATCTGATTTTATATATACATATATATAACAGCTAGGAGTATTTTTGTATAATAATAGCTCTTTCAGTAACTCTGTATTTAACTATAGTTTAATTAAAAAATAGACTGTATTTCAGCAGAAAGTAGAAATAATGAACTAAGGCTAAATATAATGAAACCATTTGAAATATATGAAAAGAAATGAAAGGCAATGAAAAAACACAGGCAGCATGAGATTTTCTCTTTAGCAATACTAAATTTTGTAACAAATGTAATATTCAAAAAAGAATAGTAATAGAGGGTATTTTCCAGAGTCGATGCAAAACACACTACTCTGTAATCACAACATTTCATATGCAGATAAAATAAGCTAAATTTAGAAATAAATACATAAATAATATTGCAAAATGTAAAATACAATGAAGCACTCTCACTAAACAGTCAAATAGAAAAGATCACCGCACATAACAACTAACGTGACAGCTAATTTATCAGTAGTAATGTTAGAAATTGTAAGCAACAGTATATCTTCAAAGTGCAAAGGTAATTTAACTGTAATCCTAGAATTCTATGAAACAAAGACTAACAATCAAATATATGATTGAGTCTTCTGACTTCTGTTTAAATGTAACAATCTGGAAAGTAATGTCATTTCATTTTTTGTTTTGTTTTGTTTTTGGGCCACACCCGGTGTTGCTCAGGGGTTACTCCTGGCTGTCTGCTCAGAAATAGCTCCTGGCAGGCATGGGGGACCATATGGGACACCGGGATTCGAACCAACCACCTTCGGTCCTGGATCGGCTGCTTGCAAGGCAAACGCCGCTGTGCTCTCTCTCTCTGGGCCCGTCATTTCATTTTTTATAATATTAGTAGAACTCTCTCTAGACAATGATTAGCTCAGATCTTAGTTCAATATTATAAGGTAGATGATATTGCAAAGCAAACAAAAGAAAATTATGTAAGGCAAGGAAAGCAACTCAGAGAAATGAAACTCAAGGGCTTTTTTACTTGTTTATTTCAGAATGCTGCCAGGTATTCAAGTTAGTAAGTGGGTAAAAATTGGGTGCTAAGTTCTGTGTAGGATAGTCTTTCAGTGGCAGTACAATAATTTACTAAGCCTGAAAAGAAAAAAAAAATGTCTGCCAGAGAAGCAGGTTGGGGTGAAAGCCTGGTGAAATTTTTAGAGGAGAGTGAAACTTGTAAAGGCATGTACTCCAACTGTGTATCACTGAAATTCAATCATGGACAACTTTGTACCTCATTGTGATTCGATAAATAAAAAATAATTAAAAATTATATTCTTTGGGTTCGAGAGTATAATAGATAAAGTTTTTGTCTTGCACAAAGCCTCCTCAGGTTTCATACTCAGTACCCCATAGGTACCTGAAGCCTTCTAGAAGTGAAATGGCTGCATGATATTTGCATTCCAGTTGGTATCTCTGTAGAAGACACTTTCATGGAACGCTTGGTTCTGGTTCAGACAACACAAGACTAGCCCTCTTCTAGTAAGTAATAGGCTCTGGCCACACTAAGTGTATCCTTTTGATTGAAAACTCCTAAAATTAAGGGAAGAAACTGATCAGAAATGGTTTTGAAGCTTAATTTTGTTAGTCAGAATGAAAATTGATAAACAACATTGAGAGATCTGCTGGAACAAATAGATGTTTAATTCTGCAAGAATCAGCTGCTTTTAAGTTCCAGGTGAACAAGCACTACTTAAATGAATAAATCCCTTCTCTTTCTGTACATGGTTTCCAGGTTTGCCACATTTATTAATCCAGAAGTGAATCCAGGCTGGAGAAGCACAGAATAGTCTTCCGGGAGACACCATGAAATTAGTGGGATAAACAGAAAGGTCACTGGGCTCCAAAGAGGGGAAGGGTTGTGTTTAGCAGTCCTCTCATAACTGAGCCTGTTATTAACATAGTGGTATTTTGAATTTATAAAGCGTTTTGTAGCCCTGAGATTTAATGTGCAGTGCAAACATTAATTAATCCTCAAAACAGACCATGGAAAGTGAGCACATATAGCCCACATCTTTCTCATGATGTAACTGAAATTGGAGCCACGAAACTAGTACCAAAGAACAGACAGTTCAGCCACTTGTAAATCAGAGAAGACATGACCATGGAGATAGCCAATTCCCAGTCCCAGGGAAGAAAATTCTAGTGCTGGCCTTTAGCAGATAAGCAAAAGGAAAAGAGAAATATTTCCTTCTACTTGTGAGAAGAAATAAAAAGAGAAGGGACAGGTGAATCCTCTATTTGGAAGGTAATTTTTGTTTCGTGAGTCACCCCCTGCACCTACTAAAGACAAGTGAATACAATTTTATTGTTAAAATGCAATAAAATTATATTTAGAACAAAATAAAAACAGAAGTCGAAGTTCTGGCATAGTATGTTACATGAAAATAACAACAACTTGATAGCTCTAATATATAAGAAATTAAATTCTCATTCTTGTAAAGCCAAGAATCCAAATATCTTTCTTATTTGGAATGATTTAAAAGAAATAAAGGGGGTGAAAAGTTTCACCCGAAAGGAGTGGGAGATGTCACTGATTGAAAAGGCAGATTTTAGGCATATTTGACAAATGACAGCAATGACATTTTCAGAATCACAAAAGCCAGAGCAGTGAGCTCACTTGCCTTGTGAGGTGAAATCGCTCCAACTTGCAAATAGGATTATAAATAAAGTGCTATTCAAGGACCAATCACAAAATCATTTTCCATGAGAAACTTAAAATAGGACAAAAGTATCACATTTTTATGTGCATGATACATTTTACTACCTGCCACTTTAATCTGCAGAAGAGTCAAGCTTAACAATAATATCAAAGACAGGCTTATTATCAAGGTCCGTATGCTCCCTTTTCCTCTTACTAACAATCTTACACAAATACCAGATACTGAAGTTATTCCTTGTACAACATATCATTTAATTCCCTTTGACAGGTTTAATATTCTTTGAAACCGGAAAGTCATTCATTAGATAGAAGAGACTGGTTAAGCTCTGATATAGTATTTTATGATTGTTCCAAAGATAAACACACTATGTCGTTGATACATGGTATATTGCTGAGAAGTGTAATGTTACTATTAGTGGGTGAATTAATGGTGCCAACCAAACAGTTAAGTGTTTTGTCTTTAGTTTCTGAATTAAATTAATGAAAAAAGTAGTGCTTTAGGACTAAACCAATGTGAAGTAAAGGATTTTAGTCTTAAAGATACATATGGAATAAGTGAGGTATACTGAAGCTCAAGAGTTTTTGGCTGGATATCCAAAAGTTTTTCATGTCTAAGTACAAATTATCCAAGACTATCTTAAGTCATTTTCTACATAAAGAGATACATGTGTTTTGGAAAGCAACACATACATTAGAAAACTGCAAATATGAAGGCAGTAGGAACAAAGGAAAAATGAATTAGTGGCCTTGCATATAGCTGACATGGACTAGAGCCCTGGTAGTATTTATGGCTCTCCTAAGTATTATCAAAGTCACTCTTGAGCAGAGAGACAGAAATAACTCCTAAGCACCTTTGAGTGTAGTCCAAGCTCCCTCAACATAGTAAAAAATAAAAATAAAAATTAGCAGAACTGTTGATCTAATCCTGTTCAATTCCAAAATTTCTATGCTTTCTACAACAGCATAAAGTCAATGTTTTAATTGTTAGCAACATAGTCTTATCTCAAAAAGAATATAAAGATGCCAGAAAGATAGTATAGTAGGTAGAACACTTGTCTTACATATTTCAACTTAGGATAAATCTCATAGTACTCCATATGTTTCTCCCAGCCCACCAGGAGTGAACCCAAGCAAAGATTTAGGAGTAACCACTGAACATAGCCAGGTGTGGCCCCAAAATAATATATATATATATGTATATATACATATGTATATGTGGTATAAGTTATAAATATGCTAGCACTAAAAGGTAAATAAAAGAAATTCAAAGAAAAAACAAATTGACCATATTAAGAGAGATAATACTACAGGTAAAGTGAATGCCTTGCACTCTGCCTATCTAGGTTCAATTTAGTACCACTCCTGGGTTTCAAATATCACTAAGAGTGATCTCTAACCATTCAGCCTAGGATAAGCCCTTTGCACAACTGAGTGTTGCCCCAAACCTTAACCTGCTCTACCCCTAGCCCCACCTCCTTCAAAGCCATATGAAAGAGGAAAATAAGAAGTATGAAAAAGAAATGCAGACTCCTTAGATCACATCAAGATGCCATTAACTCTTGGAGTTTAGACCTGGATATGAGGTTTTTAGCAATAAGCAAATAAACAGAACTAAACTCATAGTAGCTCAGCATTCCTTAAAATCAAACAAAGATAATAAACTGGCTCCTTGTACTTACATTCCCATACAAGTATATATTTTATAAACAACATCATCAAAAAACACCCTTTTAAAGAAAATTTCAAATTTAATTAGACACCTTTACCTTTCACATTAACCTGAAAATTGAAAATTGGAAAAATCAAAGTGAGGTTGCCAAGGAGATGCTTCTCTTCCAGCACTGCATGGACCTTTTAGCATCACCGACAGAGGTTCCCATGGTACCCGCAGAGTACCACAACAGGGATAGGACACCAAACACTGCCAGGTGTGCACCTCTTCCTCAAAATAATTTCTCTAAATTTAGGGCTTTAGAGATTGGAGGGGCAAGGTATGGAAACAAAAGTCAGGCTTCTTATTTACCTGAACATAGATCTTGGAGCACTGGAATAAAACTGGTGGGTTATGCCCACCCTACTACACCTTTAATCTCAAATAAAAACTGCTCCTCTTAGCTGAGTTTTACAAGTACATTTTAGCAAGGTATATTCAAAATGATAATCCCCGATAAGCAGCTGGAGCTAAGCAATAAAGTGACCAGTTAATTGTGGATCTGTAAGTTTTGCTATAGTCAGAGGTTACAACTTTGTGTTAGGCATTAACAAAAGATCTTGTACATAAAACTGCATTATCTGGAATTAAGATATTATCAGGATTAACATTATAGTCTGAGTTTGTTCAGTCAATTAGTTACAAGATATCAAGGATCTGAAAGAATAGCGTACATAGACTGTTTTTATCAAGCTACAAAATGTTTTTAGTCTGTCTCTATTTCCAACCCTTATAGTAACAAATGGGGGAAAAAAGTTTTCATGACTATTATGGATATGCTTTTAAATGATTAGAAAAAGTTTCAGGGAGACATTGGTGCCTCTTGTACTGAGAAGTGCTGTTGCTGCTGAGACTAGCCAGGTAGTCATCTTTGTTCTGTATGCCAAGCAGAGGGCTGTTTAGTTTAAAATGGTCCTTTTTTGTAGCCTGAATCTAGCAGTGCTGGCATTGACAGGATCCTCAGTTCCCCTTTCAGCTGTTTAGAAATCTGAACTTTCATTTTTATTGTATATGGAGCCAATGGAATAAACTAAGATTGGCCCATTTTCTGTCAATTCAATGCTTTTGTTGACCCCATTTCTGGCAGTGGTAAATAAAATCACTATAATTGGCTCTTTCTTTGGATGGACTGTTTGACACCAAATAGTCATATTGATGTTTTAACACTCTAATTTTCTATGATTCTTACTTGCTTTGAATCCTGTATAGTCAGGGTATACCATTACTGACCAGTTATTTGCTACAGATTCTCCTGGTATGAATATTTGAACTCTGATTCAAGGCCTTTGATCTTTAGCACATGAGGAGTATGAAGCAGTATATGAGAGTGGAATTCTCTTCAGAGGCAGTATTTCCCCTATTAAAACAGTTTAAAGCCATTTAGAAAAGTCTTTGTATGTGCTCCACAGACACCCCCATGAAGAAGGAAGACTCCCAGGATAGGTCACACTGGTCTTTTCAGTTTCTGAGACCATGTATTCCTAAAAACCACTGACTATTTCGGTTAATCTGCCATTTCAGTTTTTGGGTTTCTTTTTTTCTTCTTCATTTTAGGAAAAACAAATTTTATTATCCTCTTGCATAAAATGTTAACATATTTTGAAAGCAAAACTAAAAAATTTAGCTACTAGTTTTACAAATGCAAGTGACGGATGGTTTAGCACATCTTGCTGCTGCAAAAGTTTGTAAAGGAAGTCAGTGTTAGATTTTATTGAAATCATTATATTTTGATAAAGAAAACAGAAAGAAGCTACAGCTTAGATGTGTTTAGAAAGAGAATTGAGATGGGAAACAAAAATCCTTTTTTTCTCTTATAGTTTTAAATTGCTGAATATAAATTTTAAATTTTATAAGAAAAATCTAAACAGTTTATATTATAAAGTGGTGAGATTCAAAACCAATATTTAAGGACTTATCTGAGGTAAATGATTTACAATGGATTTTCTGGTCTAATGTCAATTTTTTAAATTAAATCACTATAAAGAGCATGTAGGACATAGTTGACATATTGATCTTAATACATTTGTTTTCAGATAAGTAAGAACAAAATTATTAAAAAGGAAAGAAAGAAAATAAAAATAGAAGGTGAAGAATAAGAAGGAAAAGAAGTACAGTGACGTGATAGGCAAGTTTGCAAAAATCATTGTATCTCCAATGAGGTCACCAAGTCATTGCCAGAAGATTTAGTAAGCTTTTGTTGCTAGCTGACCATTTGCTACTTCGTTTTGAACATAACATGATTTCAGCTACACTCTTACTTCTAAATTGGTTTGTTCCTATGGAGATGAAAATATTGAACAAAAATTATGTTGTCATGTGGCCACTTGCAGCTGCGTGGTCCGGAAATTTCAAGCACTATTTCTATTACTGAAGCTGTTCTTGGGTTTTTTAGCTGCCAGGACTTCTGGAAGTACAAGAAGATGGGGAGAGGGTGTTCACACTCACTCCCCAAAATTTATGGTAATATCAGGCCAAATTCAGAATGCCTGAATTTTTAGTCAGACTGATGTCTCTACAGAGACTGCAGAGGAGTAACAAAGAAGGGCCATTGGTGAAATGGCGATTGTGACTGATGGACACAATAGGTGTGTCTTCAGTAGGTCAGACACTTAGCCTATTCTTTCCAGCGCGAGATTGCCAGCCTTTCATCTGTGTGGTCAGTGTACCTATAATTTTTCAGTTTGGTTTCACGGTTTGGGTGGGTGCAAAATGGAGACTACATTTGTACTGCCATTTTATTTATAAAGACATTTTCTTGACTTCATTTATCTTAAACCAGGCCAAATATATCTAATGGCTGTTCCTTAAATAAGTTAGAAAGCCTTTTCCACTCTGTATTGAGGATTATATCCTCTTTTCCCTAGTTATGAAATAAGCTGAAGTCAGGCTTGTCATCAACTTTGGAAGACTTTATCCTCTAGAGAGGTTTCAGTTATAAAAAAAAATATTGAAATTTCAAAGAAAGACATGACAGCAAAATATGTTCTTTTTTTTTTTCGGTTTTTGGGCTATACCTGGTGACACTAAGGGGTTACTCCTGGCTATGAGCCCAGAAATCAATTCTAGCTTGGGGGACCATATGGGATGCTGGGGGATTAAAACATGGCCTGTCCTAGGTTAGCACGTACAAGGGAAACACCCTACTGCTTGTGCCACCACTCAGGCTCCATAACTTTGTTCCTTTTTATACTATAAAGAGAGCAAGAACAGAAAATAAGTAGTTTTTCAAATTTTCTTGCATAATTTGAGATAAGCTTTTTATTAGAGATAATTGTCAAAATGGACAGTAGCAAACTTTTTGGGGGGGGGTTGGACTACACCCAGGTGTGCTCAGGGGTTTTCCTGGCTCTTTTCTTAGAAATAACTCATGGTGAGCTCAGGTGACCATATAGGATTCTGGAGATTATACCAGGGTCTGATGCATGAAAGTTAAACACCCTACCCACTGTGTTATAACTCTGATTACAGTAGCAAATTTTTAAAGCCATTATTCATTGCTGTTCAACTGATGCAGTATACTAATAATAGTATATGGAATTGGGGAATACAAAATTATAGTTTATATGCTATTAAAAGAAATTTTAGGACAGTATGATGTTGTAAATAAAAGTACTCCTATTTCTCATGAGTAAAGATAAAATTAACCAGGAATGAGACAATTGATTAATGATGCAAAAGAAGTGATCATTCTTGGACTTTAAATGCAGAAAAAAACTCAGTTATAGATTAATATCTAAATACTTAAGTGTACAATTACATCTAAATGTATAAATAAATAAACATGTAAATATATTCTTCTCTATATATTATTTTAAATTGGACCTAAAATTGCTTTGACATGTTCTTATATATTCCTATAATTAAAAATGATTTATATATTTCTAAAGGTTTATAAGCAAATATAAATAAAAACAAAGACTAAATTATTTACACTCTGACCATTTACTAAAATATTTAACAACCCCCATCTTAATACCTCAATAAATCAACACTATCTTATATATGTTTTTGTTTTGAACCATTTTGAAAAGAAATTTTATTTTAGAATATTTTTATATTTACAAAATTATTCAAATAATTCCTATATACTTGCATCCATTTTTCTTAAATATTAAATGTTAATTATTTAATATGTGCATTAAAATAATTAATACATGTATAAAAACATAATACTCATATGAATAAAAATTATCCAGATCTCCTAGGTTTTTGTTTCATTCTTATGCTTAGTATTCATTCAGGTTACCACATTATTTTTAGTCATATTTCTTTAAGCATATCTTGGTTGTTTTTTAATCTTCTCTAAATTAAATGTGTTAAGCATTTTAAGGAATACTGCTAAGATATTTTGCGTAATGCTCCTCACTTGGGATATATCTGATATTTTTCTCAATAGTAGATGGATAATGGATTTGGGAACAGAATGTAGAGGTAGAAATGCCTTTCTTAGTACTTCATTTCAAAGATATGCTCTATCAATTGGTCTACTAGGGCTGATGTTCAAAAGCAGATTCGCCCACTGCAATGTTACCTTTCTTCCTCAACAATCACATAGTACTCTTTCCCCTGAAGTCATTAGACTCAGTTTACTTTTTGAAAGTGGAAAATAAGTATAATGTCTTTGTACTCATCCCAGATAGGAGATCTACTTATTTTCTAGGTATTCATTTCTTTAATAATTTCTATCACAATGAAGTCATACATTTGCAATTTGTATTTTGAGTTATAATTTATTGCTTCTTTAGTTTATCTAATTATTCTATCTCTGGCAATAGAGCTCTTTAAGTTGATATATGTGTCCTTTGAAATATGCCCATCATTGTTCCTTTGAAAATGTCCTTATCTATTAGCATGATGAGATGCTCTTAGATAATTTGAGGCTATCTTTTAAAATAAAATTATTTATAAAACAATCTTAAAAAATATTTGTACTGGTCCCCACTATCTTTTCAAGGTTGAGATCAAAGAGACAACCTTGAAAACATAGTGGTAAAGAAAAAATTGATAAAAATAAACTTGCCTTTCTACACATTTTATTGCAAACCAGTGATATGAATGATGTCAGTTGATACTCAATGGTATCAGGTTAATGATATCAATAATACTTTAATCTTTTGCTTGTTGGATATTTTTTTAACTTTTTAAAAAAAATTTGGGGGGTCACACCCAGCAGCGCTCAGGTGTTACTCCTGGCTCTATTCTCAGAAATCGATCCTGGCAGGCTCGGGTGACCAAATGAGATGCCAGGATTTGAACCAACATCCTCCTGCATGCAAGGCAAATGCCCCACCTCCATGCCATCTCTCTGGCCCTTGTTTTTTTTTTTTAATTTTTATTGTGGTCGAAGTGAATACAATTCTTTCACAGTAATATTTGAGGCACATAGTGACAATGAATGAGGGGCATTCCCACCACCAGTGTTGTCCTCCTTCCACACCTGTTCCTAGCATGCATCCCACATAACCTTTATTTACCCCCATAATACTAGTGCAACTGTTCCCCCTTGTATAGCTCATTGTAGATTGGGTATCAATTTTGATGTCATTGACTTTGGATTAATATCCATGTCTGATAAGTTTTTATTTCCACCAAATGAACATATGACTAACTACTCTTGGTACCATCCATTTTTCCTCCTTATATTATGAGGCTGATTAAGGTGATTCCAGTAATGTTTTTCTATTGGAGATATAAGAAAATATATGGGAGAAAAAATAAAAAATAAAAAAAACAAAGCAAATAAAAATAAAAGAAAAACTAGGTGTTATAAATATCCATTTTGAAGAAGGGGAAAAAAAGAAAAAAAAGGTATCAAAACAAAACAAAACAAAACAAAACAGACCAGCAACTTCTTTTAAAAGGATTGTTTCTTTCTTTCTTTCTTTCTTTCTTTCTTTCTTTCTTTCTTTCTTTCTTTCTTTCTTTCTTTCTTTCTTTCTTTCTTTCTTTCTTTCTTTCTTCTTTCTTTCTTTCTTCTTTCTTTCTTTCTTTCTTCTTCTTCTTTCTTCTTCTTCTTCTTCTTCTTCTTCTTCTTCTTCCTTCTTCTTCTTTCTTCTTCTTCTTCTTCTTCTTCTTCTTCTTCTTCTTCTTCTTCTTCCTTCTTTCTTCCTCTTCTTTCTTCTTCTTCCTTCTTTCTTCTTCTTCTTCCTTCTTTCTTCTTCTTCTTTCTTCTTCCTTCTTCTTTCTTCTTCTTCCTTCTTCTTCCTTCTTTCTTCTTCTTTCTTCTTCTTCTTCTTCCTCTTCTTCTTCTTCTTCTTCTTCTTCTTCTTCTTCCTCCTCCTCCTCCTCCTCCTCCTCCTCCTCCTCCTCCTCCTCCTCCTCCTCCTCCTTCTTCTTCTTCTTCTTCTTCTTCTTCTTCTTCTTCTTCTTCTTCTTCTTCTTCTTCTTCTTCTTCTTCTTCTTCTCCATAAGCACGATAAATATCAGAAAACTAGAATGGGAATTCCCTTGGCTAGGAGATACAGGGTTTCTCTGCCCCTGGCTTCAGATTCACTCATTTACACACCCCAAGGTCTTTTTATGGTGCCAGGAAACTTTCTGCTCAGATGTGGGTAATGACATCCTGCCTCTGTAGCTGGAGATCTTGTTATTTGTGTAGATTATAGGGCAAAGGCTAGGAGAAAGGTTTGTTGTTGTTGTTGTTGTTTGTTTCTTTAATTATGGTTCTAGTAGTTCTGTTCCATTGCTGTTGTTGCAATAAGTCTTCTGTAATTAGTGGTCTTGGCTTTTGCTCAGATACTAGGACAGAGCCTAGGATATAGTCTTTCACCATGGTTCCAGAATTTCTCTCAGTCGCAGTTGTCAAAGTCAGGTGTCTGGGGTTAGAGATCTTGGTTTTTGTATGGATCCTAGGCCGAGGCTAGGAACGCCCTCATTTTTCCCTTGATAGGTTCTGTTCAGCCCATGTTTGTCAAATTCAATCTTCTATAGATAGCGATTTTGGTTTTTGCTTTGGGCAAAGGATCATATCTCATGATTGCATCATACGGTTACGTGATGAGATAGGGCAGCCCTTCCTTAGCTCAAGTTGTTGCCATTTCCTCATGTCAGGATGTCATGTTCAAACTGATGCAAATTGGTGCCAGGATAATAATACCTCCTAGTCTGGTTATTCCCAAAAGTAAGTTTGCCTTGTAAACATCATTTTTTCTTTAATTTCTTTTAAAATGTTTATTTATCGCTTCTATTATATATTTTTTCTTTCTTTCTTTTATTTTTTTCCCTCTCTCCAACCTCGCCTGTTTTAGTTCTGATTGGTACACAAACCTACAAGAAAAGACTTGTCTGGGATAAAAGCTAGGGTCAAAACCAGGGCACAGAGATTGTGTAGACTATCATTCTTACCTCCTAATCCACCAGCAATATAATATGTCACCATACTCTTTTGCATAAGCACTCTAAATAAAGGGAACTGTTATGCACAGAAACAAGCTCTTATCTACTAGGGATAAGAACCCAGACTTTTTATAATACAGGGACATCTGCCACCCAGAACATGTGTCATGTAGATCCAATTAGACTCTATGTGATTGGACAGCGACCATCCAAACCAGAACCCCAATCCTATTCATGGAACCGACACAGGTCCAGCAACAGCACCAGAAACCAAATTCCTCTTGGGGAAACTCAGAATACCATCCCAGCACCAACTTGCATCAGTTTTTTTTTTAACTTTTAATACATGTGCTATTGTAAACAATATGAAATTTCATAGCTCACTATTCATCTTATTATGTGAGCTGGCTCACTGAAAGGTGGCCTTAAAATGTTAATGAAGGATATTTTACAAAGCACTATTTAAATATATCTAGGAATTAATACCATCATACACTGCAACAAGTAGGGATGGCTGATAAGACCACAATGTGGATATTTTACTTACATTAAAATTTAGCCTGTAAGTTTTTCTAAATTTTTACTTTTATAAAAATGTTTATACACTTGTTCACAATTTATCACCTATTTCTTGAAAATAAAAGTAAGACTTCAGTTACAAAGTGAAAAAGAAGAAATGAGGTCAGAAATCAGACTCACTATAAAATACTGTATTTAGGGACTGGAGAGATAGCATGGAGGTAAGGTGTTTGCCTTGCATGCAGAAGGACAGTGGTTCGAATCCCAGCATCCCATATGGTCCCCCGAGCCTACCAGAAGTGATTTCTGAGTGAAGAGCCAGGAGCATCCCCTGAGCACTGCTGGGTGTGACCCAAAAACCAAAGAAAATAAAAAATAAAATACTGTATTTAAATATAACTTCTGAAGTAATATAAAACTATAGTACATGTTCTTCATACAATTATGTTTTATTTTTAACGGTTTATTTATTTATTTATTGGTTTGGGGGCCACACTCAGCAATGCTCAGGGTTTATTCCTGGCTTTGTGCTCAGAAATAACTCCTGGCAAGCTCAGAGACCATACGGGATGCTAGGAATAGAACCAGATCTGTCCTGGGTCAGCTGCATGCAAGGCAAATGCTTTACTGCCGTGTTATCTCTTTACCCCACAGTTAGGGTTAGGATAACCTCATGCAAGGCAAGTTTCCCTGTACTATTTCTCCAGTCCACAAACATTCAACTTAAATCACAAGGCAAATAATTTGTTATGAGTCAGGACTTACCATTAAAAATATAAATATTAAGTTATAGGATGTTTGTTAAGAATATAGACTTTTTAATAATACCTTTTTAGTAAGCTAATATCACAAATATTCAGGTATTTACTATATATAGATAATGCTATCTATAATCATTATTATCTTTTACAAATTATGTATAAAATGCCAGTTTTAATATATTTCAAGGTAGACAATGTTACAAAGAAGTATCAAGAAGTGTAAACAATTCACATAGAATTTTTTGGAGTATTTCTAGCAGTAACAGTGCTTATCACTTGGCATAAATAATTTTCTTTAAAGTTTTCCAAGTCCCAAGATAGTCACTATTACTATATTTATTTTTCAGAGGAAGATAAGAGGCTTAAAATGGTAAAACCTTATGGCATGGCAAGCTAGAGTAACATGGATCCAAGTAGAGTCTCTCAAGAACTCATACCCTGGAAAACTAAAGCCATAACCATTAACTATGCAGAGATATCTCAAAGAATTGGATCCTGATATCCCATTTGTAAGCCTCTAGATTTTATTAAATAAAATAACACTGTGGAAAAATCATATATTTGAGAAAATAAAAATAATAAAAAAATAAGTTTGGAAAATAGCTACAAACTTACCTAGGACTGAAAGAAATTCATTTTTCTTTTAAGAATAATAAATAGGGGCTGGAGCAGTGGCACAAGCTGTAAGATGTTTGCCTTGTACGCACTAGCCTAGGACGGACATTGGTGTCCCTTATGGTCCCCCAAGACAGGAGTGATTTCTGAGCTCATTGCGAGGAATAACCCCTGAGAGTCGCTGGGTGTGGCTCCAAAACAAAACAACAACAATAAAAACAATAAAAAATAATAAGAAATAAAGCATTACCTAGAAACAATAGAAATGAGGGCCAGGAGGATAGGTCCACAGTAAGATGTTTGTCACAAAGGAGAGGGTGAGTTGTATATAGGAAGAGAAGGGAACACTATGAAAATTATAGTTGAAAATAATTGCCTTGGACAAGAAAGGGATGCTAAAAGGAGTTAATATGATAAGCTTGATACCTTTCATTAACTATATTGCAAACCACAATGTATAAAGAAGTGGAAGGAAAATAGAATCATTGTTTTCCACAGAAATAAGCTAAGGTAGAATGGGAGATGGGAAATTAAGAACATTAGTGGTGAGAAATGTACACTGGTGAAGGTATGGTGAAGGTTCATATGCTTTGAACTAAAAAAACAGACATAGCCATGATATGACCAAGTGAAGAGTTTTCTTTTCAGACACAATATTTGTCTCATAGTATATGCAATCACACATATTAAAGAAAAAATATTTCTTGGCACAAATTTCTATTTTATTAGTTTTAAACAAATACATTTATTCAAGAGAACCATTCAGCCCAGGCCAATTTATTGCCCATTTTTACATGTTCATGGTCTACTAGTCTTTAAATGAAATAACTGACATTTTTACTATGAGAGTATCTGCATATTTGGAGAAAATTAAATTAAGTGAGTTTGCACTCTCTTCTCACATGGAAATCTGGCAAGTTTGGAGATTGCTCTCTGAGGACCTATCCCATGGAGACAGGGCAAGGAGAATAATGGAAGACTCAGTAAGAAAGATCCATTTCATGAAATATCCATACCAATACCATATTCATACCAGATGGCATATATACCATCTGGGTAACATGAGGTCTTCAAATCTTAAATAAGTCACTTTGTTCTATTGAATTAAAGCATACTTTCGAGGATATTTCTGAAAAGTGAAATATTAAGTGTTTATTTTACATAATTATGTTAAAATATATATACACCTATATGTCTTATATAGACAAACTATAGAAGTGCCATTTGCTGATATTTTAAACAAAGAATGCAATTGAACCATAGAAATATTTTCAAGCTTTTCTTTTTTTTTTTCTAATGCAGAACAATTTTCCTGGATGGTTGAAAATTATATGAATGTAGGGGCAGGAGTGGTGGCGCAGGCAATAGGGCATTTGCCTAGCAAGCAGCTGACCTAGGACGTACTGTGGTTCAATCTCCCTGTGTCCAATTTGGTTCCCCAAGCCAGGAGTGATTTCTGAGTGCATAGCCAGGAGTAGCTCCGGAGCATCACAGGGTGAAGCCCAAAAAAACAAAAAAAAAATAAATAAATAAAATTGAAAGAAAGAAAGAAAGAAAGAAAGAAAGAAAGAAAGAAAGAAAGAAAGAAAGAAAGAAAGAAAGAAAGAAAGAAAGAAAGAAAGAAAGAAAGAAAGAAAGAAAGAAAGAAAGAAAGAAAGAAAGAAAGAAAGAAAGAAAGAAAGAAAGAAAGAAAGAAAGAAAGAAAGAAAGAAAGAAAGAAAGAAAGAGGGGGCCGGAGAGATAGCATGGA